>NC_072009.2:53355000-53980000 GCF_028885655.2 Pongo abelii
CCTCAGGGATCTAGAACTAGAAATTCCATTAGACCCAGCCATCCCATTACTGGGTATATACCCAAAGGACTATAAATCATGCTGCTATAATGACACATGCACACGTATGTTTATTGCGGTATTAGTCACAATAGCAAAGACTTGGAACCAACCCAAATGTCCAACAATGATAGACTGGATTAAGAAAATGTGGCACATATACACCATGGAATACTATGCAGCCATAAAAAATGATGAGTTCATGTCCTTTGTAGGAACATGGATGAAATTGGAAATCATCATTCTCAGTAAACTATCGCAAGAACAAAAAATCAAACACCGCATATTCTCACTCATAGGTGGGAACTGAACAATGAGAACACATGGACACAGGAAGGGGAACATCACACTCTGGGGACTGTTGTGGGGTGGGGGGAGGGGGGAGGGATAGCATTGGGAGATATACCTAATGCTAGATGACGAGTTAGTGGATGCAGCGCACCAGCATGGCACATGTATACATATGTAATTAACCTGCATGTTGCTCACATGTACCCTAAAACCTAAAGTATAATAATAATAAATAAATAAATTTAAAAAAATTCTATGACTTCCTCCACCTTCCCTTCAGCCACAAAACAAGCATTACTGAGAATTCCAATACATAATACAAATGAAGCAACTGCTGTGACCAAAGTACCTACATTGATATGAGTGTGTATTCATGGTCTGCTCTATTTTTTATTTATTTAAATAGAGACCTTTGACACTTCTAAAAGGCTGAGTACAAATGTTAATGTAATCCTGGCTTTTCTTTGACAACTCTCCTAAAAACTGCTTTACAACTTTTTGCTAGTATGTGTATCAACGGTTTACTCTCTGAGGGAAAGGAAATAATCAACAGGACCACTATTCCTAGCCACTGGCAAAAGCATATATGCAGCACTTAGCACTGCACACATATTTCCTTGGCTTCTTTAGTACTGCTGTGTATACTGACTATACATTTTTATAACATCTCTAAATGTATAAATGAATTAATGTGAATGTATCTGCTATCACATTTCATTTCCAACGCAGAATATGTTAGTTTTAAATATACCTACCAAATCTTGAGTCTGACATTTATTTTTGGATTGTTACATTAAAATCAACTACCTGGGACAGTCGCCGTGGCTCACGCCTGTAATCTCAGGGCTTTGGAAAGCAGAGGTGGGTAAATCACCTGAGGCCAGGAGTTCGAGACCAGTCTGGCTAACATGGTGAAACCCTGTCTCTACTAAAAACACAAAAATTCGGCACACATGGTGTTGGGGCCTGTAGTCCCAGCTATCCAGAGACTGAGGCAGGAGAGTCACTTGAGCCTGGGAGGCAAATGTTGCAATGAGTCAAGATCATGCCATTACACTCCAGCCTGGGCAACAGAGCGAAGCTTCATCACAACAACAACAAAATCACAAATAAACAAACCAAATATACAAGTGGCACAATTCTTCTTCAATGACTATTTGATCATAGAAAACTCAATTCCTGCCAGTTCATGATCTCTATTAATAGCACAGCAATTTATTTGAAAGTAGATGGAAACATTTCAGATTAAATTTTTAATTAGTTTTCCCTTACATAGGCTGCTTCCTTGATCTCTTTAGCGTTCCCTAATAAAATCAACTATGAACACTAGGAAGGAAAACATAAAAACAATTTGCCTTCACAATATTCCACAAATAACTGTTGTAAGTGTGTTCCTAAATACCTATTCAACTGGCTGAGAAGATTTGCTTGCCAAGGGAGTTGACGAGATAGTTCTGATGAGAAAAGGCATTCTGAAAGGTAAGCTGTGCAGCCTAAGGGAGTTACTTAAAAAGGCCAGTTTCCTGACAAAGGTCGAATCTATTTTTCTATCGTCAGATTTTTAAAATTATAGAACATGCCTTACTTTTATATGTAAATCATAAACATCAGTAAAGAAGTGATTTATTCCATCTTCTTGCCTTATGCGATGAAGCATAATAAATCTCAAATGTGACATAGTTAAGGCAATATTTTTCTTAGAAATAAAAAACAAAAAGCAACCAGTTCATTGATACAATATTCTTCAAATTAGTCACACACCGTGTATTAGTGATGGAAAACTTGAATACATTAACTGGGATTAAAATTAGCTTAGTTTTACCAGAAAGAGAATATAAGCATTCTAAGTGAAAAAATAGCTAGAAAATAATGTAACATCACCCCTGATAGGATTCAGATAAAGTTTTTGGTGGGTATGAGACTTAGTTTAAAAATTAGCTGTTCAACAAAATATTTCCTCCCCAATAAAACAAAAGTAGCCCCATAAATGGAAACTTTCACATTCGCACAAATTGTGAAGTGTACAGTCTCAGAGCCTGGCATCTGTGTTCCATGTTCTTCTAGTTTGTGAAACCAAACGTTAGTTAATTACCTTTACTAAAAAGAGAAAGATATGCCCTGCGGTAATGAATGTTGACACAAACCACTTGCTGGACTTGTCCATGCTTTTCAAGAACATGTTGTTCAAAAGCCACATGTTCTCATCTGTGAGATTGAGAGCAGCATGAGCTATGAACTGGTGCAGATGATGACATTTGTCATAAATGACAGTGTGAGCAACAACAGATTAACATATCCACGTGGAATGAAGAATGCCGACATTCCATCCTGTAAATTCTTTTTTTTTTTTTTTTTTTTTTTTGACATGGAGTCTCGCTCTGTTGCCCAGGCTGGAGTGCAGTGGCACCATCTTAGCTCACTGCAAGCTCCGCCTCCCAGATTCACGGCTTTCTCCTGCCTCAGCCTCCCAAGTAGTTGGGACTACAGGTGCCTGCCAACATGCCTGGCTAATTTTTTGTATTTTTTGTAGAGACGAGGTTTCACCATGTTAGCCAAGATGGTCTCAATCTCCTGACCTTGCTATCCACCTGTCTCAGCCTCCCAAAGTGCTGGGATTACAGGCGTTAGCCACCGCGCCCAGCCCTTCATTCTGTAAATTCTGTAGATGGTTTTCTTGTGCAGAAAAAAAAAAAAAAACAGCTTGAATTTGCTTTGTTTGTTATTTTCAAGGGACATAGAAGGGATCTGTTTTTACATTATATGTAATTCTTTTTTAGAATATATAGTTTTAAAATAACACCTCAGTTATGGGTTGAAGTGTATTCCTTCCAAAATTCCTTTGTTGATGTCCTAAGTGACAGTACCACAAAATGTGGCCGCATTTGGAAGGAGAGGTTACATGTAGATATGGTTATTTCAGATGAGGTCATTTTAGGGTAGGGTGGGCCCCTAATAAAACCACTCATGTATTTAGAAAAAAGGAACATTTGGAGATGCACACAGGGAAAAAAAATAACACAGGAAGACTGGAGTTACACTGCCACAAGGCAGGGAACTTCCAGAAGCTGGGACATAAACCAAACAGAACCTTACCTTAAGACCTGCATAGGAAGCATGGCACCACTGACACCTTGATGTTAGACAGTGGCACTCAGAAATGAGGGAATACATTTCTGCTGTCCAAAGCCACTAAATTTTTGGTACTTTCTTACAACAGCCACAGGAAAGAGAGACAGTCTCCTCACCAAGGAAGCTGTTCCCAATCCTGGGCTGGAGGAGGGTGGCCGATTGCACCAAAATCCCTCAGAAATCTAAAGCATGTTTTACATCACTCACGTTGTCAGGACAAACCTAAGTGAATCTTTAGATAAATGGATGTTTTTGTGTCTTGATCAAGCAGTGGTTTCTTTTACAATGATGATGAATTCTGAAGCATTAGCAGCAAATTGTGAAAATGCCTTAATAAGGTGAATGGTAGCAGGAGAAAGAATTAAAATCAATGTATGCAACAAGTTATTTTTATGTGTGCTCCTTTGTCTACCACAGGGCCAGTGGAGTGCACAGAAATTGTATACAAGTAGCTGCATCCTAGAAAGCAATACTGCTACAAGTACTCAAAACAAGTTTTAATGAGTAGTGTTCTCATAATATGAGAAGATAATGTTACAACAACACCTGGCACATAATCTTGTCTATCATATTTTGGTGACAAGTCCTGAATAGTTGGAAAGTATCACACACTTAAATATTATATATTGCAAGTAACTTACAATATCAATTCCTCAAAGGTCATTAAAGCTGGCTTGGGTGCTTGAGAGAAACAGTGCAAACATGCAAGCAACATATTAGAAACATAAATTGGAAAGGACTGGGCTCTTCTCATGTCAAAAATCTATAGGCCTGTTTACTCTGAATGACAACGTGTTGTCGAGCCAAGCCTGGTTTCTGGAAACATTCTTGATAAAAAATCAGGTGTCATCATCTCTGGTGCTGCTTTTGAGCTTCCTTTGCATTGCCAAGGTGGTCACTGGGGAGGAAAGCATGCATGTATGACCCAGCCAGGAAGTGCCATGGAGGGTCACTGTGGGTCATTTTAACCCTGGAGGTCCTGATGAAAAACATGATTCCTGAAAACTGCCTGAATTTTAATGGATGAAACCTAGTAGGTCCTGATGAAAAATATGATTCATGAAAACTGCCTGAACATTGATGGATGGCATTACAAGGCTGCAACTTGCTACAGGTGGACTAGGTTTTTAAGTGCTCATAGTGGCTAACATAGTGAACTGAATGTCATGGGAAAAGTGAACTGAATATCATAGGAAAGTCAGAGGTCATGCTAGTCTGTGCTGAATTAAAGTATAAATAAACAAATCCCAGGATATTCCCTGGCTGGCTTCTATCAGTCTCTGGGACTCCACAGCAAACCTCATTTAATTGTGTTGGATTTCATTTACCTCCACTGTCCAGATCTTCCAGTTCTGAAATCACATTACACTATATTGTTATAATAGAATAAAAATTCTTATGAAATGTAAGCTTCCACATGCTCTGTGGATTCTACCTTCCCAGCTCACAAAAACTCCGTTTCAAAAACTGGATTATCATGGTGGCCAACAATTACAAAGTAGAAGCTCCTAGACACGATCTTCAATATGTGGCTCCTAATGAAGTAAAAAACAGTACATATTTTTAGCGGTCAATACTGAAATTCAAAGGTGACTAATGGGAAATGTAAAATTCTTCCTTTGTTTTACTTTCTAACTTAAACCTGGAAGATGCCAGTAAGCTTGTCACCATTTCCCACATACTAGTGAAGATGCATGACTTCTGGAATAAACAAATGATATAACTGTGATATTTCTTGTAGAATCCTACATATTTCCATAAGAAAACCAGAAGACCTCTAATATTAAATCACAGACAACATTCTCATGATCTGAAAGTATGGCACATTCAGCTGAAAGGACCCTGAGTGTCTGTTGGAGTGAACTAGGCTTCACTTGGACTGGAGCATTTAGAATTAGCAATGACACTTAGAAGATTTAACAGACGTAGATGATAAATTAAGGACCATACAGAGTGGTGAGAAGACCAAGGAATTAATTAGCGTGCCTTAGAAATTTCCATAAGGCATCCGTTGGGGGAAGCTAAAACTAACTCTCCCTCATGTCACTTCCCGAGAAAAGAGAGGCAATGTAGCCCTTTGTGTTCTATTTGTCTTCTTTCTACCTGAACGATGTGTGTTATAAATATATGTCCTTGCAAATAAAAAAGACTATGATATGCCTCTTAATACACCAATTTATAAGAAAGGAAGTTTTGTATTCTATAAAAGATGAAAGAAATAATCCATAAAGGAAGACATTCTGAGGCACTGAGAGATCTTACAACAAAGTTTAACAGATTGGGACAGGTGTAATAGCTCATGCCTGTAATCCCAGCACTTTGGAGGGCTGCTGCAGGCAGCCTGCTTGAGCCCAGGAGTTTGAGACTAGCCAAGGTAACAGCATGAAAGAAGAAATACTTGTCTACAAAAAAATAGATCTCTACAGATACATACTAAAATTTCTGGGCATGGTGGTGTGTGCCTGTATTCCCAGCTACTCTGGAGGCTGACAGGGGAGAATTACCTCACACTACTGTAAGTTAAAATATCCTGACTCAAAAATAAATAAATAACACTTCAACAGATTTGCAAAAGAAATGAACCTATGAGAAAGTGGGGAAAAAATACAAGCCGTTCCATGGCTTCTAGCACAGATAATTAAAATATAGATGAATAACAGATGGGTGGGAACATGGATGGATATACTCAATGGTAACCCCACTGTGTGTATTTTTCACATAAGGGATTTGAAATCAAATGAAGTTAGGTTCTATGTAGCTCTGCTACTTACTTGCAATGTGACCACAGGGAGCCCTTAATCTACTGTTGGTTTTCTCTTTATGGAAATAGTGGTAATTTTGTAGCACCTTACGGTAAAGTACCCAGCACAGCGTCTGACTCAGAGGACATGCTCAATTAGTATTATCTAGAATAACATGGAAGGCCAAATGCAAACTGAGAAGTGGTGACTGGTAAAATTTTAAACATGGGGTGGAAATTGAGTAAACAAGCAGTTAGTCAAACTCCTGGAAGACACATCTGAGGTGAGTTAGAAGGCAAGGCTCATCAAGCCTCACCGGACTTTCTGATGATTCACCTACACAAAATGAAATCAGAAGAAACATGATATGCACGTGCTAATGAATGACACATTTTATAAAGAAAATCAAGGCACAGCTGGCAGTTCTAACTTTAGAATTGGAGGGTTATGTCTGTTGAAGGAAAGGCAGATAGAAGACTCTGCGTACGATGAAGTAGGATTTAAAATACCATGTGAGGTGGGGGACTATAGACTTGTCCACTTTCTCACTACGATCTAAGCTGCCCTCACCCTTCAATGGCAGAGTTAAGTATCTGCAACGAGGGTATCCCACAGAGCCAACAATATTCACTATCTGGTCTTGCAGAGAAAACTTTTGCCCCTGCTTTAGAAAAGAGATGAAAAACAGATTGAGATAGAAAAATTGGGTAACAAAGACAAGCAAGAATGATACAAAAAGCCATGAAAAACTGGAGGAACTGGCAATAATTCTTCAGAGAAGGTGAAGGCAGAAAGACTGGGCAGTGGAAAATTGAATAAAGTAAACAATGATACCATGAATTATTGCTGTGCTAAATTTTAGAGCTGAAGTTTGCCAAAAGAAGTGCTTGTTACTTTCTTCAGCAAAAACACTGAAGCAGCATGTGGGTGTGGGTGTGTCAGTGTATGTGTAAGGGATATAACATGCATCCCTACACTCATCCCTATATGAAAAGCCAGAAATGGGCAAACAGCATGGTGCTAAGTCATTGGACAGACAGAAGGGAGCTCGAAGAACAATTGCATGAGGGTGCTGTTACCAACTACACAGATGGACAGAAGATAAGATAACGTTTACTTTATATACATTCCATGCTTATTGTGAGTTGCCAATTTGGTTTTCCTTTTGTAAACAGCTGAAGAAGCAAGAAGGCTGTAATTTTTCATTCAATTTTGGCAAAGAAAAACTGACAGGTAAAGTGGAAGTATTGGAAACCCTGGGAGAAAATTACCCCGTTATCACAGGAAGGGAAGGGAATAGCTGCAATCACTTCGCAAATACTTGAAGGTATTGGGCAAAGGTGAGACACATGTTAGGATTCTACACCGTCCAATCTGTGGAACTTTCTCCAAGGATGCAAATGTTGTACATCTGTGCTGTCCAATATGAAAGCCAGTGAGTATTAGAAATGTGGCTATTGTAACTGTAGAACTCAATTTTCATTAAACAAGAATAGCCACATGAGATAGTGGCTATGTAATGGACAGCACAGGTTTAGATTAAAGATTCCAAGAGAGTGACATGATCTTAGCTCACTACAAATTCCACCTCCCTGGTTCAGGAGATTCTATTGCCTCAGCCTCCTGAGTAGCTGGGATTAATGGCATGCACCATCATGCCAGGGTAAATTTTATAATTTTAGTAGAGAACAGGGTTTGCCATATTGCCCAAGCTGGTTTTGAACTCTTGGCCTCAAGTGATCTGCAGACCTCAGACTCCCAAAGTGCTGAGATTAGAGTCATGAGCCACCATGCCCAGCCCAATTTCAACTTTTTTAAATAAAATTTCTGTGACATCCTCCACCTTTCCTTCAACAACAAAACAAGTATTACTTGGAATTCCAATATAAAATGCAAATAAAGCAACTGCCATGACTGACATACCTGCATTGGCATGAATGTGTATTCATAGTCTGCTCGATTTTTCCATTGCTTTAAATAGGGGTCTTTGAAGAATCTCCAAGGAACACTTGTCCCAGAGTCCCTGAGGTGGTAGCACAGAATTAGATAATAGATTAAATTGGGAAATTGCAGACAAGAGGAGAATCTAAGATAGTTTCCACATGTCTAGGTGAAAGGAACAAACAGAATGTGACCTCTCTTCTAAGATGCCCTCATCCAAATCTCTAAAACCTGTGAGTATGTTTAGGATTCATGGCAAAGAGAAATTAAGGTTGTTCAGCAGCTGACGTTAAGATAGGAAGATTACCCAGGAACATGCAGCTTGATCAATGCCATTAGAATGACCTTAAATGTAGACCATAGAAGCAAAAGAGGAAAGTCAGGGGGAAGTGACAGAAGAACGGTCAAAGCAAGGTGATGTTGATAGCTTTGAAAACAGAGGAAGGGGCTACGGCTAGGGCATGCAGGAGGCCCCCAGAAGCTAGAAAGTGAAAGGAAACAAATTATCCTCTGGAGCCTCCAAGAAGAACACAGTGCTGTGCACACATAGATTTTAGCTAAACAAGACCTGTGTTGGACTCCTATGGTACAGAAGTGTAAAATGATATACTTGTCTTGTATTAAGCCACTAAATTTGTAATAATTTGTTACAGTGGCCTATTGTTCCACCTCTGCTAGAGTTTTGTCATTTACTTTTTTTTTTCCAAATCCATGTTGACTGTATCCGCTTCAGACTTACTATTATTTCTGTGATCATGCCTGTAATGTTCTCCCAGATTCTGCCTGCAACCCCTGCCTATATTTTTAAAATCCAACTTAGTTTCTCTCCTTCCTCCATTATTTCCAAAAAAAACCTACAGGTTCCCCACATGCTAGGAAGTCCTGTCACTCTTACTGCCTCTTAAAGACTTTGAATTTTCCACAGCCAGTGATCAAAACTCATTGTACATTTTTTCAATGCTGTGTACAAAGCTGACACTGAACAAATTTTGTCTTCACAGGACTTAGATACTTTATCAGCCTTATATTCCCAGCATACAACTCTTGAATCAGGGTAAATTCCTCACTGCCCCCAAGAAGGTCCTGGATTTTTGTTTGTTTGTTTGTTATTCCTTTGCTCATTTTTCCCCTCCCTGCAATGCTCTTCTTTTAGCCCACCACGCAAATCCTATGCATCAAGGCCTTGATGAGTTTACACTTTTTCTGAGAGATGATCTGGATCCCTTCCATCTTCAACCGCCTCCCCTTTAAACTCTTTACTCAGTTTATAATGTTATCTTAGCTCTTGCTCAATTCTAGGGCTGTAACGTTTCCATTATTGCTTCTGAGAGGTTTGGTTCCTTTTCTTTTTAATTACATGTAAGCATCATGAGGTCAGGCTCACCTTTCCTCACAATACACAATGGTGGCTACTCAAAAACATTTAGTTCTGCGGCTCTCAACTCTGAGCCATCTGGGGTTCCAAGAGGACATCTGACAATGTCTGGAGACATTTTTGGTTGTCTCGCTTGGGGGAGAAGGTGCTATTGACAACACAGAGACCGAGGATACAGATAAATCTTCAATGCGCAGGACAGCCTCCCAAAACAAAGAATCTGCTGGCTCCCAAAGGCAACAGTGGCTCCGTAAGAAACCCTGGGTCAGCTGCATGACCCTGTTAACTGTGAAAGCAATGCCCCCAAGAGAGCAGACACTTGCAGGTGGAAGTGTGCTCAGCGCCAGCGCGTGGATGAACCTGTTGAGGCGTGGGCAGATCTGATCTGGCTACCCCAGGGAGGTACAGCACCAGCCTGCGCCATCAAGTAGGGCCAGTAAAGTCCCACAGGGACTCAAAACTCCTGTTTCGACTCAGTCCATCCCCTACCTGCAGAGAGAGGTCGAGGAGAGAGAAAGGCAATCTCAGTCCCGCTGTGGAGACCGCCCTCCTCTGCTTCAGCCGCATTCCCTGGGGGAAGTTTCTCGGATACCCTGGATGTGCTCTCGCGAGATGTGGGTGGAGCTTCTGGTGGGTGCTACGCAACCAAGTGCATGCGCCATGTATCTTCAGAACAGGAAGATTACTTAGTAGGTCTCGAGGAGGGGCAGGATGGGACGTGAGGGCTGTAATCTTGCAGTCCTGCCTCACTGCTTTCCATCTTTAGTCTTTGGGTCCCAGCCCTCCAGCCGCCTTTGAGTTGTGCCTAGGTCACTGTCCTCAGCCATGCCTCAGAACCGCGAAGAGAGGAGGCTCCCATGTTCGATAGAAAACCTACTTGGGAGTGTGAGAGTGAGAGTGTTCAGCACCTTTGTTCCTCACCTGGGACACAGGCAGGGCTTTGAGGGCGGAGATTCCCCCTCATCTTGGACCTGCATCCTGTCCTGCGCACTCACCTTGGGCCATAGCTGGGCGAACGAGGTGGCCTGGGAAGAAGCTGATGACGGGAGGAAGCTGGCACCTGAGGACGCAGGAATACAAAACTACCCCTCGTCAGGGACAGGTAGAAATGAAGTCTTGTTGATGTTCCTTAATACCCCTTTCTCTGCTAGGCCACTCAGGGTGTCCCCAGAGACCAGTGGTCTTTTTTTCCATCGTTCACCTTTCCTCTGTCTCCCAGATAACGTGTAACCATTTTGTCTTCTAGTCCAACTTGCTCCCCATGTCTGACGTGTTGAGTCAAAATGAGCTACACAAAAGGCTACACAGAACGTTGAAGGATCGGGGTGTACTGGGCACACTCAAGTATCGGATTTACGTTTATTTGTTCCATAACTTTTAAAAGTGTAACCTGTAAAAAGTAGTTCACATTTAAATTCATCCAATGTTTGGGTTTCAAAAATCTATGCTGAAATATTACAGTGTCTTTGAAACCATTGAGAAATGTTGCATTTGAGTCGACTTAAAGGAGAATGTTCAAATAATTAATTGAACCAACAATAAGATAGGAGCAGAAAGCATTTATATAATGAACACATTTTAGTAAGATGAGGCCTGTTTTATAAACCTGGCTTACAGGTTCCTAAACTAACAAGTGGGTTAGTAATACATTTGGATGAGGGACATCGACACCATGTAGAAAACACTAGTGTGCTGTTTTTAATAGTTTGGGGAATGAACCCTTTCCTCTTTAAATTATACTGATATGCCTGGATATTTAATTTGAGCAGCAAATATCTGTAGATATACTTTATATTTGGATTAACAGCTAGGATTAGGATTAGCTCAATGTGTTTTCATTGCAATATGCATTTCAAAAGTATATTTTACATTTAAAATATGTAGATATATCCTGTGTATATATCCTTTTTAAATTTAAGTTGTATGGTGTGAGCATTTCTCTGTTTCCTTAAAAATTTCTTGAAATCTTCATTTTTAGAGGTAACAGATTTATCTTTGGATATTTTTGTAACCTGCAAACAGTCCCTTGCTGTTGAATATTTTGGTTATATTTTCCGACAGTCCACAGAGGTGCGATGAGCTGGCAGAATTTTTTCTTATACCTCATATCCTAGTGTAAGCTGCTGAAATTGGCTTCTAGGAAAGTTAAGAGTCTGCAAATGGGTCTGGCAAACCACCAGTTTCACCTGGAAGCTGAGGAAAGAAACATTTTTCTAGAACACGCTGGCCTTCTTGTCTCATGGGGTAAGACTTGAGCAGGGGAAGGTTCCTAACTTCTGGACATGGATCTAGAAACATTATGGAAATAAAAGGAAGATTTCCAATGAATGTAACACATCTGTGTATATCTCTACTGAGAAAATCCTACTGAAATTTTTTTTGACTTGTCCGACTTCCTTCCTTGCTTCCTTCCTTCCATCCTTCCTTTTTTCTTTTCTTTCTTCCTTCCTTTCTCCCTTTCTCCTTTCCTCTCTTTCTCTTCCTCCCTTCATTCCTTCCTCCCTTCCTTCTTTTCTTTCTTAAGTTCTTTTCTCCTTTCTTTCTTCCTTCCTCTCTTGCAAGACACAGATTCAAAACCAGCTAATCCATGAGTTGATGCACCCTGTATTCAATGGAGAATTGCAACCTCAGTTGATTTCAGTGCAAGGGACTCCTCTTACTAGGAGCCTCAAACTCTTTAGAGGCGGATCACTGACAAAGATGTGGCTATGAGTCTTCACTTTCTGTTTTCTTTCCAGAAATTGGTTTAGCAAAAGAAAATGTAACGTATTTCCTTTTCTGTTTTGAACTTTTTATTAACAGTTTTTTTTTTTCTCCGCTGACTGTAACATGTTGCATTATAGCTAATTGCTTTTAAACTAGGTCCATTTCTCATTCCTCTTTGAATTTACATTGTACCTGCACATAATACATTTGTTATATAACAAGTGGGTACTAAATTTGAAATAAATTTCTTTGTATCACCTTTAGTCTTTTATAAAATTGTGATCTACAATCTCTAAATGTTTAAGAGCTAAAATTGATTTGTCTATTTTCTGTGTTCTTTAATAAGACTCTGCCAATCTGCTAAATGTCCGCTCTGAGCTTGGCACTGTGATAGACACGCGACAGATGTTTTGTGTTACAGATAAGGAACCAGACTGTGGAGAGGTGAATCAAGTAACTTAAGTGATGTAATTCTTAAAAATCTGTAAAGTTTCCAAATAATAAAGAGACTCTCATTTTATTTTTTAGTACATTTCTAATTATTTTAACTATATTTCTTCACCATTATTGTTGAACATTCATCCCAGTTTATTATTTTAAAGGTAGATGTAGCAAACTTTCCCTGTGAATATGTGTGTCGGTGGGGGCATTGAGGTGTGTGTTTGTAGACTTTGTTTTTTAGAACAGTTTTTAATTCACAGCCAGGTGATGGAGAAGTACACAGAATTCCTATACAGCCACTGCTCCTACACATGCAGAGTCTCTCCCGCTGTCAACATCTTGTATCAAGTTGGTACATTTTCTGCAATTGATAAAACTACCCTTACATGTCATTATTCCCAAAGTCTATCATTTACATTAAATTTCACTCTTGGTGGTGTGTATATGTCTTTATTTTCTTTATGTTGTCTATAGCTATCTAAACATTTCATGTTCCAAATTTTTAAGGACACAAGAATCTTGGTATTGTAATTATTTTCTTTGAGATGGAGTATCACTCTGTTACTCAGGCTGGAATGCAGTGGTACAATCTCGGGCTGCAAACTTTGCCTCCTGGGTTCAAGTGATCTCGTCTCAGCCTCCCAAGTAGCTGGGATTACAGGTGCTTGCCCAAGCACCTGGCTGATTTTTGTATTTCTAGTAGAGGCGGGGTTTCACCATATTGACCGGGTTTGTCTCGAACTCCTGATCTCAAGAGATCTATTTGTCTCAGCCTCCAAAAGTACTGGGATTACAGATATGAACCACAATGCCTGGCCTTAGTACAGTATTTGAATGAAAATCTTAAATATGTTGAGTTTCTTCATAAGCAACCAAATTTTACTTATTGGTTTTATGAATGTATTTATTTACATATTTATTTTTTAGTAGTAGGGCCTTGCTTTGTCACCAAGTCTGAAGGGCAATGGCATAATCGGACCTTACTGCAACAACTGCCTCGTGGGTTCAAGCAATTATATTACTGCAGCCTTTCAAGCAGCTGGGATTACAGGCACACACCACCATATTCCGCTTTTATTTTTTTTATAGATCCTGGGTTTCTTATGGTGGGCAGTGTTGTTTGGAATACTGAGCTCATGTCATCTGCCAGCTTAGCCTGCCCAAGTGCTGAAATTACAACTACGAGACATTGTGCTTTGTCTGAAATCATGTTTGATATATCTTTCTCTAAATTTCTAATCACTCTATATTCTACTTATTGTGTAATTACCAATTGTATGATTCTTATAACAGGAATTCATCCTACTCAAACAACGTAATGGTTTCTACTAATATAAAATGCCAATGCAAAATGTTTTCTTTAAAGGAAATCCGGTTGAAAACATATCGGTGTTCTCAGAGTAGACATAATTATTGATCCATACTGTAGTAGACATATATAAAAATAGCTCCCCAAAATGTCTGTTTAACAGTATTTTAAATGAACATTAATCATGATTGTAAGGACTGAAATTTTAGCTTATTTACCTTTTTAAACACTACTTTTAAAAAATTGTAATTGAATGACCTTTGATGTAAAATACTTAGAGGTTAATTACATGATCAAGAAAGATATTTTATTATTCTGACGTCAATATGTTTTTATAATTTATCTTAGTGTAAGAAAGACCTTCAAATTTCCTTTGTAATCTTATTTTTTTCTAAAAGATGTTTCTTAATCTCATATTCATAAACATTATAATGTGTCATTTAAACACTGCTATAAAACCATGTCTAATTTACTAACCTTTTATTTTCTTAAGGTATTTACTATACAGGATTGATTGCAATCTATAAATATCACCCTACTTCCAGTTTCTAGAAATCACTGGTAAGTTTACTTAGTTTCTGTAATCTACTTTACTTTGTTAATTATAACTGAGTGGCTTTATAAAGGTAAAATATTTTTTAACATGTCTCAGGATTTGATAAAGAAAACCGAAAGGTAGGAGCCTACCTCTTTGTAAACAATAGCAAGATTTTTCTATGTAGTTTTCCTTATAAAAGAATGAAGCTAATTTTGAGGGAGAAGAGTAAGAAATTTAATTTGATTTAAATTACATGTTTTTATGAAGCTAATTTTGAGGCAGAAGAGTAAGAAATTTAATTTGATTTAAATTACATGTTTTTCCTTGCTGACCGTATCTTAGTTTGTAAACAATAATTCACGTGTTCTGCAGGACATTAGTCCAATATTTTCATTTTCATAATAATTTTAGATAGTCAAATAAGAAAATTTTGGACAGTATCAAGGGTCCTACAGACACACTAAAAGATACTGTTTGTAAAAATATCCATTGTTGGGAACATTTCTAAAAAAAAAAAAAAAAAAAAGAAAACCTTCAAAAAACTGTCTTTTAGGCCAAGTGTCTTTATATACTAGGTATGCCTCTCAGGTACAATTGATAGAGTGTTAAATGTATTAATATAGCATTAAAAAAGAAAATATGTGTTTAGTAATGTGTAATATAACTTTTGTTCCTAAATCTTTACACAGACATGATTAATTACCTTAATTTTCACCTTCATACAAAACTTTTATAAAGTTTGTAACTACTGTGGGCTCCAGACCATTGGTTAGATTTGATAATGGGCTTTGTAGCATGAACATAAGCTGGCACTTTGCCTTTTATGCTTAGTTTTACCTTAGGACTTTTAAAATAATCTGTGAATTAGTAATAGTCCTTTTGTGTTGCTACCCCCTTGGGATTTTTTCTGTTGCATGCGTTTCTGTCATCTTGAGAGAGACATTTATTCATTCATACATTCACTCAGAACTTAATCATTTGAGTACATACTTTCTGCCAGCCATTGAGTCTGTGACTTAATTGCCAAGCTTCATTGTAATAATGTTAGCAGAAGATAAATTAATTGAACAACAAGACTTTCTAGGCTGCCTGCCCACTAGACCATCCCTACTGAAATTCAGTATGGTAACTGATTCTACAGTCTGTGCTCTAAGCACCATCCAGTGTAACTCTTTGTGATGGTGGAAATGTCTTTATCTATACTGTTTAATGTGGTAGTTGCTAG
The DNA here is from genome assembly GCF_028885655.2 of Pongo abelii. Taxonomy (NCBI): domain Eukaryota; kingdom Metazoa; phylum Chordata; class Mammalia; order Primates; family Hominidae; genus Pongo; species Pongo abelii. The sequence goes on from NC_072009.2 coordinate 53,370,736, forward strand.
TCTCATGTGGCTACTGAGTAACTGAAATGTAGCTAGTGTAACTGAATGACTAAATTTTTAATTTATATTTAATTAGTTACATGTGCATAGTGACTACCATAATGAACAGCAGGATTCTAAGGTATATGGCAGGTATCTGTTGCTTAATTGTTATTTCAAAAGAAAATGTATGGCTTGAAGAGATACTAAGGAATACTCTGTGGGCCAAGAACACTGCCTCATGCTTGTAATCCCAGGACTTTGGGAGGCTAAAGCATGAGGATCACTGAAGGTCTGGAGTTTGAAATCAGCATGGCCAACCCAGTGAAACCCCACTTCTACTAAAAATTCAAAAATTTGTGAGTCGTGGTGGCAAGTGGCTTTTATCCCAGCTACTCCGGAGGCTGAGGCAGGATTATCACTTGAACCTAGGAGGTGAAGTTTTCAGTGAGCTGAGATCACGCGACTGCACTCCAGCCTGGGTGACAGAGCTAGATGCCATTTTACCCCCAACGAGAAAAAAAAAAAAAAAAAAAGAGGAGAGAGAGAGAGAGAGAAGAAAGACAGAAAAAGAGATGAGAAAGACAATAAAATAAACTGTGGTAGCACTTCTCACACTTTTCACACTGTGGCACCCTCTTGGGGGGTTTGTCCCTTGCAGACCCCAACCCTGCAATGGATAACTAAAATACACTGACACACAGATATTCTGCTTTCCCAGTCCAGCTGAAGCTGAGTGTCTGAGCCACTTACAGACTCCAGTAGAGTTTTGTAAACAGTTGCAACTTTGGCCCTGACCAACGGGTGAGACTCGCATTTATCAGTAAAGATTAATTGAACAAGACTTGAGTCAATGAAACTAGGGGGTAATTGGCATTGTGTACTTCCCCAGTAGAAAGCACTTAAGCACCCACAGTACATCAAAGGATAGTCTTAAGACCACATGAATAAACAAGCTAGCTAGATAACTTCCCCACATTCCTTTGTTGGTACTTTAATGTATTTAACTAAAGGTAAAGAAGGTCACATTTAACCATATCTATTATTGAAGTTATGAAAACTCTCTGGCCTTCCAAGGTGGTTTGTGGCTATTACTGTAACTATCTTTAATATTTTTTCCACCAGCCTGACTGGGCCCCCAACATGAAAGAATCTATATATTTACTGTATTACATTATCTTTAAAAATAGTTTTTCCATCTTTGCACAGTCTCTTTAAATGCATCTCATTCAGAAAGATAGCTGGCTGACAACCCTTACAATCTTTACCTAGCATCCCTGTAAAATTTCTAGAAGTCAGAAAAATGATGAGTAGCAAACATATCAGTCATCGTAGTGCCAAAATTTGGATAGAACTCTTAGCTAACAATAAAATAGTTTCTGGTAAAATAAAATTATTTTAAAAATTCATGGCTTCCAATTAAACAACAGAAAACTTATAGGAAGATATATTGTACTGAACTGTTTTCTGTCCCCTGATTTCAGAGACCAGTGATCTTATCCTATTTTAGTATATCTACACTCTGGGAATGCTAAGCTGTTGAATAGTCACAGTACTTTCCACCTAGATTCTAGTCACCCATTCTTCTCACACTTAATATTTCCTTTGAGAGATAAGAATGCACAGATAATGATATATACAAAATTTGGATGAGGAAAGAAAATTTGGACATTGGCCCTTTGCTTCTAGAAAGTTAAAATTCTTATCTATAATTGGCAAAAGAATAGACACATAAGTTAATGGGAACAGAAATAGAGAATCCAGAAATAGATTCACACAAATATTTTCAATTGATTTTTTTAACAATGGTGCAAAGGCAATTCAATAGAGGAAATATAGTCTTTTTGACATGTGACTCTGAAACAATTGAATATTCATATGCATGGAAATGAACCATAGACCTAAATGTAAAGTGGAAAACTATAACACTTCCAAATAAAAACAAGAGAAAGTCTATGTGATCCTGAGTTTCATGATGTGATATAACACCAAAAGCAAGATACATGAAAGAAAAAAATAGATAAGTTAGACTTAATTGAAATTAAAAGCATCTCTGTGGAGGACACTGTTAGGAGAATGAAAAGACCCAATGTCAAAACCCATAAAGCTTTACATCACCAAGAATAAACATTAATATTTGCAAATTTTGGTCTGCTGATTGCTGGATGGAATGCAGATTGTCAAAGCAATCTAACTGTCATCCCTTCACTGAAGAGGATGGGGTGGGAATAAGGTGCTGAGCTGACTAATGTTTTTAGTTTCAAGAAACTAAAAATTTCCTAAATGATTTATGCTTCTGGTTTAAAACAAAGTTTCAGACTATTGAGAAGGATACAAAGTGAAAGCAAACTAGAAATTTCTGCCCATGTTGTCTAATCTCACTATCCATTCATAACTAGAATTTTAATAATTTTGTTTCTTGGTTATTTTTCTAGAATTGCTTGAGTTTAAAACTTTAGGTATTTCTAATTAAAACACACAATCAAATAAAATTATATTATAAATCCTGTAGGCAATTTGCTTTTTCTATCCACCAATATATCTATCTGTAGCACTATATTGAGACTAATTATTTTTAAAGTAAACATTTAACCCCCTATTGATGGAGGTTTAGTTGTCTTATTGTTTGCTCTTTTCCAATAGAGGCAACAAATATGCAGTGTGCATGCTTTGTGCTTCCGTAAAAGTACAGCTGTGTGAAAAGACAGCTGTGTGAAATGCAGCCTATTTAATTGAAGAATCTATGGTTCTCCCGTGTAGTGAAGGTAAGCAGAGGAGAGGGCAGGTGGCTGGTTGCCTAGGAGGAAAGGGATCTTGATCTCAGTGATCAAGAACTAGATCTGGAGAGACTGGCGGGTGGAAGAATAAAGATGGTCCAGGAGTGCAGAACTGCAGAATGAGTTTTCAGGTGGAGACTGGAAATCAGAGGCAGTGTGCTGCTATTGGATGAAGCCATGGAAATGAGCAAGAGTAAAGATCCTTGGGGTGAAAGAGTCACCAGGGCCCCAGGGGTCATCCATGTGGCCATTTGATCTCATCACTGGGAAAGTAACTGGGAAGGATATGAAGAGGATGAGGAGTGACAGGGAGTTTGTGTTGGTAAGTGGGATTCTATCTACTCCTTTAAGAAATCTTATTCCTTTTCCAAGTGTGTGTCTTAGACCAGACAGTCTAAGAAATACAGCAGTTATTTCAAACATACATTTAAAACTGCTGCTGCCAGATGTTAAAAGTAGGAAGGCTTCCCCCTTGTGCCCACTCTTGCTTGGAGCTTCTCAATGAGACATAGTTGTTTAATGCTAAGGGCACACACTCTAAAATTTTCTGTCGCATTTCTAGAAATAGGGCTTGCCTCAGCTATAAAATTCAATGTTGGATGCACAGATCTTTGAGATGATTAGATTGTGTTTAGACTAATAACTTCATCTTCAGGATGGGTGACTAATTAGATTTCTGTTTATTCAACTGTGAGTATCTGAAGTCTTTGAAGAAGATTGTCATTCTCATAAAAACCACCATGCCTGTATTTCCTCACCTGGAATATCAATCCCCTTCTCTCCCTGATAAAACCATAGTGTCATTCAAGGCCCAGCTTGGATGCCACCCCTGAAATGCCTTCCCTGATTCACACTAAGCAACGCATTTAGGTCTCGTTCCTACATGCAGTCTTTATTTACCTCAGTTATAAAATTATCCTATCTTAGTGTGATTGTTTCTCCCTGACTATACTATGAGATCTTCAGAGGTGAGGACTATATCTATCTACACTTTTATATCCAGTTCCCAGTATGCTGCTTGATATATAATAGGTAGTTAGTAAATTCATGCTCTGTGAAGACATAAGTGGAAGGTTGGCTCATTCATTTACAAATTCATATGAGCTTGATAACTCTGAGTCACAATGACTCATGAACTGAAACATTAAGACAGCACCACCACTAAAAACCATGGGGATTTTATTCTTTTGGAGTTTTATTTCTGAATGTATATTTTATTTATTTTTTTTCTGAAAAACTTACAAATTTTAGTTAAGGGGGCCAGGTATGGTGGCTTATACCTATAGTTTTAGCACCTTGAGAAGCTGAGATGATGATCTCATTTGAACCCAGAGATTCAACACCAGCCTGAGCAGCATGGCACAACCAGTCTCTACCAAAAAAAAAAAAAAAAAAAAAAAAATTAGCTGAAATTGGTGGTGTGTGTTTGTAGTCTCAGCTACAAGTGAGGTAGGCTGAGGTAGGAGAATCACTTGAGTCCGGGAGGCAGAGGTTGCAGTTATCCAAAATCAAAACACTGCACTCAAGCCTGGGCAACAGAGCAGAACCCAGTCTCAAAAAAAAAAAAAAAAAATTACATAAGGGACTGAGAGATGTTAATTAAGTAGCATAAATTACACAAGGGATGTTAAAAATATATGGAAATGTAGTTTAACAGAAATTGAGACAGTAAATATTTATGCAGCTGTAATAGGTAGTTGAGGAATACACTGAAGGGGATTTTTTTTTTTTTTTTTTTGAGATGCAGTTTTAATCTTTTGCCCAGGCTGGAATGCAATGGCACTACTTCGGCTCACTGCCACCTCTGCCTTCCAGGTTCAAGTGGTTCTCCTGCCTCAGCCTCCCAAGTAGCTGGGATTAGAGGTGACCACCACTGTACCCAGTTAATTTTTGTAGAGATGTGGTTTCACCACATTGGCCAGGCTGGTCTCAAACTTTTGACCTCAGGCAATTGGCCTGTTTTGGCCTCCCAAAGGGCTAAGATTAAAGGAGTGGATCACCATTCCCAGCTGAGTTGGAATTATTTGAAGGTGAAATAGTTATCTTCAATTTCTGTACTTTAGTTTTTGGAATTTAAGAAGCAGTATATTTATTTAAATTTGTTATGCTTTCATTAACTTGCTTGTTAAAACTTAATGCCTTTTTTTTGTTTGTTTTTGAGACAGAGTCTTGCTCTGTCACCCAGGCTGGAGTGCAGTGGCGTGATCTTAGCTCACTGCAAATTCTGTCTGTCAAGTTCAAGCAATTCCTTGCCTCATCCTCCTAATTAGCTGGGATTAGAGGTGCCTGCCACCATGCCCAGCTAACTTTTGTATTTTTAGTAGAGATGTGGTTTTACCATCTTGGCCGGGCTGATCTTGAACTCCTGACAGCATGACCTACCTGCCTCAGCCTCCCAAAGGGATAGGATCACAAGCATGGCCACCAAAACTGGCCAAAATTAATGCTTTTTTATAGACTGAAACAAGAAAATGTATGCTCAAAGTCTTCTTTTACTAAAAGATATGGATTTGTTAAGAGAAATAAAAGCAGAGCTGAAGCAGAGAGTTGAAGATTTTGAATTGTAGGTACGCATGTTTATTTTGGATATTCAGAATGATGAGATTAAAAAGAATTACTAAATATATGTCTAAATATTCTAATATTTATTGACAAGTAGAATTACTTTTTATAAAGGTGATATCACCCAGCATTAGAAGTTACACATGAAGAGAAACAAACACAAGGGCTGTGCTTTTGAAATATTAAACACTAAGATGAAAGGCAGAATGAGATGCTATCATCAGGCTACAGTAACATCAAACAGAAAATTTGGAGAAGCTGTTAATACTTGAACAGATCATATGTTTTAAAGTTAACTTCAGTTCTTCAGGTCTGATAGTTTTGTGTGTTTATGTATTGTAACTGAATTTTAAATATCCAGGCCTGTGGCTTTTACCAGGCCTGTGCTCAAAAATGGAAGTATTGTGACTTGACTTGACTTGTACTGATGAAACTATTTCTCAATGCTATTCACTTTTTCTAAGTGCTCAGAAATGTTTCATCCTTCATATATTACCTGGGATTAACAGCAGGCTCACTCTCTATAGTTTGCCCAAGAAGTGTTCTTTTCCATTGGGAATGTGCTGTTAATTGACACTCATAGATACTTTAGGGATTTTAGCTCATTAAATAATTTGTCTCTATCTTATTTAATGTTGTTTTCTCACTTCTATAGGTTTCATTTTTAAATTTCAGCTCACCGTGTACCTTACTCTCTTTTTGGCAATAATGAAAAGGTAAATTAATCAAGAGAGAGAGAAAAAGAGAAACAACATTTGGGCAGAGAGAATGCATCACTTTTTTTTACCATTTTCTCTACTCCCTTCTCAATCATTAAATCAATGTGGTTTAACTCTCCATTGATTTCCAGACTACCAGCAGAGGGAACTACTACCTGGAGCCTTTAACTGTTCTTCGACTAGTCACTGTTTTGCAGTACTTCTCAGGATGGCTGGATCTCATCACCTATGAATCCAGCTCCCTGGCTTGGGAATTGGTGAAGTGGGTGATTTGAAGTCTCACTATGAAGATCATTTTATTCTTAAGTATTTGGAAGCCCTGAATGAACCATCTATCTGTGGCCCTCTCTTTTGGTACTTGATCAGTATTCAATAGTTTTTTGTTTTGTAGGGTTTTTTTGTTGGTTTTGTTTTGGTTTTAAGAGACAAGGACTTGTTATGTTGTCCAGGATGGTCTGAAACTCTTGGGTTTAAGTGATTCTCCTGCCTCAGCATTCTGCAAAGCTGGGACTATAGGGGAAGGCCACCACACTTGGCTAAAGCTGATAGATTATTAAGCAAGAAAAACAAATATTGTACCTTAAATATCTATGAGATTATTAATTAAATTCCAGAGTTACAAACAGCATTATAAAAGATTCAAATACATAAGTACACTTTTTTTTGAGATGGAGTTTTCCTCTTGTTGCCCAGGCTGGAGTGTAATGGTGCAATCTCAGCTTACTAGGAATTCTGCCTCCAGGGTTCAAGGGATTTTCCTTCTTCAGCCTCTTGAGTAGCTGGGATTACAGGCATGTTACACCATGCCTGGCTAATTTTGTTTTATTAGTAGAGATGGGGTTTCTCCATGTTGGCCAGGCTGGTCTTGAACTATCCTGAGGTGATCCACCTGCCTTGACCTCCCAAAGTGCTGGGATTATAGGCATGAGCCACAGCACCCAGACCATAAGGACTTTTATTACTTTGTAACTAAGAGTATTTTTCTTTCATCCCAGAATTGATTTGGACCATTTATCACCTTTATTGTTTAAGTGTTAATTATCTTCTATGAGAAACTTCTTTCTTGAGACTCTCCCACTCCCCTCGGTCAGAGATTCTCCCACTCTCCTCAGTCATATGCCACAGCCCCCTGCTCCTGCTATTTTCAACACACTGTAACTAGGTCAGTTCATAAAATACACTGAGGACTTCTGGCTGTTTTCTTCTACTTCCCGGTAGTAACTGTCACGTAGCAGTTTTAGTGTGTTGAACTAAAACCATGTCAAGGAATGTTTTTCCTAAATTTGTTAACACAACTATTATAGTTTATTTACTTTATGTTTTTTGCTAATTTCGTAACCCAGAAACTCCAGGAAAAAAACCTAAAAGCATGACTGAGGACTTGGAAGATGGGAGAATACAAAGTGTCTTGTGGAGACCTGTGACTGAAAGCTAAAAACCAAACCTCGAAATCAACTGTTGAGAATGTTTGAAGAAGTCATATGTTTAACTTACATTGGTAGAAATGTAACAAAACCTAAGGAAGTAGTCCATGATTAACACCTTCTGCAAACTTTAGTGTTTGAAAAAATTCATATGTTTGTGAATAGTCAATACTTTCCTGCGTTTGAGTTATGGTAGTTTTTAAAAGATAAGACATAGAAAAGCACATCCTCTGTTCTTCTTACTCATGGCTTCTCAAACATTTATCGAGGGCTGTGATGTGCTTTAAATTTCATAGCACATTGTGACTTGCTCAGGTTGCATAGTAGATAAGCTGTAAAGTTTGAATTATAATGACTTTTAGTTAACTTTTCCTCTACCCCACTCATACTGCCACAAAGATGGGGCTATCTAACAATGTATAAATTATACTTAGTGCTCAGATTGTTTGTCAGTGAACATGTGCCTTGTATTCCTTCAGGATTCTGCAAAGCCAGAATCAAAAGAAAAGAGCTAAAATTAACTATGTGAAGCAAAAATCGATATAGGGAAAGGAAAATATGGACAACTATGGTTACTTTGGCTTTTCTTTAGTCTGACCCTGTGTATCAGTGAGCAATACCTCAGTGCTGAGACATTATGCACATGAGGTAACTTTTCAGTGGGTTCGAAAGCATCTGTCACATAAAAAATGTTCAGTTAATATTTAGTGTTAATGTGTCAGGAGGAAACGACTCAACTCAGATGCCCTGGGCATTTATTTGGCCTCTTTTTATTGCCTACCTCATAATTTGTCATCAATATTTCATTACACAGAACTTTCAAAGCTTTCTTGAGGTTATTCTATTAAAAAAAATCTATTTTTAAAAAATAAAACTTTTTTTATAGATTCTGAATTCCCAATATATTCTCAATATATTTTGATAAGTCTGTATTGTGAAGAAGTTGGCAGCAGCTTATTGCCTTCTGGTACATATTACTCCTAACCATGAGAAACTTTATATTTTACTTATGAAATTGATGCATTGTACCCAATTTTTTGTCAGTTTCTATATTAAAACAGCTAACATGAAGTTTCTGTAGTTACTAAATTTTTAGGAATACATGTATTAAAGAATGTTTGTTAATTTTATATACTTATGGAGCTAGTGAACTATTTGGTATCATTGTGACAGCTTCCATGGCCTGTGTGCTGTCTTTCTGGCATTGGGAATTCTCATATGACTTTGGCAAGTGTTGGAGTTTGGGGTCTGTTCACAACAGGAGTGTTTCTTTATCCTTTTGGAATCAAAAGGCAGCTTGTAAAAGCTGGGATAGAAAAGTAAAAATGTGAAAATGTGCCTTTGGTTATTGATAATTCAGATATAATGCTCTTAGCAGCGGGTTCCCCGGACTATGCTTGGTCCCTGGGCACAAAAGTCCTTATGTTTGTTTGGGCTAGGCAGATAGTACAGTGGCTGTCTAATTATCATTTGGGATTGAGTCTGTTGTGTACTGTGTAAACTTAATTTTCTTCCCTACTCTTTGGGTCAGTTGAGACCAAGTGGAAAGTGATGTTTCAGTAACCTGATGACAACACAACCCTCCATTTTGTATGATTGTGCTTTATAACATCAAGGCAGGGTTTTATTGGACATTTTATGTTTGAAAGTCATATCTCTGGCTTTAGTACTGAGGGACTTTGAAGTTCACACAATGTCATGTTCACTGCCCTCAGATGCACCTGTAACATAGATAAGTTCCTGCATTGATAAACGTGTTTCTGGAAAGATAACTGTATTTATTCATTCTGATTCTCAGGTATCAACCTGACATAACGGATGACTACAACATTAGAACTAATCAACTGATTGAAGAGCAAAGGAAGAATAAAAGTGATGTTTGGGTGGGGTAAGAAGCTGTAGTTTTCAGTTTTGATACAGGTTATTAGCTTCCCAATTTGGGTCTGTTATATCTTCTAAAAAAAAAATAGCTATGCTTCATTGTCTCTTCAATACTTCACATTTTTTGTAATTTTAATTATATAAAATAAAAAAAAAAAACCATTGTCTTCACTGCCTTTTGAGGAACCATCATCTTTAATATTTTATATAATCAGAAAGGCCAGTGATTTTTTTTCTGTATATTTTATTCAACTGTATTTCAGTATATTTTGATAAATCTGTAATTATCAAGAAGTTGGCAGCAACTTATTGTCTCTGGTATATATTAGTTTTAACAATGAGATACCTTCTTTTTCACTTATGGAAAATTTTTAACTCCTCTGTCTCCTGTGACATAGCTTCTTATTTCATTGGCTTCTAATATATTTTTTATTTATAATATTTTCACTTTATATATAACCTCCTGAATTGTTGTGTGTATTGCCCTTGAAACGGGAAGGTGAGTAATTTCTCAATCTTCGGATACTTTACATTTCAATATATTTCTAGGAAATTGCCTGTAATGAGAACTGAAGTTTTAGTGGAATTTTCAAATAAATTCTTGGGAGTGTACCAGGGGTAGTTGTTTGATGTTGTCCAGACACCCATTGTGTGGCTTCCCCTTTTATGACTATCTTGTGGAGACTAACACTTCTTTTATACATTAGTACCTTTATCTATGTAACAAATTATGCTTTGACAATATATCTACATAGATTCAAGTTAAATACAGTGAAAATGACAAAATAATATCTCCAATACAATAACAATATTGATTTTTACAATATAGTAACAGACAGATCTTCTTCAAGGAAGTTTAAAGCTCTCTGGTTAGCATGTGTAGATGGTGGAATTTCACCACATACATGACAGTTATAGCTTCACATCACCTGTTAGGTAACAAGGTTTATTTCTTACTTGCCTATGAAAGTTTCGTCACTTACACAGCCTATTTCATATTATAAAATAGTGGTCATTAGGTCTGACATACTAGACATAAATATTAAATAGCTTTTGTATTCACTAGGAAAACATGGTGTTTAAAGGGATCTTTCAGGAAAAGCTGTTTACTTGTGAGAGAAGCTCACAGTTATTAACACAAAAAAGGAGGAACTCAATCAAATCCATAAATTATATGTAAGAACTTGAAGAAATTGTTCAGCGTAGTTTATGAAATAGATTTTGAGCAATATATAAAATTTTAGGCATACATAATTTATCCAAAGTCTTCCTCTTGAGATGTTTAAACTGCTATTTCTATGGTGAAGAGGGGGATGACTAAAATTAATAAAATTGTTCTTAATTTCAATCAACATTATATAGGAAAGTGTAGATATTGCTTTGAGTCTTAGAGTCCTTCTTGAATCCTATTTGGTTGTCTAATTGCTTGTGTGCCTTTGGGCAGGTCCTTTGACTGCCTATTCCTCAGCTGTAAACTCTAGGATATTTTCCACATTATAGGGTTGTTGAGGGAATTCAGTGAGCTAATGTATGTACCTAGTTCACAGTAAGTGGCCAATATTATTATTGGTCTGTTTCTACATCAACCTGTTCTCTCTTTCCATCAGCAGCAGCTAAAAATTTCTGTCCTTACAGTGTTATCTCACAGATTAGAACAAAATGAATTGTATTTATCACATGCCATTGCTTCTTTACTTTTCTGTTTATTCTTGTGCTTACTGTCTGAAGACGAAGCTGGAACTTTAGGCACTTAAAACATTTTAAATATAAAGTTTATTTTGGCAAGTTTAACTTACATGAGAACTTTGTAGACCTTCATACTCAAGTATGAGATATATTACCGTAAGAAAAGAAAAGCACTACATAAAATGTTATGTTTTGTTTGTTGGTTTGCTTTTTGAGACTGAATCTCATTCTGTCATTCAGCCTGGCGTGCACTAGTGTGACCTCGGCTCACTACAATCATCATCTCCCAGGTAAATGCAATTCTTGTGTCTCTACCTCGCTTAGAAGCTAGTATTATAGCCATGCCCACCACACGAAGCAAATTATGTCTTTCTTTTTTTTACTCTCATTTTTTATATTTTTATTATACTTTAAGTTCTAGGGTACATGTACACAACGTGCAGTTTTGTTACGTATGTATACATGTGCCATGTTAGTGTGCTGCACCCATTAACTCGTCATTTACATTAGGTATTTCTCCTAATGCATTCCGTCCCCAGTCCCCCACCCCACAACAGGCCCCGGTGTGTGATGTTCCCCTTCCTGTGTCCAAGTATTCTCATTGTTCAATTCACACCTACGAGTGAGAACATGTGGTGTTTGGTTTTTTGTCGTTGCGATAGTTTGCTGAGAATGATGGTTTCCAGCTTCATCCATATCCCTACAAAGGACAGGAACTCATCCTTTTTTATGGCTGCATAGTATTCTGTGGTGTATATGGGCCACATTTTCTTAATCCAGTCTATCACTGCTGGACACTTGGGTTGTTTCCAAGTCTTTGCTACTGTGAATAGTGCCACAATAAACATACATGTGCATGTGTCTTTATAGCAGCATGATTTATAATCCTTTGGGTATATACCCAGTAATGGGATGGCTGGGTCAAATGGTATTTCTAGTTCTACATCCTTGAGGAATCGCCACCTGTCTTCCACAATGGTTGAAGTAGTTTACAGTCCCACCAACAATGTAAAAGTGTTCCTATTTCTCCACAGCCTCTCCTGGACCTGTTACTTCCTGACTTTTTAATGATTACCATTCTAACTGGTGTGAGATGGTATCTCATTGTGGTTTTGATTTGCATTTCTCTGATGGCCAGTGATGATGAGCATTTTTTCATGTGTCTTTTGGCCGCATAAATGTCTTCTTTTGAGAAGTGTCTGTTCATAACTTTGCCCACTTTTTCGCCCACTTTTTGATGGGGTTGTTTTTTTGTTGTTGTTGTAAATTTATTTGAGGTCAATAAATTCTGGATATTAGCCTTTTGTCAGATGAGTAGAGTGCAAAAATTTTCTCCCATTCTTTAAGTTGCCTGTTCACTCTGATGTTATTTTCTTTTGCTGTGCAGAAGCTCTTTAGTTTAGTTAGATCCCATTTGTCAATTTTGGCTTTTGTTGCCATTGCTTTTGGTGTTTTAGAAATGAAGTCCTTGCCCATGCCTATGTCCTGAATGGTATTGCCTAGGTTTTCTTCTAGGGTTTTTACGGTTTTAGGTCTAACTTTTAAGTCTTTAATCCATCTTGAATTAATTTTTGTATAAGGTGTAAGGAAGGGATCCAGTTTCAGCTTTCTACATATGGCTAGCCAGTTTTCCCAGCACCATTTATTAAATAGGGAATCCTTTCTCCATTTCTTGTTTTTGTCAGGTTTGTCAAAGATCAGATGGTTGTAGATGTGTGGTATTATTTCTGGGGGCTCTGTTGTGTTTCATTTGTCTATATCTCTGTTTCAGTATGAGTACCATGATGTTTAGGTTACTGTAGCCTCGTAGTATAGTTTGAAGTCAGGTAGCGTGACGCCTCTAGCTTTGTTCTTTTGGCCTAGGATTGACTTGGCAATGCGGGCTCTTCTTTGGTTCCATATGAACTTTAAAGTACATTTTTCAAATTCTGTGAAGAAAGTCATTGGTAGCTTGATGGGGATGGCATTGAATATTTAAACTACTATTGGCAGTATGGCCATTATCACGATATTGATTCTTCCTATCCATGAGCATGGTATGTTCTTCCATTTGTTTGTGTCCTCTTTTATTTTGTTGAGCAGTGGTTTGTATTTCTCCTTGAAGAGATCCTACACATCCCTTGTAAGTTGGATTCCTAGGTATTTTATTCTCTTTGAAGCAATTGTGAATGGGAGTTCACTCATGATTTGGCTCTCTGTTTGTCTGTTATTGGTGTATAAGAATGCTTGTGATTTTTGTACATTGATTTTGTATCCTGAAACTTTGCTGAAGTTGCTTATCAGCTTAAGGAGATTTTGGGCTGAGACAATGGGGTTTTCTAGATATACAATCATGTCATCTGCAAACAGGGACAATTTGACTTCCTCTTTTCCTAATTGAATACCCTTTATTTCTTTCTCCTGCCTGATTGCCCTGGCCAGAACTTCCAACACTATGTTGAATAAGAGTGGTGAGAGAGGGCATCCCTGTCTTGTGCCAGTTTCCAAAGAGAATGCTTCCAGTTTTTGCCCATTCAGTATGGTATTGGCTGTGGGTTTGTCATAAATAGCTCTTATTATTTTGAGATACGTCCCATCAATATATAATTTATTGAGAGTTTTTAACACGAAGGGCTGTTGAATTTTGTCAAAGGCCTTTTCTGCATCTATTGAGATAATCATGTGGCTTTTGTCTTTGGTTCTGTTTATATGTTGGATTATGTTTATTGATTTGTGTGTGTTGAACCACCCTTGAATCCCAGGGATGAAACCGACTTGATTATGGTGGATAAGCTTTTTGATGTGCTGCTGGATTCAGTTTTCCAGTATTTTATTGAGGATTTTTGCATCAATGTTCATCAAGGATATTGGTCTAAAATTCTCTTTTTTGATAGTGTCTCTGCCCGGCTTTGGTATCAGGATGATGCTGGCCTCATAAAATGAATTAGGGAGGATTCCCTCTTTTTCTATTGATTGGAATACTTTCAGTAGGAAGGGTACCAGTTCCTCCTTGTACCTCTGGCAGAATTTGGCTGTGAATCCATCTGGTCCTGGACTTTTTTTGGTTGGTAAGCTATTATTACCTCAGTTTTAGAGCCTGTTATTGGTCTACTCAGGGATTTAACTTCTTCCTGGTTTAGTCTTGGGAGGGTATATGTGTCCAGGAATTTATCCATTTCTTCTAGATTTTCGAGTTTATTTGCATAGAGGTGTTTATAGTATTCTCTGGTGGTAATTTGTATTTCTGTGGGATCAGAGGTGATATCTCCTTTATCATTTTTTATTACATCTTTTTGATTATTCTCTCTTTTCTTTTTTATTAGTCTCACTAGCGGTCTATCAATTTTGTTGATCTATTCAAAAAAACAGCTCCTGGATTCATTGATTTTTTGAAGGGTTTTTTGTGTCTCTGTCTCCTTCAGTTCTGCTCTGATTATAATTATTTCTTGCCTTCTGCTAGCTTTTGAATGTGTTTGCTCTTGCTTTTCTAATTCTTTTAATTTTAATGTTAGGGTGTCAGTTTTGGATCTTTGCTGCATTGTCTTGTGGGCATTTAGTGCTATCAGTTTTTCTCTACACACTGCTTTAAATGTGTCCCAGAGATTCTGGTATGATGTGTCTTTGTTCTCATTGGTTTCAAAGAACATCTTTATTTCTGCCTTCATTTTGTTATGTACCCAGTAGTCATTCAGGAGCAGGATGTTCAGTTTCCATGTAGTTGAGGGGTTTTGAGTGAGTTTCATAATCCTGAGTTCTAGTTTGATTGCACTGTGGTCTGAGAGACAGTTTGTTATAATTTCTGTTATTTTACATTTGCTGAGGAGAGCTTTACTTCCAACTGTGTGGTCAATTTTGGAATAAGTGTGATGTGCTGAGACAAATGTATAATCTGTTGATGTGGGGTGGAGAGTTCTGTAGATGTCTATTAGGTCCACTTGGTGCAGAGCTGAGTTCAATTCCTGGATATCCTTGTTTACTTTCTGTCTCATTTATCTGTCTAATGTTAACAGTGGGGTGTTAAAGTCTCCCATTATTATTGTGTGAAAGTCGTAAGTCTCTTCGTAGGTCTCTAAGGACTTGCTTTATGAAGGTGGGTGCTCTGGTATTGGGTGCATATATATTTAGGTTAGTTAGTCTTCTTGTTGAATTGATCCCTTTACCATTATGTAATGGCCTTCTTTGTCTCTTTTGACCTTTGTTGGTTTAAAGTCTGTTTTATCAGACTCTAGGATTGCAACCTCTGCCTTTTTTTGTTTTTCATTTTCTTGGTAGATCTTTCTCCATCCCTTTATTTTGAGCCTATGTCTGTCTCTGCACATGAGATGGGTCTTCCGAATACAGCACACTAATGGGTCTTGACTCTTTTTCCAATTTGCCAGTCTTTGTCTTTTAATTGGAGCATTTAGTCCATTGCCATTTAAGGTTAATATTTTTATGTGTGAATTTCATCCTGTCATTATGGTGTTACCTGGTTATTTTGCTCGTTAGTTTTTGCAGTTTCTCCCTAGCATTAATGGTCTTTACAATTTGTCATGTTTTTGCAGTGGCTGCTACCATTTGTTCCTTTCCATGTTTAGTGCTTCCTTCAGGAGCTCTTGTAGGGCAGGCCTGGTGGTGACAAAATCTCTCAGCATTTGCTTGTCTGTAAAGTATTTTATTTCTCTTTCACTTATGAAGCTTAGTTTGGCTGGATATGAAATTCTGAGTTAAAAATTCTTCTCTTTAAGAATGTTGAATATTGGCCCCCACTCTCTTCTGGCTTGTAGAGTTTCTGCCAAGATTTCTGCTGTTAGCCTGATGGGCTTCCGTTTGTTGTTAACCGGACCTTTCTCTCTGGCTGCCCTTAACATTTTTTCCTTCATTTCAACTTTGGTGAATCTGACAATTATGTGTCTTGGAGCTGCTCTTCTCGAGGAGTATCCTTGTGGCGTTCTCTGTATCTCCTGAATTTGAAGGTTGGCCTTCCTTGCTAGGTTGGGGAAGTTTTCTTGGATAATATACTGCAGAGTGATTTCCAACTTGGTTCCATTCTCCCCATCACTTTCAGGTACACCAATCAGACGTAGATTTGGTCTTTTCACATAGTCCCATATTTCTTGGAGGCTTTGTTCATTTCTTTTTACTCTTTTTTCCCTAAACTTCTCTTCTCGCTTCATTTCATTCATTTGATCTTTAATCACTGATACCCCTTTCTTCCAGTTGATCGAAGCAGCTACTGAAGTTTGTGCATTCATCACGTAGTTCGTGTGCCATGGTTTTCAGCTCCGTCAGGACATTTAAGGACTTCTGTACACCGGTTATTCTAGTTAGCCATTCTTCTGATCTTTTTTCAAGGCTTTTTAGCTTCTTTATGATGGGTTTAAACTTCCTGCTTTAGCTTGGAGAAGTTTGATCGTCTGAAGCTGTATATCGTCTTAAGCTGTCAGAGTCATTCTCTGTCCAGCTTTGTTCCATTGCTCGTGAGAAGCTGTGTTCTTTTGGAGGTGGAGAGGCACTCTCATTTTTATAATTCTCAGCATTTTTGCTCTGTTTTTTCCCCATCTTTGTGGTTTTGTCTACCTTTGGTCTTTGATGATGGTGACGTACAGATGGGGTTTTGTTGTGGATGTCCTTTCTGTTTGTTAGTTTTCCTTCTAACAGTCAGGACCCTCAGCTGCAGGTCTGTTGAAGTGTGCTGGAGGTCCATTCCAGACCTTGTTTGCCTGGGTATCAGCGGCAGAAGCTGCAGAACAGCGAATATTGCTGAACAGCAAATGTTGCTGCCTGATTTTTCCTCTGAAAGCTTCATCTCAGAGGAATACCCAGCTGTGTAAGGTGTCAATCTGCCCCTCCTGGGGGGTGTCTCCCAGTTAGGCTACTTAGGGATTAGGGACCCACTTGAGGAGGCAGTCTGTCTATTCTCAGATCTCAGACTCCATGCTGGGAGAACCACTACTCTCTTCAAAGCTGTCAGACAGTTATATTTAAGTCTGCAGAGGTATCTGCTACCTTTTGTTCAGCTATGCTCTGCCCCCAGAGGTGGAGTCTACAGAGGCAGGCAGGCCTCCTTGAGCTGTGGTTGGCTCCACCCAGTTCGAGTTTCCAGGCCACTTTGTGTACCTACTCAAGCCTCAGCAATGGCGGGCACCTCTCCCCCAGCCTTGCTGCTGCCTTGTGGTTCAATCTCAGACTGCTGTGCTAGCAATGAGTGAGGCTTTGTGGGCATGGGACCCTCTGAGCCAGGTGTGGGATATAATCTCTTGGTGTGTCATTTGCTAAGACCATTGGAAAAGCACAGTATTAGGGTAGGAGTGACCCGATTTTCCAGGTGCTGTCTGTCACAGCTTCCCTTGGCTAGGAAAGGGAACTCCCTGACCCCTTGCACTTCTGGGGTGAGGCGATGCCTCCCCCTGCTTCACCTCATGCTCAGTGGGCTGCATCCACTGTCCTGCACCCACTTTCCAACAAACCCCAGTGAGAGGAACACAGTACCTCAGCTGGAAGTGCAGAAATCCCCCTCTTCTGCATTGCTCATGCTGGGAGCTGTAGACTGGAACCGTTCCCATTCAGCCAATTTGGAACCGACCCTCACATCTTTTTTTGTTTTTTAAGATGGAGTCTCATTCTGTTGCCCAGGCTTGAGTGTAATGACAAGAACTGGGCTCACTGCCTTTAGGTTCAAGTGGTTCTCCTGCTTCAACCTCCTAGGTAGCTGGGACTACAGACACTAGCTACCATGCCCAGCTAATGGTTGTAGTTTTAGTAGAGGTGGGGTTTCACCATGTTGGCTGGCCCAGCCTGAAGTTTTTGACCTCAAACAGTCTGCCCATCAGGGTCTCCCAGTGTGCTGGGATTACAGAGCCACAATGCCCTGCTGTATTTTTAGTAGAAATGGGCTTTTTCCATGTTGCCCAAGGTGGTCTGGAACTTGTGAGCTCAAGTAATCCTCTCATCTTGGCCTCCCAAAGTGCCTGGCCATTTTTACCTTACATTTTCATATTTAAAATAAATCTGTATTGCTATGATGAGTGATTGTTGTTAGGTCCTTCGTTGCCTCTGAAAAATGGGGTGATAATCTTAGAAGGAGTTGCTTCATGGAATGTGGTCCATAAAACTTCCTCTGCCCCAACTGTAGGGCAGAAGGCAATTTCTGTTACTGTAGTTTGAGTCTTTTTGCAGAGATTCAGACATGTGTTTAGTGACCTTAGTTAAATTGTGACACTATACTTAAAGGAGCCTGCCAGGTTTTACTTTTGCAGCACTATAAAGTCATCATTCAAATGTAAATTTTCCTTTTTAAATTTCAGGTTGAGTTAGTGTCTGTCAAAGCACAGTCTTTGGCAATAACAAAACAAATACATGCTGAATGAAAATGTTCAAGAGATGAGTGACTATTTACTACTAAAAGAACAAAAACTAGAAGAGAATAAAAATGAAAACATGCATCTCCTAAACCTTATATCCACCCCCTGGGTTCAAGCAATTCTCCTGCCTCTGCCTCCCAAGTACCTTACACTACAGGAATGCTCCCCCATACCCAGCAAATTTTTGTATACTTAATAGAGACAGGTTTTCACCATGTTGGCCAGGCTAGTCACAATCTTTTGACCAAAATGATCCACTGGCCTCAGCCTCACAAATTGCTGGGATTACAGGCATGAGCCATTGTACACTGCATGCATGTTTTAGTGATTCGTACTAGGTCAGTATTATAAAATTGCTTTGTACTTGTAAGGGTGGCTTAAATTGGGAAGATTTATAGAATTACAATTTCTGGGTTAAACTCTGCTAACCTGCCTCTAGGTGGTATCCAGGCATTTTTTGCCCTCTGCCTGCTGATTGGATTGGCCAGTTCAGACACCAGCCTCCACATGCAGTGGTGCTAGACTAGCTGCTGCATCTCCAGGCCAAGTGAGGTCATAGTGCCTGTGATGACATGTTTCAAGTGCTCTGCATCATCTCCATCTCTCCAGTGCTGAGAATTTCTCCCTCGTCTGATTCTCCATTCCCAAAGAGTGCTAACAGTGTGGTCCTGTTACTATCCCTCGGAACTCTGCCATCCTTTGTGTGTAACCTGAGTAAGTCACTGTTTTTTTTGGCAGATGCAATAAAACTTTTTATTAAAGAAACCCTGTGAGTTTTAGCATCCACTGTTCCCCTATACATTATTGCTCCAACCCTAGCCTTATCAAATCCCCTCCTTATATGAATCCCTCTCCCCATACCATATCCTCTGATTAATCTTTTTTTTAATTGTTATTATTATACTTTAAGTTGTAGGGTACATGTGCACAATGTGCAGGTTAGTTAAATATGTATACATGTGCCGTGCTGGTGTGCTACACCCGTTAACTCATCATTTAGCATTAGGAGTATCTCCTAATGCTATCCCTCCCCACTCCCTCCACCCCACAACAGTCCCCAGAGTGTGATGTTCCCCTTCCTGTGTCCATGTGTTCTCGTTGTTCAATTCCCACCTATGAGTGAGAACACGTGGTGTTTGGTTTTTTGTCCTTGCGATAGTTTACTGAGAATGATGATTTCCAGTTTCATTCATGTCCCTACAAAGGACATGAACGCATCATTTTTTATGGCTGCATAGTATTCCATGGTGTATATGTGTCACATTTTCTTAATCCAGTCTATCATTGTTGGACATTTGGGTTGGTTCCAAGTCTTTGCTATTGTGCATAGTGCCACAATAAACATACGTGCACATGTGTCTTTATAGCAGCATGATTTATACTCCTTTGAGTATATACCCAGTAATGGGGTGGCTGGGTCAAATATTATTTCTAGTTCTAGATCCCTGAGGAATCGCCACACTGACTTCCACAAGGGTTGAACTAGTTCACAGTCCCATCAACAGTGTAAAAGTGTTCCTATTTCTCCACATCCTCTCCAGCTATTTCTCCACATCCTCTCCAGCACCTGTTGTTTCCTGACTTTTTAATGATTGCCATTCTAACTGGTGTGAGATGGTATCTCATTGTGGTTTTGATTTGCATTTCTCTGATGGCCAGTGATGGTGAGCATTTTTTCATGTGTTTTTTGGCTGCATAATTATCTTCTTTTGAGAAGTGTCTGTTCATATCCTTTGTCCACTTTTTGATGGGGTTGTTTGTTTTTTTCTTGTAAATTTGTTTGAGTTCATTGTAGATGTGGGATATTAGCTCTTTGTCAGATGAGTAGATTGCAAAATTTTCTCCCATTTTGTAGGTTGCCTGTTCACTCTGATGGTAGTTTCTTTTGTTGTGCAGAAGCTCTTAAGTTTAATTAGATCCCATTTGTCAATTTTGGCTTTTTTTGCCATTGCTTTTGCTGTTTTAGACATGAAGTTGTTGCCCATGCCTATGTCCTGAATGGTAATGCCTAGGATATCTTCTAGGGTTTTTATGGTTTTAGGTCTAACGTTTAAGTCTTTATTCCATCTTGAATTAATTTTTGTATAAGGTGTAAGGAAGGGATCCAGTTTCAACTTTCTACATATGGCTAGCCAGTTTTCCCAGCACCATTTATTAAATAGGGAATCCTTTCCCCATTGCTTATTTCTCTCAGGTTTGTCAAAGATCAGATAGTTGTACATACGCGGCGTTATTTCTGAGGGCTCTGTTCTGTTCCATTGATCTATATCTCTGATTTGGTACCAGTACCATGCTGTTTTGGTTACTGTAGCCTCACAGTATAGTTTGAAGTCAGGTAGCGTGATACCTCCAGTTTTGTTCTTCTGGCTTAGGATTGACTTGGCGATGCGGGCTCTTTTTTGGTTGCATATGAACTTTAAAGTAGCTTTTTTCTAATTCTGTGAAGAAAGTCATTGGTAGCTTGTTGAGGATGGCATTGAATCTATAAATTACCTTGGGCAGTATGGCCATTTTCACGATATTGATTCTTCCTACCCATGATCATGGAATGTTCTTCCATTTCTTTGTATCCTCTTTTATTTCATTGAGCAGTGGTTTGTAGTTCTCCTTGAAGAGGTCCTTCACATGCCTTGTAAGTTGGATTCCTGGGTATTTTATTCTCTTTGAAGCAATTGTGAATAGGAGTTCACTCATGATTTGGCTCTCTGTTTGCCTGTTATTGGTGTATAAGAATGCTTGTGATTTTTGTACATTGATTTTGTATCCTGAAACTTTGCTGAAGTTGTTTATCAACTTAAGGAGACTTTGGGCTGAGACAATGGGGTTTTCTAGATATACAATCGTGTCATCTGCAAACAGGGACAATTTGACTTCCTCTTTTCCTAATTGAATACCCTTTATTTCCTTCTCCTGCCTAATTGCCCTGGCCAGAACTTCCAACACTATGTTGAATAGGAGTGGTGAGAGAGGGCATCCCTGTCTTGTGCCAGTTTTCAAAGAGAATGCTTCCAGTTTTTGCCCATTCAGTATGATATTGGCTGTGGGTTTGTCATAGATAGCTCTTATTATTTTGAGATACATCCCATCAATACCTAATTTATTGAGAGTTTTTAGCATGAAGTGTTGTTTAATTTTTTCAAAGGCCTTTTCTGCATCTATTGAGATAATCATGTGCTTTTTGTCTTTGATTCTGTTTATATGCTGGATTACATTTATTGATTTGCATTTGTTGAACCAACCTTGCATCCCAGGGATGGAGCCCATTTGATCATGGTGGATAAGCTCTTTGATGTGCTGCTGGATTCGGTTTGCCAGTATTTTATTGAGGATTTTTGCATCAATATTCATCAAGGATGTTGGTCTAAAATTCTCTTTTTTGGTTGTGTCTCTGCCTGGCTTTGATATCAAGATGATGCTGGCCTCATAAAATGAGTTAAGGAGGATTCCCTCTTTTTCTATTGATAGGAATAGTTTCAGAAGGAATGGTACCAGTTCTTCCTTCTACCTCTGGTAGAATTTGGCTGTGAATCCATCTGGTCCTGGACTCTTTTTGGTTGGTAAGCTATTGATTATTGCCAAAATTTCAGAGCCTGTTATTGGTCTATTCAGAGATTCAACTTCTTCCTGGTTTAGTCTTGGGAGGGTGTATGTGTCGAGGAATTTATCCATTTCTTTTAGATTTTCTAGTTTATTTTCATAGAGGTGTTTGTAGTATTCTCTGATGGTAGTTTGTATTTCTGTGGGATCAGTGGTGATATCCCCTTTATCATTTTTTATTGCATCTATTTGATTCTTCTCTCTTTTTCTCTTTATTAGTCTTGCTAGTGGTCTATCAATTTTGTTGATCCTTTCAAAAAGCCAGCTTCTGCATTCATTAATTTTTGAAGGAATCTTTGTGTCTCTATTTCCTTCCGTTCTGCTCTGATTTTAGTTATTTCTTGCCTTCTGTTGCTTTTGAATGTGTTTGCTCTTTCTTTTCTAGTTCTTTTAATTGTGATGTTAGGGTGTCAATTTTGGTTCTTTCCTGCTTTCTCTTGTGGGCATTTAGTGCTATAAATTTCCCTCTACACACTGCTTTGAATGTGTCTCAGAGATTCTGGTATGTTGTGTCTTTGTTCTCATTGGTTTCAAAGAACATCTTTATTTCTGCTTTCATTTTGTTATGTATCCAGTAGCCATTCAGGAGCAGGTTTTTCAGTTTCCATGTAGTTAAGTGGTTTTGAGTGAGTTTCTTAATCCTGAGTTCTGGCTTAATTGCACTGTGGTCTGAGAGACAGTTTGTTATAATTTCTGTCCTTTTACATTTGCTGAGGAGAGCTGTACTTCCAACTATGTGGTCAATTTAGGAATAGGTGTGGTGTGGTGCTGAAAAAAATGTATAATCTGTTGATTTGTGGTGGAGAGTTCTGTAGATGTCTGTTAGGTCCACTTGGTGCAGAGCTGAGTTCAATTCCTGGGTATCCTTGTTAACTTTCTGTCTCGTTGATCTGTCTAATGTTGACAGTGGGGTGTTAAAGTCTCCCATTATTATTGTGTGGGAGTCTAAGTCTCTTTGGACTTGCTTTATGAATCTGGGTGCTCCTGTATTGGGTGCATATATATTTAGGATAGTTAGCTCTTCTTGTTGAATTGATCCCTTCACCATTATGTAATGGCCTTCTTTGTCTCTTTTGATGTTTGTTGGTTTAAAGTCTGTTTTATCAGAGACTAGGATTGCAACCCATGCCTTTTTTTGTTTTCCATTTGAATGGTAGATCGTCCTCCATCCTTTTATTTTGAGCCTATGTGAGTCTCTGCACGTGAGATGGGTTTCCTGAATACAGCACACTGATAGGTCTTAACTCTTTATCCAGTTTGCCAGCCTGTGCCTTTGAATTGGAGAATTTAGTCCATTTACATTGAAAGTTAATATTGTTATGTGTGAATTTGATCCTGTCATTATGATGTTAGCTGGTTATTTTGCTCGTTAGTTGATGCAGTTTCTCCCTAGCCATGATGGTCTTTACAATTTGGCATGATTTTGCAGTGGCTGGTACCGGTTGTTCCTTTCCATGTTTAGTGCTTCCTACAGGAGCTCTTGTATGGCAGGCCTGGTGGTGACAGAATCTCTCAGCATTTGCATGTCTGTAAAGTATTTTATTTCTCCTTCACTTATGAAGCTTAGTTTGGCTGGATATGAAATTCTGGGTTGAAAAAATTATTTTCTTTAAGAATGTTGAATATTGGCCCCCACTCTCTTCTGGCTTGTAGAGTTTCTGCTGAGAGATCCGCTGTTAGTCTGTTGGGCTTCCCTTTGTGGGTAACCTGACCTTTCTCTCTGGCTGCCCGTAACATTTTTTCCTTCATTTCAATTTTGGTGAATGTGACAATTATGTGTCTTGGAGTTGCTCTTCTCAAGGTGTATTTTTGTGGCATTCCCTATATTTCCTGAATCTGAATGTTGGTCTGCCTTGCAAGATTGGGGAAGTTCTCCTGGATAATAGTTCCATCCTCCCCATGAGTTTCAGGTACACCAATCAGACGTAGATTTGGTCTTTTCACATAGTCCCATATTTCTTGGAGGCTTTGTTCATTTCTTTTTCTTCTTTTTTCTTTAAACTTCATTTCTTGCTTCATTTCATTCATTTCATCTTCCATCACTGATACCCTTTCTTCCAGTTGATCGCATCTGCTCCTGAGGCTTCTGTATTCTTCTTGTCGTTCTGAAGCCTTGGCTTTCAACTCCATCAGCTCCTTTAAGCACTTCTCTGTTTTGGTTATTCTAGTTCTATATTCATCTAAATTTTTTTTCAAAGTTTTTAACTTCTTTGCCTTTGGTTTGAATTTCCTCCCCTAGATCAGAGTAGCTTGATCATCTAAAGCCTTCTTCTCTCAACTCGTCAAAGTCATTCTCCATCCAGCTTTGTTCCATTGCCGTTGAGGAACTGCTTTCCTTTGAAGGAGGAGAGGTTCTCTGCTTTTTAGAGTTTCCAGTTTTTCTGCTCTCTTTTTTCCCCATCTTCGTGGTTTTATCTACTTTTGGTCTTTGATGATGGTGATGTATAGATGGGTTTTTAGTGTGGATGTCCTTTCTGTTTGTTAGTTTTCCTTCTAACAGACAGGACCCTCAGCTGCAGTTCTGCTGGAGTTTCCTAGAGGTCCACTCCAGACCCTGTTTGCCTGGGTAACAGCAGCAGTGGCTGCAGAACAGCAGATTTTTGTGAACCATGAATGCTGCTGTCTGATCGTTCCTCTGGAAGTTTTGTCTCAGAGGAGTACCCGGCCGTGTGAGGTGTCATTCTGCCCCTCCTGGGGGGTGCCTCCCAGTTAAGCTGCTTGGGGGTCGGGGGTCAGGGACCCACTTGCGGAGGCAGTCTTCCCGTTCTCAGATCTTGAGCTGCATGCTGGGAGAACCACTGCTCTCTTCAAAGCTGTCAGACAGGGACGTTTAAGTCTGCAGAGGTCACTGTTGTCTTTTTGTTTGTCTGTGCCCTGCCCCCAGAGGGGAGCCTACAGAGGCAGGCAGGACTCCTTGAGCTGTGGTGAGTTCCACCCAGTTCGAGCTTCCCGGCTGCTTTGTTTACCTAAGCAAGCCTGGGTAATGGCAGGCGCCCCTCCCCCAGCCTCACTGCCGCCTTGCAGTTTGATCTCAGACTGCTGTGCTAGCAGTCAGCGAGACTCCGTGGGCATAGGGCCCTCTGAGCCAGGTGCAGGATATAATCTCCTGGTGCGCCATTTTTTATGCCTGTCGGAAAAGCTCAGTATTCGGGTGGGAGTGACCCGATTTTCCAGGTGCCATCTGTCACCCTTTTCTTTGACTAGGAAACGGAACTCCCTGACCCCTTCCACTTCCCAAGTGAGGCAATGCCTCGCCGTGCTTTGGCTCACGCACGGTATGCTGCACCCACTGTCCTGCGCCCACTGTCTGGCACTCCCTAGTGAGATGAACCCGGCACCTCATATGGAAATGCAGAAATCACCCATCTTCTGCATTGCTCACGCTGGTAGCTGTAGACTGGAGCTGTTCCTACTTGGCCATCTTGGCTGCCCTCTCATAAGTCAGTCTTCATTAAAAAGTTCTTAGATGACTTTGACTGTGGGGCTCATCTGTTTTCTGCCTGGATCCCAACTGCTGCTGACAGATGCACAGATTATATTGGATCTCCGGGCTGTCATCAAAAGGTAGACAAGATAGCTCCTTCTGTTCGTGGTAAAGGAGAGAAACAGGCTTTCAGATTAATTCGAGAATTTGAAAGAGTTCTTTTTTTTTGGCACCATGGTGCCTTGCACAAGCAATGAATGAATTCCTGTTTTTCCTCCTGCAAATCATTTGTCATGCCTTAAAAATGGTTGAGCAGTTCCAGCAAATATAGATTGTCCTTGCTAATTCATTTTTGTAATTTTCAGTCCCTTAAAGATATATGAGTTTGAGCGTCTTTTTGTTTGCTTGCCATCTGTGTATTTTCATTGGTGAGTTCAGCTCTTTACCCATTGTTAATTGGGTAGTCTGTTTTATTTTTGAGTTTCAAGATTTGTGTATCTTCAGTGAAAGTTCTTGCTTAGATCTGTATTTTGCAGATATTTATTTTCAGTCTGTTGCTTGTCCTTTTATTTCCTGAACACTATTTTCCTCAGACTATAAACTTTTAATATGAGAAAACTTAAATTATTAATTATTTTTACCATTACTGATCAGCTTTGGTGTCATTAGTTAAAACTTATGACCAAACCCAAGATCACATAGATGTCTTTTTGCTTTTTTTTCTAGAATTTGCGTAGTTTTACATTTCCAGCTAATGCCTCCTTCACCATTAATATAGAAAAAAGGAGGAGGAATTGCTGGCAAGATGGCTGAATAAAAACAGCTCCAGACTGCAGCTCCCAGAGAGATCAATGCAGAAGGTGAGTGACTCCTGCATTTCCAACTGAGGTACACTGTTCATCTTATTTGTACTGGTTGGACAATGGGTGCAGCCCATGGAGTGTGAGCTGAAGCAGGGTGGGGCGTCACCTTACCCAGGAAGCCCAAAGGGTTGGGAAATTTTCTCATTTATGCAAGGGAAGCTGTGAGGGACTTAGCCATGTGCCCCATTCCAGAAATGCGCTTCTCCTAGGGTCTTCACTACCTGCAGGCAGGAGATTCCCTTTTGTGCCTACCCTATGAGGGCCATGTGTTTCAAGCACAAAACTGGGCAGCTGTAAGAACAAACACTGAACTAGCTGAAGGGGTGTTTTTTTTTTGTTGTTGTTTGTTTTGTTTTGTTTGTTTTTTTCCATACTGCGGTGGTGCCTGGAATACTAAGGAGACAGAATTGTTCACTCCCCTGGATAGGTGTGCTGGGACCAAGCAGCCAAGTGGTCTGCTCAGTGGGTGCCACCCCTCATGGAGGCAAGCAAACTAAGGTTCACTGGCTTGAAATTCTCACTGCCAGCACAGCAGCAGTCTGAGATCCACCTGGGACACTCAAACTTGGTGGGGGAAGGGGAATCCGCCATTGCTGAGGCTTGAGTAGGCTGTTTTACCCTCATGATGTAAACAAAGCCACCGGGAAGTTTGAACTGAGTGGAGCCAACTGCAGCTCAGCAAGGCTGATGTGGTTAGACTGCCATATTTTTCCTCTCTGGGTAGGGCATTTTTGAAAAAATGGCTGTAGCCCAGGCAGGGGCTTATAAATAAAACCCCCATCTCCCTGTGACAGGAGCACCTGGGGGAAGGGGCAGCTATAGATGCAGCTTCAGCAGACTTCAACATCCCTGTCTGATGACTCTGAAGAGAGCAGCCGACCTCCCATCACAGCTTTCCAGCTCTGCTAATGGTCAGACTGCCTTCACAAGTGGATCCCTGACCTCTGTGTTTTATGACTTGGAGACACCTCCCAGTAGGGGCTGACAGACACCTCATACAGTAAAGCACTGACTGGCATCAGACAGTTGCCCCTTGAGGATGCAGCTTCCAGAGAAAACAAGAAGCAGCAAACAATGAGACAGAAAATTAACAAGGATATTCAGGACTTGAACTCAGCTGTGGACTAAGTAAACCTAATAGACATCTGCAGAACTATCCACCCCAAATCAACAGAATCTGCATTCTTCTAGGTGCCACATAACATGTATTCAAAATTTGACTACATAATTGGAAGTAAAACACTCCTCAACAAATGCAAAAAAAATGAAAATTATTAAAAAAAGGTCCTCCCAGACCACAGAGCAATCAAATTAGAATTGAGGATTAAGAAACTCACTCAAAATGACACAACTACATAGAAACTGAACAGCCTGCTCCTAAACCACTGCTGGGACGAAATAAGGCAGAAATAAAGATGTTCTTTGAAACCAATGAGAATGAAGACACAATGTATCACAATCTTTGGGACAGACACATTTAAAGCAGTGTGCAGAGAAAAATTGATAGCACTAAATGCCCACAAAAGAAAGCAGGAAATATCTAAAATTGACTCCCTAACATCAAAATTGAACAAGTGAAGCAACAGCAAATGAATTAAAAACCTAACAGAAGACAAGAAATAACTGAGATCAGAGCAGAACTGAAGGAGATAGAGACAAAAAATCCTTTCAAAAATCAATAAGTCCACAAGCTGTTTTTTTGAAAATATCAACAAAATATATAGACCACTAGTTAGACTCATAAAGAAGAAAAGTGATAAAAATAAAATAGATGCAATAAAAAGATGAGAATATCACCAATGATTCCACAGAAATACAAACTACCATCAGATAATACTATAAACAGCTCTACGCAAATAAACTAGAAAATCTAAAGGAAATGGATAAATTCTTGGACACATACACCCTCCCAAGTCTAAACCAGGAAGAAGTTAAATCCATGAATAGACCATTTACAAGTTCTGCAATTGAGGCAATAACTGATAGCCTACCAACAAAGAAAATCCAGGACCAGACAGAGTCATAGCTGAACTCTACCAGAGATACAAAGAGGAGCAGGTACCATTTATTCTGACATTATTACAAACAATACAAAAAGAGGAAATCCTCCCTAAATCATTTTATGGGCCAGCATCATCCTGATACTTAAACTTGGCAGAGACACACCACAAAAGAAAATTTCAGGCCGATATCCCTGATCAATAAAATACTGGCAAACTGAATTCAGTAGCACATCATAAAGCTTATCCACCACGATCATGTCAGGTTTATCCCTGGGATGCAAAGCTGGTTCAACATATGCAAATCAATAAACCTAATGCATCACATAAGCAGAAACAAAGACAAAAACCACATGATTGTCTCAATAGATGCAGAAAAGGCCTTCGTCAAATTCAACACCTGTTTATGGTAAAAACTCTCAACTAAATATGAATGGAATGTATCTCTAAATAATAAGAGCTATTTATGACAAATCCACTGCCAATATCATACTGAATGGGCAAAAACTGGAAGCATTCCCTTTGAAAACCAGTAGATGACAGGGATTCACTCTCTCTCCACTCTTATTCAATATAGTATTGAAGTTTCTGGCCAGGGCAATCAGGCAAGAGAAAGAAATAAAGCGTATTCAAATCGAAAGAGAGGAAGTCAAATGTCTCTGTTTGCAGATGACATGATGGTATACTTAGAAAACCTATCATCTCAGCACAAAGTCTCCTTAAGCTGGTAAGCAACTTCAGCTAACCCTCAAGATTCAAAATCAATGTGCAAAAATCACAAGCATTCCTACACACAATAAGAGAAACAGAAAGCCAAATCATGAGTAAACTCCCATTCACAATTGCTACTAAGAGAATAAAATATCTAGGAATACAACTTACAAGGGATGTGAAGAACCTATTCAATGAGAACTTCAAGCCATTGCTCAAGGAAACAAGAGAGGACATAAAGAAATGAAAAAAGCTTCCATGCTCATGGATAGGAAGAATCAATATTGTAAAAATGGCCACACTGCCCAAAACAATTTATAGATTCATTGCTATCTCCATCAAGTTACCATTAATTTTCTTCACAGAATTGGAAAAACAAAAAAAACAAAAAAACAAAACTACTTTAAAGTTCATATGGAACCAAAAAATGGCCTGCGTAGCCAAGACAATCTGAAGAAAAAAGAACAAAGCTGAAGGCATCATGTTACCTGACTTCAAACTACATTATAAGGCTACAGGAAGCAAAAGAGCATGGTACTTGTACCAAAACAGATACATAGATCAATGCAACAGAACAGTGGCCTCAGAAATAATACTGCACATCTACTACCATCTGATCTTTGGCAATCGTGAAACAAGCAAGCAATGGGGAAAAGATTTTCCCTCTAATAAGTTGTGTTGGGAAAACTGGCTAGCCACATGTAAAAAACTGAAACTGGGCCCCTTCCTTACATCTCATGCAAAAATCAACTGAAGATGGATTAAAGACTTAAAGATAAGAATTAAAACCATTAAATTCCTAGATGAAAACCTAGGCAATACCCTTCAGAACATAGGCGTGTGCAAATACTTCCTGTTTAAACACCAAAAGCAATGGCAATAAAAGCCAAAATTGACAAATGGAATCTAATTAAACTAAACAGCTTCTGCACAGCAAAATAAATGATCATCGGTGTGAACAGAAAACCTACAGAATGGGTGAAAAATCTTGCAAACTGTCTATCTGAAACAAGGCTAATATCCTGAATCTACCGGGAACTTAAACAAGTTTCCAAGAAAAAAACCACCTCATCAAACAGTGGGCAAAGGATATGAACAGACACTTCTCAAAAGAAGACTTTGATGCAGCCAACAAACATGAAAAAACGCTCATCATCACTCATTATTTGAGAAATACAAATCAAAACCACAGTGAGATACCATCTCATGCCAGTTAGAATGGCAATCATTAAAAAGTCAGAAAACAGCTTATGCTGGAGAAAATGTGGAGAAACAGGGAGGCTTTTACAGTGTTGAGAGTGTTAATTATTTAACCCTTGTGGAAGACAGTGTGGCGATTCTTCAAGGATCTAGAACTAGAAATACCGTTTGAAACAGCAATCCCATTACTGGGCATATAACCAAAGAACTATAAATCATTCTACTGTAAGACACATGCACACGTATGTTTATCACAGCAATATTCACAGTAGCTGTAAAAATGGATGAGTTCATGTCTTTTGCAAGGACATGAATGAAGCTGGAAACCATCATTTTCAGCAAACTATTACAAAAATAGAAAACCAAACACCACATGTTCTCATTTTTAAGTGGGAGTTGAACAGTGAGAACAGATACACACAAGGAGAGAAACATCGTATGGTGGCGGGTGGTGGGATAGTGTAGAGATAGCATAAGAAAAATACCCAATGTAGGTGAGGGCTTAAGGGTCATTTCTCTAATGACCAGTGCTGATGAGCATTTTTTCACATGTCTGTTGGCTGCATAAATGTCTTCTTTTGAGAATGTGAACAGACACTTTTCAAAAGACATGCAGGTGGCCAATAAACTTATTTTAAAAGGCTCGATATTATTGATTATTAAAGAAATGCAAATCAAAAGAACAATGAGATACCTTCTCATATCTGTCAGAATGGCTATTATCATAAAGTAAAATAACAGATGCAGGCAAAGTTATAGAGACCAAGGAATAATTATGCACTGTTGGTAGGAATGTAAATTAGTTCAACTGTTGTGGAAAGTAGTAGGGTGATTCCTCAAAGATTGGAAAGTAGAACTACTGTTCAACCCAGCAATCCCATTACTGGATATGTACCCAGAGGAATATAAATCACTACCATAAAGACACATGAATACAAATGTTCACTGCAGACTATTCACAACAGAAGACATGGAATTAATCTAAATGCCCATTTATGACTGATTGGATTAATGAAATTGTGCCACATACCTACAAGGAATACCATGCAGCCATAAAAAAAGAATACAATTATGCCTTTTGAGGGAACATGGATGGAACTGGAGGATATAATCTTTAGCAAACTAATGTAAGAACAGTAAACCAAATACCACATATTTTCACTAGAAGTGGGAGCTAAATGATGACAACTCATGAACACAAAGAAAGGAACCATAGACATGGGATCTACTTGAGGGTGGAAGGTGGGAAAAGAGAGACCAGCAGGAAAAATACCTATTAAGTACTACACTTAATACCTGGGTGATAAAATAATTTGTAAAACAAACCCCCATGACATGAGTTTACCTACATAACAAAGCTTCACATGTACCCCTGGACCTAAAATAAATAATAATTTTAAAAAACAGGATAATAGGCAACATTTCCGTTTGAATTTCCAAAATGATGGCACTGAACAATCTGAACTCTCCTTCTATTTGGTGCCGCAGGCCAGCCAGGAGGGGGCGCACGGCTGCCTCACCTTGAGCATGATGGTCCTGCAGTTCTTCCCGAGGCCAGCATGGGGAGCGTGAGTCCGCCTTCTCTGACCCTGGGAGCGCCCCCGTGTTCAGCCCATGCCGCTGGAGGGCGAGGGCTGTGTTCTCAGCACAGACCAGAGCAACACCGCCTCGCTCCGGGACCAATGGAGGAGGGGGTAAGTGAAAACTTTACTCTGACTGCTGAGGATCAGGGAGCCAGTAGAAGGGCTTTGTGTGGAAAATTAAACATAAAAAATATCCCATGACTTCAGTGCACTCCAGCGTCCTTCCCCACCCAAGGTGTGGTGGCCACAATGCCAGGTCCACACCGTGGCCTCGTAACATAAATGTATCATTCAGCATATAACATCTGTAATAGACATATAACATCCATAAACAAATATATCACCCATAATACAGATGTGACTTTTGTAATACTAATGTAACACCTGAAATACTGCGATAACACCCATAATACCACTGTAACACTGGTAACAGCAATAAAACACTTACAATACCAATGTAGCATCCGAAATACAAACAGAACATTCGTAATACTGATCTAAGACCCATAATACAATTGTAACTCTCATAATACCAATATACAAACCACAATGCAAATGAAACATCCATAATGTTTCATAATGTTGTAACACTTGTAATGCTGTCCTGACACCTGTAATACAACTGTAACACAATACCAATATACCACTCAGAATTCCAATATATCATCCTGCAATACAAATATAACAACTGTAATACTGATGTAACACCTGTGATACTAACACTGGTAATACTAATACAACATTTGTAATACAAATAGAAAAACCATAATACTGATGCAACACCCATAATTACTGATGTAACATTCATCATAAAGATGTAACACTTGTAATACTGACGTAACATTCCTACTCTTACAGGGCCACTTGGTTTCACAGCTTCCACTGAGCTGGATTTGGTGGGGATTTGGCCTCTATAATGATGTTGGATGTTGTGGTCTCTGCATTAGTGACAAGGTATTGACATGGTTGTGTTTATTAAAAGTAGTTTACTTGTCAATAATTTCATACTTCTAGGAAACTTCCAATAGCTGTTAGTATACTTTAATCTTTTCTCACAGAATCCCCGGTGGTTTCTGCTGTGCCAGATTTGAAGCTTTATGCAAAGTATCTCAGTGGGTTTTACAAAAAGTGGAGACACTCTCCAAGGGTACCACCACATAACTATTACATCAGGAAATACAGGGTTAGTATTGGAAATGGTAATGGCAAAATATTCACTTACAAACATAAATTTCATCCTGTCACTCTCCTGATTTAATTTTGCCCATGGTTTCCCACTGACCTTAGAACAAGAACCATAGACCTCACCATGGCTGCAGACCCCAAGTTCTCCTACCTGTTTCCCTTACTCATTCAGTCCACTCAACTGCCTGCAGTCTCGTTGGCTTTCAGTTGTAGGAACACAGGCTCTTAGGTTTCTCAGGAATTTTATGTGCAATCTCTCAACCTATTCACACAGTGCCCAACCTTATCTAATTTTCCAAGGCTTTGTCCAGCTAAGACTTTAAAGTCAGAGCTTGTGCTGTCTAAGTGTAGAAAAGCTGATAATATGCTATTTCTAAAGGTAAAAAAAAATCATTATTTGTTAGATAATTGATGAGATCACTCTCAATTTATAAATCAAGGAAATAATAGTTAATGAAATGAAAGTCCATGTTGGGATAATTAGTAAAGAAAAAATCTCAGTGCTGAAGACAAATAACACAAGTAATTATTGAAATTACATAAGAATTTATTGGACAGACTATTACCTTGCTGTCTTCTCTATGTTATTAGTTCCAAGTTATGTTAAGTTTGAATACTTACATTTTATGTAGTCCGTCAGTATATTTAACTGACAAAAATGTCCTAGCACACACCATGACAATGTATATAAATATTTGTAAACCTCCTTAACTGTACAGTGTGAAGTAAACAAAGTAAGCTTAGTTATTTAAGCAGATGAATTATTAATATTTAAATATTGAAATGCTGTGAGGCTATGTAATTTTGTAAGTTTTGGTATGGGAATGGGGCATTAGTGTATCCATGTACCCCCTTAACTTAATGACTTCCCTTCTTACTTCCTGCTGGATGATAAATTTTGGGCCCATGGAGGCTGAGGGACAGATAGTCACCTTTATTGGAAACTTTAGTACAGCAGGAAAGTTTTCATTTCAGAATATTATTTCCTGCCAGATATTTTTTCTCATCTAAGGAAACTTGCTCCCCAGGAGTATTGTTACCTTAACTGCTCCTCAGGTGGAGCTGGACAGGACTAATTGTACCACACAGAATCGCATGACTATGAGAAAAGCTAATGTATGAAACACTTCGTGGAGTAAAACTTATATATTTTACTGTTCATCCTTTTTTTCCACATGCTTGTTTTCCACATGCTTGTCTTTCTGGTGAATTGTGTGGTCAACTATTTCTCCATTTTGTAATTGGATTTTTTTGTTGTTGTTGCTGAGGTATGCAAGTTCTTCATATATTGTGGATAACAGACTGTTGTTACATACATAACATGCAAACCTTCCTTTCTGTACCATGTCTTTTCACTTTCTTGATAGTGTCTTTTAATGCAAAAAAGTGTTTAATTTTGAGAAAATTCTTCATTTGCCTGCACTTTTGGTATCAGATCTAAGAAACCACTGCTAAATCCAAGGTTATGAAGATCTACCCTTATGTTTCCTTCTAGAGTTTATGTTTTTACCTCTACTACATAGGCTTTGAACAATTTTGAGTTAATTATATTTTCTGTTCTGAGAAAAGAGTACAATTTCTTTGTCTCAATGTGATAGTTGTATAACAGCATTTGTTGAATTTACTGATCTTGGCTACATGTCAAAAATCAATTGAACATGGAGGTATTGCTGGATTTAACATTCAGTTCCATTGACCTCTTTGTATGTCCTTATGCCAATATTATGCTGTATTGATTACTGCTGCTTAGCTGTAATATTTGAAATTGAGAAGTGTGAGCCTCCAAGTTGCTTTTTGTTGTCAAGAACATTTTGGCTATTCAGGATCCCTTGAAGTTTATATGAATGTTAGAACTGTCTTGCCTGTTTCTACCAAAAAGACTTTGGTATTTTCTTAGGAATTACAATGAATTTGTAGATTGCTTCGTGCAGTATTGTCACATAAAAAAATCATCTTTTAATCCAGAAACATTGAGTGTCTTTACATTTACTTAAGGTTTCTGGAATTTATTTCAGCAATATTTTGTAATTTTTCATGTCTAATTCTTGCACCTTGGTTAAATTTAGTCTTGAAAACATTATGATCATTGATTTTTTGTTGTTGCTTTTTGAGACAGGGCCTTGTTCTGTTTCGTAGGTGGGAGTGTGCTTGTGCATTCATAGCTCACTGCAGCTTCAAACACTTTGGCTTGGACAATTCTCCCACCTTGGCCTCCCAAAGTACTGGAATTACAGGTGTAAGCCATCACATTCAGCCTGTTTTTTTTTTTTGCTTTCTGTTTTGAAAGTTGAAAAGGGAGGAGGAGCCAAGATGGCTGAATAGGAAAAGCTCCGGTCTACAGCTCCCAGCGTGAGCAACACAGAAGACGGGTGATTTCTGCATTTCCATCTGAGATAGCGGGTTCATCTCATTAGAGAGTGCCAGACAGTCGGCGCAGGTCAGTGGGTGCGCACACCATGCGCGAGCTGAAGAAGGGTGAGGCATTGCCTCATTTGGGAAGCGCAAGGGGTCGGGAGTTCCCTTTCCTAGTCAAAGAAAGGGGTGACAGACGGCACCTGGAAAATCAGGTCACTCCCACCTGAATACTGCGCTTTTCTGCGCTTTTCCGACGAGCTTAAATGGCGCACCAGGACAACCAAAAAAGAGAATTTTAGACCAATATCCTTGATGAACATTGATGCAAAAATCCTCAAAATACTGGCAAAACGAATCCAGCAGCACATCAAAAAGCTTGTTCACCATGATCAAGTGGGCTTCATCCCTGGGATGCAAGGCTGGTTCAACAAATGCAAATCAATAAATGTAATCCAGCATATAAACAGAACCAAAGACAAAAACCACATGATTATCTCAATAGATGCAGAAAAGGCCTTTGACAAAATTCAACAACCCTTCATGCTAAAAACCCTCAATAAATTAGGTATCGATGAGACATATCTCAAAATAATAAGAGCTATCTACGACAAACCCACAGCCAATAACATACTGAATGGGCAAAAACTGGAAGCATTCCCTTTGAAAACTGGCACAAGACAGGGATGCCCTCTCTCACCACTCCTATTCAACATAGTGTTGGAAGTTCTGGCCAGGGAAATTAGGCAGGAGAAGGAAATAAAGGGTATTCAATTAGGAAAAGAGGAAGTCAGATTGTCCCTGTTTACAGACGACATGATTGTATATCTAGAAAACCCATCGTCTCAGCCCCAAATCTCCTTAAGCTGATAAGCAACTTCAGCCAAGTCTCAGGATAGAAAATCAATGTACAAAAATCACAAGCATTCTTATACACCAACAACAGACAAACAGAGAGCCAAATCATGAGTGAACTCCCATTCACAATTGTTTCAAAGAGAATAAAATACCTAGGAATCCAACTTACAAGGGATGTGAAGAACCTCTTCAAGGAGGACTACAAACCACTGCTCAATGAAATAAAAGAGGATACAAACAAATGGAAGAACATTCCATGCTCATGGGTAGGAAGAATCGATATCGTGAAAATGGCCATACTGCCCAAGGTAATTTACAGATTCAATGCCTTTCTAATCAAGCTACCAATGACTTTCTTCACAGAATTGGAAAAAAACTACTTCAAAGTTCATATGGAACCAAAAAAGAGCCCACATTGCCAAGTCAATCCTAAGCCAAAAGAACAAAGCTGGAGGCATCTCACTATCTGACTTCAAACTATACTACGAGGCTACAGTAACCAAAACAGCATGGTAGTGGTACAAAAACAGAGATATAGATCCATGGAACAGAACAGAGCCCTCAGAAATAACACCACATATCTACAACTATCTGATCTTTGACAAACCTGAGAGAAACAAGCAATGGGGAAAGGATTCCCTATTTAATAAATGGTGCTGGGAAAACTGCCTAGCCGTATGTAGAAAGCTGAAACTGGATCCCTCCCTTACACCTTATACAAAAATTAATTCAAGATGGAATAAAGACTTAAACGTTAGGCCTAAAACCATAAAAAACCTAGAAGAAAACCTAGGCATTACCATTCAGGACATAGGCATGTTCAAGCACTTCATGTCTAAAACACCAAAAGCAATGGCAACAAAAGCCAAAATTGACAAATGGGATCTTATTAATCTAAAGAGCTTCTGCACAGCAAAAGAAACTACCATCAGAGTGAACAGGCAACCTACAAAATGGGAGAAAATTTTCACAACCTACTCATCTGACAAAGGGCTAATATCCAGAATCTACAATGAACTCAAACAAATTTACAAGACAAAAACAAACAACCCCATCAAAAAGTGGGCGAAGGACACGAACAGACACTTCTCAAAAGAAAACATTTATGCAGCCAAAAAATACATGAAAAAATGCTCACCATCACTGGCCATCTGAGAAATGCAAATCAAAACCACAATGAGATACCATCTCACACCAGTTAGAATGGCAATCATTAAAAAGTCAGGAAGCAACAGGTGCTGGAGAGGATGTGGAGAAATAGGAACACTTTTACACTGTTGGTGGGACTGTAAACTAGTTCAACCCTTGTGGAAGTCAGTGTGGCAATTCCTCAGGGATCTAGAACTAGAAATTCCATTCGACCCAGCCATCCCATTACTGGGTATATACCCAAAGGACTGTAAATCATGCTGCTATAAAGACACATGCACACGTATGTTTAGTGTGGCATTATTCACAATGGCAAAGACTTGGAACCAATCCAAATGTCGAACAATGATAGACTGGATTAAGAAAATGTGGCACATATACACTGTGGAATACTATGCAGCCATAAAAAATGATGACTTCATGTCCTTTGTAGAGACATGGATGAAATTGGAAATCATCATTCTCAGTAAACTATCGCAAGAACAAAAAACCAAACACCACATATTCTCACTTATAGGTGGGAACTGAACAGTGAGAACAGATGGACACAGGAAGGGGATCATCACACTCTGGGGACTGTTGTGTGGTGGAGGAAGGGGGGTGGGATAGCATTGGGAGGTATACCTAATGCTAGATGATGAGTTAGTGTAGTG
Source organism: Pongo abelii (assembly GCF_028885655.2). NCBI lineage: Eukaryota > Metazoa > Chordata > Mammalia > Primates > Hominidae > Pongo > Pongo abelii. The sequence goes on from NC_072009.2 coordinate 53,408,661, forward strand.
CACCAGCATGGCACATGTATACCTATGTAACTAACCTGCACATTGCGCACATGTACTCTAAAACCTAAAGTATAATAATAATAAATTAAAAAAAATAAAAAAAAGTTGAAAAGGACGATTTGCTTTATACTCAATGAAAATATACTACTTTGAATTGCCCAGAAGACATAATGCACAAGAATTCTAAGTTGTATAGTTGAATTATAGACCACCTGAGTAAAGTTCATTTACTTCTTAAAAATTTGTACTTGGTAACCTTCCAAAATTGTCTTTAAATAAACTTGTTAAATTATAACAATAAAAAATGACAAGACATATTTAAACAATACTGAAGTTTATCAAAGCACTTAAGAAATTTCAACTCATATTCCTTTCTTTCCTTCCTTCCTTCCTTATTTCCTTCCTTCCTTCCTTCCTTCCTTCCTTCATTCTTTCTTTCTTTCTCTCTTTCTTTTCTTCTTTTTTTGAAACGAGGTCTCACTTTTTGTCCAGGGTGGACTGCAATTGTGCCATCATGGCTCACCGCAGTTTGCAGCCTCTCATTCCTGGGCTCCTTTTATCTTTCTACACTAGCCTCAGCCACAATACCTGGCTAATTTTGTGTGTGTGTGTGGAGACAATGGTTTGCCATGTTGCCTGGTCTCATCTCAAACCTCTGGGCTCAAGTAGTGTGCCTACCTTGACTTCCCAATGTGCTGAGATTATAGGCATTAATAAAACACTTATTGTGTTAGGGTCTTAAGTTAAAGTAAATCAATGTTTTGGCTAAGGTATGAACATACCTATAATGCAATTATTTGCATAACTCTAGCAATGTTATGGCCAGCTACAACATGAAAATAGTTATATTAACAACTAAATACATAAAAACACTTAGCAAACAATTAAACAATTGTTAAATTGTAGAATATGTTTATTATTTCTAGTTTTCAGCATTTTCTAGATCATCTTTTTTAATTTTAAAAGTCATATCCGTAGCATAAAGCAAAACCACCTATGAATTGCCGTTTTATTTCTCAGTCTGTGAAAATGTCCTTAATTTGTTGACATTGCGAACAAATTTCAATTCTATTATGAAAAAACCAGAAGACCACCTTCTTAGCAATTAATTTCATGAGTTCCATTACATACAGGGAATGTGCTGTCTTTGAAAAAATACAAACTCAACTGCTGGTCTTAAACACTGAAAAGAGCTTCCAGTTGATTATAATTTATTTTATTATGTCAATCTATTGTATTTATAAACAATCAATTTTATTTACATACAATCTAGAAAGTTTACAGCCATCAGTTCTAGTGCAGTTTCAGATGATATCAGAATTTAAAAATCCCTGTGGAACTGTAGGTGTAGTAAAATGTGTAGGTAAAATATGTGCATGCTCTTCATAGTACTTATGAAAGAATGTCTCTGAAATTGACCTCAATGGTTTTCTTCTCAGCAAAATGACCTGGACCACCCAACAAGGTTTTCATTATTGCTGATGTTTGTCAATGTTCTTTTATAAAAAATTTATGACTCAAAAAATATTTATTTCACATCATGGCATTAGGACTTTCAAAACCACTGGAGGATTTCTCTCTTCATCCATTATGTTTTAAAGTAATTCTACTTTGATTTCTCAGGAACGTGAACAGTTTCTGGTTAGACCCACAGCCACTGCAGCCAGGTCCCAATGTGGCAGCACAGCCTCAACTCCAAGGCTGTTACCACCCCCAACTGCCTGCATCTGTGGCTTCCAGGCCAGGGGGAAAGATTCCAGCCTCTGGGATTTTTTGAGAAATAAAATTGTTGTCTTAATTTCATTTTATATGGTTTATTGCTAGTGAATAGAAATAGATTTTGTGTCCGAGTGCAGTGGCTCATGCCTGTAATCTCAGCACTTTAGGAAGCCAAGGGAGGCACATCACCTGAGGTCAGAAGTTCGAAACCAGCCTGACCAACATTGGAGAAATCTAGTCTCTACTATAAATACAAAATTAGCTGCACGTGATGTGGTATGTCTGAATCCCAGCTACTCAGAAGGCTGAGGCAGGAGAACGGCTCCAACCCAGGAAACGGAGGTTACAGTGAGCCAAGATGGTACCATTGCATTCCAGCCTGGGCAACAATAGCATAATGCTGTCACAAGGAAAAAAAAAGATTTAGTGTGTTGATATTTTGTCCTGTTATTTTGCTTAATTTGTTTACTAGATTTCATAATTTCTAGATGGTCCCTTATGGTTTTCTGTGTATGAGATCAGTAAGTAGTTTTACTTTTTTCTTTTACATATGAATGGCTTAGTGTGTGTGTGTATGTATATGCGTGTGTGTATATATGTATGCATATATATATGTGTGTGTATATACATATGTGTGTATATATGTGTGTGTGTATATATATATATATAAAATTGATCTACTGGAACTTTTAGTACAGGGTTTAATACAGTTGAACATCAGTGCAGTTTTCCCCATCTTAAAGCCTTGGTTCCCAAAAATTTAGATGATGATTGTTATAGGTTTTGCATAAAGACATTTTATCCTGTGAAAAAAAATTGAACCACAGTTTATTGGATTTTTAATTGTTAAATATGCTGACTGTCTTTAAGTATTTTATCTAAAAGGTGAGACAAACATGGTATATTCCACCATTTGATTTACATAATATATTGAAAATGGATGGAATTAGAACAGTAAAAAACCTTTGATTTTCTGAGAAAAGTTCTTAAACATTGTGTGGCGTATAATGTCTTCACTGTGTAACAAATTCCATGTACTAATATTTGGTTAAACATTATGATGTCTATAATGATAAGATTTAGTAATATTTAGTTTTTTGTCCTAGTGATATCATATGTTTAATTCAATATTCATTTGGGCTTAAAAAGAGGTATGACTTCTTGTACTTTTACGGGTATAAGGGGTTAGAGGTTAGAATCGTAGAGGATGTATTTAAAGTTTTTTAAGCATTATGGGATAACCTTAAGGATAGGATAGAAATGGAGGATTAGGTTATGGTTTATAAATGCAGATCAACTTCAGGATCAGACTGAGGGTTAGCTCTGGACTTGAGATAAGATTTAGTTCTGTGGTAGGATTAGGGTTGGAGTTAGAGTTAAGATAAGGGTTATGGGCTAGGGTTAGGGTTGAGTTTAGGGTTAGGTGTCATAATCAGGGTTAGAGGTTGTGTTTGGGGTTGGGTTAGGCTTAGGTTTAGGGTAAAAAGATAGGCTTGCAGTTGGAGGTTAGGAATTAGGGTTATGGCCAGTGTTAGGGTTTGTGTTAAGGGTTAGTGTGAGGGTCAGGGTTAGAGCGTTAGTGTTAGGTTTCAGTGTTTGGGTTAGTGTTTAGCATCAGGATAGGGCTTAGGGTTATGTTCAGGGTTACGGTTTGGGGTTAAGGGTTAGGGTTTAGAATTATTGTTAAGGTCAGTGTTCAGCATTTTTGGTTTGATGTTAGTGTTAGTGTGGGGCATATGCTTAGGGCTTTGGATTTAGGTTTAGCCTGAGAAGGCTGGGTTTGTGTTGAGGTTGAGGTTAGTGGTCACAGTTAGGGTTACACTTAGGGTTGGGTTTACAGTTTAGGATTAGGGTTAGGATTTAGCGTTAGGGTTTTTTTAGTGTTAGGGTTAGGGGTTAGCATTTATAGTTAGTTTTGATATTAAGGTTTTTCTCGAATTAGAGGCTAATATTAGGTTTAGGTTTAGGGTTTAGGTTTAATTAGGGTTACAAGTTTTGCTTTAGGGCTATGGTTAGTGTTAAGGGTTAGGGTTTGTGATTTAGGGTTAAGGTTATGGTTAGGTTCAGTGTTGAAGGTAAGAGTTGCTTTTAGGTTTAGTACCAAGGTTAAGATTATGTTAGAATTATGTTAGTTTTACTGTTAGGATAAGGTTGTTAGTGTTAGTGTTTAAAGTGAGTTTTAGAGTTATGGGATGCAGTTAAAGTTATCTTCAGTAGTTTTGGGGTTTGGGGTTTTACAGTTAGAATTACAGTTAAGTTTAGGTGGTAGTGTAAGGGTCCACACTAGCGTTTGGGTTAGGGTTAGGCTTAGGATTCAGGATGAGGGTTTAAAATAGGGCAAGTGTTATGTTTAGTGTTAGGGTTATGATTAAAATGTTTGGTTTAGTGTTAAATTTTAAGATTAGGGTTTAGTGTTAGCTTACGGTTTAACATTGGGTACCTGGTTGTGGTTCAGTTAGGATTAGGATCATGGTTAAAGTGTTTGGCTAAAGATTAGGATTAGGGTTAGTGTTAGGGTTAGAGTGGGGCTTGGGATTAGGTATTAGTGCCAGAGTTAGGGTTTAGGGTTTGGCTATTGTTTAGAGTATTGTTTAGGGTTAGTGTTATAATTAGGGTTAGGATTTGGGCTTAGGATTTTCTGGTTAGTGGAAGATAATGTTTATGTTTGGGGTTGGTGTTCGTTTAGGGGCAGGGTTAAATTAAGGGTAAAAGCTTTAGGATTAGCGGTAAGGGTTAGGTTTGGTGTTAGGGTTGGGGTTAGGCTTACTGTTAGGGCGTACATTTGGGGTTGGTGTTAGGGTTGAAGTTAGGGTTAGGATTTGGGGTGGGGATTAGGAATAGGGTTTTCTTTTAGTGTTAGGGTTTAGGATTAGTGTTAGGCATTAGCTTTTGTATTAGTGTTACAGTTAGGGACTAAGGTCTAGAATTATGGTTAGGTTTTGGGCTTCAGGTTTATAGTTATGGTTTAGGCTTATTTTTAGGGATGGGTTTAGAGTTAGGTTACTTTTAGTGTTAAAGTTCAGGATTTATGCCTTTACAGTTAGAATTAGTGTTATTGTTAGGGTTATGTGTTGATTAGGTTTAGTTTTTCAGTGTTTTATTGTTAGAATTACATTTAAAAATAAGAGATTGGCTTTGGGTTAGGGTTTCAAGGTTAGATTTTGGGTTAAGTGTTAGGGTTAGTATTTAGGGTAAGGATTATATTTAGGTTATCAGATAGAGTAAGTCTTAGGGTTAGGGTTAGAGGATATGTGTTAAAATTCATGGTTAGGGTTAGCTTTAGGATGTAGAATTAGTGTTAGTGGTCAGTGTAAGGGTTGGCATTTAGTGTTAGTGTTCTTGTTTTCACTGGGCTTGTTGTTGTGGTTCTCTTGGTATTATAGATAAGGCACGGTGGTGGAATTCTGATAAAGTTTAGAATGATTGTTTAATTTTCTTGTTAGGGTTAGGGTAGGAGTAGGTTACACTTTAGGGTTATAGTTATGGTTAGTGTTTATATTTAGATTAAGGGGTTAAGGTTATGTTTAGTATTGTGATTACAGTTAGGGTTATGATTATTGGTTAGAATTAGTGTTAGGGTTAGCATTAGAGTACAGATTGGTGTAACAAATTAGGGTTAGAGTTAATGTTAGTAGTTAGGCTTAGAGTTAGGGGTTAGAGTTAGGTGTAGAGTTAGGGTTGGGCTAAAGATTAATGTTAGGATTAGGGTTTGGGTTTTATGTAACAGCTAGGTTTAGGTCTGGGGTAGGTGAAGGATTAGGGTTCTAATAAGAGTTTTGTGGTTTCAGTTAGGGGTTAGTATTAGACTTAATGTGAGTATTATGTTCATGTTCAGAAAGCAGGTTTAGGAGCTGGAATTTAGGATTAGATTGAGGGGTTGTGGTTAGTGTTAGGGGTAATACTTTAGGGTTAACATTAGTTTTTAAAGGTTAGAGATAGGTTTTTTGTTTAGGGTTAGTGTTTTTGTCTAAGGGTTAGGGATTTAGGGTTAGGGTTTTAAACCTAAAACCCTAGGGCATAAGTTCAGGTTTATTTAATGTTTTGGTTACCCTTGGTTTAGGGTTATTATCAGGGTAGGGTCAAATTCAGGTTTAGCTGTTAGAGTTAGGATTTAGATTTGGGATTTATTTTGGGATTTTGGTTTTGGTGAATGGTTAGACACAGGGTTGATGTTGGGATCAAGTTTGTGGTTTAGGATTGCTGTTAGTGTCAGGGATTCTGGGGTAGGATTAGGGGTTGGAGTTTGGTTAAGGTTAATGTTATGATTAAGTTTAAGGTTAGGGAAGGCACTGGGCAGCTGGATAGTGTATTAAGTCATCACTCTGGTTTGCAGAAGGGAGGACTGAGCCTTGCACTCAGAACTTTTCTGGGTCTGAGCTCAGGGCCATCTTAATGCACATTGTACAGCCTAGTATATTTGGAGCAGAAACGAAGCTGCTTTCTGAAGCCACAGATTTTCTCAATGTCAACCCAGAGCTGACCAAATCCACAGTAGCTTGTTTTTGAGAGTGCCAGGTGTTTCGAGGTAGTCTCTGGAAGGTCCAAAGGAAGGGAAGGTAGTGACAGCTTACACCACAGACACATTTGGTAAATCTTAGTGGTAAAAGTGGAAATAATGAAATGCTGGTGGCCAAGCACTCTGTGTACCAGCCACAAGTGGAGACTGAGTTGGCACATCCTCCTGCAACAGCAGGAGAAAGCAACCTGCAGACTCTCTCCAGTCTCTGGTGCTGGGGTTATGTGAGACCTGGAATGACAGCAGAATTTAAAATCAGCAGAATTCCAAGTTGTTTGGCCTATTAAATACTGGAAAGGCTGTTGAGATTGATGATTATGGCAGTTTCTTTCTCACAGAGGGAAGATGAGGACTCTGAGTGGTGAGCCTGGTTGATGTGGCCTGGGATGACTGTTGTGTGCACTTCTGTACTTTACAGTCTTTGTTGTAGCACATACGGTCTGTGCTCCTCCCTCCAGGCCTCTGTACCTCAGGGGCCACCAGGATCAGTTTCCAAGGGCATGAGACTCTCCTGTGTCTGGGAGCTGAGACCAGGTTGGCGCCAGGCAGATGTCCAGTGAGGACTGAATTATAGGGGACCTATGAGAAGAGGGAGAGCAGTCTCCTAAATCACACGCTCTCTTTGATGAAACAGCTAGATTGTGGGAAAATCCACACTACAAACATGGGCTCACTTTTCTATTCACTGCTGGGGCTGAGACTGGGCAGAGGCTGCCACAGCCACTGTGTTCCCTGGCACTTGCCTATCCTATCCACTTGGCTGTTCTCACCCTTCCTCTTGCTTCTCCAACTCTTGTGCCTCCTGCCCATTTTAACCTCATGGAAATGAAAGTCAAAACCACAGTAAAATACCACTTCACACCCATTATAATTGCAAAAAACAAACCAAAAAAGTTAACAATGGTTGAAATGGAAGTGGGAAAATCTGAAAGTAAACTGCTGCAGCTGCTGCGGAAAGTAGTTTGGTGGTTCTGCAAAAGCTAAATAAAAAGTTACCATAGGATGCAGAAAATCCACTCCAAGCTACACACACAAAATGTAAAAGAGTTATTCAAACAAAAGCAGGTATACATATGTTCATAGCAGCATTCACAATAACTAAAATGTGGAAAGAAACCAAATAAATGTCCACCGCCAAAAAATAAGAAGCAAAATATAGTATGTCCATACAATGGCATAATATTCAGCTGTAAAAAGGATTGCAACACTAATGCTACAATGTGGAGAAACTTCAAAACCATTTGGTTTAAGAAGCTGAACACAAAAGTCACATACTATATGATTTTATATCTATAAATATTTAGAATAAGTAAATCCATACAGACAAAAAGCAGATTACTGGTTGCTAGGTGTCAGAAAGGGGACAGATTGGGTAGTCGCTCCTTAATAGGTAGGGTATTTCTTTTTGGGATAATGAAAACACTTTGGAACTAAGAGATGGTAGTTGAAAGCAAATGTGCATGTACTAAGGATCACTAAAGAATTCATTAAGAAACAGTTAATTTTATATTATGTGAAGGAATTTCACCTCACTAAAAAGACAAAATTTCTTCCTCAGCATTCCACAGAGTGCTCTTAGAATGGGGTTCTGGTCCCTCCACAGTCCAGAACTGCCTGGGGCCAGGCCAGCCACATACTGCAGCCACACTGTCCACCAGCTTCTCCGCCTGTTACCAGTGGAAGATATCTGAGTTACTGGCATCAAATCTATCATGGTCTGCAGTAACCTAACCTCAACTCTTACCTCCTCAGAAGAAATAATTTGACTAAGGGGAATAAAGTAGCAAAAGAGAGTGAGAAAAGTTTCACAGCAAACTTGGATGTTTATTTAAAAAGTTTTAGAGTAAGAAAAAATGGAGAGTGCACTTGGAAGAGATCCAAATTGTTGATTTGAATATATACCATATGTATGACTTGCAAATAGTTTGTCCCATGTTGTTGGTTTTCTTTTCACTATACTGACAATGTCGTTTGATGCTCAAAAGTGTTTAGTTTTGATGAAGTTCCATTGATCTGTTTTTTCTTTTGTTTTGTGTTTATTTGGCGATATAGCCAAGAAATCATTTACAAATCCACAGCCAATAAGCACATGAAAAATGTTCAAAATCACTAGCCACTTAATACATGACTATCTAAACCACAATGAGATTACCACTTTATCCCCATTGGAATATGTATTTTTTAAGAAAAATTTGAGAGTATGTGGAAAAATTGAAACCTTTATACACTGCTGGTGAGATTGTGAAAGGGTGGTGATGGTTGCACAATGTTAGCATAGTTAATGCTACTGAAATATACATTCAAAAATGTTTGAAATGATAAATTTGTTTATGTATGTTTTACCACATAACAACAAAATGTTACCACATACAACAAAATAAGTGTTCCTAAAATAGTTGTGTGTGTGATGAAAGAAGACACTCCTCTCTTATCGTGAGTAGAAGCCTATTTAGTCATTCATGCTGGTGTACACACTTCTGGCTCTTCTACATGACCAGCATGATCTCACCAAGCAGAATGAGTCCCTTCACACCTGGCCATCGTTCTTTCCATCGTTGCATTCTCCTATTCAACTCACTACCTGCATGCTACAAACCACCGTAAATTACAAGTCGGTTTTCCATCTCTATAGACATTTCTTCTCTGTAATGTAATAGAAATGAAATCATACAATATGTTATCTCTTCAGACCGGCTTTTATCACTTAGCTTTATGTATACCTGATGCATCCATGGCTTTGCAAGACTTCATGAATCACTCTTGCTCTTTTGATGAATAGTATCTCATTTTATGAATTTACCTGGCTTAGTTAATATTGAAGGGCATCCTGATTCCTTAAAGTATTTGGCCATTGTCAAGAGAGCAGTTACACGTAAATGCATGTGGTTTTTGGTTAGATGTGAATTTCCAAATTAGTTGTCTGAATACCTGAGGTGGCAATTGTTAGCCTATATGATGAGACCATGTTTACCTTTGGAAAAAACTGCCAAAGTGTGGCAGAAGAAAACAACCATATTTTCAGGTTGTTGTACAATTATGCATTCCATCAGCGATGAATGAGATTTTCTGATGTAGTTTTGATTATATTTAAAAAGAAATCGACATAGTATAGCTGTTAGTGCTCTCACTCTTATTCTAATTTGCCTTACCTGGACGACAAGTGTTGCTGAGCATTATTTTGTTGTTATTGTTTGTTCATTAATCTATGATTGCTGCCAAAAACCATGCATTGTGTTGTGCTGCAGAAAAACAATTTTTAAAAACGTACTCTATGGCCTACTTGGTAAAAACTAAGAAAGTTATGCTAGTCCACATAGTCATTTATGCTGCTATTTTTTCTAATTTTATGGTTACTACAATAAAATAGTGAACTGTAGCTAATAACACAATGTGGTGTATTAGTTTGATGCTTCACTTTGTAGAGATCCCATTCAATCAAGTGATTTCTTTATGGATGTCAAGGAAGCAATGGGAATTTCTAGAGTACAAACTAGTTTGTATTGGAATTGACAAAAAACTCTGAATTCAATTTCAATACATATCTTGCAGTGCTGAATCACTGACAAAGATTAGAACTATGAAGATTTTGTTTCTTAAATCTGCTTCTACAAAAGTAAGCCAAAATTTGAAATCACAAGTGTTTGGTCTGTTAGTTTTTCATTTTCACAAAACATTCCACTGCATCAGAATCAAATTTGAAGACTGAGGTTCATTTAATAATAGTTTACTAACTGTTATTTCTTTTTGCATTTAGACATCACAAATAAAATGTCTGATAATTTCAGCAGTACAAATTTTAAATAATAAAAGCCAGAAAGAATGATAAGTGAAATTAATTCCATGAATTTATTCATGGAATTTATTTATTGCTACTTGGTTTTTACTTACTACTGTTACTGTGTTTTCTGTCTTGGGCATACCAAGATAATGCATTGTACCAAGCATTTTAAAATAACTGCCTAAAAAAGCAATTGAATCCTTTTTGTTTGTTTGCTTTTGTTTTTTTTTTGTTTTTTTTTTTTTGTTTTTTGACAGAGTCTCACGCTGTTCCCATGGCTGGAGTGCAATGGCATGATCTTGTCTCTGGTAACCTCAGCTTCCCAGGTTCATGCAATTCTCCTGTCTCAGCCTCCTGAGGATCTGGGATTACAGGAGCCCACCACCACTCCCAGCTGATTTTTTATATTTTTAGTAGAGAGCTTGTTTCACCATGTTGACCAGGGTGGTCTCAAACACCTGACCTAACGACATCCACCTGGCTCAGCCTACCAATGTGCTTGGATTACAGGTGTGAGCCACCATACCTGGCCAAGCCAATTCTTTTATCTCTTTATGGAGACAAGCGTAGGTTGAAAACCATCTTTTCTAATACTTTTCAGTGCCTCAAGATTGTTAGGTTAAAAATAATACTTCCAACCAAAGAACACTTGTTGGCATCCAGAATTTTAAGAAAAGCTGAGAAATAAGACATCCAGCTTTTGGCTCTTTCCTGCAGAGTATGCCCGATGTCTGGGGAATGCTTGGACCCTGGAGGAAGGTTAGGGCTCAGCTAGGTGGGGATGGTCTTTGGAGCCACTGACACTCTGGCAGCCACTGTTGCTCCTCAGGAAATGGCTTGGAGCCTCAGCCTTCAGAAGAAGAAACAGGTGCTCAGAGAGCAGTATTTCGTGTGCCTGTTTTTCATCTCCATATCTTTTTTGGTGAGGTATCTATTCAGGTCTTTACCTATTAATTGGGTCACCTTATTTCTTAGTATATTTTGCATAAAAGTCACTTTTCAGATGTGTTTCCTAAATTTTTCTCAGCCTGAACCTTGTTTTTTGGTTCTTTTAACCGAATCATATTTTTTGTTTTGTTTTGTATCTTTTTTACTTTTTTGGTTTTTGCTTTTTTTGAGATGGAGTCTCACTCTGTCACCCAGGCTGGGGTGCAAAGTCATGATTTCGGCCCAATGCAACCTCTGTCTCCTGGGTGCAAGGGATGCTTTTGCCTCAGCTTCCTGAGTAGCTTGGATTACATGTGCCTGCCAACAAGCCCACCTATTTTTTTTTATTTTTATTTTTGTATTTTAATAGAAACAGTGGCATGAAACGAAGGGGGGTGAATGCAGAAACGAAGACAAAGACGTAAAAAGATCTGTTTTAAAAGAGGGATCAGAGGCTCGTTGCTTCTAGTGAGCAAAGGCCCTGAGCTTCTACAGGCCTTCATATTTATTGGGCAAAGTCAACACGGAGGAAAGGTAATTGTTGGCTAGCTGCTTGATTTATCACAGGCTCACATAATTTCTTTCTTTATACTACAGGCTTCAGATGTTCTTGTATATAACCACAAGGAATACTGTGCTTGGGGCATGACTGCCCTCAGCATTCCTTCTGGCACCAGACATGGTGTGACAGTTTGCCAACTTCCTGCTTTCATGAGAACAGTTGGCTGTCTGCTTATAGACCCTCCAGTCATTACTGGGTTGGTCACGACCTTCATTCTTTTGACCTCCAACATCTCCTTTTTGGTTTTGCATTAGTTGAGTAAAGGTAATGGCAGGCTGTGCAACTCTCAGTTGCTGTTTGGTGGTCCAGCTGATTTTACAGACAATGAACATAAAACAGAGACATAATAACATTACTCTGATAATCACAGAAGAGACACTGAAGTGGTGTTTGGAGGAGGTCCCAAAGCTAAGGCTCTCTAAACCTTGCTGGAATTCCACCCAAGTTTTTAAAGAGGGCTGAAATACTTAAGTATGCTTATTCAAGTTAAGGATTTTACTTTGTAAATCATTAATATCAAAAGTAGCATTGGATGTGAAAGCCCCCTGTAAATGGGCCTTTACAAGGTTCCATGGATATTAACTTTGGTTTTATTCCAAATTGGTTACACAAATATGAGTATGCTTAAAATGACAATGCAATTGCTGCTGCAACTATGAGCTTTGTACTTGTTTTCCTAGCCACAGAACCATAGTCTTTAACATTGCTACTTCCGTTTGTATCTCGGTGTTAAGTTTATTTTCAAGCATCCATGCCTAGTTGGCTGTACACATCCAATTTTCTGCATATTGAGTTGTTTGAATGGAGCTGTGCATTGTTACTTAGGGCACCACAACAAAGGTTATTAATGTACCTAAAGAGACTTTCACAAAACTTATCATGCCTAAGACTCTACAAGCACAATGAGTAAGCTGAGTAAGAAAAAGGTATACAAAATGTAAACCAGAGGTGGCCACCCGAGGCTCAGACAGATTTACAGGAATCCATAATCCGGAATTGCGACCTAGAATTATTAGAGTGGATATGCTGTATGTTTGTATTGTGCTATGATTAAAGGAATTATACAGCTGACAGGAATCACAAGTCAATTCAGCATCATTTACCTGGAGTTGGTTTTTATTTTTATTTTTATTCTTGTGCTGCTAGGAAAACATTAAGTTTTAAAATCACAAATGGCAAATTGAGTGGTAATATTTTCTACAAAGGTAACATTAAAACTCTGTTGAGCACAATTACTATAATTAAATAGTGTTCCGACACAAATGCTGCCATTCATAAAGGGGAGTGCTGCGTTCCCTATCAACTCCTGAATTAGACCTCTCTTTCCTTGATAATGTCATTGAGGAAAGGTGGGCTAAATCCTGTTCCATGCCAAGCAAGCCCTGCTGTGGATTGGGATTGAATCCCAGTGCGATGATGTGAAGAGATGCTAAAGTTTCTTCACCAATGTCAGCAAAGTTTTTGTCATGAGGTCGGATTGTCATCTGTCCCATTTAAATGACCACAGGGACCCCAGTTAATAATGTCTCCCATTAGCATGGACTGTTGTCTAGTCCCCTAGCTAGGGACCAAGACACTGGGTCCAATGATGGGGTAAGAATTATCAAAGGGAACCCATTCTGTATAGTTAATACAATCTGGGCAATGGGCTGGGAGTGATTAGTAGCTACGCCAGTAATGTTAATAGAGCTAAGTCCTAATAGGTACATAATTTTTCCATGTAACTCAGCCATGCTTGGGATTAAATTGCACGGCAACTGCAGTTGAGTGAGGTACCCTGGGTGACACATAAAAGAAGGCCCTCCAATGGAGCCGCATAATTGATAATCATTGTTCTGAGAGACTAATTGCTCTGTGTCAGGGGGAGTTAGGGGTCCTAGTGTCCATGCTCCGTGTTCATGATAGACTTAGGGGGAATGTCACTCCAAATTACAGGCCATAATACTGGGGGATTGGGAACGTGTGTCCAGTATGTTTTTGTCTCTGCACAGGGAAAATATACCACACAGGATATTACAGGTAACATGGCCATAAATGTGAAGTCAGGGGTTTTTGCCTGACCATGGTGCTCCAGCAGTTTCAGCTGGCTCACGGCTTGTAATGGACGAGGTGGATCCATAGTTGGGATCCATGGCTCCCTCCAATCTCCCTTTCCATGGTCGCAAACACCTTGAGGGCAACCACACAGTTTATCCATCTCCTGTAAAAGCACAAGCATACCCTCATTCTTACATCAGTCACTCTACTGAGCCTTTCCATCATCCTTCTTCTGGGGATTTCCTTAATACCTTTGGGTATATTATCCTTTTTCCCTCTAACATTTACCAGTGTTCTGCTGCAGTCTATCTGTGCCAGGAGTCAAAATATTTAAAGAAGTTTAAAATAAAAAGAAAAAAAATAATGTAAATAAATAAAAGTAAAGGTAATTTTGTTTTAGGTGGCATATGGTCTCTTATTTCCCTTTTTTGTTTTTTTCAGCACACGTTGTAATGTTTGATTTGCCCACTGTATAACTCCTTGTCCTTGAGGGTGGTAAAGAATTCCTGTTTTATGAGTGATTGACCATAGCTGTAAAAAATTTTAAAAAGCATGACTGACATAAGTAGGTCCATTGCCAATTTTTAATTGTTTAGGGACTCCCATAGAAGTGAATGATGACAGACAATGTCATAGCACATGACCAGCTCTCTGACCTGGTTTGCATGTAGCATGCAGCAAATGAGAATAAGTGTGTATAATCACATGAACAAAGGAGACCTTCCCAATGGCAGCTTCATGAGTAACATCCATCTGTCAGATTTCATTTGGACCTAAGCCTCATAGGTTACAGCCTTCTATGGGTGCAATTCCAGAGACATGCTGGCAAGTAGGACAGTCTTGTATAGGCTACAGCCTGGCTGTGAGGCAAATGAAACATACGAGTAAAGGCAAAGGGGTTTTGATGCAGTAATACATAAGAAGATTGAGCTTGTTGAAATGCAGAACAAATAAGTTAATCTGCTGTATGATTGCCTAGAAACAGTGGTCCAGGGAGTTGAGTGCAAGAGCAAATATGAAAAATATAAAAAGGGGTAGCACAAGAGCAAACAGCTTGTTGAAGTTTTAGAAACAAGTTACACAGCTCTGGTTCTAGGAGACTTTTAATGGTGGCAGTCCCAATGTGACTGGCCACATTCACAACACAGGCTGACTCATAGACAGTGTTAATAGGAGATGAAGCAGTGGGCTGTAAAAGCTGAATAACTGCCCTTAGTTCTGAGTGTTGAGCTGAAACCCTAGGGGTTTTATTGTTTGAGTATGCTTAGGTCCATAAGTAGCTGTGCAACCTTTGGAAGAGCCATCAGTAAAATAGGTCTGGCTGCCTGAAATGTGTTTGTTGTGATAATCACAGGGAAGATGAAAGGTTGCACTTTTAAAATTGCAAAATTTTGATGGATGTTTATTTATTATCCCTACAAAATCTGAAAGAGCAATTTGCCATGCAGTCAACATTTCCTATGCTGTAGCCTGTTGTTAGGAATCCAATTTTTTCCCCTCATGCTTTTAGACTGGCTCTAAAAGGGGAACAATAATTTTGACTGGATCATACCTCTTAAGCAGTTTTGATCTATGCCTACCTATTATTATAATTTCAGTAATTAAAGAAAGGTAAACTTGCAGATATTTTACTGTCTGATTCAATTTTTTAAGAAAGTCATTCTATTGCAATTCTATTACAATTACAGCTTTTTCTATGAACTGGCCTAAAAGTCCTGTTGGAGAATGGAGGGTAGAAAGAATAAAGAGAACCAAAGGTTTTGTGGCTGTAGCAGGGAAGCATGTGATTCCTGAAGCAACTGCTCTTCAGCTACAGCTTCTGTCTCCTTAGTAAATTGCCGAGGAGAATGTAATGAATAATCTCCATGGAGTGCCTGAGTGTTTGAGTTGATAAATAGCAACACCTAGCATTGGGCACAGCCAATTCATATCCTCTAATAATTGTTGGAAATCATTCGAGGTTTGTAATCTCTGCCTATGGAGGACTACTTTATGAGGTCGAACATTTCTTTCAGTAACAATGTTGCATAAATATTGGTGTGGGAGGTGGTTTCTAACTTTCCTTGAGCTATTTTGAGATTCCATTTAGTCAAAGCCTGTTTTGTTTCTCTGAACAATTGGTGTAAAAACTGTTCCATAGGAGCAGCCAAAATAATGTTATCCATATAATGAATGATGAAGGCAGCAGGAAATATATTCTAAGGCTCCTTTAGTGACTGTCCTGCAAAATGCTGATATAGGAATAGTGAGCATGTTTTGGGGTTAAACTTTCCAGTGATAAGGAGAAAAAAAGCTGTTTTTGATTGATAGAAGGCAAAGAGAAGGCAAATCAAGGCTTATTCTTCTCATGTAAGGGTATAGTAAGGAAAGAATTTTTCAGATCTACTGCTATGAGAGGCCAGTCCCTTGGAATGGCTGCCAGGAATGGCGGACCTTGCTGTATTGCACCTGTTGATTTAATCTGTGCATTCATAGCTCTGAAATCATGTAGCAGTTTGCTGGAAAAAAATGGTCTCTTCTTTATATACTAAACTTTTGCTGAGACTTTACACTTGTGCTCACACTACTTAATCTTTTAAATTGTGTGTCTGTATTCCAACTAAGTTTTCAAAAAGTTATGTCTTTCTTCCTGTTGGGAATAAAGATTCTACTATCTGTTTACCTGACTTTTGTCTTTCACCTTTCCTATTTCTAGATTTTTTTTCCTTCATACTTTTAGACTGGCTATAGTAAGTACCTTATTCGTCTTCAAATCTTTCTGTTGCCTGAAAAGCTGCCAAATTTTCTGACAAATATAGAATTGGGTTTAGGAGTAATGTAGCATCTTTCCACATAAAATGAAACACCATTGCTAGATATTGGAATGCCTCCATATATCTATCAGAGTAATCAGAGAACTTGACTAGATGTACCTTTATTTTTTAAAAATCCTGCAATAAAAAAGAAACCTGAAGTTTAATAGTACCATGATTATTTGGAATTTTCTGCAGGGCCTACAGTGAATGTGGGGGTTTATTGGATGGCACAGGAAGAGAAACTCATGATAGGGCTATTGGAAAGCTTGTAAAAGAAGGGAAGGTAGGGTGTTTAAAAGTTGCATTTAAGGGCTACCCAGAGGTTTGTCTGATTTTGGGAAATTATCTTCTGTAGCCTTGCTTGACATGACTGCCAAAAACACAGAAAATATTTTACAACGTTTACAAAGGTCTGGGTTGTCTCCGAAGGTAAAGAAAGCTTGTACATCAGAAACTCATACTAATAGCTCTTTCATCTGAAGAAAAGATCGATAATTAGATACTATTAAAATAAACTTTTATCTCATAAAGCCAGGTGTTTTTGTCTTACAGCTAGTGTAATTTCCATGCGTTTGTGCAGTATAATATGAGTCCCATTTTTTTTCTCAGAATCCCAAAGGCAAAGAGATTCCAGTGTTTTAGAATGCACTGGAAAAAAGTGCAGACTGAAGATAGTTTTTTACCAAATGAAAAATAAGACAGAGAAACTGTTCCTTTTTTTTTTTTTTTTGTCAAATTGATCCTGGGTGAGGAAAAAGATACAAAGTGTCTTTCTTGTTATTTCTTACCTCCCAACTCGTTTGTGTGAGGTGACCAACATAGGTGCCCCTCAGGGATGCCAGCATAAGCTTCACTTATGTTTTCAGGGAAGCTAGCTGGCAGGAGTAGCCATGTTTATCTGTGTAAGAACCTAGCTCTCCACTGGTGATTCATAGTGTGTCTCCTAAGCCCATTCAACCCAAAAAACTTCCAGATACCTGGGAAGCCTAAGAGAGATTATGCAGTAGTGGGATTGAAGCAAGAGTCTGTAATATAGTTTGAGTCTTTATACTAGCCCTGGCTTCCCTTACTATGTTCCTAGCAAAACAATGACATCCCTGTGAATAAGACAGAATGACTTTGAAATGTAACATTCTTTTCTTGTTTAGATAGTAATGTAGCTGGATGCAGAACAGTTGCCTCATAAAATAAAAAAAAAGATTCAGTGCCTTTCCTTCCTTTATAAAAACATCAGCCCTGAGGTTAGAATTTGTCTCTCAAGGGCAGCTTCATTTGACTGTTGAAAGTGGAGATTTTCTGCTTAACAGATGGGACATAGAGTGTTATAACTATTAAGGACACATGGAAGAGAAAGGTAGAAACTAGACATTTTAGGCAAAAGGTTGACAAGGCTCTACATAGAGAAAAATCCCATTTTACTAGGTGGCACTGTAGAATCTGAAATATTAGATGAAAACTCTGATTCCAAACACTTTTCTATCAAAAGTTAGAAACAAAATGGTTAGGGTTTGATAAATGTTCTCTACAGTGTGCCTCTTAGATTAATAGGACAGTGAAGAAGAAGAAGAAAAAAAAATGCAGAAGAATATATTCACTCAAGGTAAAATAACTTTTCTTTCAATGTTCTAAATATCTATCATTGGTTGCCAAAACGGTTTTTACCAGCTCAAAATTTAGACCAAAATCTTGAATTTTGTTTGTTTCCAAGACACCACCAAAATGACAACATTTGAATAATATTCCTGATTACTAAGTCACCAACTGACTTCACCCAGTGAGATTATATCTCTGGGTTGCAACATTGCATACAAAGAAGAAATAAGAGACATGATTGACATGAAAAATAAAGGAAGAAAATAAAATAGAAAATCCTGGAATTCCTGGTGCCAAAACCCTGATGGGCTGTCATTGACTGGCCTTAGTTAAGAAGGCTTTAGGTAACACTGAAGCATAGCCTTGACCAGAAACTATCAATTGCCTCAAGACCACTTCTAAGTCGCTGCATGAATAAGCTGCTTTGTGAAGAAAAATTAGTTGCAACGGAACCAAAATTTTTATCAACAGAGGGTGTTGGGTGATTGTTAAAGTTCTCTCCAGCTGGCCTGTCACCTGGGTCTTACAATGCTGGAAGCCATCCTATTGATTTGAACTGGCTGACCTTGGCTCAGTGTTATATGCTCTTGAGTACAAGAAAAGAATAAAAACTTAGGACCAAATCCTCAGAAATAAAAGTAAAGCAAATAATTTGAAGAGTGCTTCTGTACTCCTAATCACTCTTCTAATATATTGCCTCCTCAGGCCATGTACCAAATATATATAAATTGAAAATTGAGCTTTGGTCTCTTTTCCACTCTTTTTTTTTTTCTGGTTTTCTTCTTTGCCTGGACATATGAAACATGCTATTTTTCTCTGAATCTCTCTGTTGCCTGAGAGGCTTCCTGTTGCTCAGCAGTACTTAAGATTTGGCATAGAAATGGCATAACATGTTGCCATGCAAAATCAAAATTGGGTAACATTTTGGAAAGCCTCTCTATATTCCTCCGGGTTATCAGAATACTTTTCTAGGTCCCAATCTATCTGTTTAAAATCTTCTAATAAAAAGAGAACCAGGAATTTAGAGGTACCGTGTTTTTTTGGGCATTTTCTTTAGGGGTGGCAGTTTAATGGAGGGTTGGTTGGGAGAATTGAAGAAGCTGAAGATGATAAAGTGACTAAAGAATCTCTGGATAGGGGACACAAGAAAAGCTGGAAATTCTAGAAGTTTCTTCTGAAGGATTCCCGGGGATTTGTTTCTCTGACTTTTAAGAATTGTTCCCTATAGACAAGTCAGATATGCTAAAGCGGCATTACAATGCTTACAAATATCTGGGTTGTTTGTAGGACAAAGAATGCTGGCACATATTGCACCTCAGACAATTTGCCTTCTCACTTGCAGAAAATATCTAGATGTTGGATAGTACTGAGAGAGAAAAGTTAGGTAGATAGGATGGATTCTTTCTAAAACTACTTTAAGCAAAGAAACTGACTGAAATACCAGGTTATATGCAGATTTTAAAAAAAGAAAGACCTGCACAAACCTGCAGTCCACTAATAAAAAGGAACAATGCCTAACAAAGAAACCCTTTCATATTTTTTTGGCCAAAAACACGCCTACAGATAATCTGATAAAAGATGAAGATTCTGTGTAAAAACACTTCTCTTCCAGAAAATAGTCTCTATTTCTTTTATGCAGTGGGCTTCAGTGTGTTCCGATGAACACTTTTGCAGTTATGTGGATACACCACTGTATATATCAGTCTACTACTGGGAGGTATCTTCAGAGTTGTTTTTTTTTTTTCTTCACTGTAGTGAAGTCAGACTGGAAGCTTAACAAGGAAAAAATCACTATTCGCAGCACAGATAGGAGACAGAATGAGTTTCTCACTATGTGGCAGGTTCTCATGTTTTGATGAATTAAGAAAAGTGTGTGCAGGGAGGAGCCAAGATGGCCGAATAGGAACAGCTCTGGTATACAGCTCCCAGCGTGAGTGATGCAGAAGACAGGTGATTTCTGCATTTCCATCTGAGGTACCAGGTTCATCTCAATAGGGAGTGCCAGACAGTGGGCACAGGTCAGTGAATGCACGTACCGTGCATGAGCCAAAGAAGGGCGATGCATTGCCTCACTCAGGAAGCACAAGGGGTGAGGGAGTTCCCTTTCCTAGTCAAAGAAACGGGTGACAGATGGCACCTGGAAAATCGGCTCACTCCCACCCAAATACTGCGCATTTCCGATGGGCTTAAAAAATGGCGCACCAGGAGATTATATCCCACACCTGGCTCAGAGGGTCCTATGCCCACGGAGTCTCACTCATTGCTAGCACAGCAGTCTGAGATCAAATTGCAAGGTGGCAGCAAGGCTGGGGGAGGGGCACCCGCCATTACCCAGGCTTGCTTAGGTAAACAAAGCAGCTGGGAAGCTCGAACTGGGTGGAGCCCACCACAGCTCAAGGAGGCCTGCCTGCCTCTGTAGGCTCCCCTCTGGGGGCAGGGCACAGACAAACAAACAGCAGTAACCTCTGCAGACTTAAACGTCCCTGTCTGACAGACTTGAAGAGAGCAGTGGTTCTCCCAGCACATAGCTGAAGAACTGAGAATGGGCAGAATGCCTCCTCAAGTGGGTCCCTGACCCCTGAGAAGCCTAACTGGGAGGCATCCCCCAGCAGGGGCAGACTGACACCTCACATGGCCAGGTACTCCAACAGACCTGCAGGTGAGGGTCCTGTCTGTTAGAAGGAAAACTAACAAACAGAAAGGACATCCACACCAAAAACCCATCTGTACATCACCATCATCAAAGACCAAAAGTAGATAAAACCACAAAGATGGGGAAAAAACAGAGCAGAAAAACTGGAAACTCTAAAAAGCAGAGCGCCTCTCCTCCTCCTAAGGAACACAGTTCCTCACCAGCAATGGAAAAAAGCTGGACAGATAATGACTTTGATAAGCTGAGAGAACAAGGCTTCAGACGATCAAATGACTCCGAGCTATGGGAGGATATTCAAACCAAAGGCAAAGAAGTTGAAAACTTTGAAAAAAATTTAGACGACTGTATAAATAGAATAATCAATACAGAGAAGTGCTTAAAGGAGCTGATGGAGCTGAAAGCCAAGGCTCGAGAAGTACGTGAAGAATGCAGAAGCCTCAGGAGCCGATGCGATCAACTGGAAGAAAGGGTATCAGCAATGGAAGATGAAATGAATGAAATGAAGCGACAAGGGAAGTTTAGAGAAAAAAGAATAAAAAGAAATGAGCAAAGCCTCCAAGAAATATGGGACTATGTGAAAAGACCAAATCTCTATCTGATCGGTGTAACTGAAAGTGACAGGGAGAATGGAACCGAGTTGGAAAACACTGCAGGATATTACCCGGGAGAACTTCCCCAATCTAGTAAGGCAGACCAACATTCAGATTCAGGAAATACGGAGAATGCCACAAAGATACTCCTGAAGAAGAGCAACTCCAAGACACATAATTGTCAGATTCACCAAAGTTGAAATGAAGGAAAAAATGTTAAGGGCAGCCAGACAGAAAGGTCGGGTTACCCTTCAAAGGGAAGCCCATCAGAGCAACAGCAGATCTCTTGGAAGAAACTCTACAAGCCAGAAGAGAGTGAAGGCCAATATTGAACATTCTTAAAGAAAAGAATTTTCAACCCAGAATTTCATATCCAGCCAAACTAAGCTTCCTAAGTGAAGGAGAAATAAAATACTTTACAGACAAGCAAATGCTGAGAGATTCTGTCACCACCAAGCCTGCCCTACAAGAACTCCTGAAGGAAGCGCTAAACATGGAAAGGCACAACCGGTACCAGCCACTGCAGAATCATGCCAAAATGTAAAGACCATCGAGACTAGGAGAAGACTGCGTCAACTAATGAGCAAAATAACCAGCTAGCATCATAATGACAGGATCAAATTCACACATGACAATACCAACTTTAAATGTAAATGGACTAAATGTTCCAATTAAAAGACACAGACTGGCAAACTGGATAAAGAGTCAAGACTCATCAGTGTGCTGTGTTCAGGAAACCCATCTAATGTACAGAGACACACATAGGCTCAAAATAAAAGGATGGAGGAAGATCTACCAAGCAAATGGAAAGCAAAAAAAGGCAGGGGTTGCAATCCGAGTCTCTGATAAAACAGACTTTAAACCAACAAACATCAAAAGAGACAAAGAAGGCCATTACAGAATGGTAAAGGGATCAATTCAACAAGAAGATCTAACTATCCTAAATATATATGCACCCAATACAGGAGCACCCAGATTCATAAAGCAAGTCCTGAGTGACCTACAAAGAGACTTAGACTCCCACACAATAATAGTGGGAGGTTTTAACACCCCACTGTCAACATTAGACAGATCAATGAGACAGAAAGTTAACAAAGATACCCAGGAATTGAACTCAGCTCTGCACCAAGCAGACCTAATAGACATCTACAGAACTCTCCACCACAAATCAACAGAATATACATTTTTTTCAGCACCCCACCACACCTATTCCAAAATTGACCACATAGTTGGAAGTAAAGCTCTCCTCAGCAAATGTAAAAGAACAGAAATTATAACAAACTGTCTCTCAGATCACAGTGCAATCAAGCTTGAACTCAGGATTAAGAATGTCACTCAAAACCACTCAACTACATGGAAACTGATCAACTTGTTCCTGAATGACTACTGGGTACATAATGAAATGAAGGCAGAAATAAAGATGTTCTTTGAAACCAACAAGAACCAAGACACAACATACCAGAATCTCTGGGATGCATTCAAAGCAGTGTGTAGAGGGAAGTTCATAGCACTAAATGCCCAGAAGAGAAAGCAGGAAAGATCCAAAATTGAAACCCTAACATCACAATTAAAAGAACTAGAAAAGCAAGGGCAAACACATTCAAAAGCAACAGAAGGCAAGAAATAACTAAAATCAGAGCAGAACTCAAGGAAGTAGAAACACAAAAAAACCCTTCAAAAAATTAATGAATCCAGGAGCTGGTTTTTTGAAAGGATGAACAAAATTCATAGACCGCTAGCAAGACTAATAAAGAAAAAAAGAGAGAAGAATCAAATAGATGCAATAAAAAATGATAAAGCGGATATTATGATGAATCCCACAGAAATGCAAACTATCATCAGAGAATATTAAAAACACCTCTATGCAAATAAATTAGAAATTCTAGAAGAAATGGATAAATTCCTCGACACCTACCCTCTCCCAAGACTAACAAGAAGAAGTTGAATCTCTGAATACACTAATAACAGGAGCTGAAATTGTGGCAGTAATCAATAGCTTACCAACAAAAAGAGTCCAGGACCAGATGGATTCACAGCCGAATTCTACCAGAGGTACAAGGAAGAACTGGTACCATTCCTTCTGAAACTATTCCAATCAGTAGTAAAAGAGGGAATCCTCCTTGACTCATTTAATGAGGCCAGCATCATCCTGATACCAAAGCCGGGCAGAGACACAACCAAAAAATAGAATTTTAGACCAATATCCTTGATGAACACTGATGCAAAATCCTCAACAAAATACAAGCAAACCAAATCCAGCAGCACATCAAAAAGCTTATCCACCATGATCAAGTCGGCTTCATCCCTGGGATGCAAGGCTGGTTCAATATACGCAAATCAATGAATGTAATCCAGCATATAAACAGAACCAGAGACAAAAACCACATGATTATCTTAATAGATGCAGAAAAGGCCTGTGATAAAATTCAACAACACTTCATGCTAAAAACTCTCAATAAATTAGGTATAGATGGGACGTATCTCAAAATAATAACAGCTATGTGTGAGAAACCCACAGCCAATAACATACTGAATGGGCAAAAACTGGAAGCATTCCCTTTGAAAACTGGCACAAGACAGGGATGCCCTCTCTCACCACTCCTATTCAACATATTGTTGGAAGTTCTGGCCACGGCAATTAGGCAGGAGAAGGAAATAATGGGTATTCAATTAGGAAAAGAGGAAGTCAAATTGTCCGTGTTTGCAGAAGACATGATGGTATATCTAGAAAACCCCATCGTCTCAGCCCCAAATCTCCTTAAGCTGATAAGCAACTTCAGCCAAGTCTCAGGATATAAAATCAATGTACAAAAATCACAAGCATTCTTATACACCAATAGCAGACAAACAGAGAGCCAAATCATGATTGAACTCCCATTCACAATCACTTCAAGGAGAATAAAATACCTAGGAATCCAACTTACAAGTGATGTGAAGGACCTCTTCAAGGAGAACTCCAAACCACTGCTCAATGAAATAAAAGAGGATACAAACAAATGGAAGAACATTCCATGCTCATGGGTAGGAAGAATCAATATCGTGAAAATGGCCATACTGCCCAAGGTAATTTACAGATTCAATGCCTTCCCCATCCAGCTACCAATTACTTTCTTAACAGAATTGGAAAAAAATTACTTTAAATTTCATTTGGAAC
This sequence comes from Pongo abelii, assembly GCF_028885655.2. NCBI lineage: Eukaryota > Metazoa > Chordata > Mammalia > Primates > Hominidae > Pongo > Pongo abelii. The sequence continues at coordinate 53,432,985 of NC_072009.2, forward strand.
CAAAAAAGAGCCTGCATCACCAAGTCAATCCTAAGCCGAAAGAACAAAGCTGGAGGCATCACGCTACCTGACTTCAAACTATACTACAAGACTACAGTAACCAAAACAGCATGGTACTGATACCAAATCAGAGATATAGACCAATGAAACAGAACAGAGAACTCAGAAATTTTCTAACACCACATATCTACAACTATATGATCTTTGACAAACCTGAGAGAAACAAGCAATGGGGAAAGGATTCCCTATATAACATATGGTGCCGGGAAAACTGGCTAGCCATATGTAGAAAGCTGAAACTGGATCCCTTCCTTACACCTTATACAAAAATTAATTCAAGATGGATTAAGGACTTAAACGTTAAACCTAACACCATAAAAACCCTAGAAGAAAACCTAGGCATTACCATTCAGGACACAGGCATGGGCAAGGTCTTCATGTCTAAAACACCAAAAGCAATGGCAACAAAAGCCAAAATTGACAAATGAGATCTAATTAAACTTAAGAGCTTCTGCACAGCAAAAGATACTACCATCAGAGTGAACAGGTAACCAACAACATGGGAGAAAATTTTCACAACATACTCATCTGACAAAGGGCTAATATCCAGAATCTACAATGAACTCAAACAAATTTACAAGAAACAAACAAAAAACCCCATCAAAAGTGGGCAAAGGACATGTATACATATGTAACTAACCTGCATGTTGTGCACATGTACCCTAAAAGTTAAAGTATAATAAAAAAAATTAAAAAAATAAAAAAGAAAAAGGAAATGAGATTTCTTTTCTACCTGGAGCCTTGTCAATCCATTATCCAAAACTTAAAGTTTTCAAATTCTTTTCTCATTTGCAATCTGCTATTAGTGATTAGGCCCCATGTCCTATCTGTAAATAGGCAGACTCTACTATTAATTGTTGGGAGAAAGAAAATATTAAAGTGTAGATTTTAGCCTCTTTGGTTCCCCATCTAATCAATGGCCATTCAGCCATTCAGTTTCTACAGTTTGAGCCGCCCGTTCTGCATTGCAATAATTTTGGATTTAAAATGTTTGAAAGTCAATCTGTCTCATTCTCTGAGATTCTGATGTTTCACTGCAAACATAATTAGGAAACCCAAAGTTAGTATGAAGACATTTCCTCTGTTAAAATGTCTTGCACAAATTTTACTACTACATTACATTTGCAAGCCCTCTGGCCTAACTTGCAAGCCTTTGGGGCTCAGTGAATGTAGGACAAAAGCATGGCAAAAAGCTAGGGTTTTCACAGGTGAGTGTTGCTATTGCTGCTGACTAGCTCCTCCAGATTTATGAGTCAAGGCTATGCTTGCATTTATGAGCAGCAGCTTTGACAGTTTTGGGGCACATATGAGACAGAGGAAAAAGATGAAAAAGGATAGTCTAACACCTTCTATTTATGCTGGGTAACACCAAAAGTAGGAAGACATCTGAATGATGCCCTGTTTCCCCTCTGTTTCTAGATGGCAACAAAGCATCTATAGACTGTACTCCCTTGAATGCACTTGGAAGCACTGGAACTCAATTGATCCTGAGTCTCTAAATTTAAAAACAGTAATAATATTCAATTGACAACAAGATGGCCACGTTCCTGACAGGGGGCCTGGAATTCTCAAAGAAGCATAATTTCAATAATATCTAAAAACTAGGTCTTTCTACTCTTAAAAAAAAACCCTAGATTTTGTAAAAATTATAAAATTTCCCCCACATCTTTGGGAACCATACAAGGTAAGTCTACAGTACATAATTTTCCAAAGTTAAAGAGAGAAATATCTACAGAACTGCCAAATGCAATTCCTGAGTGCCCTGTCTGCCTCCTTTTTCTGGGGGTCAGAATAGTGATATAAAAATGCCTTTGGTTGTGCAATCCCAGGAAGCCTCCAACTTTGCTGTGGCCCCATAACAAATGCACAATGAACTTGGTGCTACTAATGTTTAAATTTCCTTCTCATTGAAGTAAACTTATACACATAAAGCTGGACTGAGACAGTTCCCTGATGACTCTGATAGGCATATACAGGTTTTCCAAAATTCAAACCGACTGTTTCACCTTATGTACAAAAATGCAGTGCAACTATTAAGCCACATTTTAACTATTGCTGAAAAACAGGCAGCACTCCAGACAGGCAGCACTACAGGCAGCAAAGAAATCTGAAGATAAAAAACTGGCATCCTATAGTCAGCCAAAAAATAAACACAGGTGAAAGATGAAAATGGGTTAAAAAAAGACAGAATTACTATTTCCAACAGAAAGAAAAACAGTGGTATTTGAAAACCCTAATTGAAGCCTTAGTAAACCCATAGATGAATAGAAATGAAAACGCTTTGTACTGTCCATATCAGCAGGTTTCCAAAGAACCAGAATAAAGCTTCTTAATTACTCTAAACTCTCCTTGTTGAATCACAAACCAGAAAAAAAATCTCTTGGGCTCTTTGGAATGACGTGAGAAGCTTTAGCAAAACATACCTCTCTATGTCTTAATTCAATCAACGGATAGACAATGTTAAAATACTAGTTTATTTCTCAACCATCCTCTAATATCACAACAAAACTACAGAAGCAGGCTGTGGGATCAGATATCACTTTGGAAAACCTCCTGTGGTGGCTTTTTTGGTCTTTTAAAACAAGAACTGGAAAGAGGAGACCTAGAGTGTAGAAGGGAGTCACAAGAGAATGAAAAAGGCATTACTGGCCACTTCACAGGCCTACAGGATCCAGAATCTCCAAGATGCATCTGATGATTTTTACTAGTGTGACAATCCAGGGTACTTTCAAAGGAATTGCCAAGGCAGAAAAAGAATACACTTCAACCTTGTCCAGCCTGTGAGAGAGACCAGTGAATGTAGAAGTGTTCCCAGAGACATAGGTCACTTGGTCCAGCGTGTGTTTCCCAGATTGCTCAGCAGGAATAATTGGTCCCCAGGTCTACCACCCAATGTGACCTGGATGATTCAAGTAATTCTGGAGGTAAAATGGAAATTAAACAACAACAGCAACATTTTTCTAAATGCTAGAGCCTGTTTCTCTCTTCTCTCCAATCCAGGACTCTCCTCCTCCAATAGTGAAGAGAGTTAGCTAGCTTGCCTTCTATAGACAGAAAGAGAAGTGTCCCCAGAAACTTTTCAGCCCACTGGTTAGTGCCTCATTCTCACATGAGATAAAAAACAGCCTGGAAATAAAAATTCAAGCTGCAGGCACCAATAAATGAACTAGAACAGAAAGTTGTATCGAAGACATGCCTGCAGCTGCAGAGATAGGAAAACCTCCAGCTCACTCAGAAACTTGCAGAAACTTCAAGCTTACTCCAATGGGTAAACAAGGCCTGAAAAAGAAATGGCTTTGTCCATTTTATAATCAGTGGACTTGCAGAAATGTTTCTTTTCCTTTTGTGAACCTAAAAATAGTGGGAGAGTGGGAACTAGTGCCTTCCAGGTAACACTTTTATTTTCTTCTTGGATTGTGAGCCCCACCTCTATGAATAATTACTTCAGCCTCAGATTAGTTCTGGACAAAATCCTAGGCCACAGTTTTACTTCAGCTTAGGAAAGGTTGTTGGCTAAGCTGAGTAGCCACTATGAATATTCACTTTAGCCACTAATAGGTACTGGGCCATCGTCTCAGGCTAAGCTTTCTGATTGGGCTGGGATCTAAGGCCCCAGGCTGAACTAAGTCACACATTTTTTTAAGACAGCCCACAGACTACATCTATTTCTCACCATTCACAACACGCAAAAACCCTAAACCCAGGTTTCATATTGGTTAACCAATTTTGACCACATCACTGCTGTCATTGAGCTTCTTCTTTTGCTTATTAAACTTTCTCTTAAAACTTTGTACTCTTTACTCCTCTAAAATGTGTCTGTGATCTTTATTCTTCTACAACATAGAAAAAAAAACCCAGTATTACCTTAGATAAGTACAGACTGTTACGAGTTTGTGAACTGGTGAGATGACAACAATAGCAATATTTTGATGAGCTTCCTGGGAATGCACTAATGCTCTGCTAAAGTATCTGGAAAAAAAAAAAAAAAAAAAAAAAAAAAAAAAAAAAACAACTATTGTGTCTCAAAATCTAAAGCTCAGCTCTCTCAGACTTCAGTACAGTACCTGGGTCTGGTCTTATCAGAAGAGACCAACGTACAAGGTCATGAATCAATTAAGCCCATTTTTCTTGACAGTTAAGAAGATTCTTGTGCATTACTTGATTTTTCAGATGGCAGGTATCTCAGTACAGAGAAGTAGCTTATCTTTTATACCACCTCATAGAAGAAACTAAAGCAGATAAAACTCACTGCTTAAGAACATAGTACTCAAAAAAAAAAAAAAAAAATTAACCAGCTAAACAAACCTTACTTGAAGCACAAGCCCTCAGTTTTTTCACAGTAAAGGCATTTAATCTCCATGTATCAGAAAATTAGCTGAGCAGTTGCATCAGTGACATTGTTGGTGCCAGAAGTCCTCAGGCTAACCATGAAAATAACATAACTGTTTGCACATCACACAGTATAGCAGGACTGCTGTTTTCTTTAAAAAGTCTCTTGCAAACTTACAATCACCTCCTCAAATATCAAGCTTTGCTGCTAAAGGGATCTGTAGCCTATTTGAAAGCCTGTCCTCATCTGAACCCAGCGGCTTTCTAGCAGGGGAAACTTGAGATGTTGAACATGATTGTGAACAGGTAGTGGTGTGAACCAGTGAAATAAATAATAGACATTACTGTTGATATTCTCTATAAGGTTAAATTAATAAAAACATTCTTAAAGACCAATCAGCTTAGTTAACTAAATGAGAAATCTGCATTTCTTATGTAGCCCTTGGAATTAGAAGTGAATAATACCTCTGAAAAATCTGTCTCTTATTTTTCTCTTCCTTCCAGCTATCGTTTGTTCTTTCTTTATTTCTGTCTGTCTGTCTTTCTTTCCTTTCTTTCTTTCTCTTCCTTCCTTCCTTCTTTCTTTCTTTCTTTTTCTTTCTTTCTTTCTTTCTTTCTTTCTTTCTTTCTTTCTTTCTTTCTTTCTTTCTTTCTTTCTCTCTCTTTTTCTTTCTTTTTTTATTGACACAAGGTCACATTCTGTCACCAGGCTGGAGTGCAGTGGTACACCCTTGAATCATTGCAACCTCTGCTTCCTGGGTTCAAATGATTCTCATGCCTCAGCCTCCCAATTAGCTGAGACTAAAAGTGCAAACCAGCATGCACTTTCTGTATTTTTAGTAGAGACAGGGTTTCATGTTGGCCACAATCTCTTAACTTCCTGATCCCCCAAACTGGGCCTCCTAAAGTGCTGGGATTACAGGTGTGACCACTGTGGCCAGCCTCAGTGAGACATTTTTATTAGGCCCTGGAAAGTATTCATAGTCCAGTTCTTAAAGGGACTCAGCAAGAGGTCAATAATCCAATTGGAAAATTGGTAAAATAAAATTTTATAACTCTTGGAACTTCTGTTTCTCTGTGTGGTTACATATGTGTTATGTATATTTTTAAATAAATCTAATTGATTAACTTAGTGAAGAATAGGTACTTGAAATAAAAATTTTGCTTACAAGGAAATAAAGGCTGTTGTACTTTTCAGTTCAAGTGATTTTGAGTTGTGAAAACAAAAACCACCTAAGGTCTGAAGATGTATAAAAATAACCACTCCCTTAACTATGTTGTAATAAATCAGAATTTATCTGCACCCAACCCAAAATTTTATAAACTCACCAGGTTTTACCTTCCAGTTATTAATTGTTAAAAGGTAATATTATAATATGTAATTGAGAATACTGAATATAAATTTAATTGTCAGGTGTGGGAGAAGAGTAAAATGTGATTTTAGTAAAAATAAATTATAGAAAGGCAGAGAAATATACATTTTACCTAAAGGATTCTCTTTACTTAACTAAAATAAGCTAAATGTTTGCACAAGTTGTGAAAAAAAACTGTAAAAAAATTAATCTGGCAAAGAAAACTCTGTGAACCTAGTAACTAGATTCAAAAGGGTATTATGTTTATTTCTGCAATTAAGCATTGAAGTGAAAGCACAACAAAAATTTATGGAAACACTGATCTCTTTAGCAAATTTGTAAGTGGTTGTGAAAATGTTGTAATAAGTTTGTGAAAATCTCACTTCATGGTCAAACTTTCTAAGGTTAAATATAATATTATATAAGGTTTCATTAAGTTTAGGGTTAACATTAGGAAGGGACAAATGCACGAGTAAAATTTGTCTTTCTGAAAGAGATTATTATGTAATAGTAAAGGCTGATAAAATGTTTCTGCCCTTTCAAACATTTCTACCTATTGTATTTTGGCAAAACGAATGATTTATGGAAATCTGGAATTGGATTTCATAACAGTAAGTGTCTTAATCCTCTAAAATATTTGACATGCTTCCCAGAAAAAAAAATTAATTTCAAAATGTATTTTCTGAACCCTATATTTTGGAAGCCTCAGAGAATCCTGGGGAAATCAAAGAAAAGGTTAAACAGGATTATAAAATATATTTAAATACATGTGATTTTGATGGTAATATTTTATTTTTTCAGAATATATTTTTGTGAGTAATATTAACATGTCACACAACCACATGGGATTCTTAATGTTCTTAATCTCTGTATATGTGCTATCAATTTTAATTAAAATTATTATGTTAAGCTCTTGTAAACCAGAGAAATAACCAGATGTCTTTGACTATTATATTTCTAACCACCCTTGATATTTTGTCATTTACAGACATTTAATCTTCTTCAACAATAACAGCTTCTAAGTAACTGTAGAACTTTACCAGGTGTTCTCAACTGCAGATTTTCTATAACAGAAAAATGTACAGAATTTAGGAAGAGCTAAAATGTTTATAAATATCAAGCAGGACAAATGTTAAAATAGACTAAACTAACCAAAGAATGAAGCAATCTCTTTACCTTTATTTTCAACATTTCCAATTATTGTTTTGCTTCTTAAAGTTGAGTACACTTTCTGTTAACCTAGCTACAGCTTTTAACACTGTTGATTGGTATACTCCTCTTAACAGGACTTGGAACATGCTTTTTTTTCTCTGTGCCTGGTTTCTCTAAAATTCAGAAACTATGTGTGATTATTCTTAACTTACAACAGTATAATTGTTTGAATCAGTGCAATAAAAATATATTTTCACTTGCAACATAACCCAATAGAAGAGGCTGGAAGAAGCTTGTTGATCTTCTAAGGCTTTGACTGGAAGAGTGTCTTCTTTAATGAATTAAATTTGACTTCTGGAACCAATAAAAGCCCCCTGAGAAAACTGGCATTATACTTTGTCTATGCAATCCCAATGCAGGTTTTCTAGCCTCTGGTAAGTTAAAAAAAAAAAAAAGCCTCTTTCTATCAGGCCCAGGAAAACCAAGTGCTTGGAACCTCAAAAATAGAGGAGTTTACCCAAATTATATGTATCTAAGGGTAAAAAACCAGTGGCTGGGCTCAGCTTTATAATGTCCTATTTAATATTCCTTGTAGAATAGAGTTTCATAAAAGACAATGAGGAAAGCACATGCAAAGGTATTTCTCGCAGCACTGTACAAAAATAGTATGGATAAGTGTAAGACAAGTCTGTTTTGCAAACAACTAACTTTTATCATGATTCATTCTTAAAAAAATCAGGACTAGAAGAAAGATATATGTCTCACAGCCTATCACATCTCTATCACTGACTTCTCAATTGATAAGTTGTTTTTAAGTTTTTCCTACAATTTTAATTAACCTGTTTTTTTTTTTTTTTTTTCTATGAGCCAACTGGTGATGCTCAGCTATAGTTCTGGGAAAACAGAAAGCTATGAGTAATAGAGAAATCCAGAACAGTATTCTAATTTTGGGCAAGCATTCCACACATATTTTCAGGTAATAAAAGAAAACAGGGTTCCTCTAATGGAATTTTTGTTTTGAAGGATCAAATCAAGAAAGCTAAGTAAACCCAAGTCTCATGTAACCAAATCTTAACAGGTATAAATATAGCCACCAGTTACCTGGCAATGTCAGCAGTCTTGAAGTATTTAAGCTGTTCTTACTCTCCTTTTCTAGTTGTGATATGCTTTTTCTAGTAATCCAATTTTTTTTTTTTTGCCTAAAATCTATCACGCTTCAAAATGTAATGCAAATAAAACCATGCATTAACATGCCTTTCTTCTACAAACATTTAAACCAGCTCTTAGTAGAATCCTACCTACTATTTTCTACACAACACTCTTCTCCAGCAGAAAGTATCCAGAAAGACCGATGCCCAATTTCCTCAGAGCAGTTAGAGTTTTCATTTCTGAGGGAGGACAAAGACAACTTAGCTAGCTTTCGTTAAGTAAACAGTAAGGAAAGGGTCCCTGGAAGGCCCCCAGTCTGCAGATAAGGGTCTGATTCCACCATAACATAATAATCAGACCAAAAAAAAAGGCATGGGCACCAGTAAGAGATCTAGCACAGAAGGTTGTGCCGGATAACGTGTCTGCAGTGACACAGAGAATGGAACCTGCCATCCATTCAAATAAAAGCTTGTACAAACATCCTGCTCACTCTGATGGGGAAACAATGCCTGGAGAAATGCTATTTCTGTATACTCAGAGGGCTTCTAGAAAATAAAATTTCTTTTTTTTCTGTGGGCATAAAACCATTGGGATCTAGTGGGTACCAGCTGGAATCTTTCTTTTTGTTTTTGATGGTTTGCTCTACCCATATGAATCATCCCTTCCGTCCCTGATTGGTCTTGAGCCAGCATCCCAGGCCAAGCCTTTACTTTAGCTCATGATCTTTCCTAGGCCAAGCTAAGCAGTCCTTGCAAATTATCACTTCAGACTGCTCCCAGGCAAAGTTCCTTGGCTAAGCTGTCTAACAGGTCCTGGGTCTGGGCAAGTGAAATCACACATTCTCCAAGACACCTTGCAAACTAAGCATATGTCTTTATTTTTTAGCCCATAAAAACCTTAAACTCCAGTGGACGACTTACTCAAGCATCTATCTCTGCTGGCAGAGAGCTTCTTTTGTCACTTATTTAAACTTTTGCTCCAAACACTTTCCTGTGTCTACAGTCCTTAATCTTCTTAAATGTAAAATAAAAGACTCTTAGTGTTATCTGAAATGAAAGAAAGGCTGTTACATCTTGGGGCATTGTTAAAATGACAATATTATCTGAACATATGACATACTTTTGCAGCTTTCTTTCAATGTCAGGGTCTGCTTGGGTAATAAAATTTTCTCTTAAGATTAACTCTGTCTGAACTCAATAGAGAGATAGAAAAATGTGTTTCACTAAAGCCTCTCTCAGGATTTTTAAAAAGGCCAAATAATTTTTATGTGGTATTAATCTATTATGAGTAGTTTAGAGTAATTAAGAAGTTTTCTTCTGTTCCCTTATAAGCTTTCCAGTATGCTCATTAGATAATTTTTTCACTCCTCTGTAGGATCACTAAGATTCCACTCGAGTTTTCTGCACTGCATTCTTTCCTATTATGATAAAGAATTCTGTTATCAGTTCCACATTTTTTTTCCTTTTCACCCTCCCTTTTTCAAGATTTTATAAAAGAAATGTGGTTCATCCACAGATAACTCAGCTCTCTGTAAAGCTGCCTGCTTCAGGGCAACCGTTAGGGTTTGGCTTAGGAGTAATGTGTCATCTCTTCAGGCAGGACTTAACACTTGAGTTAGATTTTGAAATGCTTCTGTATATCCACCAGGGTCATCAGAGGACACTTGTTTATGTTTTTCGTTATTTGTCTAAGTCCCTGCAATGAGAAGAAAACTTGTACTCTGCTAGTATCATGTCTATTGAGTATTTCCTGCAGGAGCAACAGTGAAGTTGGGGATTTCTTTAGTGACACAACAAGACAAGCTGATGAAATGGCTGCTGGTGGTTCTAAATTGGGGTGGCAAGTAGGGAATTTAGAGGTTACATTTGAGTGTTCCTCAGGGGTTTGTCTCTGACTTTAATGATTTATCTCTTTGAAACTTGCCTGTTATTACTACCAAGAGGACACAGTCTGTTTTATAATGCTTAGAAAGATCTGTGTTGTCTCCCAAGTCAAAGTAAGCTTCCACGCAAAAAAATTTCACACTCTTTTCTTTGCCATCTGAAGAAAAGATCAACTGGTTGAATACTATTAAAATGAACATTTCCCACTGAAAGCTAGGCCTGTCTGTCCTGGAGCTGGTAAGTTTGTCATGCCCTTGAGCAATAAATAAATAAATAGGCCACTTTCTCCTTTCAGAATCTCATGGTCAATTAAATTTCTGTGTTTCAGGATGTAATCTAGAGAGGTGCACACTGCAGATTGTTTGTGAAGTTTCTAAAGAAATAAAGAAAGCATCCCACACTCCTTTTCCTCCTTTTGAGGTAGCCCTGACTGAATAATAAGATAGAAAGTATGTTCCTTGTTTTGGCATTCCACTTGTCTTTTCCGAGAGTGGTGACTGACATAGCTATCCCCCATGGATGCAAACCACACCTTCACCCACAGTTCTAAAGGAGCGAGACAGCAGGACAAGTAATGTTTGTCTGCACAGGCTTTAGCTCTCCACTGGTGATTCTTTGTTGATTTCCTAAGCCTACTCAACCTAGAAGATTCCCAAAGCAACTTGGGAACCTAAAAAAAGGTTATATAGTCATTCAATTTGAGCAAGTCACTTGTATAGAGGAAGAATTTTAATATTATTTCTGGCTTCCATTGCTATGGCCTAGAAAAATATTGAAATTCCAGGAAACAAGATTAATTGAGTTTGAAACATAAAATTATCTTTTACTTTAAATGACAGTGCTGCTGGATGAAGAACACGTGTGCCTCAAAACATGTAAAGCCTGTATGGCTGGCTTTCATAAGACAGCACTTAGCTAGAATATGTCTCTCAAAGGCACCTTCTTTCTGATTATTGAAAGCGGAAATTTTCTGTTTACAGATAGGGCACAGAGTCTTATTACTGTGAGAGAGACATAGGAGAGAGAGAGGAGTTAAAAAACCAAGGGTTTTGTGCAAATACTGGCAAGGCTTCCCAGAGAGAAAAACCTCATCTCACTAGGTTGCATTTTAAGATCTAAAATGTTCCATGAAAATGCTGAATCTCAGGTTTATGTAGTCAAAACTTAGAAAAAGAAGGTTAATTCTCTATCGTCTGTCCCCACAATATGTGCCTCTGCAGAAAAATAGATGTGTCTCACATAGAAACTGTTTAGATATAAGTGGCAGTGCTGAGGTTTTTAAAGAGAAATAACCACCCAAAAAGAGAAATTTTATTTCAACATATGCCATTCCATACAGTTCTATGAATATCTATCATCAGCAGACAAAAAGACCCTTATCAAATACACATTTTTAGACTACAATTTTGAATTCTTCCTGTTTTGAAAAAAAAAAAATCACAAAATAGCAACTCTTTGAAATACACTCCTAATGACTGACTCTTACCAGTAAGATTGTATCTCAATGTCACAACATTGCACACAAAGAAGAAATAGGAGGTACAGTAGACACACAATGACAAAAAAAAATGTAACAGAAGGCCTGGAATTTTTGGTGGCAATATTCTGATGGGCTGTCAGAAACTGGAGTTAGCTTTGAGACCTTAACACAACACCGTCATGTAGTCTTAACCAGAAACCTTCAGTTAACTTAGATATTGTTTCAGTCCCATGTGACGACTAGATCCTGTGTTGAAAACAGTTGGGACAGAGGGAACATTTTCAACAGTGGAGGGTGAAAGGAGACTGCCAATGTGTCTCCCAGCATCTCTTTCTCCTAAGCCTTGTAAGGATGGCAGCCAATCTATTGGATTTTATCTGACACTGGCCCAGAGCTTTGTTTGTTCTTGAGAAATTAAAAAAAATAAAATAAAAAGAAATGAAAAGAAAACAAAAACCTGAGGACAAGCTGCAGATATGAATGTAAATAGAGGACAAGCTGCAGATATGAACATAAATAATTTGGAAGTGCATTCCTATTCATATATATATATATATATTTTTTTTTTTTGGATGGAGTCTCGTTCTGTCGCTTAGGCTGGAGTACAGTGGTGAAGTCTTGGCTAACTGCAAGCTCCACCTCTGGGGTTTATGCCATTCTTCTGCATTAGCCTACTGAGTAGCTGGGACTGCAGATGCCCATCACCACACCTGACTAATTTTTTGTATTTTAGTAGACATGGGGAGTCACCATGTTAGTCAGGATGATCTCAATCTCAGTTTCCTCATAATCTGCCCGCATTGGCCTCCCAAAGTGCTGGGATTACAGTCATAAGCCACCATGCCCAGCCCCTTCTGATCTCTTTAATGAAACTCTTCCCAAGTCCATGAACCAAAAACAAACCTTGCAGTCCCCTAATGCACCACAATGTATCAGTCTCTTATTCTGAGGTATCACACATAATTTTTTAATCTCAGTAATATTAAAAATTATGAATGCAAAACGTGAGATAATAGCAAATGTTTAATAAGTTAACTTCTGGCAGAGTACAGTCAGTTGCACACTTTGAGGAAGAATTTGATATTTTTGTTGACTCAGAAGAAAGAAAATGTACTAACTAGTCTTGCAGAAAGCACTACTCATCTTTTCTGGGACCTTGCACCTAGAACTATTAATAGCTGAAGTAATGACTCAGTTTAGCTCACGAATTTGGCCCTGAGCCACACAAGAGCTAAAGTGAAAGCATGGCCCAGGACCTTGTCCTGGGACCAGAGGCTAAAATGCTAATTTACAGAAACTTGGTTCAGATTCTAAAGCATGTTTAGTAATATAAGGTGACCTTTGTAACACAATTGAGTCCAATGTGTACATATCCAGAAAAAGAGAGAGGCTATTTCCTGGAAATCCTCTGGTTCCACAAAAGACATAACATTTTAATGTGGGATCTTGTTTTTTCATCTGAGTAGCTGTGGGCATGGCTTAACCACACACAAAAAAAGTTGGGCTTTTTTTGTTGTTGTTTATTTATGTGGGACACAGGATTGTGTACGATTCTTAAATTTGTTTCTGCAGCCTGATTTTTCAGGCTGTTTCTCTGCTTGTTGAAATTTTACCAATAATCCACCACAACTACGTAGCTTTTCTTTCTCAATACTATTGAAGACCTCGATAGTTTCTGAGGGTGGGAAGACACATTGTTTGAAGTTTCCTGTGTGCAAGGCTTTTTGCCCTGTGAAACAACCCAAATCTTTGTAAATATCATAAAATTGTTCATGCCTTCTTAGCAGTCATATCAGAAAACCCCAGAGTAAACAGCTCCAAAATGTCAGAGAAACATTCTCCCTGGAAACAATCAAAACCAAATCTTGTTGTCCCAGTTTTTCTCATCTTCTTGAAATAGAGAATCTTCTAATCACATCGTAATCAGCTTTTCCAGTTTTAACATCCAACCCTCCAAGTCCATTACTATCCCTATAGGAAATGTCCAATGAATGAGGTTCCAGTAAGGTGCAAGTTTCTTTTTCATTACAGTACTTTAAACAAATAACATAAGACCTGGGAAAGTTTTCTGATACATCAATAAATATATAGAGCCTTTCTAATATCTAGCCCTTTTTTGGTCTTACATGGGAAGGTATTATGTTATTCCTAAGCCAAAATCTTACTGCTTCTGAGAAATAGCCCTACAGGCAACAGAAGCATGCTGGGCCAAACCATATTTCTTCTATAGCATGTCATAATAAATAAAAAACAATCAAAGAGAGAAAGAGTGAAGAAAAGACAAGATCCTAATTTCCAGCGGCAAGAGAGACAGAGTCCTTTGAAAACCCTAATTTAAGCCATAGTGATCCCATAGATAAGTAAAAAAAGAAAAATAAATAAATAACATAAAAAAGAAAGAAAGAAAGCAGAACTTTGACCGTTAAAAGAGCCCAGATCTAATCCTTTCCCAAGCCAGGGCTGTGATGACATCTTTGGATCTCTGCAGTTTCTGTCATTTCTACATTTCTGGATGCCACCGACTTCTTCAGTGCCTGCAGAAGAGAAAGCCTGTGATATGTCTGATTCACCTAAAGATATGCAGGGAGCTGTCACCTGTACCAGCATCTGACCTGCTTACCTCATCCCAGATAACGTGTCTACCTGTGTGCAGTGGCTGGACTGAACCATCACTCATTCATACATCTGCCTCCATTCTGTGCTTGGCACATCCATAGCGAAATGAAACCTAAGCCCATAGTTTGAGCTGAGTGCAGCCTGCAAGATGGGTGGGTAAAATTAGACAAACAGGCTCAAGAGAAACTTCCGCAAAGGTGCCATCATCCACAGAGATTCTTGGCTGACGAAGCGACACCCTAGAGATCCTGTGGCAAAGGTAACATTCATCACCAGTGGCCAGTGGATTATTCAGTTATGCCTATGTAATTCAACCTCCATAAAAACCCACAGGACAGGATGCAGAGAGCTTCTGGGTAGCTGAATACGTAGAGTGTTCTAGAAAATTGTGTGCTCATAAAAATAGACACTGATAATTTCAAATGTTATACAGAGTGCAGGGATCTTTTCTTTGTTTTGAAAGAAGTTTTTGCCTTTAATAATGTGTCTAGAGTTTTAAGTTATTAACTAGAACAAACTCTAAAGTAACCTAAATATGTAGATTACAAACATTAGAATGTTGATATTTCCACCAAAATGATTCAATAATTCACTAGTAGGGTGCAACAACTTTTACTTTAGAGACATAAAGTTTTCTTTTTTAACTGGGTAAGGACTAGATATTTATAAAAGAAAAGAAAATAAAGTGATATCTCACCACAAATTCTAATCATATGTACAGTTTAGGAGAATGATCATCAGTGAATTTTGTGTCAGAAATATTTATTCTAAAAGATAAGTCTTTTAATTTATAATTTTGTGTCTCTGAAGTATTTGTGCCACTATAAAGTCAAGGGCACCATCTCTGATAGATCTGTGTCTTTCTTTGTGGGAAGGAAGCTAAGGCTGCCTCATACCCCAGTAGACTCTGTATTCTAGGATATAAAAATAAGAAAAATAAACATTATTACAGAATTCTCTGTCATCCACATCTAATAAAACAAAATTCTGGTCTTATATATAGTAGTAGCCATAGATACAAATTAGAGCTTGCAAGAACAGTCTAGTACCCAAGAGTCTGCTTTTATATTTAGGCTATGTGTGCATAAAATAATCACATTTGGGCAAAGAAGCTCCTTTATTACTTCCTTTAAAGTTACAGTACTTAAGTTCCATGATAACTTAAATACATAGCTTAGATATTTCCAGTTCTGTTTCCAAGCCTTAGCTATGGGTGAAATTGTCTGGGGCTATAAAGATGGATTACAGCATCTTGCAACTCATGATGCATTTTGTTCAGCTTAATTCTTGTGTCCTGAGCAGACAGACTGACAGTTAAAGCTCATCAATTTTATTTTCAACATACTTTAACATGGATTCTATCCCTTGGGCTTGAGCCCCAGATCTTCCTCAGCACCTCACACTCTCTCTCATTGGCCTGTACCAACTCTATCTTAATATTACAGCAAACGAGGGCCTTGCATTCTTCCAGCATGATTCGATTATACAAAACAAGTTAATTAATTTGAATCATAACCTCTTGGGTGAAATTTCCAGTCAGAAATACCTGAGAGTCCAGGCCATTGGCACATGCCTCCTGTGCTCTCAGCTTTAACCCAGCAATTAAGATTTCATTGGAAGATGCTTTACTCATCATTTTTGGAAATATAACAATAGAACAGCCATCTGGACTCTGTCAAAAGGTCGTATAAGGGGTTTGGAACCAAGCGTTTTCATTAGCTCACATGAGATCACAAAGAGGCAGTATGGATGCACCTAGTCCAATGGCAGGGCCATTGACTAATATGACAATAGGCTTTTTAAATTGAATAAAGGTATTCACAAAGGGCTTGATGGTGTCCACCATTTCAGGGCTTGCTCTGTTTCTGTCATTCCTTAAGTGCATCACAAAGTACCCAAAATCAAGACCACAGCAAAAGACATTTCCAGCTACACTGAAAGCAGGAGCTTGCTGTCATCCACAACAGCTTTATTCAGAACATTAACCATTTGTTTAATTACTTCTGTATTCAGTACTTTTTATCTGTTGATCTACTTGATAGCAATATCTGGGTGAATCTATCCTCTTTCCTCACTACAATGTGTCTGTATGTGCTGTCAATTTCTGTTAGCCTTATGGTGAAGTACATCTTCTTAATAAAAGGCTGGTCTCTGCCATCATCAGTAACATTTCTTTGCCCACCTTTCACTGTTGGAACTGATGCATGTCTGTTGTTCCATTGGCTACACCTTTTTTGGTAGCCGAGCCTGTGGCCATGGAAGCAGGAACTGAGCCAGACATCTGAGACATTAGTGCGTGTATCTGGGACCTGTTCTCTATTCCATCCTGTTCTGCACTGGGATCTGACAAAGTGTCCCTGAAGAGTTTCCCTTCTGTCACCTTGAAGACCACCGTGTCCTGCTGATCTGCTGCAACAGGGTCCAGTTTCTCGAGTTCCTGAAAGCAGCTCACAGTTTTCTTGTTTTTAAAGGGGCTGTCAGGTGCAAGTATCTTGATAGTTCAATGTACTAGCTCCATATTCTTTGTGTCAGAGAGAAGTGAAGCTGCCTTTCTCCTAATGTTCTTGCTGGCAGTTTTTGGATCTGTTTTTGGATCTGCTGGCAGTTTTTGGATCTGTGGTGTTTGCCAGTCACTAGCATTTTAGGAGAGTTCTTAGAATAGTTTGCTTTGGTAGATCTGGAAGTTCTTCTTCTGGCATTGTTTGAAAAAATTCTACTTCTTTTGGTCCATGTTGTTTTTTTCTGTTTTTCAGTCTGTCGTCTATTAAAATCATGTATACATTTTTCTCAGTTCATGAGGTGCTGCTCGGTTCCCAAGTGTCATCCTGTTTTTCATAACCTTTCCACTGAACTAAATACTCTGTATTCTCATTTTTATCTTGCCTTTTGTCAACAATAGTTTCAACCTCAAACTCCTGGGAAGCCATGAAGAAAGACACAGGATTGGAGCAGTTCCTGTGCCAACTTTCTTTCAGTTGTGTCTCCACATAGCTACTTCTTTCTGCCTCCAGTGTTTCATCAGGTTCTGAGTTTGGATGAGCCTCTTCTACTTCGTCATCCCTGGTGTAGTGAAAATTGTGTGAAATAGCAGCTATGCTATGTGCCTTAGGCTCTCCACACTTACTCCCTGGTGGAACAGCTTGGGCTTTGTCTCATGGTGCATGATAGCTTATTCAGTAGCCTCAGATAAGAGTAGCTAAATCCACAGTCTCTACCCTCTGATGTAGAAAGCTTTCTTCCTGCCTGTTACTCTTTTGTGCTTGTTTGTTTAATTGTGATTGCTATGATGATTATGTTGAACATTCTAATGTTATAACATTTTTAAAGTTATACTAGTTTACCTTCAGTAACACACAAAACCTTTACTCCTGTATAACATAACTCCATTGTTTCACTTACTGAGTTCTCAAAATTATACTTTTATGCATTGTGTGTCAAAAACGCAAATTAACAGTAGTTTTTTTTGTTAAATATATTTGTGTTTAAGATATGTGGAGAACAAATTGTGGAGGTGCACATTGTTAATTTGTTTCTCTTACATATTTTTTCATGTATTTATCTTTACCTTAATCTTTGTTTACTCATACTGCTTTTGAGTGTCTGTTCATTCCACCCTTTAGTGCTCCATAAGACATTTCTTAAAGGGTAGTCTACTGGTAAAAGGTCCCAGCTTTTAGCTGGGAATGTCAGAATTTGTCCCTCATATTTGATGGACAATTTGTTGGATCATAAGGTTTAGGTTTGACAGTTTTTTGTGACATCACTTGGAATATATTAGTCTGCTGATTCTATCATCTTAGTTTTCAGATAAGAAAGCCACTGGTTATTCAGTGGTTATTCAGATAAGAAATCCACTGGTTATTTTTCAGGGTCCCTTTGACGTGACTAGCTGCTTCCCTTACTTCCCTTGAAAATCCTCACGATTCTCTTTGTATTTGTTTCAGACAGTTTAATTATCAGGTAAGTTTGAGTTTGTTTCTTTGAGTTTCTGTTACTTGGAGTCTATTGAGCTTCTTCAGTGCTTATTTATTGTCTCAAATTGTTGCAGAACTTTTGCCATATATCCATATATATATGCTGTCATATATATTTTGTAACAGTAGCTTTTTAAATGATTATATTTTATTTGAAGGTTAATTGGGAATTTCTGATGGGTAAAGTCTCCAGTTTTGTTAATTATGTTTTTATTGCATTCTGGTTTTCTTACACAGAAAAGTAAAACATTGGGACTGCCACTATAATGGCCTCCCTGTTAGGATTTGTAAACATTTGTTTTTATTTATTTTACATATTTATTTTGTATCCATGATCTGATTCCTTGGAAGTTGGGTCTATTATTTCCAATTTCCATTTGTAACCTTTACATCTAATAACTGTTTACAGCACACCTGCTCTCTTATTTCATGTGTGATTCAGTAGACATTCAGACAACATATATTGTATTTATGAAACCCTACTATTAATTGTTTATTTTCTATAATGATAACTGCAACAATTCAATACTTTCATTTTAGAATTTTTTTTTGAAGACTGAGTCTCTACTTGTCACCCAGCCTGGAGTGCAGTGGCACCATCAGAGCTCCCTGCAATGCCCACATCCCAAGTTCAAGCAGTTCTCATACTTCAGCCTCCCAAGTAGCTGGAATTACAGGCACTGAGTAGCTGGAATTACAGACAATTCCATTTTTGATTCAACCTTGTCAGGAGTTCCTTGACCACTCTCAGAATTGATGACTTACTAGAAAAACTCAAAAGACTTAGAAAAGCTGTTACATTTATGGTTATAATTTATTAAATAGAAAAGATACAGATTAGATTTAAGAAAGAAAATAGGAAGTAGGGATGTTTCCAGAGGAAACCAAGTGCATACTGCCAGTTGTCCTGTCACAGTGGAGTCACACAAATAGTACATAATTTTCCCAGTCATAATGTGACATGTGCAAAGTTTTAGTAAGTAGGGAAATCAAAGCAGAGTCTTGGTGTCCAGAGTATTTTGTTGGAATTCAGTTACATAGGCATGCAGTGGGCACATGACTGGCTCTAGCTACTCAATCACCATTTCTACCGTAGAGGTCAAACTAATACAGTATGTGGCCCAGATACCCATGCATACGAAAACAGGTATTCACTACCGCTTACATGGTTAGAAACAAATATATGGTGTTGCTCAAGATCTCAAGTGGACTAAGACAATCCTTCTTATTAGGCAGAATTTTCCAAGGTCCTGGAGGTTATCCTCTAGGGGCAAGTCTAGAGCCAGTTCTGAAGACCTTTAAAATGTTCATGGTTGGGGAAGTCTAGACCTATTGAATTACCATTTTGTTGCAGAGCTTTATAAAGACAAAATGTAACTATCATTGTTGCAGAATATCTTATATTGAATTATTTCTTCATTTGTCACAAGGCCTAAAGCAGTCAACAACTCACTGTTGTATGAACAAATGATTTCCAGGTACCTGTTCTCAGGCAAGGAAATGCTCAAAGCTCAAATACAAAAATCAATGACCACTTTGGTGAGGCAAGAGCTTCCGTAAATTAACCATTTATCTGCTCTCCATTCAAACCATTCATATTTAAAATGTGCACAGAGAAGCAAATATGACTATTAATTGAGATGAGCTAACCACTCAGAATTCTGAGTGAAACTACAGCTAGATATTTACCTTGCTTTATCTCCAGCTAAGGCTGATCACTTTTGGCTGTCTGTGTGTGAAGAACACTATTTACAAATTACGTGTCAAACATGTTAAAAATACCCCATGATACTTATTAAAGCATAATAAGAAACACTTTATTCAGGATAATAAGATGGGTATAGACACCACTGCAGTAAGATTTTGTAGTTTGGGAGACAAATTGTGCTCAATTCTGAATACAGTAAGGATAACCAAGAACTTATAGCCAAGGAGCAGGGTAAGGGCTGATGGATGAAAACTTACTAAGAGGAAACAAGGATGAGGGGTATTCTGGCTAAAGTGACCAAACCAATTCTTGTTGGGGACAGCCAGGGTAACCAGACTTGTGAGACGGTGGACAGTGAGAAACCTGATGTAACATTGAGGCTGTTGAGATATCAAGGATGAAGTGTGCTTGCTAAACTGACTTTTCAAGGAAATTTGCTACAACTGAATTTTACAAGAAAGTTTATAGATGGGCCTAGAGGAAGGTGCAGAAACCCGACAAGAGCAATAACAGAACAGGAGTCACTCTGAGAGACACTTGAGACTAGGACCTAGCATTTGAATTACTTCCTTAATAAAGAAGACACAATTTTTTTCTATTATGCTTTACTTGAAAATGTGATTTAAGAGTGTAAAACATGAGAAAAGGAGACATAGCCTGCATCCAAGACAAGGAGATAGCCAATTTATCATTTTCTGTCTAGATCTGTTATATCAAACATGAGCTTGCAGACATCCGAGCTGAATATGCATAGTCAGTGCAGCAAAACTAATGCAAGCGCCAAAGCTAGGAAATCTAAAAATGTAAGGTACCATTGGGGAAATTTAGTCCCCTTTAAGTAGAAAATTGAGTTAATGTAATACATATTTATGAACCTTAGATGGCTAATAGGTGAAAATATCGATTAGTTTTGTAGAGAAATCAGGCAAACTGAGGAAGTATATATTAAACAAAAAATGTTGAAATAGAAAAAATGCTCAAGGATCTTGTAGACATAGCTGGAGTTGCTCTCTTGAAAGTGCTTTTTTTCCCCAGACTTACTTATTCTATGTTTTTGGTGACTGTTTATTCTGGTGGCTATTTATATGTTTCCATTACAGGTCACATAGACACATTTTAGGCATGATTAAATGGTTAGAGAAAAACAACAGGATAGAAGACCCAACTTCACACTTTATGGATGGTGAAATAATGGGATCTGTCACAGCCATGGGCTGTATGTATAGTTTCCCATACATGCAGTCCTGGGTAAGCTGAACACCTGATTACATTAAAATTGATGTAGAAATGCATGTGGCATGACAGGACAACTCTGATTTGATAGTTTTACTGCTGGGAATCAACTCAATGAAGAGGAAGAAAGCTACCAATGAACAATGTAGCTGAGTGTGAACATTAAAAGAACACATGGAAAGGATTCCACGTAAAGAGTGAATTTTAAAAAATTCAGCTTCAGCTGCTTTTAAGAGGTGACCTTCATTTTCCTTTCCTTACTGTATAAGATTAAGGTTGTCTCAGGCACCATCAGCTGGAATCCAAGGGCTGGGCCACCACGTTGGCTTGAATAATGATCCCTGCCTGGGAGAAATGAGTAATCTTGCTTCCTTAGGAAGCAAAAGATATCAGTTAGGGCAAACAATAAACACACTAAAAAGCCTGAAAGGAAAGTCAGTATGATTAGATAATTTGGAAAATAAAGAAGTGTTTTGAAAAGCTTCTACAAATTTCTAAAAATCTAGAATGCCACACTCATGCCCCAACAAACGTTTTGGGAAAGGCTAAGATCTCCTGTGTGCCTGAAATTTATTCTGAGTAACAGGACATGAACGTAAAGGTGGAGTTGTAAACTGTTTGGCTGTGTTAAAGGCATGGTTCATTACAGAGGCAGAGAACAATTGCAAAAATAGAAAATGTGTATTCTCTAGACATTTAAACAATCCTCTCTCAAATCAAGAGCCTACCACTAATGAAACATAGGTATTAGTGACCACTAATGAAACATAGGTATTAGTGATCACTTATGACAAAGAATACAGCTTTAAAAATAAACTGAAATGGTAACTAAAAAAGTAACTGCAACTCACAAAAAACAGCCACAAAGCCTAGGAAGAGAGGAGAATTTGGTTTCCAGATTTACTATGCTGTAGTATTCAACATGTCCACTTTTCAACAATAAAGAACGATGAGCCAGGCAAGATGATGTGCTGCCAGGTGGCTGTGGCCCACTAGAATCTGAGACCCTACACCACCCTCAACAGAACTCTGTGGCCTGACAGAGTGAGAATAGTGTCCTAAGACCCTGCCCCCTCCTCTTTCTGTTGACCTCCCCACCATCCACCCACAGAAACACACCCATCTCTTGGAGGAGGAAGCTTAGGCCCAGATGGAAACAGTGTGAACAGAAGCTGAAATAAGTCACCTCTCACAGCTGTGAGTGGCCCTCCTAGGCCTCTTGGGGTGGGTGGTTGAAACAGCCCAGCAGGCTGTGGCAGGGCCTGTTTCATAAGACTGGGAGACCACATCTGCCCACTGCCAGATGGTGCCCTCTGAAAGGTGGCCTCCAGTAACCTTCACAACCCCAGTCCACGTGGCGTGGAAACACCAAACACCTGCCTCGGACAGTCAGGTAAGCAGGGACAACCAGGGACTCAGTGAGGACACCAGGAGGGTGTGATCGGGGGCAGTGGCTGAGCAGGAAGCTGGAAAATATTCATCTTATCCCAGATTTAATCAACTCTTGGGATCAGCACCCATGGATTTCCCTGTCTCCCTGGCTGGTTTCTCCTCATCTCTTTGACTCCTCCACCCCATAAGGCCCAGGGGCTCAGCCAGCACACCATCTGTCCCCAAATTTTAACTGTTTCCGCACATCTGTCCCTTGATGACCCTCAGCAACACTTGCACATCTCTCGGCATTTCCAGGACCAGAAGCCCCACCTCCCAGCCAAACCCCTCCACAGCTGAGCAAAGGCCCCCTGCCACTGTTCCAGGCCAAAACACCCAGGCATTGTCCCCCTGACTGCTGTCTCACACCCACAGCTCATCTTTCAGAGAACACTGTGCTGCCCCCATCACCAACCTCCTCTTCCCCTGGGATGTGACAGTTGCCTACTGCTGCCCACAAATCCTTGGTCCAGCAGGCAGCCTCCTGAGCCCCTGTGACCAGTTGCACTCACACCTGTGATGGTCAATGCCACTAAGAGTCAAACCAAAGTCCTCACAGGCCAGCCCTGGCCTCCTTCCAGCCCTGAAACTCCTAGAGCCCTGCACCCCAATATCCCCACATGCAGTATGGGTGCACATTTCCCACTCCCAGCCTGACACCCAGAGCCAACTCACCCAGGCAGTGAGCTCCATGGGTCAGGGATCTAGAGGCATGTCAGTGGCCCAGACCCTCCTCCCTTTCAAGAAAATCCTGACCATCAGTGTGATCCTAGGGAGGTCGTCCCCAAGTTTTTGGTCCCTCACATGCCTGTGGAGGGCAGGGCTTGGTGGATGGGAAGCACGTCCCACCCCAGACCAGCCCTTAGTGCCTGGAGTCTGGTCTCACATGTTGTCAGCCTTGGCCTCCCATCTTCCTCACCTCCTGAGGATGGGGCACCTGCAATGCAGGAGACAGTGTGTGTGTGCCACGGCCCTGTGATGGCCCACATCCAGGTGCCTACTGATACTCAGCTGAGGGCAGTGTCCTTCTGTCCTGGAGCTCAGCCTTTGACTTTCCCCAGGAGGGCCCCAGCTGCCCCTCACTGATGGGGTTGGAGGCCTTCATTCAGGCAGCACCTTCTGGGGGTGCCCTCCTCTCTACCAATCATCAGAGAGACCCTCACGGAGCAGGTGCTGCAGCCACAAATCCTAAGACCTCTTGGGCCCTCCTGGGCCAGGCAGTCACTCAGTGAACATAGCCAGCAAGATTCCTTCCTCACAGCCTGATTCAGACCTGGCAGGCACCCTCTGTCACATGCACATGGAAGGGGTACAGCATGCACTGGGTGAGCTGCTGCAACTGTTCGCTCTGATTTCTTCATGGGAGGAGGTCAGTGCCTGCAGTAGTTGGGGCACAGTAGGATGAGATCCAGGACACCAGCCTCGCACCAACCTTGACCCAGACAGTGAGCTCCATGGGACCCCTTCCAGGTGTGTGGCAGCTCAGTGTCACAGAGTTCCCACTGCTGAGGACCAATTATTCCTGCAGACAGGCCTGCCTCAGGTCCGGGACCTCAGTGGGTGAAGAATGTGAAGCACACACACTGAAACCTGGGACACAAGGCCTCAACATCCCCTCTGGAGACACAGTGGCACTCCCTCTTTGCAGGCACACCATTGGAGGCCACGGCAGCCATGAGTGAGCAAGGATCTGACTCAGAGCCTGGGGTTCTGCCAGACAACCCTCAAATTCCAGACTGGAAACTCTATCTCTAAAGAGCCAGAGGTCAGTATTATCAGCTTTGGCAACCGTTTTCTGTGCCAAGGGCTTAACCGTGCCACCATAGCCAGACAACAAACTTCCCCCTACCACTTGTAAATAAACAGGTATGGCTGGGCTCATGTAGAGCCTTATTCATGAACAGACAACAATCAAATTTCACAGGATCACGGAGTATAATTGTTTTGATTTGTTTCAACATTTGGAAATGTAAAATCCACTCTTAGCCCATGGGTGACACAAAAGCAGGTGGGGACAGACTGCACTTGGCTGACCTCTGGCTGAGATGGAGCTCAGAGGAGTGGATGAGAGGATGGGCAAGCCCAGCCCGCTCATAATAGAGATTCACCCCAGGAGGGGTCCCTCTCAGCACCCCCTCCCCATCCCTCATTTTGGCTTCAAGAGTAGCTCAAGTGGAGATTGGGGGAACAGAATGGTCCTCAGCAACAAGGATGGAGATGCCAGCTTAGGCAGCCATGTGGACATATCCACTCAACAATGCCCACTGCAGGCACCATGTACACCAAACCCTGCACAGTCATAACCAGCACAGGAGGCTGTAGTGAAGGCTCTTTGGTGTGGGGATCCTCTGGGGCAGGCAGCATTCTCTACCCTGCAGCTTATCTGGAAGTGCCACACAGCAGTCACACACTGATGAAAAGAGCAAAATACAAACAGGACACCAGGTTTGGCCAGTTGGGTCTCACAGGCCAGTGGAGTGAGGAATCCCAGGTGAGCCTACTAGGGTGGTGGCGGTGGGCTTCTTCCTACAGGGAGTTTGGGACCGCCAACTCACAAATGAAGACCCACATAAAGCCCCCACAGGCTCAGGGGATCTGTCAGTTATTAGGCAACAGGGTCGGAGCTAGAGCTACAGAGCAGGTGAGAAGCCCTGGTCATGTTGCCCTGCGGGCTGAGAAGCTGGGGTGGGAGTGCACATCTGGGGTCAAATGCAACTCCCCTGCCGAGTTCCTGCCCATTTCCCTAGGGACCACTAAGGCCTGAGACCCAGATACATGACACCTGATCATCACACCCAGGATTCCCTGTCAAGGTTAGAATGTCCAGTGCAGGCAGGCGGCCTGGGCTTGGGGCTAGAACAAGGTTGGGGGTCCCACTGGGTAGGCCTGTGTCCCCAGACCCAGGTGGGATGGTTGACCCACCACTTGTCATTCTGCCAATCTGCAGCCTAGATGTGAGGGCCCAGATGCCCACTCTGGCCACACCAATCACACTTCCCAGCCAGACACAATTCTGCCCATCCCACCTAACCTGGCCACACATGCCCAGTGCCCACCAAGAT
This sequence comes from Pongo abelii, assembly GCF_028885655.2. Taxonomy (NCBI): domain Eukaryota; kingdom Metazoa; phylum Chordata; class Mammalia; order Primates; family Hominidae; genus Pongo; species Pongo abelii. The sequence goes on from NC_072009.2 coordinate 53,458,414, forward strand.
TCTGCCAGCCAGAAGGACCCATGCTCATCTAAAGCATCCATACATGCCTGCATCCCATAGGGACCCACAGCTCAGGGACAGCTCCTGTGGACCCCAATGGTCAAGGGGTCTCCTGGCTTAAACCCCCGCTCTTCAGTCCTGGTCATCATGTCTTTTGGGGACCACCAAGAACTGGCCACTGATGGCCCCCAAGAAGGCAGAGAATGGGCTGGTCATGGCACCCTCAGGCCTGGGCCCTGGCCCCAGGGAAACAGCTGGTTAGTTCTGACTTGGGCTGGGTATTGACAACAGGTCAAGCCATGTGCACAAGTATTCTCTTCAATCTGGTCCAGCAGGAGGCTGGGGGACCCAGTGCAGCCCCCAGACCAGCCATGCACAGTGGTTCCAGAAATACGGGTTGGGGAGTGGGGAAGGGTCCCATACTCAGCCAAAAGCTGAACCCTGGCCTGCTCACCCACCCTGCACAGAGACCCCAGACTTCAGGCAGAGGCAGGCAGCAGAGTTGCCATCTTCTGGAATCCCATCCAGGGCCCACGAAGTCCTGAGAAAACTCAGCAAGGGCTGAGCTGAGGGAGTCAGGCCGGGGGATGCCAAGTGAAGGGCAGCATGCAACCAGGCGTGACTGGCAGTAAGAATTCAGGATCTAGCTGGCCCTGAAAATGTGACAACAGGACAGAGGCCTGCTGAGCCCCTCTTCCCCAGAGGCCCCAGGAAGGGCTCTTTCTTAATCAGTAAAATGGGGGCCCCACCCACACTCATACATGTGGTGGTGTCCACACACATCAGAGAATGAAATTTCTACTGTGCCGATGTAGGGGAAGAATATTCCTGTCCCCACATTCCCCAGGGTCATCCTCACATAGTGCTGAGCTTGGGGTGCCCAAGACAACAGTCCACTGATACAGCAGCCTGAGGGATGCTGTGTCCTGGAGGGAGCAGCGGGGCCTAGGGGACATTTCACAGAGCATCTCCCTGAGTTTATCATTAAACGGTCCTATGCCTCAGTTTCCTCCACTATCACACAAGGGAGAAATCCCGCCCCACACAGCTGGGGACCCAGCGAAGCCACCACACCAGGTTAAACGCATGGAGTGTACAAATGCCGGGCTGAGAGTCCCTGCCTGGGGTGTCTTGCCCTGGGACAGAGGTCCACCATTCCATGGCCAGGCCAGCCTGTTGGGGAGGGCTCCCAGATCCAAGTCTCTGCAGTTGAGGCTCCCAAGTGCATTGGTGAAGGCACAGGGTGGGATGCAGTGAAACGATACCCCGTCATAAGAGCTGTGGGCAGACTTTAGAGAACAAGCATTAAACTAAGACTGAAGTCTGAGGCTGGCTCCGCCAAAGACGGGTTTGGGGTCACATGAGGGCTGGGGTTAGGGAAGGAGGAGTTCAGGTTTTAGACCTGCAGGAAGATCTGTGAAGTGCCCTTGGGTAAAGCACATGTTGCCTGGTGAATGCTTGAAAAGAGCCTAAGAAGAGGGGGCGTCTGGAAGGCCCTGCCGTGCCAAGGGAGAGGGTCCAGACTTCCCGCTTCGGCACCTGGGCTCATTCCGCAGTTTCCTAAGAAAGACAGAAAAAAAAAAAAAAAAAAAAAAAAAAAAAAAAAAAAAAAAATTCCACAGGCCGGGGGGCTAATGAGGCTTTACTGGGACTATCTTGCCTAATCCTCCAAACGACCCAGCCACAGCAGCCTGTAAGTCCTCTGGGACAGGTGAGGAACCTGAGGTCATAGGAGGACAACCAGAAGGTTCAGGCAGAGGTCTCTAGGCCCCCACACGTCCCTCCTTGGCAGCTCCAACACCAGCTTTTTCACTGGCAAGGCACTCAGGCTGCTGGGCCACGCCCGCTCCCCTACGCATGGAAGGAGCTTCGCGCTGCTGCCTGGCTGGGGGCAGGGGCGTCGCCCTCCCGCAACTCCGGAGCTGGTTGCTACCAGGGGAAGCGCCCGCGGGGTCCAGGAGCCTGGCGGTGCAAGTGCAGCGGCCCGTGCACCTGCTCCTGCCCTCGTCGCGGCCTCTGTCAGGACCCCGACGCTCCGCTGGACTCTGCCCTCCAGCGGGGCTGTGGCCCCATGGCTCGCGACAGCCGCCCCGCCTGGCATTCGGCTCCCTCCCCGGGGCAGAGGTCGCGACGTCCTCAGGCTGTGGCGCCGGCCTGCGACCCCTACGCCCGGCCCGGGCCCCAGCGGAGAAGGGCAACTGATCACCTGGGCTGGGAGGGTTGGGCAGGATCGGAAGCGGTGGTCCGGGGCCGCCTGGCCTGGACGCCTGGGTCGGCCGCCTGGCTCTGCCGCCTCTCCCCGCCGCGGTCGCTCTAGTCCCTCCCTGGCGGCTGCAAAGCCCTCTCAGGACAGGGGCCATAAACTCTGCAGAGCGGGAAGCTGTGCTCTGTCGGGGCTGCCACAGGGACCGCTCGAGATCCGAGCCCGCCAGATGCCCCTGGCGACTGCTGGCTCCTGACCCCCTGAGTGGGTGTCCGAAGAGCTCGCTGCCCACCCAGCGCTGCAGCCTAGGCTCCCGCGTGTGCCCTCTGGTGGGTCCCTGCTAGGGAGGACCGTATGGGCCAGCTTCCCACTCCCAGTTCCCAAGCCGCACCCACCGTAGCTCCCTGGGCTAGGGGACTGGATCCTAGGGGCCATGGGGCTGGGAAGCAGGGGTGTTAGGGGAAAGGGAGGGACCGAGGGCAGCCCCTGATGTGTGCACAGCGAGGTCGAGGACAGGCTTCCGTTGCTCAGCGTGAGGCTTCAGCTGGGACTGTGCTGGGGCTTGGAGGGTGGTATCAGTGCAGGAGGTGATGTCAGGGAGGCTTCGGCAAGAAGGAGCCTCAGAGCTGATGCCTGGGGTGTGAGCTGCTCATTTTCAGGTGGAAGAGGGCAGGATGGAATTGCAGGGGGAGACGACTGTGTGTGTGCACATCTGAGGGTGAAGGGGCCGCATCCTGTCTACCTGACCCATGAAATGAGGGAGACTACCCCAGAAGCAGCGGGTTCACTGCTCCATTGATTAAGTAAGTCTGCGATGCACATGTGGCTAAGCTGTGAGTTCTGTGCCAGAGGTCCCAACACCCACTCCCCCAGGAAGACAGGTTTGGAGGTTGTGTGTTTGTCAGGCCTGAGAATGTAGAGCAGGGGCCAGAGTCACCAGGTAGGGGGAACCCACCCTAGAGCTCTGAGGGATGACGATGTGTGTAGCTGGTGGCAGAGCCTGAGCTGGCCCAAGGTTTCAGGGTGGTGACAGATTCAAGGCATAGCGAGGACTGGTGACCTAAATTCCCAGAATGTTCCAGCCCGGCCTCCCGGTCCAGCCAGCAAGTAGTGGGTGCTGCCCTGCAAAGACTCTGCGGGTGCCTCAGCCCCCCTCACCACAGGTAACTGGTGACTTCTGTGTCTACCCTCAGAAGAAAAGGTATCTTCTCTCACTTTCAGGCAAGCCCAGGAAAGTCAGGGGCCTACCTGAGCCAAAGAGGAGAGTAGGCAATGCTTCAGCCCAGTGTTTCTGCCTCACCTGGCTTGTAGCCTTGGGGACTTGATTTGCATCACAGGAAAATGGACAATGAAAGCCCCTCCCTGACTGGCTTCTCACTCCACTCTGACCAGCCCACTGAACAGCTCCCACCCTGCAGCTCCGGGTACAGCCTGTGTACCTGCAGCTCCACATACAGAGGCTGAGCAGGCTCTGGGCTGACCTCAGGGCCTTCTGATGGCTCCAAACGTTGGGATGCCTCATGCTCACCGTTTGGCACCCACCTGACTGTTCAGCGTGTCTGCTGTATGCCATCCCCAATGCCTGTTCTAGACAAGGCCAAGTCCCTCAGGAGTTGCAGAGGGAACTGAGCTGGGATCTAAATCCCGACTCACTGAACCCCAAGTGGGCTGTGCAGCCTCCCCCTTCAGTTCACAATTCCAGGCAAGTCCCCTCCAGGGATGTGATCCCAGGGGCCACGGAGCACATTCTGGCCTAACCAATTCACTGCTTAATTAAACAGTTACTGAAAAGTCCAGGATGGGTGTGGGCCCGACATTAATGCCTTTGTGGAAAGAGCTGGCAGGTGGAGCAAGTCCCAGAGGCCAGCCATAGGAAAGCGAACATAGAATTTGCCTATGCTGGAACCCTCTGAGGTCCCTGCAGGCAGGAGGGTCCAATGGAGGTCTAGCCACCTCTCCCAGGTTGGTGCTCACAGCCCCTCCCTGGCTCCCTCTCTCTACATCTGCACCTGCTGGTCTCTGGGAGAGGAGCATCCATTCATCTTGTGTACATAGCTCTCTGCTCCACTTCCATGAGGATAGTCTTCTTGGCAGAAATGCCCAGTAGGGGGTCCTGAGCCTGTCCTGGCTGTTCTCTAAGTACCAAAGTCAGTGACAGGGACTTGAAAACTCCAGATTTATTAACATTATTTTCTGCACTTTATGCTTTCAGGGTTGCTTTTTTCTTAAAATGTGTAAAAACAAATATTGAGATTATGTAATTACATAATTTGGATTCTGTCATCACATGGACCTTTTATTTTCCTGAAGTTTATTTGTTTGTATGTATATCAAACATTGAATTTTTCTTCCTTATTGAAATTGTTAACCGTTTTAGAGGGCAAATCTTTTTTAAAAAAATCCTCTAATTTCTATAAACATTTCTAGTTACATATATGTTTTGTATACCTAATACACTACTTTGGAATTCCTTGAGGCCTAATGGCATCAGGGTGCTCTGGTTCTGTTGTTGTTATTTCTGAATGACATTGACTTTGGTGCTCTTCATTTTGAGTATTTTAAAGTATTAGATGGTGTGATTGCATTTGACAGGTCTTAATTGATGCACTGTTCAGTGTTTTGAGTTGAGCTTAGGGTTTACTTGAGCTACGGATTGGAGAATTGTCTTCCACAGGGGATTGTCTTAGATTTTTCTGTTTGTCCCTCAATATCCACCTGGAAAACATTTGAATTAATTTATATTCACTTAAATATTACTGCAAAAACTGTGTACAAAAACCACAAAGTATAATTTGTGCAATTGACCACATATTCTGTTGTCCAGCATTTATGGTGGTTTGTAGTGGAAAAGATTTTTAGAATATGTGGATTTTCATAATATTTCCAGAAGCCCAGATAGCCACACTTTACCTTTGGAGGAAATAATTCTCAGAATACTGCACACAATCACCTTTGGAAGGGGCTTAAATCCCCAGCAGAAGCTCTGATATTTTGAAGTCTGTATTGTGTGTTATTTCTGGAATACAGCAATCATGGCAATGTTATTAAATGATTCAAATATGAGACGCTGTTATGCCTAACATAGATTCTATGTGATCATGCCTTTTGGCTGAGGACAATACTCCTGTCTTGGAATTATTGATACTTAGATTCTAATTGCTAATAAGTCAGAAAATTAGGAACACCAAATTTCAGTCTTCTCAAGAGCACTCCTCTTATTAAATTTGAATTTTTACCTTTATCACATGCAAAAGAAATTGTTGTTAGCAAAGTGTTTAATGTTTTCCAGATTATAGATTGCTATTATTAGTTATCATTTCATTGTTAATTTTTAAAACCACAGAGGTGGAAGGATCAATATGTTTTTCAATATATCTTGAGGAATTTATTAAATTTTCATTGGTGTCCTTTAGGAGGTTGAGGAAGTTATTTCTATTGCCAGATTTCTGGAAGATTTATCAGGAGTGAGTGTCAGGCTTTGTCAGATATCTGTTGAAACCATCATGGTCTTTTTCTTTATTCTATTAATGCAGTGTGTTACATTGATTTATTTGTAAATTTGTATTGGTAAGATAATTCCACTTGGTTATATGGTCTAACATTTTTTTTCTAATTTTTCTTAATTTTTATTAGAGATGAGGCCTCACTCTGTCACCCAGGTTGAGGTGGAGTGGCACAATCACAGCACACTATAACCTCAAACTCCTGGGGTCAAGTGATCCTGCCACCTCAGCCTCCTAAGTAGCTGGGACTACAGGTGTGCACCACCATTCCAGGTTTGTCTAACATTTTTATGTGTTGCTTCATCCAGTTTGCTAGAGTTTTTGAAAATTTCTGTCTTTATTCATGAGGGCTAATAGTCTGCACATTTATTTTCTTGTGATGTTTTCATCTGATTTGTTATCTGGGTAAAAGTGGCCTCAAAAATGAATTGAAGTTTTCCTGCTTTTCTGTTTTGCAAGTGTTTGTGAAGGATTGGTTATTCATTAAGTGTTTAATAGAATTCACTAGTAAAGCTATGTAAGCCTGGGCTAGACAAATAAAGAGTTTTCATTAGTCTAATCTATTTACGTGTTGTATGAGTATGAATATATTCTCTTTCTTCTTGAGTTTACTTTTACAACTTGTATATAGCAGGGAATTTCTTTCTAATTTGTAGTATTTCATGCTTCTAAGTTTTCATGGCAGTTGAGATGTAAGAATAAAAATAATGTTGGGTGAAGGAAGTTGTGGACAACCTGTGAATATCCCAACATCTGTTGTAGGAAGGTTAAGATTATTTTTCTTGCTGTACATAACACTCATAGTGTGAGAGAACTATAACGTTGTATATAAACAGAACTAGGAAAATGTGCCATTTGTCTTAGTATTTAATGAAGATGTAAATCTGGACCTACCTCCTCTCTTTTATTAATATGTAGCCAGGACACCAACGCATATTTGAATAAGGACAAACAAAATGTCAGCAAATGAAGAGTGGTATTCATTGCTTAAAATGTGATGAGATATAGTGGTGAATATTTACATAGAATCCATGATGTGCTAGGTACTATTTCAAGCTATTTTCACTTACAGTTTTAATACCAATGACATTAAAATGTATAACACAAATCTTCATATAAATAAAAATTACATTGAAAATAATATTAGGTGACACTAAATCTGTCATAGAAATAAACATTTGTATAAAACATAAAGTAACATCAAGTATTAAATAAATTTTAGAAAGTTTGATTGCTAATCAGATGAACAAAGTGATTAGCCTTTTTATCCAGTAAAAAAGGCATATACATTATTTGCAAATTCCAGAGACAAATATTTTAAATATTGATGCTTAAGACCTAAAAATGTATCACTGACTTCATGGAAGTAGATATTCAATAGGTGATATTTTCTGGGCTCTGTGAAATTACATCAGAAAAATGTGAATTAGAATATAACCCATAAATAATATCTGACCACATACAAAGTAATTGAAGATCAATTTAAATAACTATTTGATTAAGAAATAGAGACTGGAGTAAATTTACAGGGTCAGTGAGGATCAAAGAAGGAAGCATTGACACTGGAGCTCAAGGACCTGGGATTACAGGAGAGATTCTACTAGTGCTAACTTATTGCTCCTGAGAAAAGATCAATTCTGTTCTTGTGCAGGTACTATTCATCAAGAAAGGGATTACAACTTCAGAAATGTGTTCAAATTATATCCATACTTTGAAATATTAATGAGGTAATCACATCATACACATAACTACTTGCTGTGGAATCTTGGGGAGGGGGTGTCCCAAATAAAGAGACTGAGGAGTTCTCATAAGAACTCAGTGTCTGCTAGAAAATATCTAGTAAAACATTTTGTTTATGTGGGAAGTGTGGATGTTTCTGCATCAAAAGTTTCAAGAATCCCTAAAATGTACAATGGAGATGAGGAGAAAATATCAGATTTCTGCAGCACCAGAAATGAGACAAGAAAAAATTCAGGAGAGTTGTAAATGTGAAAAGCCAATGGCTGGTCATACAACAACATTGATAAGCTTGTGCCAGGGAAACTAGAATAAACACATAAACATATAGATTGAAAATATTTACAATATTAGATCTGCTTCATGTGAGAACTAAATTATAAAGATAGAAGCATACAAGAAAATAAGTTACCAGAATTTAAGCTACCAGAGTAAATTAGATTACACATATATTTCTGATATTGAAATTGTCACAAATGTTTAAGTTGGTAGTGGAAGACAAAGGAAATATAATCTTGGGACTTCTAGGGCCATGCCCACTGCTGGTGCTTCTCCACACTACTACAGCTGATGCTTTCTGGAGAGCACCATATTCTGGCAGGCCAACCAGCACAAATGTAGAATATTAAACCACCAAAGCTAAGGACTTTCACAGAGTCCATTGCACCCTTCACTACTCCCACTGGAACAGGTGCTGGTATCCTGGTATCCATGGAAGAGATCCACAGATGGTTCACATCACAGGACTCTGCAGACAACCCCTAGTACCAGCCCAAAGCCAGGTAGACCTGCTGGGTGGCCTGACCCAGAGGAGAGACAACAATCAATGCACTTAGGCTCACAGGAAGCCACACCCATAGGAAAATGGGGAGAGGACTATGTCAAGGAAACATCCCATAGGACAAAAGTGTCTGAATAAGAGTCTTCAGCCATAAACCTTTCCTCTGAGAGAGCCTACCCAAATGAGAAAGAACCAAAAACTCAACCCTGGTAACATAACAAAAGCAATTCAGGTTACTTATTAATCTAATCAGGGAGGGGTCAGAGAAAGGCGAAGCCCAATACAAGAAAATCCAAAAAATGATACAAGAAGTGAAGGGAGAAATATTCAAGAAAATAGATAGCTTAAAGAAAAAAAAATAAAAAATTCAGGAAACTTTGGGCACACTTTTAGAAATGTGAAATGCTATAGAATATCTCAGCGATAGAAATGAACAAGTAGGAGAGAGAAATTCAGAGTTTGAAGACAGGGTCTTTGAATTAACCCAATTCAATAAAGACAAACAGAAAAGAATAAGAAAATATGAGCAAAGCCTCCAGGGAGTCTGGCATTCTTTTAAATGATGAAACTTAAGAATGATTGGTGTACCTGGGGAGGAAGTGAAATCTAAAAGCCAGGAAAACATATTTGGGGGAATAATCAAGGAAAACTTCCCTGGCCTTGTGAGAGACCTAGACATCTGAATACAAGAAGCACAAAGAACACCTTGGAAATTTATCACAAAAAGATCTTAGCCTAGGTACATTTTCTGTAGGTTATCCAAAGTTAAGACAAGGGAAATAACCTTAAGAGCTTTGAGACAGAAGCACTAGGTAACCTATAAAGGAAAACCTATCAGATTAACAGCCGATTTCTCAGCACAAACCTTAGAAACTAGATTGGATTGGGGCCCTTTCTTCACCCTCCTCAAACAAAACAATTATCAGCCAAGAATTTTGTATCAACTGAAACTAAGCATCATATATGAAGAAAAGATACAGTCATTTTCAGACAAGCAAATGCTGACAGAATTTGCCATTAGCAAACCAGCACTGTAAAAGCTGCTAAAAGGAACTCTAAATCTTGAAACAAATCCTGGAAACACATCAAAACAGAACCTTATTAAAGTACAAATCACATAGGGCCTGTGAAACAGAAATACAAGTTGAAAAGCAAAAACAAAGTACAGAGGCCACAAAGAGCATGATGAAAGCAATGGTACCTCAAATTTTGATACTAACATTGATGTAAATGGCCTAAATGCTCCACTTAAAAGACACAGAACCATGGAATGCATAAGAACTCACCAACTAACTATCTGCTGCCTTCAGGAGACTCACCTAACACATAAGGACTTACATAAACAAAGAAAGTGATAGAAAAAGGCATTTCATGCAAATGGACACTACAAACAAGCAGTGGTAGCTATTCTCATATGAGACAAAGCAAACTTTATAGCAACAGTAGCTAAAGGAGACAAAGATAGACAGTACATAGTGGAAAAAGGTCTCATCCACCAGAAAAATACAACAATCCTAAACATATAAGCACCTAACACTGGAGCTCCCAAATTTATAAAACAATTACTAGTAGACGTAAGAAATGAGATAGACAGCAACACAATAATAGTGGTGGACTTCAATACTCCACTGACAGCACTAGACAGGTCATCAAGTCAGAAAGTCAGCAAAGAAACAATGGATTTAAACTATACCTTGGAAGAAATGGACTTAACAGACGTATACAGAACATTTCATCCAAAACCCACAGAATACACATTCTATTCAACAGCACATGGAACTTTCTCCATGATAGACCATATGATAGGCCATAAAACGAGTCTCAATAAATTTAAGAAAATTGAAATTATATCATGAATTCTCACAGATCATTGTAGAATAAAACTGAAAACTCCAAAAGGAATCTTCAAAACCATGCAAATTCATGGAAATTAAATAACCTGTCCCTGAATGAGCATTGAGTCAAAAATGAAATCAAGATGGAAATTAAAAAAAAAAATTTTCTAACTAAATGACAACAATGACACAACCTATCAAGACCTCGGGGATACAGCAAAGGCGGTGCTAAAGGGAATTTTATAGCCCTAAGCGCCCACATCAAAAAGCCTGAAAGAGCTCAAACAGACAATTTAATGTCACACCTCAAGGAACTAGAGAAGCAGGAACAAGCCACACCCAAACCCAGCAAACAAAGGAAATAACCAAGAACACAGCAGAACTAAATAAAGTTGCCCACAACAACAACATTAACAAAAAATAAAAACAAATAAATAAAACAAAAAGTTTGTTTTGAAGGGGGCCAGCCCCTCCACATTTGTGGGTATTTCTTGTCAGGTGGGACAAGAGATTGAGAAAAGAAATAAGACACAGAGACAAAGTATAGAGGAAGAAAAGTGGACCCAGGGGACCAGCACTCAGCATATGGAGGACCTACACTGGCACTGGTCTCCGAGTTGCCTCAGTATTTATTGATTACTATTTTCACTATCTCAGCAAGGGGAATGTGGCAGGAAAGCAGGGTGATAGTGTGGGAAAGGTCAGCAAGAAAACATGTGAGCAAAGAATCTGTGTCACAAATAAGTTCAAAGGAAGGTACTATGCCTGGATGTGCATGTAGGCCAGATTTATGCTTTTCTCTACCCAAACATCTCAGTGGAGTAAAGAGTAACAAAGCAGCATTGCTGCCATCATGGCTTGCCTCTTGCTACAAGGCGGTTTTTCTCTCATCTCAGATAGAACAAATGTACAATTGGGTTTTATACCAAGACATTCCATTTCCAGGGGCAGGAAGGAGACAGAGGCCTTCCTCTTATCTCAGCCTCAAGAGGCCTTTCACCTTTACTAATCCTCCTTGGCACAGACCCTCCATGAGTGTCAAGTTGGGTAGACAGTCGGGTATTTCCCATCCCACGAGGCCATATTTCAGACTATCACATGTGGAGAAACCTTGGACAATACCCGGCTTTCCAGGGCAGAGGTCCCTGCAGCTTTCCACAGTGCATTGTGCCCCTGGTTACTTGAGAATTCAGAAAGATGATGACTTTTATTAGCATTCTACCTTCAAATATTTTGTTAGCAAAGCACAGCCTGCACAGCCCTAGATCCCTTAAACCTTGATTCCATGCAACACATGTTTCTGTGAGCTCAAGACTGGGGCTAAAGTTACAGATTAACAGCATCTCAGGGCAAAGCAATTGTTTATGGTACATGTCAAAATGAAATTTCTTATGCCTTTTTTTTCTACATAGACACTGTAACAGTCTGATCTCTCTTTCTTTTCCCTACATGGTTCTTTAAAAAGACAAATGAAATTGATAGACCACTAGCAAGATTAACCAAGAAAAGAGGAGAGAAAATCCAAATATCCTCACTAAAAAAATGAAACAGGGGATATTGCAACTGACACCACTGAAATATTAAAGATCATTCAAGGGTACCATGAACATCTTTAGGCGCATAAACTAGAAAATCTAGAAGAGATGGATAAACTCGTGGAAAAATATAACCTCCCTAGCTTAAATCAGGAAGAATTAGATAGCATAAACAGACCAATAACAAGCAGCAAGATTGAAATGGTAATTTTAAAATTACCAACAGAAAAAGGCTGAGGACAAGACAGATTCAGAGCAGAATTCTATCAGACATTCAAAGAATAATTGATACCAATCCTTTCACACTATTCCACAAGATAGAGAAAAAACGAACTCTTCCTAATTCATTCTATGAAGCCAACATCACCCTAATACCAAAACCATGGGAGGACATAACCAAAAAGAAAACTACATACCAATATCCTTGATGAATACAAATGCTAAAATCTTTAACAAAATACTAGCTAACTGAATCCAACAACATATCAAAAAGATAATCCACCATAATTAAGTGGGTTTCATACCAGTGATGCAGGAATGTTTTAATATATGCAAGTCAATAAATGTTATATGCCACATAAACAAAGACAAAACTCACATGATCATATCAATAGATGCAGAAAAAGCATTCAACAAAATCTAGCATGCTTTATGATTAAAGCAAAATAGGTGTACAAGGGACATAGTTTAATGTAATAAAAGCCATCTATTACAAACCCACAGCCAACATCATACTGTATGGGGAAAAGGTGAAAGCTTTTCCTCTGAGAACTGAAACAAGAGAAGGATATCCACTGTCACTGCTCCTCTTCAACATAGTAGTGGAAGTCTGAGCCAGAGCGAGTGAATAAAAGAAAGAAATAGAGGAAATCCAAATCGGTAAATAGGAAGTCAAACTGTCACTGGTTGCTGACCATATGGTCTTTCACCTTGAAAACCCTATGGACTCCTCTAGAAAGCTCCTAGAACTGACAAAAGAATTCAGCAAAATTTCCAGATACAAGATTAATGTACACAAATCAGTAGCTCTTCTATACACCAACAGCTACCAAGCAGAGAATCACATAAAGAACTCAACCCCTTTTAAAATAGCTGCAAAAAACAAACAAACAAAAACTTAGGAGTATATCTAGCAAAGGAATCGAAAGATCTCTACAAGAAAAATTACAAAACACTATTGAAAAAAATAATAGATGTAGTGAAGAATGGTGGCACCTGCCTGTAATCCCAGCAACTCAGGAGGCTGAGGCAGGAGAATCACTTGAACCCAGGAGGTGGAGGCTGTAGTAAGCCAAGACCATGCCATTACACTCTAGCCTCGGTGACAAGAGCAAAACTTCCTTGAAAGAAAGAGAGAGAGAAAGAAAGAAAGAAAGAAAGAAAGAAAGAAAGAAAGAAAGAAAGAAAGAAAGAAAGAAAACAAAAAAGGAAACAAAAGAAAGAAAGGAAACAAAAGAAAGAAAGAAAACAAATCATAGATGACACAAACAAATGGAAACACATCTCCATGCTCATGGATGGGTATAACCAATATTGTGAAAAATTACCATTCTGTTAAATGCAATCTACAAATTCAATGCAATCCCCATCTGAATACACCATCATTCTTCAGAGAATTACAAAAACAATTCTAAAATTCATATAGAACCCAAAGAGACCCGCATAGTCAAACCAAGACCAAGCAAAAATAACAAACCTTGAGGCATCACACCACTTGATTTCAAACTGTACAATAAAGCCATATCTACCAAAACAGCATGATACTGGTATAATTTTTAGGCAGATAGACCAATGGAACAGAATAGAGAACTCAGAAATTAACCCAAACACTTACAACTGATCTTTGCCAAAGTAAATGAAAACATAAAGTGGGGAAAGGACACCCTTTTCAACACACAATGTTGAGATGATTGGCAAGCCACATATTGGAAAATAAAACTGGAACCTCATCTCTCACCTTATACAAAAATCTACTCAATATAGATTAAGAACTTAAACCTAATTCCTGAAACTATAAAAATTCAAGAACACTGGATAAACGGAACCCAAAAGCAAATGCAATAAAAACAAAGATAAATAGCTGGTACATAATTAAACTAAAGAGCTTTTGCATGGCAAAGGAAACTGTCAGCATAGGAAATAGCCCACAGAGTGGGAGAAAATCTTCACAGTATATACATCTGAGAGAGGACTAATATCCAGAACCTACAACAAACTCAAACAAATCAGTAAGACAAAAACAAACAACCCCATCAAAAAATGGGCTAAGGACATGAATAGACAGTTCTCAAAAGAAGATATACAAGTGACCAACAAGCATAAAAAAAAATCCTCAGCATCACTGAAGATCAGGGAAATGCAAATCAAAACCACAATGCAATATCACCTTACCTACTACAAGCCAAAAATAAAAAAAAAAAAAACAGTAGATGCTGCTGTGAATGCAGTAAACAGAGAACACTTCTACACTGCTGGTGGGAATGTAAACTAGTACAGCCACTATGAAAAACAATGTGGAGATTCTTTAAAGATCTAAAAGTAGAACTATCATTTGATCCAACAATGATCAAATGATCAGGGGAAAATAAATCATTATTCAAAAAAGATACTTGCACACACATGTTTATAGCAGCACAATTCACAATTGCAAAATTGTGGAACCAAGCCTAATGTCCATCAATCAACAAGTGAATAAAGAAACATTTATGTATATATAAAATCACATATATATATAAAAGCATATACATACACACATATATATACACATATATATAACCATAAATATACACATACATATAACCATATATATGTGTGTGTATGTATGCATATATATATGGTATACTATGTAGCCATAAAAAGGAATGAATTAACAGCATTTGCAGTGACCTGGATGAGATTGGAGACTATTGTTCTAAGTGATGTAACCCAGTAATGGAAAACTCATCATCATATGTTCTCACTAATATGTAGGAGATAAGCTATGAGGACACAAAGGCATAAGAATGATGCAATGGACTTTGGGGACTTGGGATAAGAGTGGGAGGGAGGTGAGAGATAAAAGACTGAAGATATGGGCAGTGTATACTGCTTGGGTAACGAGTGTCCCATAATCTCACAAATCACCACTAAGGAACTTACTCATGTAACAATACCATCTGATAACTTATGGAAAAATAAAATTAAAAAATGAAAAACAAAATATAACACACCAAGAAAGTGAAGAGACAACCCATAGAATGGGAAAAAATAATTGCAAACTACTCATGTGACAAAGGATTAATAACTGCAATATATAAGGAGCTCGAAAAAATCTAATAACCTGGTCAACAAAGGCCAAAGATATTTAAACATATATTTCTCCAAAGAAGACATAAAAATGGCAAGCAGGCAAATGAAAAGGTGCTTAACATCACTGACAGAGAAAGGCAAATTGAAACTGCAGTGCAATATCATCTCACTGGAGTTAACATGGCTTATATTCAAAATACAGGCAATAACCAATGCTAGAGACAATTTAGAGAGAAGGGAACCCTCTTATGCTGTTGGTGGGAATGTAAATTAGTACAACCACTATAAAGAACAGCATGGAATTTCCTAAAAACCTAAAAATTGAGCTACCACATTATCTGGCAATCCTACTGTTGGGTATATAACCAAAAGAAAGGAAATAAATATATTGGGATATCTATACTCCTGTGTTTGTTGCAGCACTATTTACAATAGCTAGGGTTTGGAAGCAACCTGAGTGTCCATCAAGAATTAATTTAAAAATGTGGTACATATACACTATGAAGTACTTACTATTCAGCCATAAAGCAGAGTGAGAAATAGTCATTTGTAAGACCATGGATGGAACTGGAAATCATTATGTTAAGTGAAATAGCTAGAAACAGAAAGACAAACATCACATGTTCTCACATATTTATGGGGTCACACAATCAATCCACTTGAACTTATGAACATAGAGAGCAAAAGGATGACCACCAGAGGCTGGAAAGGATAGTGGGGAGCTAGGGTGAGGTGCACATTGTTCATGGGTACAAAAAATAACTAGAATGTATCAGAGAACCCACCTCGATAATTCTTTGTGGGTTCTTTTCTATTTCCCTAAATTTCAGCTGGTCTGAGAAATAAAGGGAAAGATTACAAAGAAAGAAATTTTAAAGCTGGGTATCCAGGGGAGATACCACATGTCGGCAGGTTCCTTAATGCCCCCTGAGCTGTAAAACCAGCAAATTTTTATTAGTGATTTTCAAAAGGGGAGGGAGTGTACGAATAGGGTGTGGGTCACAGAGATCATATGCTTCATGAGGTAATAAAATATCACAAAGCAAATGGAGGCAGGGTGAGATCACAGGACTGGGGTGAAATTAAAATTGCTGATGAAGTTCTGGGCACATGCAGCCATTGATGACGTCTTATCAGGAGACAGGGTTTGAGAGCAGACAACAGGTCTGACCAAAATTTATCAGGTGGGAATTTCCTTGTCCTAATAAACCTGGGAGTGCTACGGGAGACCAGGGCTTATTTCAACCCTTATCTACAATTGTAAAAGACAGACATTCTGAAACCGGCCATTTCAGAGACCTCCCATTGGGAATACATTCTCCTTCTCAGAGATGTTCCTTGCTGAGAAAAATAATTCAGTGATATTTCTCCTATTTGCTTTTGAAAGAAGATAAATATGGCTCTGTTCCACCCAGCTCTCAAGCAACCAGACTTTAAGGTTATCTCACTTGTTCCCTGAACACCACTGTTATTCTGTTCTTTTTTCAAGATGGCCAGATTTCATATTGTTTAAACAATTTGTGTGGTTAACACAATCACCACAGGGTCCTAAGGTGACATTTATCCTCAGCTTATGAAGATGACAGGATTAAGAGATTAAAGTAAAGACAGGCATAGGAAATCACAAAAGAATGGATTGGGGAAGTGATAAATGTCCATGAAACCTTCACAATTTACTTTCAGAGATTGTAGGAAAGATAGGCATAAGAAATTATAGAATTATTAATTTGGGGAACTAATAAATGTCCATGAAATCTTCACAATTTATGTTCTTCTGCCATGGCTTCAGTCAATCCCTCCATTTAGGGTCCCTGACTTCCTGCAGCATCTCTCACTTTCTTTTTATATAAGTGTGCCGTGGTGATGAAGGCTTATTCATTCTCTCGATTTTGATGCAGGATTCTTTGACTGGTCTGGCGTACTAAAGGAAAGCCAATCAAACAGAGAAACATAATTCCAAAATTTACTACAGTGGAGCCCCCAATAGATTTAATCCAAGTCATGGGATTTAGTCCATAAAGATTTTTGCCACCTGATTTAATGCCTCAACTCCAGGCACAATAAGCTTGAGAGGCTTCAAAAATTTGTTTCTTTAATTTAGTTATGTCCAACGGTAAATTATCTTCCCTAACCAGAAGGTGTTCTTGACCATTTCCGATGAATTATCAGCCTCATTATAGGAATAAGGGGTGATACAGAAATCTGAATTTTTCCAATCGCACTGCATTTGCATGTAAAGTTTGAGATTCACTAGTGGATCTCCAAGCCAAATAACAGACTGTCTTAAATCATTAATTTGGTTAGCCAATTTTTGATCAATGCCTTGTTGAGAATTCCACATTTGGGTGGAATTGGCTTGCCAAACATTAACAAAATGAGCCATTTGAATAGATTGATGTAACGTCATTCCAGCAGTGATGGCCATTGCAGTGACTGTAATTAGGCCCATGATCACAGCGATTAAAGTGAAAACAACTCTCTTAGATGATTTTTCTGTAACACTTCATTAATTAAATGTATTGAGGGGGAGAATTCCCAATGTTTGGGCAAAGTTACCAGAATCCAGATTCCTTCTTGAGCTTGAACCAACATTACACTTTTCTTGGAGTCAAAATGGGAGTTAATACAAGTGTATAAATGACAATTAATGCATTGGATGTTTGATTGTTCATCCAAAATTTGATATTTCCCACTAACAGCATGTAAGGAGGCTTAACACAACCCTGTATAGGAATAGTCAGGTTGGAGGTATGTAAAGCAGAATGTCTGGATCTATGTTGATACTGACAGAAGGGGATGGTAATGGGGACAAAAGACAGAAAAGTTTCACCTTCCCATACTCACAGTCCAGACATGGCAATAGCCAATTTCCAAAGTTCTGGGTGCTCTGGGCTCAGAATGTGGAGTATCATATGAGGCCTCGGGGGTATTGTCTTTATCTTCCTATTTTAAGGGAAGGAAAGAGCTAACCCTCCTATGCAAAGTAGAGTGATGTTTCTCCTTCTCCTGAAAGAAATAAAAGAAGTGTTCTCCAGGCATTCCTTTCCACCAGAGGAGCAGTTGTTTTATAAATAGCCCTTTGGTGCCCAGTCTGTTACTAAACCTTATGAGTCATTTTTTAATATTACTGCATGTGAGTTGACACAACCTTCCCAAATTAAAGTTTTAGATGTGCCCTCAAAATTTCTAGGGCATGGTTTTCCTGCAGGTTTATATTGAAAGTATGGGTTATCTCCCATTACTCCCCTTTCATTTGTTTTTAAGGAGAAAGGGAGAGGCTGGAGACCAAATATCCCAGTTCCTTTGTAGCTGATCTCTCTGGAATATAAGCAGCCAGACTTGAGTTTCTTGATGGATACAACCAGGTGTATGTCCAAGGCACAGAGTGGGGTATTTATAACCCATGGTAACATTAATTGCAGTGCCTTCTTCTCCTGGTTGAGCAGGGCAACGGTGATCTCTAGCTCCAGGCATCCACTCAACTATTGTTAGTATAGATTTCTGCATGAGCATCTATCCTGGTGAGAGGTTGAATAAGTGGAGGAAAAGGCACATAAGCCCAATAAGAAGAATTATGTGTAGCAGATAAATCAGCGTGAGAGGAAACTGGTGAGACAGAAAGTGTAAGGAGAATTATTAATTAAAACCTAGTGTAAGTGAGATTTAGTGTTGAAGGAAGAAGAGAACAGAGGGATGTTATTTTTAGACTAATAGAAATGGTGAGAATTTTAGGTTTGTAAGGAGAAAAAGAAAGGTAATCAGGAGAAGTCAGATTAGTTAGATGGGTCTCCACTGCCATCAGGGAGGATTGAATTAGACCCATTTTGATTTGTTGTGCCAGCTTTTAGGGAGTTGGCATGGATCTCACCATGCCTGAGGGCAGTCTCTGACATAGGTGTATTTTCTCTGTGGTTTTTGTTAGATGATCTCCTGGTGAAACACAAGCATATCCTCTTTCCCACTTTAAGTAGAATCAGGGACAATATTTAAAGGTTTGGGGAAATCCTTTAAGGCAGTAATTACAGCATTTAACTCTGCCCTTGAGCAGAGGTATAAGGGGTAGAAATAAGCTTGTTTGTAGGACCTACATAACCAGCATTGCCATTACTGGAGCCATCAGTGAACACTGTAACAGCCTCAGGAATGGGCTAATCTTTGGTTAATTGAGGGACCACCAAAGAAGTCATCTTTATAAAATCAAATAATTTATTCTTTGGATAACAATTATCAATAATGCCAATAAAATCAGCCACGTGAATTTGCCACAGTATCAAATGTTGAAAGGCGGCTTGAACTTCGAGCTGATTTAAAGGAACTACAATTAAATTAGTATCAAATCCAGAAATTTTAAGTATTCTACACAATGCCTGTCCAATTAAGATGGCTATTTGGTCCAGATAAACAGACATAGTTTTTGACACAGAATAAGGAAGAAGACACCACTCCTCTAAATCATTATGTTGAGCTATTAGTCCCATAGGAGAATGCAATGAAATGAAAACCAGAAGCTGAAAAGGCAGAAATGGATGTACTCTAGATAACTGGTTGGTCTGGATTCTTTCCTCTGTATTCCCATTCTAGTAAAGCCTCAGTGACCAAAGTCCTGGGACTGCGGAGATCAGAATTTCCCCACAGCATAGAAAACAAGTTAGACATTCATAGGTGTGGGGAAAAGGAAGAGAGATCAGATTGTTAATGTGTCTGTATAGAAAGTAGACATAAGAGACTCCATTTTAATCTGTAACCTTACCCCCAAACATGTGCTCCCTGAAACATGTGCTGTGTCAACTCAGGGTTAAATGGATTAAGGGGTGTGCAAGATGGGCTTTGTTAAACAAATGCTTGAAGGCAGCATGCTCATTAAAGAGTCATCACCACTCCCTAATCTAAAGTACCCAGGGACACAAAACTCTGCAGGGACATCTGCCTTGGAAAGCCAGGTATTGTCCAAGGTTTCTCCCCATGGGATAGTCTGAAATATGGCCTCATGGGAAGGGAAAGACATGACCATCCCCCAGCCTGACACCCATAAAGGGTCTGTGCTGAGGAGGATTAGTAAAAGAGGAAGGAACACCTCTTTGCAGTTAAGACCAGAGGAAGGCATCTGTCTTCTGCCCATCCCTGGGCAATGGAATGTCTCAGTGTAAAACCGGATTGTATATTCCATCTCCTGAGATAGGGGAAAACCACCTTAGGGCTGGAGGTGGGACATGCGGGCAGCAATACTGCTCTTTAAGGCATTGAGATGTTTATGTGTATACATATCTAAAGCACAGCACTTAATTCTTTACCTTTTTTATGGTGCAGAGACCTTTGCTCATGTGTTTACCTGCTGACCTTCTCTCCACTATTATCCTATGATCCTGCCTCATCCCCGTTTCTGAGAAACACCCAACAATGATCACTAAATACTAAGGGAACTCAGAGGCTGGTGTGGATCCTCCACATGCTGAATGCTGGTCCCCTGGGCCCCTTTTTCTTTCTCTATACTTTGTCTCTGTGTCTCTTTCTTTTCCAAGTCTCTCCTCCCACCTAATGAGAAACACCCACAGGTGTGGAGGGACAACCCACCCCTTCAATAGGTTGGAATACCTAAAGTAGGTCTTAAATAATTAATGTTACCCAAAAGTTTTTGGAAGTCATTTAAAGTTCTCAAATAATTTCTCTTAATTTGCACTTTTTGAGGTTGAATATGTTGTTTATTGACCACCATTCCTAAGTATTGAACAGGAGTGATCATTGAATTTTATCCTGAGTGATGTGTAATCCAGCCTCTGTAACATGGCAGCTCAAACTTTGATAACAGTCAATTAATTCCTTATCAGTGGGGGCAGCAATTACAATACCATCAATATAATGAAGAATATAGGCCTGGGAAAATTGGGCTCAAACTAGTGAAAGCACTTGTCCAACATAAAGCTGGCAGATTGTAGGGATGTTCAGCATTCCTTGAGGAAGTACTTTCCATTGATTATGAGCTGCAGGCTCCTGAATATTGGTAGATGGTACAGTGAAAACTATTTTTTTGCAATCCAATTTGTGTAAAGCAATATGGAAAAAATAATCTTTAAGATCAATAAATATGAGAGGCCAATTTTATGTATTAAAGCAGGGACAGGCATGCCGGGTTGGATGGCCCCCATAGGTTTAATTACAGTGTTAATGGCACTTAATTTGGTTACCATCTGCCATTTGCCTTATTTCTTTTTACTAGAAACACAGGAGAATTCCAGTGGGAAAGAGAAGGTTCCATAGTTTCAACTTGTAACTGTTCAAAAACCCTCTGAGTTAAAGCCTCCAGTTTTTCTTTAGAAAGCAGCGACTGCTGAATCCAAATGGGTGTGTCAGATTTCCTTTGCCAAGGTGTAGGATCAGGAGGCATGGCAGTGGCTGCCACTAAAAAGGATAACCTAAACCAGCCCTGTTTTCTTTTACAGTAACAGGGAGGGGTTTAGTAATCCTTTCATGCTTTGGTCTGAGACCAAGCCCAGGAACAAACCCCATGTTTTCCATCATATGCTTACTGGGAACACTATAAGAGTTATGTGGAATATTAATTTCAACCCCCTATTGTGCCAGTAAATCTCTACCCAAAAGATTAATGGAGATTGGCATGATATAAGGCTGAATTATACCCTTTTGACCGTCAGGGCCAGTCCAGTGCAAGGCAAGATAAATGTGCTGTCATGAACTTCCTTGGCTTTTCCAACACCTGCTAGACCCATATTAGCAGGATGTTTAAGCCAGGAGGAAGGCCATGAACTAGAGGAAATAACAGAAACATTAGCCCCAGTATCCACTATGCCCTCAAACTTTTTTTCTTGAATGCGTATGGTGCAGATGGGCCATTATTTAGAAATTATATTAATCCAATAAGTGGCCTTTTCACTTCCAGAGTGCCCCCCCAGGGCCACGTGTCTTATCTCCTTTGTTTAAAATGATATTAGGTAGTAAAAGCAATTGAGCTTGCTTAATAGTAGTAAAAGAAACAGGAGCTTGGCCTGGGGCATGTAGTTTATCCTAAGTTCCGCATACACATCTTTGTTACTTGCTTAGTGTTAAGAGCATCAAAGTTTAACTGGGCATAACTATCAAAGAAACTATCAGAGACTATGAGTTGAGCTTGAGTAATTAGAATGTCATTAGTCTGATTTACCTGAGCCTGCAAATGGGCCTTTTCTGACCACCAGGCTGAGACGTGGTTAGAACAGCTTTTGCCAAAAGGCCGGAGTCTAAAGGAAGTAATACAATCTCAGCACAAAAAGTTTGTAATACCATGCCAACATGAGGAGAAGTAGTACCATACTGAGTACAAACACCCTTAAATTATTTTTAAAAAGAAAGATTAAGAGGTACATAATGATGCAGACCAGTTGTGGAATCAAAATGACAGAAGGTGAGGGGCTGTAGATGGGGGGCCTGGAGAATTACAGGTAAATGGTAGTTTGGTCCCAGAGCCATTAGGTGACTCTGGAGGTTTGGAAAGAGAAGCATTAGCATATATATGGTCCTGGGCTATGTGAGTCAGGGCCACAGGAGCTACAAGTACTGGCTCTTCATGAAAAGAAGATCATCAGGGGGTAATGTTAAGCCAAAGTCACCAGAGTTAGACATTGAATTTTCAGCATCGTTAGGTGGGGGCGGAGTAGATGAAGGGAGAGGCTGCTGAGATAACGGAGGTCCTGTGGGAGGGGAAAGTTGAGGAGGTATTACAATGGCATGTACCAAGGCCCAATCACCCCAAACTGTGACAGGAACATAATTCCCTGTGGAGACCAGTTCCCGGAATGTTGCAACAACATGATTGTATAGTTCTACATCTAAGGTTCGTTTTTCAGGAAACAAAGGACAGTATTCTTTCACTGCCCTGAATAGTGTGAACATATTTTCCATAGGCACTTGAACACTGCCCAGGTTTTTTTTTTTTTTTTTTTTTTTTTTCTGTTTTCTGAGACAGAGTTTTGCTCTGTCATCCAGGCTGGAGTGCAGTGGTGTAATCTCCACTCACTGCAAGCTCTGCCTCCTGGGTTCATACCATTTTCCTGCCTCAGTCTCCTGAGTAGCTGGGACTACAAGCACCTGCCACCATGCCCAGCTAATTTTTTTGTATTTTTAGTAGAGATGGGGTTTCCGAGTGTTAGCCAGGATAGCCTCAATCTCCTGACCTCATGATCCACCCACCTCAGCCTCCCAAAGTGCTGGGATTACAGGCTTGAGACATCATGCCTGGCCACACCACTCTGTTTTAACAGGAGTTTAATATAGCAGAGATAAGCATTATGTTTAGACTCCACATGACCCATAGTTAACCCAGACCATACACAGACTACTCACCAGTCATCAGGGAGTCAAACACGCATATCTGTGGACCAAACTGATGATGTTTCCCAGCTCCTACAAAAGGGAACTGGGTTCCCACATGCAATTTTAGAAAAAAAAAGTCCATATGGGTGCCAGATATTGGGGGAACTTCAGCCCCTGACATTTCATGTGGTTTCTTTTCTATTTCCATAAGTGTCAGCCAGTCTGAGAAATAAAAGGAAAGAGTACAAAGAGAAATTTTAAAGCTGGGTGTCTGGGGAAGACATCACACATCAGCAGGTTCCATGATGCCCCCTGAGCCATAAAACCAGCAAATTTTTATCAGTGATTTTAAAGAGGGTAGGGAGTGTATGAATAGGGTGTGGGTCACAGAAATCACATGCTTCACAAGGTAATAAAATATCACAAGGCAAATGGAGGCAGGGTGAGATCACAGGCCTGGGGTGAAATTAAAATTGCTAATGAAGTTTCAGGCACACGTTGTCATTGACAACATCTTATCAGGAGACAGGGTTTGAAAGCAGACAACGGGTCTGACCAAAATTTATTAGGCAGGAATTTCCTCATCCTAATAAGCCTGGGAGTGCTATGGCAGACTGGGGCTTATTTCATCCCTTATCTACAACTGTAAAAGACAGACATTTGCAAAGCAACCATTTCAGATACTGCCCCTTGGGAAGGCAGTCTCCTTCCCAGGGATGTTCCTTGCTGAGAAAAAGAATTCAGCAATATTTCTGCTATTTGCTCTCAAAAGAAGAGAAATATGGCTGCATTCCACCTGGCCCACAGGCAGCCAGATTTTAAGGTTATCTCCTTAGATAACCTGAACATCACTGTTATCTATCCTGTTCTTTTTTCAAGGTGCCCAGATTTCATATTGTTAAAACAATTTATGCAGTTAACACAATCATCACAGGGTCCTGAGGTGACATTCATCCTCAGCTTATGAAGATGACAGGATTAAGAGGTTAAAGTGGAGGCAGGCATATGAAATCACAAAAGTATTGATTGGGGAAATGATAAATGTCCATGAAATCTTCACAATTTATGTTCAGAGATTACAGTAAAGACAGACATAAGAAATTATAAAAGTATTAATTTGGGGAACTAATAAATGTCCATGAAATCTTCACAATTTATGTTCTACCATGGCTTCAGCTGGTTTCTCCATTCGGTGTCCCTGACTTTCTACAACAAGAATGAATGAGAGTCATTATTTGATAGCAGAATAAGGTGACTATAGCCAATAATAACATAATTGTACATTTTAAAATAAATAGTGCAATTAGATTGTTTGCAACTCAAAAAGTAAATGCTTGAATTCTTTGTTATGTAATTATTTAACTTTGTATGTCTGTATCAAAGTATCTTGTGTATGTTATAAATATTTACACCTATGTACCCACAAAAATTGAAAATTAAAAATATATAAGACACTTGACTCAATTTGAGTATTGGGTAAGTATTGTTATTATTTGTATAAATATCTTCCAATAAGTGCTTAAACATATTACACAAAAACATGCAAATATTGCATAGCTATGCTAAAAGTTTCTTCATTGCTTATCCCAATTTTAAACTTTACTGTGTTTCTTGTATTTTCTTACAGTGAATCTGATGCATCCATTATAGAAGTAGCACAATATTTACAATAATATCATACAGACATAGGGAAAGAAAAAAAGAAAAATCCTTAGAGGTCATGTCAGTTGGTAAGAGTATAAAAGAAAATTGAGTCCCAAATGATACATTAAAAATATAAATTAAAATGTATATCTGAGCTCTCACCAGAAAACGTGGCAACCAGATTGTTCTTGGGCTGAGAATGAAGTCCCTGAGCACTCTCAGAGACAGACAATGCAAATCAAGTTCATTTTTATTGTGCTCCCTTTACCTTCAAAATTGTGTAAGTCCTTAAACATATATATAACTATGAGAAATTGTGGGAAAAATATCACCATTAAATGTACCAAAACAAAAGACTGTTCACAAATACTGCAGATGTTTAGACTAGATATCTGAAGCAAAGAAAGAGAATGTAATAAAAAATATTTTAAAGAAAATAGAGCATGATAAATCTGTTTCTTTATCCTTATAATAATGCCAAATTTGTTGAGTTTCTTTTTTAAATGGCATGATTTGTCTACAGATATTTGTACTCTGGCTTAAATTAAATGTATATAAAGTTATATAATAAAACACTGGGCTGTTTTGTTATTATATTGATAATTTCTTGGCCACCACCACTTTGATCATATTCTATAAACAGCACTGTAAGACCTATAACTGGTTATCAACAACATAAAGTGATGAGGAGAGTTTCATGTGACAGATGAAGGAAGGTCTGTTAGTGCAGTGGCAACAGTTGGCAACCTGAGAAAACAAGCTCATAATTTTAGAAAAGTATTATTCTTTCTAACTTGATATTTCCATGAAAAGAACCTTGTGAAATGCAGAAATGACAAAAGAATGATTGTTAGTTTGGAAACCTCTAAAATTCCTTCCTGGTGATAAGTTTTTCTTTCTCATTATTGAAGAATATATGAGCAGGATGGGCATGGTGGTTCATACCTGTAATCCCAACACTTTGGGAAGCCAATATTGGAGGATCATTTGAGGCCAGGAGCTCAAGTTTACCATGGGCAACATAGCAACACCCTGTCTCTACAATTTCTTTTTAAACTAGCCCACTGTGATGGCATATGTCTGTAGTCCCAGCTACTAGGGAGGCTGAGGTGGGAGAATTGTTTGAGCTTATGTGTTTGAATCTAGAGTGAGTTATGATTATGCCACTGCACTCCAGCAAGAATGACAGAGCTAGATACTGTATACAAATATATACATATTGTATATATTGTCAAAGACCAGTCATAGGTCTTACAATGCTGTATATACAATATGGTAAAAATGGTGTTGAAAAAGAAGTTATCAAAATAATAATAAAAGCCCAGTGTGCTCTTTTATTATGTATATTGTTTATAAATTTAATATAAATTAGGTAGAATATGAAGATCTGTAGACAAATAAAGTTATTTATTTTTAATCTCAACATAATATAACTTTTTTTCTTTTCTTTCTTTCCTTTTTTTTTTTTTTTTGAGACAGAGTCTCACTCTGTTACCCAGGCTGGAGTGCAGAAGCTTCATCTCGGCACACTGCAACCTCTACCACCCTGTTTCAAACAATTCCCCTGCCTCAGCCTCCAAAGCAGCTGGGATTAGAGGTTCCTGCCAGCATGCCAGGCTAATTTTTGTATTTTTAGTAGAGCAAGGGTTTTACCATCGTGGCCAGGCTGGTCTTAAACTCCTGACCTTGTGATCCACAGGCCTTGGCCTCCCAAAGTGCTGGGATTTGAGACATCAGCCACCATGCCCAGCCAACATTTCTTTTTTAAAGTGTGCAAGCTCTTTGACCATCATGTCTCTGTGTATCTCTGTAATAAGGTAACCAGAGCAACTGTTTCCACTGTAGAGTTGGGAGGAGATAAAGGCACATCCTTTGTATTTTCACTGCTCTTATCAGAATCAGGTGAGGTCTCTGCACTCTGATTTTACATCTCTTAAATGTGCATAGTAGAGAGATTTTTATCATGAATACTTTTAAGAGAAATTATAAATTCTATAATGTTCAGGGACCTGTAGGTTTTCTATTGTTCATGTTTCTTCTTGATATTTTTAGGCTCTGGCCAGCCACAAATGAATAATCTCTATGATCATCATTGTTTTTCTTTGTGTTTTAAACTTTCCTGATTCCATTCTCTCTATGTTTTATTTTAAAGAAGAATAGATACCAGAAAATCCTATCCCTACCAAATGCAAAAAAAAAAAAAAAAAAAAAAAAATTATAAATATTAACATTTACAAGTCACATTTGTGAATATGTGTTTAATTAGAAAATTACAATTTTAAACTTTCAAAGGAAATGGTAATAATATAAAACTGAGGACTTTTTATAATAAGGAACTCATATATTTAATATTTTGCAAATTATTATTCTCTCATCACCACATAGTGTTACCTAAATTAATATATAACCAATTTAATAAATTCAGTTTTAAAAACCACAAAATTACAAAACAATTAATACAATATTTGAAATCGTGATTCACATTGTCAGCCTCCCCTCAGTAAAGTTCTATTAACTCTACAAAAATTTTATAAAGGGTAAACGATACATTTCCAGGTAGCTTTGTGGTAATCAAAAAGGAATTGATTTATTAGCAATTTTTATACCACATTGAGACAAAATATTATTTGTGATAAATATCATTATTGTTATGTATTTAAAACATCTCATGTATTAAGAAATCATACTTTATATAGGGTCAAGCTAGCCAATTAGAAGCATCTGTGGCCTGTGGCTCTCATGGAGAGCAATGAAACCTGACAGTGAATTCTGCACCTTCAATTAAGGATTCCAGATTCTTGCATTGTGACTGACTAGGCAGACAGCTTGACCCACAGAGCATGAGGAAAAGCAGGTGGGGTGATGGCCCATACAGGTGTGGCATGGAGCTAGGGGAGCCCCCACTGACAGCCAAGTGAAGCGGTGAGTGATTGTGAGAATCTGCCCAGGAAACAATGCTTCTCCTATGGATCTTTGCAACCTGCAAGTCAGGAGATGCCCTCATGAACCCAGCCATCATGGACTTTGGTCTGAAACACCAAAGTCTGCGTGAAGTGTTGGCAGAGTGCTGGCTGGCTCACTGGGGCATGAATGGAAACCCAGGAATTTTTAATACTCTGGCCATTCTAGCCTACTGGCACCAGGGACTGGGAAGAGTTTCCCATAACACAGCACAGCTGCTGTGCCTGATTGTGGCCAGTCTGCTTCTTTAACTCCTCATTGGACAGGACCTCCCTATCTGATTTTTACAGCTGCAGCCAGAGTTCTATGGACAGAACTCTAATTTTTTCTCTGGGATGAAGTCCCCAGGGAGAGGGGTAGCTGCTGTCTCCCCAGTTCAGCCAACCTAGGCTTTCCATTCTGCTGACCCTGGAGACTCCTGGGGTTCAGCACAGCACATCTGCTCTGTGAAGGGGCAGCCAGACTTCTGCTTTAAGCAATCCCTGAACCGTTTCCTCCTGACCAGTCAAGGCCTCCCAACAAGGGCCTCCAGAAACCTCCTATAGGAGTGTTTCAGGTGACATCAAGTCAGTATCCCCTTGGACTGGCGCCCCCAAAGGCAGGATCAGGCTGCCATCTTTGCTGTTTCACAGCCTTCACTGATGATACCTCCAGGTGCAGGAGAGACTGAGGTAACTATGGTCCAGAATGGACCCCCAGAAAACTGCAGCAGCCCTTGGGAAGAGTGGCCTGACTGTTAAAAAGAAAACAGAAAGCAAGAACAACAATATCAACAAAAAAGACTCCATAAAACCCCACTCAAAGGTCAGCAACATCAAAGATCAAAGGTAGATAAGCCCACAAAGATGAGAAAGCATCAACACAAAGATGCGAAAACTCAAAAAGGCAGAATGCCTCTTCTTCTCTAAATGACAACACCTCCCTAGCAAGGGCACAGAACTGGCCAGAGGCTGAGATGGCTGGATTGACAAAAGTAGGCTTGAGAAGGGGGGTAATAACAAACTTCACTGAGCTAAAGGAGCACATTCTAACTTAATGCAAAGAAGTTAAGAATTATTTTTAAAAATACAGGAGCTGATAATCAGAATATTCAGTTTAGAGAGGAATATAACTGACTTTAGAGAGGAATAAACTGAATATTCAGTTTAGAGAGGAATATAATGGAGTTGGAAAACATAACATGAGAACTTCACAATGCAACCACAAGTATCATTAGGAGAACAGGCCAAGTGGAGCAAAGAATCTCAGAGCTTGAAAACTATCTGTCTGATATAAGACAGGAAGAGAAGAATAGAGAAAAAAGAACAAAAAAGAATAAACAAAACCTTCAAGAAATATATGATTATGTAAAAAGACTGAACTTAAGACTGATAAGGATACCTTGATCCACCAAGATCAAGATAGCTTCATCCCTGGGATATAAGGTTGCTTCAACATAGGCAAATCTGTAAATGTAATTCATCACATAAACAGAACTAAACACAAAAAGAGTTTGATTATCTCATTAGTTGCAGAAAAGGCCTTCAATAAAATTCAACATCCCTTCATGTTAAACTCTCAATAAACTAGCTATTGAAGGCTCATATCTCAAACTAATAAGAGCCATACATGACAAACCCACAGCCAATATCATACTGAATGGGCAAAAGCTGGAAACATTCTCCTTGAAAACAGACATGGACACGGATGTCCTCTCTCACCACTCCTATACAACATTGTATTGAAATTTCTGGCCAAGGCAATGGTGTAGGAGAAAGAAACAAAGGTATTTAAATAGGAAGAGAGGAAGTCAAATTATCTTTGTCTGCAGACGACATGATCCTGTGTCTAGAAAACCCCAACATCTTAGCCCAAATGCTTCTTAAGCTGATAAACCACTTCAGCAAACTCTCAGAATACAAAATCAATATGCAAAAGTCGCTAACATTCCTATACACCAGCAACAGACAAGCAGAGAGCCAAATTATAAATGAATTTCATTCACAATTGCTAGAAAAAGAATAAAATACCTAGGAATGCAGCTAACAAGAGAAATGAAGGACCTCTTCAAGGAGGACTACAAACCACTGTTCAAGAAATCAGAAAGGACACAAACAAATGAAGAAACATTCCATGGTCATGGATAGGAAGAATTAATTTGTGAAAATTGCCATGCTGCCCAAAGTAATTTGTAAAATAATTCTATGCTATTCCCATTAAACTGCCATTGACATTCCCCAGAGAATTAGAAGAAACAATTTTAAAATTCTTATGGAACTAAAAAAGAGCCCAAATAGCCAAAACAATTCTAAGCAAAAAGAAGAAAGCTGGAGGCATCACACTATCCAACTTCAAGCTAAACTATAAGTCTACAGTAACAAAAACAGCATGGTACTGGTACAAAAACAGCATGGTACTGGTACAAAAGCAGACACATAGACCAATGGAACAGAATAGAAAACTCAGAAATGAGACCATACACATAAAATCATCTGATGACAAACCTGACAAACACAAGAAATGAGGAAAAGATCCTTTATTTAATAAATCGTGTTGGGGAAACTGTCTAGCTATATCCAGGAAGCTGAAACTGTATGTCTTTCTTACACCTTATAAAAAATTAACTCAAGATGGATTAAAGACTTAAAGCTGAGACCTAAAACTATAAAAACCCTAGAAGAAAACCTAGGCATTATCATTTAAGACATAGGTATGGGCAAAAACTTCATGATTAAAACACCAAAAGCAATGGTAACAAAAGCCAAAATTGGCAATTGGGATCTGATTAAACTAAAGAGCTTCTGCACAGCAGAAAAAACTGTTATCAGAGTGAACAGGCAACCTATAGAATGGAAGGAAATTTTTGCAATCTATCCATCAACAAAGGGCTAATATCCAGAATCTACAAAGAACTTAAATTTACAAGAAAAAAACAACCCCATCAAAAAGTGGGCAAAGGAAACAAACCACACTTCTTAAAAGAAGGCATTTATGTGGCCAACAAACATGTGAAAAAAAAAAAAAAAAACTCATCATCACCAGTCATTAGAGAAATGCAAATCAAAACCACAATGAGATACCACCTCACACCAGTTAGAGTGGTGATTATTAAAATGTCAGGAAACAACAGATGCTGGAGAGGATGTGGAAAATAGGAAAACTTTTACACTGTTAGGGGGAGTTTAAATTAGTTCAAAAATTCTGGAAGACAGTGTGGCAATTCCTAAAATGTCTAAAGCCAGAAATACCGTTTGATCCTGTGATCCCATTACTGGATATATACCTAAAGGATTATAAATCATTCTTCCATAAAGACACATGCACACATATGTTTATTTCAGCACTGTTCACAATAACAAAGACTTGGAACCAACCTAAATGCCCATCAATAATAGACTGGATTAAGAAAATGTGGTAAATATACAGCATGGAATACTATGCAGCCATAAAAAAGGATAAGTTTATGTCCTTTCCAGGGACATGGATGAAGCTGGAAACCATCATGCTTAGCAAACTAACACAAGAAAAGAAAACCAGGCTGGGCACTGTGGCTCATGCCTGTAATCCCAGAACTTTGAGTGGCTGAAGTGGACAGATCACCTGAGGTTGGGAGTTTGAGACCAGCCTGACCAGCATGGAGGAACCCCGCCTCTACTAAAAATACAAAAACTTAACCAGGCATGGAGGCACATGCCTGTAATCCCAGCTACTTCAGAGATGGAGGCAGGAGAATAGCTTGAGCCCAGGAGGCAAAGGTTGCAATGAGCTGAGATTGTGCCCTTGCACCCCAGCCTGGGCAACAAGACTGAAACTCCATCTCAAAAAAGAAAAGAAAAGAAAAGGAAATCAAAAACTGCATGTTCTCACTCATAAGTAGGAGTTGAACAATGAGAACACATGGACACAGGAGGGGAACTTCACACACTGGGCTTTCTTTGGGAGTGAGGGGCTGGAGGAGGAATAGCATTAGGAGAAATACCTAATGTAGTGATGGGTTGATGGGTGCAGCAAACCACCATGGCAGGTCTATACCTATGTAACAAACCTGCACGCCCTGCCTATGTATCCCAGAACTTAAATTATAATAAAAAAACTTTACATAAATGCATAAAGTCTAGCATAGCTAATATATTATAATGAAACACCAACTATAATCCAAGCTCAAAGAGAACACCATAAAATTATGAAGGCCTTTCCACAAATCTCTAAATTTATGTCTTCATAAGATTATATTTCTATTTCTTCTTAAATAGTTTCCTTATTTTAGCTATGATTTAGTGATAGTAATATGGTAATTATGAGGACAAAATTCTCCTAACTCTCCATTGAGAAAATTCTGCCTCATTTCACCACACAACTGAGTCTTAAGCAGTCACTTCTGTTTTTTTTTTTTTTTTTCTTTGAGACAGAGTCTTGCTCTGTCACCCAGGCTGCAGTGCAGTGGCAAATTCTCTGCTTACTGCAAACTCCGCCTCCCAGGTTTACACCATTCTCCTGCCTCAGCCTCCTGAGTACCTGGGACTATAGGCACCCACCACCACACCTGGCTAATTTTTTTGTATTTTTAGTAGAGACAGTTTAACTGTGTTAGCCAGGATTCTCTCAATCTCCTGACCTCGTGATCTGCTCACCTCAGCCTCCCAAAGTGCTGGGATTACAGGTGTCAGCCAACACTCCTGTCCTAAGCAGTCACTTCTAATGCAGCTGAATAATAGATACTTACCCAGTTGAGTCTATGAATTAAATCCATGTATGTGAGATAAGGCCACCAAGGAGTGGTAATAAATGGAATGCCATCAGCTCATCTTCCTTCAGGCCTATATTTGTCTTGTCACTTGTAGAAACAGGACAGCCCTGGCATTGAGATTGTTAGAAACAGAGAGTATCAAAGGGAAAACTGAACTCCCCTACTTTTTGGAAAACATCAGATTGGAAACAGATGGGCTCCAATGTTTGCCACGTGTGACGTCATTGCCCCAGGTAGCCTTGCTCAGGACCACATTTCTTGTCAGTAAAACAGAAGCCAAACAATATTTCTAACTTCCAAGAGAATAGAACATAATGTCAGGTTTTCTCATGGATTCCCACAAGTTGAAGAAAGTTTCATGACCTTCATTTATTTCTTCTTCAGTTGTCTCAGGGTCACCTAGATACATAAGCTACTTTGTTGGAATTTGGAAGATACCTCATGCTTCAAAATTACTTAAAAATATTCTTTTTCTCCCTCAGAACAGAGCCCAGGTCAAGGCAACTGGCAAGGGAAGCAGAATGTAGGCTGCTTTTCACCTCTCACATAATAGGCCTCGTATATTTATCAAGGACAGAAAAAAAAAAAAAAAACACCTCCATTACAGGCAGCATCGATAACTGTGATGCACACTGTCCTTTATGTACCTTATTTTGAAATAAATTTCCAGGAACCTGTGTTTGCATCTAATCCTTTTTTCTTATCTACTCTCTCGTCATGGATATATTTTATTTCACAAACTAGAATGCACACTTCTTGACAACAGACAAATTTTTTGCTGTGTGACACCCATGAACCAAACCGAAATATAACTTTAACCTTAATCTTGATTATAACAGCCATGTTTATGGTTTTTTTTAAATAAAAAAACCCACAATATTATAATGGTGCTTTTCTTCTCATAAATCTTAGCACAGAGCACGAGCTCAAGCTGTTTGGGTTTCGCATGGTGTGTTCCCATGTGTTGTCTTTCATTCTATAACAGAAAGTCTTCCAATTGGCCTCATTTAGAACACCCTCACCCTCAGACTTCTACTCTCTGCAAATACAATTCTGCCTGAACTTTCTGATTGGATCCATTCTATCATTAGCTGTCATCACTACAACCTCAATGGTCAATCTTTGTTGTTTCTTAGCTCTTAATTTGTTCATTTAATTGCCTTATTTGGAGTCTGTCTATTTCTTGTTTTTAAACATTCCTTGGTCAGTGCTCACAGAAAACATATAAAACTGTCGAGTGAGAATCCTACACCTAGCATGGCTATGTATCAAAAACTGATGATTGCTTGAGTTCAGGAGTTCAAGACAGATGTGGGCAACATAATGAGCCCTCATCTCTGCTAAAAATAAAAAATATACTTTAGTCAGGTGTGGTGGTGTGGACCTGTAGTCTCTCAGCTGCTTGGGAGGCTGAGGTGAGAGAACTGCTTGAGCTCAGGAGATCTAGGCTACAGTGAGTTATAATTGTGTCACTCTAGCCTGAGTGAGAGTGAGGTCCTCTCTCAAACAAACAAAAAAACAACAACACCACCAATACAGAACCTTAGGGAATCTAATAAAAATGTAGTTTCAGTCAATCTTTGCTCTTTTAAATTCCTGATTTTTCCATACATTCTAATGCAAAGGGAAATGAAGGCACTGGTGAGTCACAATCTGGAGGGGCTTGCCCTAGTCTTAGTGTATGTTATCTCTGGGCAACCCGTTCAAAATTTCCAGAGACATCTGATGTGAAGAATAAGCCACTGTCAGCATCTCAGAAAAGGTTTTCACTTTAGGCCTCCCTGAAGCAACAGCCTAAGAGATTTGGGATCTACCAGGAGCATATTTTACTCCCTTAAACATTTTCCACAAGTGACCTGGACACAGGGTTGTCTCTAGGATGTAGGTGCTTCGTTACCAGAATTCTACATTCTGATCGGTTCTGTCACCAAGGAAGTAAGATGCTTTTTCGAAGTTTCATCCTCTGCCTCCTTGCTTTCTTCCATAAAACACATCCAAAGGTCCTCCTGGGCTACTGATTGCTCAAAATCCCTGCATATCAACTCTTTACCTGTGCACAATTATGCAAGCACAGCCCTCCTCAGTTCCCTGAAAAGACCTGAATGAAGCCAAGGCCACAGATATGAGGTCATAGATCTGGGTAAGAACCTACTTTTTCTTATGAGTTCTGTGACACTAGAAAAGTTATTGTGGGTTTTGGGGCCTTTCAACGTGTACAGTGGGTAACATGCCAGCATCTCCTTCCTAGAGAACTTATCAGGTGTGTATGAGATAAAAGCTGTAAAACTTGTGGTGCAGCATCCCATGTAGACAATGCACACACTTAGAGATAAAAGAATTATAAGAAGGAATGGGAGGTAACATAGAATACAATTCAAGCACACCTGTGTCCAGCATGTGACACTGGAAAGTCGCTTCCCCTCTCAGCCTCAGTTTTCATTCTGCACCAGTAAGAGTTTGAGGTGAAAGAAATTCAGATATTGTCATCCTCTGACATTATTCTTTTCAGTGCCTTCTCATTATATTCAGAATCAGACCCATGTCCTTCATTTTGGCTTATGTGGTTGGCAGACTATAAGAAGGGTCATAACACTAAGGCTCATAACACTAACGGGTCTGTGTCTCATTTCTGACTAAGAGAATACAATAAACCTGATGCGATAACACTTCTGTCTTAGATTGGCTGTTACAGCAAAGGTAGACTGAGCCACTTATCAACAATAGAATGTTCTTTCTCACAGTTCTGGAGGACAGAAGTTGAAGATCAGAATGCCAGAATGGTTGAGCTCTAGTGAGAACTGTCTCTTCTGAAATTTGGACTGTAGACTTTACATTGTATATTTACCTGACAGATAGTGGAGGATGGAGTTCTCTGGGTTTTTGTGTTTTGTTTTGTTTTGTTTATAGCACCAGTAATCCTGTTCCTGAGGGTTTCACCTTCAGGACCTAATTACATCCCACTCCCTAGTACTGTTACACTGGGGGCTAGGATTTCAACAACATACACAATTTTTGATGGGGAAATGTTCCGTCTATTGCAACCCTTATTATGTGATTATCAAAAAAGCTGCCATTTTCTACTAGTCTCTTTCTTCTGTGTTTCCTTCCTCAATCTATTTCTCTCATCTCTTCTACTTACTCGGTCCATTGTTTTCTCTCTCATTTTCTGCCAATGTCTTTCTCTTTCTCTTTCAATGTGTATTTCTTTCCCAGTCTTTCTACTGTGTTCCTCAAGTTCAGAAAGGAAGAGCCAGTGTTATGAGCTGCCTATGCAGTGGCCTACAAAACAGAGAATGAGGGAGTGCCCAGGACCCAGGAAACACTCAGGCTCTGTTTACACTGAATCTGACCAATATGCATATGAGTGTGCTTGGAATCTAATCCTCTCACAGCCCAGCTTCAGCTGAGAACATAGCCCCAGCTTCATGGAGCCCCATGTGTGGGCAACCAGGGAATGTGTCCAGATTCTGGTCCACATAAGCTGCAAGATAGTAAGCATTCGTTGTTAAAGGTGCTAAGTTTGGGGACAATGTTGTCAGAGAGAAGCAGACCACTATTTTATTCTTCCAGGCCCCAGAGTCCTCCTTCCCTCTTCTTTTCTCTTCTCTAGGCTCCGTCTAGCCCCACTGGCCTCTTTCTCACATCCTCTGCCAAAGCAAAGCATTAGTGGCAAAATCTATGACCTAGACTCAGAAGTCACACATGGACACTTCTGTCACATTCTATTCACCAGAAAGGATTTTTAAGCTTGACATACCTTCAAAAAGAAGAGAATTAGGGTCTATGAAAGCACTTCAATAAGTTTATGAAAATGTGAAAGTAAAACACAGAAATATAATATACAAACTTTATTTCTCAACATTAGCTTCATCAAGTTCAAGACACTTTTATAAGCAATAATACTAGCCTTCAGTCTATCCCCACAAAAAGTAAGGTCCTAGGAATTTAATCATGTCAGGAAAGTCTCTTTTACATTATTAACTGAAGAAAAATGGGTGTCCTTTAAATCTGTTTTAAAATCAGAAGAGAAAAAGAAGTTAGAGGGAGCCAAATCAGGGTTAAAAGGTGGTTGCTTAATAATTTTCCATGGAAACTCTGGCAAAATTGTCTTTATTTTATTTATTTATTTTTTTAATGAGAGGAATGAGGAGGAGCATTGTTTTAGTGGAGGAGAATACTATGGTAAAATTTTCTGGAAATATTTCCCCTAAAGCTTTGGCTAACTGTCTCAAAATACTCCATAATAGCACATGTTATTTCATTTTGTATCATTTTGCATTGATTTGTTTTGTTTTCTTTTTGGGCCTCTAGAAAGCCAACAGGCAAAATGCCTTGAGCACCCTAAGACACTGTTGCTATGAGCTTTGTTCTACACCAGCAACCTTTTGCTAAGACTGGACCACTTTTACCTCTTGGTAGCCATTGCTTTAATTGTGTTTTGTCTTGAAAATTTCATGGAACAGCTGTGTTTGACTTCCTCAAACAATTATTTGAGGAAATGCTTCAGGATCTTGATAACATTTACGTATAATTTCAGTTGAAAGCTCTGTTCTTGTCTGCAGCTGATCTAGGAAAAAGAGTTTTCAAATCTATTGAGTGGAAAATTTTTCAAAATTGTGAAAATGTAACCAATTGAGATGGCTGTGGTGTTGACTGTTGCTTATACTGTTGTCATTCTTAAAGCATGGCATGAACAAGATTAATATCTTTTCTGGTGAATTAATGTGAATTGTCTTCCACTGTGGGCTTTATCTTCAACACCTGATCATCCCTTCTTTAAATGAGTTATTCATTTGTATACTTGTGAATGCTGGGGGCATTGTCCTCATAAATTGTTACAAAGAGTTAGTTATTTTACTATTCTTTCACCCAAAATTGACATAAATTTTATGTTTATTCTTGCTTTAATTTTAGCAGAATTCATTTTGCCTTAATAGGATATCTTTTCAAACTGGTGTCTTAGTTTCCTTATTATAATTCCTCAAATTAGATCCTGTTCAGACATGTTTTAACAACGTTAGTACAAGTGTATTTAGTTGCAAAATATTTTTGAAATCTACACAGAATTTCTTCATAATATGCATTTCCCATGAACTTTTTGAAGATCCTTCATACTTTCTGAAGAGTTTCAAAGAAATTTTGAATATATGTTTAAACTATTACAAGAAAAGTATCTATAAAACCAAATTTCAGATTTATCAAGTTTGTGATAGGTATAGTAACCAATGGAAATATCAAATGGGCAGCTTAGTTATTAAAATAGAATTGGATTTA
Organism: Pongo abelii; assembly: GCF_028885655.2. Lineage (NCBI taxonomy): Eukaryota > Metazoa > Chordata > Mammalia > Primates > Hominidae > Pongo > Pongo abelii. The sequence goes on from NC_072009.2 coordinate 53,496,205, forward strand.
AATGATTATAGAGGTATTCAGTAAAGACCTGCAGGCATTGAGAAGCCTTAAAAATTTAGAAATAAAATAACAGGATTATATGTACCATTTAAGAGGAGAGATATCAGAAAAAAATAAGAACAGAGAGAACCAATAATAGCAAATGATATGTAAAATTTAAGAATAGTGAAGCCATTGCTGTCCTGCAGAGGAGCATTGATATTTCTTTGTCAATAGTATTACTGAAACTCCTGCTTCAATTTCCAAAATCCTGTCTTTGTGAAGCAGTGACACCAATCAAAACAAAATTATGAAGTAGACTGGACATAAGCACCATATTTTGAGTGTCACTGTCTCCCGTCACCATCTGATGGAATTGTCTAGTTGCAGGAAAACAAGCTCAGGGTTCCCACTGATTCTACCTTACAGTGAGTTGTATAACTATTTCATTATATATTACAATGCAATATAATAAAGTACAAAATAAATGTAATGTACTTGAATCATCCTGAAACTATCCCCCTGCCCAGTCCGTGGATAAGTTGTCTTCCATGAAACTAGTCCCTAGTGCTGAAAAGACTGGGGAGTGCTGCCATATAGAAAGAAAAATTTAAAGAGAGGAAAACACAAAATCTATAACAATTTTAATAATATATGCACTGAAGCTGTACAGAATACACCAATTTCATTCACTTATTTAAGTAACAACAAATACCTATGAATCAGTCCAAATGCCTGGAATTGTTTTAGGAGAACAGTGAATGAAACAGCAAGAGAGAAAGATAGCAAATTAAAAATATACATGTATGATTATCAGAGCAAGACCCCGTCTCCATAAAAAATCTACACATGCATGTCGAGTTGTAATGAGTACTAAGAACAAAAATGAAGAATGAAAGAAGAAAGAGACAGAAAAGTTAATTCACGTAGAATGATCAAGGAAGTTTTTCTGCAATTACAGTGGTTAACATCACAGGTATTAGAGTCAGACAGATGCCAGTTTTTATCCTGGTTCTGTGTCTCATAGCTGGGTGTCCCATGGACAATTTATCCCACTTTTAAATCTCAGTTTTCAAATTTCTAATTTCTATTTTTTTTTTTAGAAATAAAAGCACATGAACAAACATAAACATACATAAAGAATCAAGCACAGAAAAACGATGAGGCTGTATAATGAATCGAGTGTAATGGTTATAAAAATGGAGATAATAAAACTGCCAAACTTATTAGACAAATCTGAAGATTAGAAGATAAGTATACATGAAGAATTTCTCATGTAATGTGGCATATAGTTAGCTCATATTATTATCCTCATATTACTAAAGGAAAATATGTATCATACTTGGGCATTAAAAAAGCTTTGAGACATACTTTTTCAAATTATGTAAATACATAATTAAAGATTCAATTTTATGTTAAATTAAATAGTTCTACCTTTAAGATTTTTAAAAGAGATTTCTTGAAAGCATATGTCAAAAATCTCATGTAATGCTTTCTGCTTCTTAACCAAAGTTTAGAGAAACTTAACAATCACAGTCTTAAAATGTAGTTACATTAAATAAACTATTTAAAGCAAGAATAAGCACAGCAGCTTTAATTTCTTAAAAACTGCGTAAGCATTTCAACTAAAAAATTATTTCTTTCAAATACACAGGAATCTGTTTAGAAAAATTTTAAATAGAAAAAATTGGAATTCTAAAGTAAAAAGTGCCTAAGGCCATAAAATTTTTTATAGCTTCTAATTTTGATGTCAACCAGGGGAAAAAAAATTCTCTGAAATTTGCTTTTATTCCAATAAAGGCTTGTTTTTTTTTTGTCACCGGCAATACAGAGTGACTCCTTCAGGTTGAATCTTGAAGGTAAACTTTAACTTAATTTTAAGTTTTGACTAATTTTTAAAGATTTCTCAGTCACCCACCATGATTTAATCTCAGAAACCAAGATCTCAATTTCATATAGACTTTTGGAATATTAAAATAGAAGGTTAAATGCTTCAAAATAATATTCTTGTAGAGGCTTGCATAGGTGGGCCAGGAATCTCCATGTATTACAAAGTTTATGAGAACATAGCAAATGTTGATACACACATTTAATTCTGAAATAAAAATTTACAATAAATAAAATTGTAACAAATCAGGAAAATTCTGTAGGTTACACATTTTATGTCTAAAAATACAGGTATTAAACACTCAAGGATGGATAAAAGAAGAAATCACAAGAGAAAACAGAAAATATCTAGAGACAAATTAAAAATATGAAATACCAAAAGTTAAGACATACATCAAAAACAGTAGCATAAGAGAAAAATTTATAGCGACAAATGGTTGTAAAAAGTAAGATATCAAATCAACAACTTAACTTTATACCTAATGAAATAAAAACAGAGGGAAAAAGAGAGAACAACTAAAAGCTAGAAAAATAACTGACAAAAATAGCAGTGGAAATAAGTGAAACATAGAATTGAAAAATACTGAAAAACAACAAAACCAAGTTTGTTCTCTGAAAAAGTTCAACAAAACTGACAAACCTTTAACTAGATTGACTAAGAAAAAAAAGAATACACAAATTACAAAACTCAAAAATAAAATTTGTACTTTACTACCAAATTTTTGGAGTAAAAAAAGAACTTAAGAGAGTGCCATAAGAAACTGTACCCTTAAAAATTGAATAACATAAATAAAATGAACAAATTCCTAGAAACAAAAAACCTACTAAGACTGAATGAGAAAAATTGAATAAACCTATTCAGCAAAGAGATTCAGCAAGAAGATTGCATCAGTAATCAAAAACCTAGCAACAAAAAAAGCCTGGACCAGATGGCTTCACCGTTGAATTCTACCCAACGTTTAATGCAGAATTAATGCCAGTTTTTCTCAAGCTTTTTCAAAACGTTGAAGAGGAGGTAACATTTTCTAACTTATTCTATGAGACTAGTATTACTCTGATACCAGGCCAGAAAAAGACACCATAAGAAAACTACAAACATCCCTTACAAATGCTGATTCAGAAATCCTCAACAAAATACCAGCAATTCAAATTTATCAGTACATTAAAAGGATTACACACTATGAATGAGTATAGTGTATACACACTATGAATGACTCCTGAAATAAAAGTATGTTCCAACACATGAAAATCAGTGTAAGATCACGTTAACATAAAGAAGGAAAAAACCTTCAGATGATCATTTTAATCAAAGAAAAGAATCTGTCAAAATTTAACCCACATTCATGATAAAAATGTACTTAATGAACCATAAAAAGAAATAAAACATCGATGTAATGTTACATTAAAAAAAGCACACACACAGCCAACATTATGGTGAAAGACTGAAAGCTTTTACTCTAAGAGCAAAAACAAGGATGCCTGCTTTTACTACTTCTATTTAATTTAGTACTGAAGATTTTAGTTAGTTAAAACAAAAAGTCAAGTAAAAGAATAAAAGATAATCCAATTTTTAAAAAAATAAAATTATCTGTTCACAGATGACATAATCTTATATGTTAAAAATCTTTTACTTTCTGTGAGTTAAACTGTCAGATGCAATAAATAAAATTCATCAAAACTGCAGGATACAAAATCAATACACAAAAATTAGTTTTATTCCTGCAATAATGATAAACTATGTGAAGAAGAAATCAAGACAACAGTATCATTTATGATAGCATCAAAACAATAACATATTAGAAACAAACCTAACCAAGGAAATGAAAAACCTGTACAGCAAAAATTATGAACATTGCAGAAAAATATTAAAGATGACACAGATAAATGAAAAGACATCACGTGTTTATTATGGATTGGAAGACAAAACCTTGTCAAGATGCCATTGTTATCAATAGTCATCCATGAGTTCAATAAAATCACTATAAAAATTCCAATATTTGCAAAAATAGAAAAACCTGTTCTAAAATTCAGATGAGGTCTCAAAAAACCCCAAGTAGCCAAATCAATCTTAAAAACTCACAAAGTTTGAGGGCTAACACCTCCTGGTTTCAAACTTACTGCAATGGTTCAGTACCAAAGACAATGTTGTACCAGCATAGAGACAGACATAAAGACCAATGCAATAGAAATAAAAAACCGAAAAATATGGTCATGATTTTTAACAAGGGAGTCCAAACTATTCAATGGGAAAGGACAGTATTTTTAAAATGGTGTTAACAAATGAATATTTACATGAAAAACAATGAAGTTCGACCCTTACTTTACACCATATAAAAAACTTAATTTAAAATAGACCAAACATCTAATTGTAAGAGCTAAAACTATAAAACCCTTAGAAAAAAAACAAAGGAAAACAGTTTCATAACAGAGAATCTGGCAATAATTTCTTGGATATGTCAGTGAAAGCATAGACAACAACAAAAACAACAATACAAAAAAATAACTTCATCAAAGTGAAAAGCTTTGGTGTATCTGAAGATACAATCAATAGATTCAAAATACAATTCACATAGGGGGAGAAAATATTCACATGTTTATGTATTTTGTAAGTAATTAATATCCAGGCTATATAAAAACCTCAGCAACAACAACAAAACAATCAAACTTAAACATGAGCAAAGGTTTTAAAATATACAATTCTTTAAAGAAGTATAAGGAGCTCAGCATCAGTAATTATGAAAAAAAAGTACATCCAAACCACAATGCAATACCAACTGACACATACAAGTATAGCTGCCATCAAAAAAACCACCACCAGCAAACCAAAACAAACAACAAAGCCCCAGAAAGCAGCAAATGCTGGATGTGGAGAAGTCAGGACTCCTGCACTCTGCTGGTGGGGAAGTAAGGTGACACAGCCACTGTGGAAAACAGTAATCACTATATGATTCAGTAATTCCACATCTGGACCTATACCCCAGAAAACTGAAAGTGGGAATTTGCACACCCATGTTTATAGCAGCACTCACAATAGCCAAAGGGTAGAAAAAGCCCAAAGGTCCCTCTACAGATGAATGGATAAGCACATATGAGCAATACACACAATGATATATTATTCAGCATTACAAAGAAAATAAATTCTAATACATCCTATAACATAAACCTTGAAAAGATTAAAACAAAAAATGCAAATACTCTATGCTTTTCACTTTTATAACAAACCTACAGCAGTTAAATTCATAGACACAGAAAGTGGGATGTGGTTTCCAGGGGATAGGGGGAAGGGAAATGGGGAGCTATTGTTCTGTGGATACAGAGTTTCACTTTGGGATGATAAAGCAGGTTTGAAAATGGATAGCAGTGATAGTTGCACAGCAATGTATTTGTGCCTAATGTAATTAAATTTTCTGTTACACTTATTTTACCACAGTAAAAAATTAGCAAATATTTAAAAATCTATATGTTTCTTTGAACTGTTTCCTTAGATCCTTGCCTATTTTTCAATTTTGCTGCTGGTCTTTTAATAATTTAGGATATATATATTATCCAAATTAGCTTTTTGTCTGTCATGTATGTTGCAGATCTATTTCCACAGTCTATGCATCATTTGAAGTATTTTTCTCTCTTAGAAAGTTTTAAGTTTTATGGAGTCAAATGCATGAGTCTTCTATTCAAAGACTTATTTATGGGTATAGTCTTTCAGTTTAGGATGATAAAGAAGTTGTAGATATGGATAAAGGAGATGGTTTTACAACACTGAATATACTGAACTGTATATTTAAACATGGTAAAAATAGAATGTTATATACATTTTACCACCAAAAAATGTCCAGGCTTAGATGTTTATAGGTTAGGGGTTTGTTGTACCTTTAACATTTATTCCCCTCCAGGGCTCTAATTTATAAAACACCCACACAAGAAAGGTAGATACTGACTTCACAAATCTCCTTACAATTCCCACAGCAGAGGCTGCCTTGGAAAGCAGAGGTGGAAAAAGTCACATAAACTTAAGGTCAGTGTGAGACCTCCCATCCCCTACTCAGAAATCAGATGAGAGAAGGCATGCATGCAGGCTGAGCTGGAGAGATGAGACAGGGTGGGCAGAACAGTCCTCCAATGAGCCTAGACCTTAGGCACTCTCACATGCTCTCAGGCATGTATCAAGCCAAGAAAGCAGGCTAGGAGTTTAACACATCTACCTGTATACAGGGAGCTATGAAATGCCTGAGCTGAGCAAGTGATTCACAAAGAGACAGAATCAGTATGACCTTTACGCTGTGACCTGCCTCAAATAATTTCAGGCTCTCATTAACCAGGCGAGCTCCTCTTTCTCTCAGAGGTAGGTGAACTCAATGGAGTAAAGTGGGAGTTGGGGATAATGGAAAAGAAGGCCTGGTAATATTTCTTCTAACTCTGTTATAAATAAAAGGTAAAACATAAATGCCCTTTCTCAGGGCCCAAATGTTAGGTGAAAAAAATGTTTGTCATCTCAGTTATGTGATGAGGACTTTAGCAGAGCAGTGCACACATGGTCATTTATTCTTTCCCTCTGCATGTTGTGTGTTTTTTCAGTTTATAATGTACCTGATCCACTTGTCTCATACTAGCTGCAAATGTCACACCAGGTGGCCAGCATGTCTGTGAAGGGCAGAAACTGGGGCAGCCAAACAGCTGGCAGACGCCAGCTAGTAAGTACCCAATGCCCATTCCATGGAGGACTCCACACTTAAAAGACAAGATAAGCAAGTGTCAGGCTGCCTCACTAGTTATCCCACCAAACAAACAAACAAAAAGGTAACCCCTCCAGGGAAAGTGTGTGTGTACATGCCAAAGTACGTGCAGATAGCTACATGCAAAGGGGAAAGCCTGGAAAGGAACAAAACCCACCCCTGAACACTAGTTACTTGTGAGGAAGGGGCAGGTGAAGCCAACTGTCAGCATTACTCACCTTTTCAACAGATGAGCTTGCATCAGTTTTGGCAATTTCTCATAAAAAGGCAATTTTCACTCCTTGGGTGATCACCCAGGTCCTGCAAAACTGAGCCACCAACAACCACCTGTACCACTTAACATGAAGCCAGATAATGGCTTCCATCAAAGCTCAGCCCTCCTACCCACCTCCCAGTCCTGTCCCATGCAGGGGGTACTGGACTTCTGGGGTCCAGGGGTCCAGGCCGAACTCAACCCACAGATTGTTGGTGAAACCAGCATGCATCCGAGGGCCTTTCCCCAACCTGGGCCATGTGCCCACTGCATAAATATGTCCATGCTTGTTCCCCTAGAACAGAGACTCCCTTTCCTTACAGTTGGAATGAGGGGTGGGGAGATTTCATGGTGTCCCGTACAGGTTGGATGTTAATCTGATGTGGTGCTCTTGGAGAAGCTTGCCTGAGTTAGGTGCTTTCTCAGACTGTGGTCTGTGCTTCCCCTTCAAGCTGCAGAAGTCCCGGAAGGTAGTGCTAATGCAACCCCCTTTTACTGGTAAGCAGAGGTCAGGTGATCTGCAGCCAGCCAAGCAGCTGCTAAGTGGCCAACAGGCTGGATCAGCATCTCACATGCAGAGGCTCTGTGTGGCTGCTGTGGCTGCCCTGAGACTCATTTTGCCTCCTCCTCCTCTTACCTCCACAGCTCTCCCAGCTTCTATCCACAGCTGTGCTCCAGGTGAGGAACATTTATCGATGCATCAATGTGCAACTACTTAGACTTCTGCATGCAGAAAGGCCCCTGATCCATGCTGTTTCCATATCCAAGCCCAAACTTGTCTACAACTTCAGCAAATCCAAGCCTCCTTGAATTCCCTGCAAGACCAAACTGAGCCCTACAACCCCCACTACACTGGTTACCTGCCAGCCTCTGCTCCCTCCTGGGCCCCTGTCTATATAGTTCTGAAGTCCTACAAGAATGGTGAGTTCCTAAGCCGACTATCACCCAAACAGGTAAACAACCAGGGGCCTCCAGGGGTAGAGAACATACCCAGACAGGTTCTGCTGCCTGTAGACTTGATGTCCTTCTGCCACAACAAGCCATGCTTGCCAGGCTGGAAGTGGGGCTCCAATTACTTTGGAAATCTGGGCCTGTAGCTGGCATATGGAAAAGAGGCCTGGAAAAGGACCAATCCTGTCCATGAAGCCCCCAGATGGAACCAGGTAATTGGGAAATACATGGGTACCAAGTCTGATCCACATTCAGACCCATTGGGAACTGCAGCAGTGACTTACCTTCTCTGCCACTCTGGGTGTACCACTCCAGGAGTAACATCTGACCCCATGTGTCAGTGGAGATACTAGATGTGGGCAGGTACCAGTTGCTGCAGCTGAACCTTCCCAACCAGGTCCATGCAAAGACATTTCAGATGGGGGCAAACCTGGGTGGGCAAGGACACCCCTCAGAGAGTGAGAGCCACTGAGGAAGGCTGTCACAGAGACCCCTTTTCCTGCTCTGAGAACAGGTTAAGGGAGTATGTGGGACCTCTGCCACCTCCCAGCTGCTTCCAGGAGCCACTTCTTTCAAGATGAGGCACTCTCCTGCTTGCCTGTTCCCATTTGGCTGCAAAAGGCCATTGCCAACATTCAGTAAACAAAAAGAAAGGGGCCTCACCTGTTTTCTCTGACACACCTGGGGCAGGTGGGTAGGCCCAGGGGTCCTGTGGTAGAAACTGTACATCTTCCCACCCCCAGGATATGCTGGCTTCAGCTTATGTGTGTGATGAGGGTGGGGTGGGAATTGCCAAGAAGTAATTACACAGGCCACCGACAATTTCTACAAGAGCTAGGTAGAAGAGCACTGTCTTGTCATGCTGCCCAGTACTCAGCTCACACACACATCTGTTGACAGCTTCCCCAAAGCAGGCTTTGAAGTCCAGGCTCCCCAAGAAGCCTGGGGTGGAGACTCTGCCAGGCTAAAAGACCTATCCCCAAAGGTGCCACCCTCACCAGTCTCATCCTGACAATCTTGGATTATTTTTGCCCTGAAGTTTTGGAGTGGGGAACAGAGAGACAGCAGACAGTGTGCATTAATCACCTTTCCAGAGAGCATCAGACCCCCAGACTGGGGCAGGTAAGAACTCCACTCATGTGTTTTTCTCACTGATTGCCACTTGGGGGAAGCAGCACTTGTAAGCCTCTGCCTGTTTCCCCAGGTCCTGTTGAGAAACTCTATCGTGCCTTTGGAGAGACTGCCCCAAGCACACAGGCCCAGCAACCACCATCTATGGCCCCCAGGGCCTAATCACCTACATAGGGTTCAGTGCATGTGAGCAGACACTGGGGTTGATTCCTGCCCAACAGCTCGTGCCAGATACCCCATGCCCACCTCATTAAGAGAATGAAGCCACATGTTCACACCCAGGCCATCATGGTGATAGAGTGGCTGGGGTCCTACTTTCCCACCCTTCAATGCTGGTTCAGAATCAGCTGTCAGACCACATTCCTACCCTGAGGTGGGACTTTGGGACATTGTCCACCAGGGACACTGACCACTTTTAAAGTTCCAGAAACAGAGGGCCAGCTGTTTCCCTGGAAGTTTGTTACATGGGATAACCCAAGGCTTGCCTTCAGAAACAGGTTTCCCACCACATAGCTGCCCAAGTCCCAGCACATCCATAAGTTCATGTGAAGCCTTCCTGCCACATCCACAGCCCATGCCAACCCCTCCTGGAACCACTGGAATGCTTGTTCCTGGGCATGTGATAAGCCCAGACAGCTTCAGCCTTGCAGGACAACTAAGCACATCTGGCAGTAGTAGCCAGAGAGCCTATAGAAAGAAGTTAGAGATGAAACAAGATGTTATGAGAATACTTTACTAGGCAAAATCACATACCATAAAAATGCTTTAAAATGCATCAGAAGAAGATGAAAAGACACAAATGGACAATTGCATAGTGATACAGGGCTGTCAGAACACAATAAAGAATCCACATAGTTTCCATCCTTTACCCAAGAAAAGGAAAGTTCTAGGCCACCTCCTCCTCAGCACACTCCTCAAATTCTTCCTCCTCAGCCATGGCATCCTGGTACTGCTAGGTTTCCGGCACCAGGTCATTCATGTTGCTCTTGACCTCAGTGAACTCTGTCTCATCCATGCTCTTGCCCATGTACCAGTGGAGGAAGACCTTGCACTTGAACATTGCTGTAACCTGTTCTGAGACATGCTTGAAGAGTTCCTGGATAGCCGTGCTGTTGCCCATGAAGGTGGCCAACACTTTTAGCCCCTGGGGTGGGATGTCACTGATGGCTGTTTTTTTTTTTTTTTTTTTGTTTTTTATTACTATTATACTTTAGGTTTTATGGTACATGTGTGCAATGTGCAGGTTAGTTACATATGTATACATGTTTTGGGGTAGCCAGTCAGCAAAGTAGCTGCTGTTCTTATTTTGAATGTTGAACGTTTGTTCACCCACCATCTTCATGGGCATGCAACCCCTGAAAATGGCAGCCACCATTAGGTAGTGCCCATGACTCGGGCAGCCATCATATTCTTAGCATCAAACATCTGCTGGGTAAGCTCAGCCACAGTCAGGGCCTGGTAATGCTGGCTGCCCTGGCCGGTCAGTGGGGCAAAGCCAGGCATGAAGAAATGCAGCCTGGGAAATGGGACCATGTTCACAGCCAGCTTCTGCAGGTCAGCATTCAGCTGACTGGGGAAGTACAGGCCCATGGTGACCCCACTCATGGTAGCAGATAACAGGTGGTTCACATCACCATAGGTGGGTGTGGGCAGTTTTAGGGTTCTGGAATAGATGTCATATAGAGCTTCATTATCTAAGCAAAAGGTCTCATCTGCATTTTCTATGAGCTGGTGGACTGAGAGTGTGGCATTGTAGGTTCCACCACGGTGTCTGTCACATGCTGAATGTGTTTATGATCCTATCTGGACACTCCTCCTGGATCTTACTAATGAGAAGCGTACCCATCCCAGACCCAGTCCCCCCACCCAGGGAGTGGGTCAGCTGGAAACCCTGCAGGCATTCACAGCTCTCACACTCCTTTCTGACAATGTCCATCACTGACTCCATCAGCTCCGCACCTTCTGTTTAGTGCCCCTTGGCCTTGTTTCCAGCCCCACACTGACCTGTAAGACAGTACAGTCAGTCACTTGATAGCCAGGTATACGGTCAACAGTGGTCACAACCACAATGCAAAATGGACCAAGTGTCACATGTAAGGTGAAAGCACCATTCATCCTGCAGGTGGGGCAAATGAAACACCCTACCCCAGAGTTACAGGACAGCAGCCTCCCCTGTTAGAAATTAAGTCAGGAGTCAAACCTCAGACATGCTAACAGACCTTACTGTAGGTGGCTTCTACCCATTTTCAGGGAAGACAGTAGCCACGGACTCAGCTCAGCTCCCTGCAGGGAGTTTACAACAGTAGCTTCTCACCTTAAAGAGAAAACTGGGCCTTCCTCCCAAAGCCCATTTAGGAGAGGCAGATTGAGTGACTCAGAGGATAGGAAGATGTTCAGGAGCCTTAGCTCCACAGTTCCCACAGTGTTGACATTTGGGAACTGCTAGATGAGCTGTCCTGGCTAAAGAGCCTCACAGCAGTCTTCACTCGCAGCTCAACAAAGATGAAGTTGTTGGCCTGAAGATCAACCCGAAGGGCCCCGAGCACACAGAGTCCATGATGCCCGGCTCCAGGTCCACAAGCACAGTGCAGGGCACATACCAGACCCCTGGGTGGGGCTGGAGGGTATTAGCAAGGGGAGGGCCACTCTTCCCAGGACAGCAATCAGAGGACTGGGTTCTCAACGCTGGCCTCATTGTAGTACATGTTGATGCGCTCCAGCTGCAGGTTGCTGTCCCTGTGGCAGGTGTCAGCAGAGTTGATAGGATGTTCATCAGAGATCACCCCCCCAGAACTGCAAGAGATTGGAGGGGCCAGACAGGCCAGGGCTGAGTCACTGAGGCCAGGAAGCCAGAGGCAACCCTGCCCCTCTCCTAGCTCCTCTACCACCCCCACCCTCATCCACACCAACATCCCTAGGCTGCCGTGTCCCTGGAGTCCACCTCGGCCGCCTCACCAGTCTCCCAGTTCCACTGCATCCGTGGCAGGGAGCCCAGGGTCTGCAATGCAGTGGCACCACCCCTGCCACTGCCAGTGCCAACATCTTCCCTGGCCACCCAGCATGCCAGAGCTGGGACCTCAGAGCCCCAGATGCCATCCTTGGCATCGATCTGGTTCCTGCACTGCCGGGTCTGCATGAGCACAATCTCCCTCATGGCCAAGACGGTATTAGTGCAGCAGGAGAAATTTGAGAAGGAAGAGCTGATGTGCAATGACCCAGCCCACCCTCTGCCAAAGTTTAAATGGACCCTCACCTGCCTCCCTCAGCCTTGGATTGGGCTTCCAGAATAAGCAACAGCTTTACATCTGCACAGATATACCCACCTGTGAATCCCTTGGAGTTGAACATCTGTTGGGGAACTCAGGTGGCCTTGCTGTGGTCCTTTGGATGTTGGGGAAATCTGGTCAGCTGGAGAACTTCCTCCCACATCTTTAGTTAGATTAAATCCGTAGCTGACATATAACTGAATTTTCCTCCCATGTGGGAAGAGAAGCCTCTTATTTCAATATTCACAGAGTGCCTTGCAACTATCCTAGACTTATGACATATTTTTGTAATTGATGAGTCTTTTCATCTATTAGGAGATATGTGGTTAGGAAAGGCCTTCCATATGTTAACTCAACAGGACTTAATTGTAAGTTTTACTTTGGAGCAGTTCAAACCCGCAGTCAGCTATGGGTGTTAGAGATAGTCAGGCATCTGATTTAGCATGAGTCTTCTTTAGAGTAGGATTAGCCCTTTCACCTTTCCAGAGGACTGTGGTCTCTACACAGAGTGAAGGTAATACTGGATTCCTAAAGCTGAGGATAGGTGTTGGGATACACCTGAAAATGGACCATTGTCACTTTGCAGGCTTTTAGATTACCCAAACTGAGGAATTATTTCTTCTGGTAAACACTTTTCAGATGGGGTGGGGAATGCCTCGATCTATCCAGTGAAGGTATCAGTAAGCATCAGCAAATATTTGAATCACCTGTAGGAAGGCATCAGAGTAAATCTGAGTTGCCAGTTCTCACCTGGATAGATTCCTCAATGTTGGACAGGCTTGACTGGAGAAGGAGAAAATTGCTGGCCACTTGGGTCACGTCAGGAACAGAGCTCACAGGGCTGAGTCACCTGTTTTATTGTCTTGAAAAGATTTACCCCAATAAACAAATGAGACATTAACAAAAACAAAGAATCTCTTCTAGGGTGAAAAGAACCATGAAAGTGCTGAATTATATTCCTATGATTGATACTTGGCATTAGTAATTTATTACCATCATTCAGACAGCCAGAGAGGCCCTGGACTGAATTGCAATACCTGGCCCAATTTTGTACTTCTTCAGAGTATTCTGACACAGTTGTATGTATGCTGACCAGCATGCCCATAGCTTAATTGGCCCTTTCAGTGCATGGGCCTTGGCTGGGGCATCTACTAGGGCACTTCCTTTTACATAATCAGTCTCTCTTTTGATGTCCTCTGCAATTAATTATAGTCAGTTTTGGCAGCAAAACAGCATTCTAACAAGCTAAAAATCTGAATGATGTTTTATGGAAAAGCCCTTGGGGTCAGGAGTCCTTACCCATTCCAAACTGCAGCATTAGAATGAAGCACTAAAAGATCATACTTGGAATCAGTGTAAATGTTAATGTTTAAATCCTTTCCCAACTGCAGGGGCCTAGTAAGTTCAATTAACTCAGCTTTCTGAGCTGAGGTAGAGGGTAGCAATGCTTGTGCCTTGATTCTCTTGTGCTAATGAGTATATCTAGCTCTTCTGTTTTCCTGATGTATAAAAGAACTTGCATCTGTTAACCACTCTGCCTTGGGATGGTCAAGGGGCTCATCTCTCTTAAGTCTGGCCTTCTAGAATAAATCTGTTTTATAACCTGTGACATGCTTTGGCTGTGTCCCCAGTCAAATATTATCTTGAATTGTAGCTCCCATAATTCCCATGTATCATGAGAGTGACCCAGGGGGAGGTAATTGAATCGGGGGATGGGTCTTTCTCATGCTGTTCTCATGACAGTGAATAAGCCTCATGAGAGCTAATGGTTTATTTATTTATTCATTAATTAATTAATTTATTTATTCTTGATACATAGTCTTTCTCTGTGGCCCAGGCTACAACACAAGAGCATGATCTCGGCTCCCTGCAACTTCTACTCCTGAGTTCCAGCTATTCTCCTATCTTAGCCTCCTGAGTAGCTGAGATTACAAGTACCCACCACCATGCCTGGCTAATTTTTGTAGTTTTAGTACAGATGGGCTTTCACCATGTGGGCCAGGCCGGGCTCAAACTCCTTACCTCAGGTGATCCACCACCTTGGACTCCTAAAATGATGGGATTACAGCTGGTGGCTTTATAAAAGGGAGTTTCCCTACACAATCTCTTTTGCCTGCTGCATGTAAGAGATGTGACTTTGCTCCTCATTTGCCTTCTGCCACGAGTGTGAGGCCTCCCCAATCATGTAGAACTGTGAGTCAATTAAACCTCTTTTCTTTATAAATTACCCAGCCTCAGATATGCCTTTACTAGCAGCATGAAAATAGACTAATACAACCTGTATGCCAGAAAGGCTGGGCGCATCTGTGGACTCTGGCTGATAAGTAGCTGCATTTATGGTTTGGCAGTCTTTAAGAGTTATGTCTGGAGTGTCTAGAAATTAGGCCTGATACATTCATAAATATTCTCCTATTATCCACTGGTGCCATTTATCTTCTAGGAAGACCTTCTCTTGGTGTGGGGTCAAAAACCTGTAGGTGCTGTCCTAATGTTAGTTTATTAGTTTTGCCTACTAGAAAAGTTGTAGCAGCAATAGCTCTAAGACATCAAGACCACCCTGAGGCCACCTGGTCTATCTGCTTAGAAAATTAGGCTACTGGCCTTGGAATATTCCCCAGTTTTGTGACAAGGTTACCAAAGGCGTATGCCTTGCTTTTTGGCCACATAAAGAACAAATGGTTGATCCAACTTAGGGACTCCCACAGCTGAAGCAGAGTCCAATTTCTTCTTAAGAGTATTGAAGCTTTGCCTGTAGGTCTAATTGCATTCTAGGAGTTCTAAATCTTTCCCTTCATTGTATCATATAAGGATTGGCTACATGTCCAAATCTGGGTACCCATAGGCAGTAGTACCCAGCCATCTCCTAAAAAAGCCCACAGTCATTTCTTGGATTGGGACCCTCACATGACTAAAATAACTTTTTTATCTTCTAGGGATGTTGATCAGTTCCAAAGGTTAAGACAGATTCCAAATATTAAAGTCTTTCAGTCAAAATCTGAGTCCTGTGTAGTGATACTTTATATCTACAAATTCCCAGGAAATTTACCAATTTAATGGTATTGTTACTTGGGTCTTCTTTAGGTGGGCTAACAATGAGCAAGTCACCTATATACTGAATAATTGTGTCCCTTCCCAATTGGTGATTTCTTAAGTCCTTAGCTAAAGCATTTTCTAATAAGTGGGGGCTATCTCAGAACCCTTCAGAGATACCTATCTAGGTTAATTTTGAGGCTGAATGCACATATGGATCAGTCCATTCAAAGACAAACATATTGTAAAACTGGATGCACAGAAATGCAAAAAAATGCATCTTTCAGGTTTAAGAAGGTAAACCAGCTTGCTTCCTCTGGGACTTGGGTAAATATTGGGGACAATGAGGTGTATGGAGACAACTGCATTTATTAATGCTCTAAGGTTTCTGACAAATCTGTACTTTCCATTAGACTTTTTATCTGGTAACATGCAAGTATTGTAAGGAGACGCTCATGGCCTTAATAACTCATATGGCAATAATATGGAAATAAGGGTTTGAATTTCCGCTCATACTTCTTGCCTTAAAATGCATTGTTTCTTCTGAGGGTGAGGAGCACTAGACTGAAGTTGGATTTGAATGTGGGAGGTATTTAGTGCATTTCTCAGAGCCTGTGTGGCCCAAACCTCAGGATTTACTTGAGACAACACCTCAGGTGGTAAATGTGACAGCTCATTCTCAACTTATTTTTCCCCTGAGGTGTCAGGAACACAAGTAACACTTTCTCTGCTTTATGATCTGTGAAGGTGACCATGACTTGGTCTCCTGAGTCAATAAACCTCTGCCCAGTAAGAGGTCAGGCCTTCAGACATTACTAAAAAGGCAGGTGAGAAACACAGAGGCCCTGGAGGACAACATAGAAGATAAGAAAAGCAGTGTTGTTGGGCTTGTCCACCATGAGAAGACAGGAGCCAATTGTATTGAATCAGGATGGAGTTATCTGTTCCCATACCTAATAAGAAGTTAACAATCCTACCTTCCACTTCAAGAGCCAGCTGAGGCTCTTCCATCTCTCAATAACTAATAGTCCAATGAGATCAGAGGCAGGAAGTATCAGGCCCTACCCCTTTTGGATCTGCTGGGTGCTGATGATGACTCCCTTGGAAGCACAGTGCATTTCCTTTGGCAGTGGCTGACCATCTTACAGAAGACACATTGATTTATATCCAAGGCACAGTGGGCCAGAGGCACAGACTGGGACTTTCACCTTCTCACTTCCTCTGTGAGGGCCAGGGGTAAAGGGGGCTTCCTCTGAAGGGGTGCAGAGCACAAGGTTGCAGCTTGAAGCTGGGCCTCTTGGGAGGTTTGCTTTGTTTTGTTTTCTCTGCCCTACTCCTGTGACAGGAAAACTGCAAAAGCCAAGTCTAAAAGCTGACTCATGGGAGTCTGGG
Organism: Pongo abelii; assembly: GCF_028885655.2. Classification (NCBI taxonomy): domain Eukaryota; kingdom Metazoa; phylum Chordata; class Mammalia; order Primates; family Hominidae; genus Pongo; species Pongo abelii. The sequence goes on from NC_072009.2 coordinate 53,512,824, forward strand.
TCCCTAAGCATTCCCTAAGGCTGCTTTCAGCAGCTTTCTGCAGATATCAGAAGCAGACTGGGCTATAAAATAAACTCCTAGCAATGCCGCAATGCCTGTCCCTCCTTGGAGTCAGGAGCAGTGTTAGTGTATTTCCTCAAGGTCTAAATTATCCACCCTTGTAATAAGGCTAGGTTTTCATTTTCTCCCTGAGTAATTTTCCAGACTTTATAAAAATTAAAAAGTTGTATCATGCTTTTTTTATTCCTTCAAGGAGTCAAATGACCATAATTTTTTCTCTATATATCCCAATTTGTTCCTAATTCATTTCTGTTTTCTAGATCCTAATTCTCTTTTGGGTCCTGCTCAGGCACTGCTGTGCCTCCTACATGATAGGTGCCATGTGCCTGGTTGCAGGCTGCCACTCTATTAGCATGTGCACTAGCCACTCCCATAATACATTGCTTTTCTATCATACAGCAGGTAAACATAAATGTATGCAAATCTTGCATGGTCAGATAATACATCAAGGTTAGCCTCTTAAATTTGTCTGTGAATTTTCCTGGAACCTCTGAAAGCTGTTTCAGTTTTTCCTTGCATGTGGGTGATTCAGACATAGAAAAGGGTACATATGCCTATATAGTGTCCCTATCATCATTTGCCACTTCCCAGAGAGGGCAAAGATTCAACTTTGCCAGCTGATAAGAGACCCAGGACATGTTGTTCTGGTGAAGCTCAGGTGTTTTGGGGTATGCATGTAAGACAGGACTGGAAGGGCAGGGAAAAGATGATGTCTGGACAGTAGATTACCCTGGAAAACTAGAAGGAATTAATAACATGTTGCACACCTCACCAGAACTAGAAGGAGTCTGACTGTGTTCTTGTGGGGTGCTAGGACTGACAGTGGAGAGTTCAGCCTCAGCTAAGAAAAGCCTAATATTAAGAGGTACTTGCATTAAAGGTAATCTATTATGTGCTGTCCGTCTTTTGTCTTTTTTTCCATCCAACATATACAAGCCAATTTTAAGTTTTTATCCTGACCAAGCATCAGAGAAGCCTGTGTATAATGTATTTCCTCCCATTTAGTTTCTCTTTTATAAAACAAATTAAGCTGCAAAAAAAGGAGTCAGACCAAACAGGGGAAATAGGAAGGCTGTAACTTGTATATTGAAATGTATTAGTCCATTTTCACACTGCTATGACAAAACTGACACACTTTCAGGGAAAAAGTGACATGCTGGGTTTAGAAAGTAGGATCCAGCTGCCCTATATCAGCTCTTCAAAGATGACCTTATGCTTAAGAAATAAGAGAAAACTGTTAAGAAAAAGTCTCATGTTTTCCAACTTGATGCTAATTGTTTGCAGAGGGCTGTCATAAAAGAGGTTGTCACTAAACAGGCATATCTGATCTCATCATGTAGGAGTCTTGTATGGCCATAAATATTCTGCAACTGTAATTTGTGGCCAGCTTAAAAATGTGGCTATTTTAAGACCATAAATATTAACCTTCTAGATGCCTTGTGATTACCTAGCTACTTATATTAAGATAGGGTATTCTAGTCATGTTTATTAAATTAGAAGCTTGGTAACCATGACTACTTCTAACAGCAAGTCTACTGCTCAAGGATAAATTTTATTTCTCAGGAATTTTGTGCATTTTGTTTGATGGAATTTGATGTGTTTACTAAAATAGCAGAAAAGAGTGAAATTAGTACTCAAGGATTTCTCAGGATTGGATATAAAGTAAACAAAATGATTATAGCTAATACACAACTTGATACCATTGATATTCAAAAGAAATTTTGTTTGAAACATGATATTTTTTAAATTAATTTATTAATTATTATTGTTATTATTTTGAGACAGAGTCTTTCTCTGTTCCCAGGTTGGAGTGCAGTGCACCATCCTGGCTCACTGAAACCTCTGTCTCCCAGGTTCAATTCATTCCTCTGCCTCAGCCTCTCAATTAGCTGCAATTACAGGCCTGCATCACCATACCCAGTTAATTTTTGTATCTTTAGTAGAGATGGGGTTTGACTCTGTTGGCCGGGCTGGTCTCAAACACCTGACAGCAAGTGATCTGTCCATGTTGGCCTCCCAAATTACTGGGATTGCAGGCCTGAGCCACCCCTTCCAGCCACAATGAGATTTTTCAGTAATTCTAACTGATTTTCTGCAGGGAGCTGAACAAATTCAACAGATCATGGGCCTAAAGTAGGAGAAGACTGAGGACAAACTCTGGAACACATGTGATTAAATTAAGTATAATTGAAACCAAATAAAATTTAATAAGGCTGTACCTTTTAGTTTCAAGATGTTTCCATCATTTTGAAATGTGTTATTCAGCGGAAAAGAAAAATAATGTTTACCACCAGGGTAAAGAATAGGGTTCCCTGCAGGGATTGATTGACTGAGAACTATGGCTCAGGATTAAAAATTATTTTTTCCACTTATAAACTAAAAATTAATTTTTAAGCCTCTGTTGAGCAAATAGACCCCTCTTCTTGGATAACGACCTTCCAAAGTTAACCTGAAAAGCTAGTTCAAGCCATGGGTCACACATAACTCATTATACTCTCCTCCCTTTGGTTTTAAATTTAATTTTAATTTTTAATTTATTTTTGTGGGTAGACAGTTGGTGTATGTATTTATAGGGGTATATGGCATACTTTGATACAGGCATGCAATGAGTAATACATAATAAATAAAATGCGGCATCTATCCCCTTGAGCATTTATAGCTTGTGTTATAAGGAATCCAGTTATACTCTTTTAGTTTTTATAAAATGTATAGTTAAATTATTTTTACTATAATCACCCAGTTGTGTTATCAAATACTGTCTTATTCATTCTTTCTAATAGTTTTTGTACCCATTTAGCATCCCCACTATCCTTCTTTTCCCCCACTGCCCTTCCCAGCCTCAGGTAACTACCCTTATACTCCCTATCTGTATGACATCAATCGTTTCGAATTTTAGCACTCACAAATAAGTGAGAACATGTGACATTTGTTTTTCTGTGCCTGACTTATTTCACTTAACATAAAGACTTTCAGTTTCCTTTATGTTATTGCAAAAGACAGACTCTCATTCTTTCTTATTGCTGAATAGTACTCCATTGTGTATATCTACCACATTTTCTCTATCCAGTCATCTGTTGATTGACATTTAGGTTTCTTCCAAATCTTAGCTATTACCAGCATTTGTTTTTGACTGACTTCTGGAGAAAAGCCACCTTAACTGGTGTGAAATGATACCTCACGTTAGGTTTGATTTGCATTTATATAATGATAAGTAATGTGGAGCACCTTTTCATTTGCCTGTTTGCCATTCGTATGTCTTCTTTTCATGAATGTCTATTTAAAATTTTGTCCACTCTTTCATTAGATTACTACATTTTTTTCTTTAGAATTTTTTGAACTCAATATAATGTAGTGTATTAGTCTGTTTCTGCATTGCTATTAAAAAACAGGGACTGGGTTGTTTATTATTCTATTTATTTATTGAGATGAAGTCTTTCTCTATCACCCAGGCTGGAGTGCAGTGGCATGATCTTGCCTCACTGTAACCTCCCCCTCCGGGGTTCAAGCAATTATCTGCCTCAGCCTCCTGAGGAGCTGGGATTACAGGCACCAGCCACCATGCCCAGCTAATTTTTGTATTTTTAGTAGAGACTGTGTTTAACCATCTTGACCAGGCTGGTCTTGAACCCCTGACCTCGTGATCCACCGACCTCAGCCTCCCAAAATGCTGGGATTATAGGCGTGAGCCACTGTGGCTGGCGACACTGGGTAATTTTTAAGGAAATAAGTTGAATTGACTCACATGGCTGGGGAGGCCTCAGGAGACTTACCATCATGGCAGAGAGGGAAGCAGGCCCCTGTTACAGGACAGCAGGTGAGATGATATGTATGTGAAGCAAAGGGGGAAGAGCCCCTTATAAAACCATCAGATCTCATGAGAACTCATTATCAGAAGAACAGCATGGGGAAATCACCTCCATGACCCAATCACCTTCTACCAGGTCGCTCCCTCAGCACCTGGGGTTACAATTCAATGTGAGATTTGGGTGGGGACAAAAAGCCTAACCATACCATGTAGTTATAAATTGCTTTTCAGATGGGTAATTTACAAATGTTTCCTCCCATTCTGTGGGTTTTCTCCTCACTTTGTTTATTGTTTCCTTCACTTTAAAAAAGCTTCCTGACTTGCAGTAATTCCATTTGTCCATGTGTGCTTTGGTTGTGCTTATGGGGCATTATTTAAGAAATTTTTGCCCAAACCAATACCTTAAAGAGTTTCCCCAATATTTTTGGAAAACTTTGATAGTTTGAATTGTTAGGTGTTTGTCTTTAATTCATTTTAATTTGATTTTTTATGTGGCAAGAAGTATGTTCTAGTTTCATTCTTCTGCCTATGGCTTGCCAGTTTTCCCAGCCCTAGTTATTACAGAAACTGTCTTATGTTTTGTTGTATGTTCTTGGAACTTGTGTTGAAAATAAGTTTAGTTTTGTTGAATGAGTTTGTCTCTAAGTTGTCTATTTCATTCCATTTTTCTTTATGTCTGTTTTTATTCTAGCCTCATGCTGTTTTAATTACTATAGATTGATGGCATAATTTAAAACCAGGTAATGAGATTCCTCCACTTTTGTTTTTTATACTCAGCATAACTTTGACTATTATGGTGTTTTGTGGTTCCATATACATTTCAGAATTTTTTTCCATTTCTGTGAGGAATGTCATTGTTATTAAATAGAGATGGCATGAAATGTGTAGATTGCTTTGGATTGTATGGACATTTTTAAAAATGCTGATTCTTCCAATCTGTCAACAAATAAATATCTTTCCATTTTTTGTGTCCTCTTTCATTTATTTTATCAGTGTTTTACAGTTTTAATTGTTGAGAACTTTTATTTCTTTGGTTAATTCCCACAGATTTTGTTTTATTTGTGCCTACTGCAAATAGGATTACTTTTTTAAATTCTTTTTCAGTTTTTTGATGGTTGGCATATAGAAATCCTACTGATTTGTATGTGTTGAGTTTGTATTCTGCAAATTTACTCAAGTTATCACTTCTAACAGTTTTTTGGTGGATATATTAGGTCATTCTCACAGTGCTATAAAATTAATCGGTGACTGGTTAGTTTATAAAGAAAATAGGTTTAATTGGCTCATGTTCCTACAGGCTGTATAGAAAGCACAGCCCTGGCTTCTGCTTCTGGGGAAGCCTCTGACAACTGACAATCAAAGTGAAGAAAAAATCTTGTGCTTGCATATCACATGGTAAGTTCAAGGGCGAACGGAAAGTGCTACACACTTGTAGATGACCAGTTCTCATGAAAACTTACTGTTGTGGGAATGGCACCAAAGCAAATGATGCCAAACTCTTCATGGAAATCCTGCCCTCACAATTCAATCACCTCCCCACTAGGCCCACTTCCAACATTAAGGATTAAATTTCAATATAAGATTTTGGTAGGAACACACACCCAAACTATCTCATTTTGCCCCTAGCCATTCCATATCTCATATCCTTCTCATATTTCAAAATACAATCATGATTTCCCAATAATCCCCAAAGTCTTAACTCACTTCAGCCTTAACTCAAAAGCCAAAAGTCTCATCTAAGAGAAAGCTAGTTCCTTCCTACTATAAGCCTATAAAATAAAAACAAGTTAGGTACTTCCAAGATAAAAATTGGGCATAGGCATTGGCTAAATACTCCTATTCTAACAGGAAGAAATAAGTTAAAAGAAAGGTGCCACAGGACTCATGCATGTCTGAAACCCAGAATGGGAGTTATTGAATTGTAAGGCTCCAAAATAATTATTTTTGACTCTATGTCTCATTTCCAGGACACACTAATGCTTTGGGAAGTTTCAACCTTGTGTCTTTGCATGGTTGAGCCCCCACAGCTGCTCTCACAGGCTGGTATTGTGTGCCTCTGGCTTTTCCAGGTGTAAGGTGAAAGCTGTAGCTAGATCTACCATTCCGGGGCCTGGTGGACAGTGATCCTCTCCTCACAGATCTACTAGGTCATGCCCCAGTAGGGAGTCCACATGGAGACTGTAACCCCACATTTCTTCTCTGCATTGTTTTAGTAGAGGTTCTCCATGAGGGCTCTACCCCTGCAACATGCTTCTGCCTGCACACCCTGGCTTTTTCATACATCCTTCGAAATAAAGGTGGAAGCTCCAAATTCTCAGCTCTTTCATTTTGTACACCCACAGGCCTAACACCACATGAAAGCTACCAAGGCTTATGGCTTGCACCCTCTGAAGCAGTGACTATAGTTGTAACTGGGCCAACTTGAGCTACACCTGGAGTGAGCAGTGGCCAGGATGCAGGGAGCCATGTTCCAAGGTGATCCAAGGCAGATGGTGTGCTGGGTCTGATCTCAGAAACTATTCTCTTCTTTTAGGCCCTAGGGTCTGTGATGGGGGGTTGCCTTTTAGATTTCTATAATGCTTTCAATTCCTCTTTCCCATTGTCTTGGCTATCAACACTTGCTTTTTTTTTAGTTTATAAAAATATCTCTAACAAGTGGTTCCTCCATAGCCTGCTTGAGTTCCTGTCTTATAAAATCTATTTATTTTTCTACCACATAACTAGACTGCAAAGTTCTCAAGTTTTACACTATGCTTCCCTCATAAGTATAAGTTATAACTTTTTTTTTTCTCTAACGTGTGAGCATAGGTTGGTGGAAGCAGCCAGGCCACATCTTGAATGCTTTGCTGCTTAGACATTTTTCCAACAGAAACCCTAAATCATCACTTTCAAATTCAAACTTATGTATATCCCTAGGGCATGACAGACATTCAGCCAACCATTTTGCTAAGATGACATGCTTAACTTTTGCTTCAGTCCTAATAAGTTTCTAATTTTCATCTGAGAACGCCTCAGCCGAGCCTTCACTGTCCAGATCACTATCAGCATTATGGTCACAGCCATACAACCAGTCTCTAAGAAAATCTCAACTTTCCCTCATTTTTCTGGCTTCTTCTGTGTCCTATAAACTCCTCCAACCTTTGCCTGTTTATCCAATAACAAAGTTAATTCCACATTTTCAGGTATTCTTATAACAATTTTCTAAAATTTGGTGCCAATTTTCTGTATTTATCTGTTTTTGCATCACTATAAATACCTGAGACTGGATAATTTATTTTTAGAAAAGGAGGTTTAAGTGGCTCATGACTACAGGCTGTAGAGAAGATATAGCACTAGCATACACTTCTGGGAAGGCCTCTGGAACTTTACAATCATGGCAGAAGTTGAAGCAGAATCTTGCAATCTTTCACATCACAGGGCAAAAAGTAGGAGCAAAAAAACAGAGAGGTGAGATGTTACGCAATTTTAAATAACCAAATCTTATGGGAACTCACTCACTATCATGAGGATAGTACCAAATGGGATGGTGCTAAGCCATTTTTGAGTAATCCACCCCAATGGTTAAATCACCTTTCATCAGGCCCACCTCCAACATTGAGAATTACATTTAAAATGAGATTTGGGGGAGGATACATATTCAAACTCTATTAGAGGAGTCTTCATGTTTTTTCAAATATAAAATTATATCATTGGCAAAAAAGATAATTTGACTTCTTTTCCAATTGGGATGGCTTTTATTACTTTCTCTTGTCTTATTGCTCCAGATAGGACTTTCAGAATTATGTTGAATAACCATGATAAAAGCAAATATTCTTGTCATCTTCCAGATTTTAGAGGAAAGGCTTTTAGTTTTTCCCCACCTAGTATGATACTAGCTGTGTGTCTGTCATGTGTAACTTTTATTATGTTGAGGTATCATTCCATACCCAGTTTTCAAAGGGCTTTTAATTATTAAGGAATATTGAATTTTATCAGATAATTTTTAGCATACTTGAAGTGATTATATGAGTTTTGTCCCTCATTCTCTTTTTTTTTTTTTTTTTATGAAGTCTCCCTCTGTCACCCAGGCTGGAGTGCAATGGTGTGAACTTGACTTACAGCAAACTCCGCCTCCCAGGTACAAGTGATTCTCCTCCCTCAGCCTCCTGAGTAGCTGGAATTACAGGTGCACACCATGGCACCTGGCTAATTTTTGCATTTTTAGTAGAGATGGGGTTTCACAATCTTTGCCAGTCTGGTTTTGAACTCCTGACCTCAGGTGATTCACCCACCTTGGCTTCCCAAAGTGCTTGGATTACAAGCATGAGCCACTGCACCTGGTCCCTTCATTCTGTTCGTATGATATATCACATTGATTGATTTGCATGTTGTACCATCCTTGCATCTCTGGGATAAATCCCATTTGTCCATTATGAATTATTTATTTATGTATTGTTTAACTCAGTTTGATAGTATTTTTTGCAAATTTTTGTGTCAGTATTCCCAGATATGGGCCTGTAGTTTGCTTTTTTAATGTTTCTTTGTCTGGTTTTGATATCAGTTTAATACTAGCCTCAAAGAATGAGTTTGAAAATGTTCTTTCCTTCTCTATTTTATATCTGGTCCTACAGACTTTTTATTATGGCTTTAATTTTGTTATTTATTATTGGTCTGTTCAGGTTTTTGATTTTTTCCTAGTTCAATCTTGGTAAGTTTTGTGTGTCTAAGAATTAATTACCTCTAGGTTTTCTAATTTGTTGGCATACAATTTCTCACATTAGCCACTAATGATCCTTGATTTTCTGAAGTGTTACTTGTAATGTCTCCCTTTTCAACTCTGATTTTATTAATTTCTATCTTCTCAGTTCTTCAGTTCACCTGTCTAAATATTTGTCAATTGTTTTACTTTTCAAAAAAATCAACATTTTGTTTCATTGATCTTTTGCATTGTTTTCTTCATTTTAACTTTATTTCCACTCTAATATTTATTATTTATTTTCTTCTAATTTTGAGTTTGGTTTGGCCTTTTTATTCTATTTAATTAAGATGTATTGTTAGGTTATTTACTGAAGGTTTTCTGTTTTTTATATATGCACTTATAGTTTTAAATTTTCCTTTTATATTAGTATCTCTTTTACTATATTCCATAGGTTTTGCTATGCTGTTTCCATTATCATTTATTTCAAGCAATTTTTCTATTTTCTTTTTAACTTTTTTATTGACCTACTGATTATTCAGAGCATATTGTTTAATTTTCAAGTGTTTGTGGAGTTTCTGAAATTCATTTTTTAATTGATTTCTAGTTTTATTCCATTGTGGTCAGAGAAAATGCTTGATATTACTTTAATTTTTTGAATGTTTTTAGACATGTTACTTAACATATGATCTATCCTTGAGAGTGAACCACGTACTGAGGGAAGAATGTGTATTGTGTAGCTGGTGGATGAAATTTTCTGTAAATATCTATTTAAGTTCATTTGTTCTATAGTGCAGATTAAGTCTGGTGTTTCTTTGTTGATTTTCTGTCTGGAATGTCTATCCAATGACTAAAGTGGGATGTTGAAGTGTCCAGCCATTATTGTATTGAGGTCTCTTTCTTTAGCTCTTATAATATTTGCTTCATTTATATAGGTGCTTTAGTGTTGGGTGCATATATATTTCCAATTATTATATCCTCTCGATAAATTGATCTCTTTATTATTATATAATGACCTTCTTAATCTCTTCCTACAGTCTTTTGTTGAAATCTATTTTTGTCTGGTGTAAACATAGCTATTTCTACTTTTTTCTTTTTTTTTTTTTTGGTTTCTATTGGCATGGAGTAACTTTTGCTATCCTGTTATTTTCAGTCTAAATGTATCTTTATAGGTAAGATATGTTTCTTTTTAGGTCTCAGATTACTTTCTTGCTACTCTATCCTTTCATCCATTATTTGTCTTTTGATTGGAGTATTTAGTTCATTTACATTCAATGTTAGTATTGATAAGCACTTACTCCTGCCATTTAGTTATTTGTTTTCTGACTGATTTTTCTTCTCTCGTCCTTTTCTCTCTTCCAGTCTTCCTTTTAGTGAAGGTGATTTCTCCTGTAATATAATCTAATTTCTTCCTTTTTACTTTTTGTACATCTGTGATATGATTTTGATTTGAAATTACCATAACACTTGAAAGTAATATAACACATCATTTTAGAGTGTGAACAATTTTGCACTGATTGCATAAGCAAAGAAACAAGCAGAGCAACTAACAAAAATTCTACACTTTAATTTCATTGCCATTCTTTTAAACTTTTTGTTGTTTCTCTTCATTCTCGGTTTTACTGTCTACATCTTGGAAATGCGTTGTAGTTATTTTTGTAATTGGTTTATTGTTTACTGTTTCTATTTGAGATTTTTGCACACCATTATTACCATGTTATAATATTCTGTGTTGTTCCTTGTGCTATTACTAGTGAGTTTTATACCTTCAGATGATTTCTTATTGCTCATTCACTTTTTTTCTTTCAGGTTAAGAACTCTCTTTAGCGTTTCTTGTAGGACATGTCTGGTGTTAATGAAATCCCTCAGTTTTTGTTTGTCTGGAAAAGTTCTTATTTCTCCATCAAGTTTAAAGGATGTTTTTGCCAGACATATTATTCTAAAGTAAAAGCCTTTTTCTTTTTCAGCTTTTTTAACATGTCATGCCATTCTCTCAGCCTGTAAATTTTCCCCTGAAAGGTCTGCTGTCAGATCTACTGAAGTTCCACTGAATGTTATTTGTTTCTCTTCTCTCGCTGCTTTTAAATTCATCTATTTATCCTTAACTTTTGGGAGTTCAGTTAAGTGCCTTGCAGTTGTCTTCTTTAGGCTAAATCTGCTTGATGTTCTGTAACTTTCTTGTACTCAAATGTTGATATCGAATGTTGGGGAATTGTTTAATATTATTTAACACATTTCTTTTAAAAAAGTTTAACTCATCTCTTTTTCTATCTCCTCTTTAAGGCCAATAACTCTTAGATTTGCTATTTTGAGGCTAATTTTTACATTTTCTAGGCACGCTTTATTTTATATTCTTTTTTTGTCTCCTCTGACTTTATATTTTCCAATAGTCTGGCTTCAAGTTCACTAAATCTATCTTCTTCTTGATCAATTCTTTTAAGTAATTCTTCAGTATGACAATTGCATTTTAACTTCAATTTTTTTGCTTTATTCTTTTTATTTCAATTTCATTGTTAAATTTATCTGATAGAATTTTGAATTTTTCTCTGTATTATATTGCATTTCTTTGAATTACCTCAACTAGCTATTTTGGATTTCCTGTATGAAAGGTCATATATCTCTGTTTTTCCAGGATACGTCACTGGAAACCTATTTAGCTTGTTTGGTGAGGCCGTGTTTTCCTGGATGGTCTTGATACTTGTAGATGTTCATCTATATCTGGGCACAGAAGAGTTGCCTATTGTAGTCTTCAAAGTCTGGGCTTGTTTGTGCCCATTATTTTTGGGAACACTTTCCAGGTATTCAGAGACTTGGGTCCCAACCCAATAACACAGTAGTTTATGTAAACACATAAAGGTACGGCATTGGTGGCCTTGGATTAACATCAGGAAAAATTATCTTGATTTATCAAGTGAAGTCTCTTGCTCTCTTCATTTACTTTCTCTCAAACCAGCAGAGTCTCTCTTTCTCTGTGCTGAGGCATGTGGAACTAGTGTTGGGGTAACATAAGAACCCTTTTGGCCTCCAGCACTGAGACTGTGCTGGTTCACATCTCAGGTAGGCACAGAACTTAGTCTCACCCAAGGCCCACTGTAACCACTAATTAGCTATCATATAAGGTTACTCAAAGCCCTAGGACTCTATGATTAATAGATGGCAAAGTCAGCCAGGTTTTTGTCTCTGCTTATAGGGTGGCAAGTTCTCCGTAGCCATGAGTGGGTCCATAGATGCTAGGGAGCTGGAGATTAAAGTATAGAATCTTCACAATTTACCTGCTCTTCTATTTTGCTGTAGCTAACCGGACATTTAGGGCATAAAACATAGCATTTTCTACCCTTCTTTCCTCTGTCTGCAGGCAGAGGAGCCTCTTCTATGACTGCCAACATCACTGGCCCATAGGAGGTTTCTGCCAAATCATCATCAATTTCTCACTTAAAGACCATTACTCTTTAGTTAGCTTGTGATAAATTCTGCAATGCCTGGGACTCAACCTTTGGCCCAGAGCAAGTACAGAAATGCTGACTAAGACCCTAGGTCTGGACTCAGGGACTCTAAGAATCTGCTTGGTGCTCTACCCCACTGTGGCTGAGCTGGTATATGAGGTGCAACACAGAGTTCCCTTTACTTTCCCCCCTGCTCTTCTCAAACAGAAGAAGTCTTTCACCATAGCTACCACATCTGGAAATGTGCTGGGTCACACCAGAAGTTAGCACTTCTCAGAGCCCAGTACCCATTGTGTATTACCTGGGTATCACTGTTTTTTATTCTGGGTACAGAGGTTCTTTAGTCAGCAGGTGATGCATTCTGCCAGGTCTTTACTGACATGGCAGCACTGACTTTAATGTTAAGTCCTTCAGTCACTGTGTTTTCCCCCTCCCAAATTCACAAGTTTCTCTGTGTTGTGCGGCTGCTGCTGGGTGGGGGGTGGGGGAGTGGTGTTTTGAGCACTCCCTTAGCTGCTCTGGCTGGTGTCTCAGTAGGACACATTCTCCCCAACCTCCACATTCCACTCACTCCCAGCCCAGCTCCGCAGTATGACTAGCCTAATAATTGAAGTCCTCGTGGCCCAGACTGCCCCTTAAGTTCTCTTAGGATCCAAAAGCTCTTCAACTCATGTGGCAAGGCTTGTAAAGACTCAAGGTGCCCACCCTGAGATGGGAGATTTTTATCTGGCTAGGGCCAATCAAAATGCTCTCTATTGGCAGATGTCAGCTGAGTACAATCTGGGTCTGCTTTTTACTATGACAGGGTAGTACTGAGTTTATTGCAAAGCCTCACAAACTGTGCTCTCCCTCTCCCAAATATACAATCTCTGCAACATTTGGCCACTACTGGTGGTTGAAAAAGAGGTGGCATCAGTGTTTTTAGACTGTAATTTTTTTGTCTTCTCCAATGTCTCTTTCAGTGATATGAAGTTAATACCAGGTACTGTGATTGCTTACCTAATGTTTGGTCCCTTTTATAGTGCTTCTTGAATATAGTAAATTGTGAAAATTTGGTGTTTTAGTATGGGGGAAGAGTGGTGTAGTCTTATATTCTGCCTCCTTACTCTGTCTCTGCCTTAAATTTTTTAGATTCAGGAAGTATGTTTGCAGGTTTGTTACATGGTTATATAGTGTAATGCTGAGCTACGTGGGATATTATTGATCCCATCCTCAAGGTAATGAGCATAGTACCCATCGTTTCTCACCCCCTGCACTCCTCCTTCCCTCCTTCATCTAGTAGTTCTCACTGTCTGTCATTGACATCTTTATATTCATGTTTAGAATCCACTTATAGACAAGAACATGTGGTACTTGGTTTTCTGTTCCTGCATTAATTTTCTTAGGATAATGACCTCCAGATGCATCCATGATGCTGCACAGGACACGATTGTATTCTTCTTAATGTGTGCATAGTATTTCATGGTGTTGGATATTTCTTTCCAATTTATTGATTCACACATAAGTTAATTCCATGACTTCCCTAATGTGAATAGAAATATGATGGATATACAAGTGCATGTGGGGTTTCTTTTTGTAAAATTTTTAATTTTCTTGTGGATATATACTCAGTAATGGAATTGCTGGTTTAATGGTACTTGTATTTTAAATTCTGTAAAAAATCTCCAAACTGCTTTTCACAGTGGGTAAACTAATTTACACCACAGTATATAAGCATTTTATTTTCTCTGAAGCCTAACCAGAATTTTTAATTTTTTTACGTTTTATAGTAGTCATACTGAATAATATGAGAAGGTATCTTACATTGATTTACATTTCTCTGATTATTAGTGATGCTGAACATTAAGAAAACCATGCCATTAAAACACTGGCAAGGGACATAAGCAGACACTTCTCAAAAGATATATACAAGTGGGATTCTTATTCTATAGCAATAAGCTGTCTTTCTTTTGAAAGTTACAAAATCAGACCATTTGAAAATTGGTTTCCCTTTAATTGTAGTGATTGACAGTATGTTTCCCTTCTCTATCTCCTTTTCTTATTTGTGATTTTTTTCTGATCATTATGAATCCACTCAGCAGAGGAACCTCCATTCTTAATCTGTGTGAATTGTGCTGATGAGCTAGTCAGTTCTCTTAAAATCACGAATAAGAGTTTGAAATTTCCTAGTTAATAATACATTTTTGGTGTGCCACAGGATACTCCTAGCATATTGACGTCTGATCCAGGCATTATGGATTATGATGATTAGTTCTTGGATTTCTATAAGCTTTGAAATTAAGAGGTATAAATCTAAAATAAATTGGGCTTCATACTCTTTATGCATTTATTGGGTTTGTTAATTATTTCATAGGAAAACAGATGAAAGACTTTTGTAGAACTCAATTCTGTTTTACCATATTTAGGGTTAAAAGAAGGGAATTATATTGATATAATTGAGAGACTGAATTAACCTGTCATCACATGTGATTTTTCTAGAGTTTTTTAATGGTAGTGACACTCTTTTCAATATGTCATTGCCTAGCTTGTGTTTCTGGGGGACACATGGGTAGCTAGTACTATCCATCTAAAACATAATGATGTGTAGAGTTGAATCTCCCATTTCTTGAATCTGTGCTGGTCACAATGACTTGGTTTACAAAGAGGATGCAGCAGAAGTCATACTCTAGGACCTCCAAGGCTAAGTCATAAGAAGCTTTGCAGTATTTCCCTGTATGTCTTGGGACCAACTACCAAGTGGTGAGGACTCCAGGTAACATGGAGAGAGGCCAGATAGGCACTGCACACAGCAGCCAATAGGCACTGCCTGCCATGTGAATAACCCATCTAGGCTGTTTAGCTTAGTTGAGCTTTCAGGTAACTTCAGTAGCAGCCAACCAACAGCAGCTGCAAGAGGGACTCCAAAAGAGAACTTTTGTAGCACCCGTCAACCCACAAAACCTTGAGAAATAATGTTATTTAAAATTACTAAATAAAAATAACAATAAAAAATATTAAACAATAAATATTTCCTTAAGTTTTGGAATGGTTTACTATTCAGCAACAGAGATCTAGAACAAGTACTAATTATTGCACAATACTGAATAAGTGTAAGTTTAGTTTTATAGTATACTTCTATATTTTAAAGCCATTGACATTTCTGGACAGAGTGTAAAAGTGAGCACTGATTAAACGGTTCCCAAGAGAAGCTGTCTATTGTATCTCAACATCATCATTTACCAATGGGAGCTGTATTTTTCTTTTGCAAAATACACTTTTTAAAGTTCATTTAAAAAATAATAACAATTGTTTAGAAAGGCACATGTTATTTTGAAAAAAATTTGAGAGAACCAGAAAAGTATAAACTTTCAGCCTCTGATAATATTTGTATACTATTTAACCCATAAATCCAAAGTCTGGTGGCAAATATGTTTATGTTACACTGACTTTTGGATAAATAAGTTAAACAAACAGTTTTCTTTTTAAATGATAGGTCTAATAATAGTTATAATGTTGAGATGGATGCAGTGAATGGGCTAATCATCATAATAATATTTTCTCTTTAATAGTTTTTTTTAACATTAAGTGACAACCAGAGAGTCTAAAACTGGGTTACATAATAGTAATAAAATCAGAGTGGCACTTAATTTGCAGCAGCAGGATTGGAATTCTTGCTGTTGAGGTTGGTGGTAGCAAACTCAATTATGGGTGGTTTCTGTTTCATGCTTAGATGGTGTGTTGAAACATTTCCTCTTTAGAACTTTCTAACACTTCTTGACTAAAGCTGTTGAAAATAGAAACAAACCCCTCTGATTTTGAATTTAGCCAATTTACTATTAAAATTAGTTAATATTCTTCTACTTTTCAGACTGTGGCTTTCACGTAGACAGAAATTGTATCTTATACCTCTTTTCCTTCAGCAGTTATGTGCCTGGCACCTAGTGGAATTGTCAGGTTTATTGAATAAGTAACGTAAAATTATACCAGAAGTAAACTATTACATTTATCAACTTTACTCAGAAAACATATTGCTAAGTAAGATATAAGAATCCATTCACTCACTTATTTAACAAACATTTATTAAGTGACTACAGTATGCTATGAGCTAAGAATATGGCAGTAAACAAATCTCACCTTGCCTCAAACTTCAGTGGATCCAGGAGTCTCTAGAAGCTTAATTCTTTCTCAATCAGCAATTCCTCTTCACTGAACAGTTGACAAGAACGTTTGAGAAGGCAAGAGTGTGTGAACTCGGCAGATGTTTGTGATTCACCTACTGTGTGCAGAAGCTGTAGTGTAGCAGGATTTGCCTGTCTCCTAGGAAAGGTGAACATTAAAACCATTATTTTAAGTAACAAAATTGCCAAGAATGCCAAGTGATGGCAAGGAAAAGCATTATACCAAGAGTATAATGGGCACTGAGCCTCGTGTGGGGTCCAGGTATCTCTGGCATGGTGCCCTCCTGGGTCGTGGTTGTCCCTCCTTGTTGCTCTTGCTGTCTCCTTCAGTTACATGTTACTTTCTGCTTGATGCTCTGCATTGATGTACACATAGCCTAGTTTTCCCTGGTGGACTGCTTGGGCCATTCTTGTCATCTGGCTCTGAAGACTTTGTTCAAAGAGTTGTACTTGCCAGATGGGGAAGCCAGAGATCAGAGGTCCTCTGTTGAGGCCACTCTCATCCTGCTTACCTTCCCTGACATACCTAAGAGATGAAGCTCAGGTGAGCGATGAATGACAGGCCACAGTGTGGATGATGTACAATTCTTCAAGCTCCAGCTTTAACTCTTTTTCTTACTGCTCTCTTAGGACAGTATATTTAGATGGAAGTAAATGAAAATAGTGTTATTAGGGGATGCGATTAAAATATATCTCACTCGCAAAAAAGGAAGTAGATTATTTGTGAACTGTAATACTTTATTTTTAGTGAGAAATCACCTTAAAACTTGCAACCTGGATACAAGAAAATTATTTCCTTCTGCAAATGTTTAGTAGGAAACTATATGCCAGGACTGTGCCAGGTAATAGGGATACATGGTTGACTATTTAGTATAAGATGCCTTGGAGTTTCATATACATGGCTAATGCTGTATATACAGTGTGGTAAAAAGAGACTTCTGAGATGCACAGAGGACAGACAATAAAGGGTATTTAAATAGTGGAAAAATGTGTTTGTATGTTTCACTCAGGGCTGTTGAAGTTATTGAAGATCAGTGGTCTCAGAGTTTTGGCATTTTCAGGCCATGCTAAGTACTTTGTTTCTAGCTGATTATTGGCCACATTACTGATCATCAATTGGCTCTGTCTGATGCAGCAACTCCACCACTATGTATCTACACAAAGAAAAATAAATAATGTATCAGAAAGATACCCATATTTTTATGTTTCCTGCAACACTATTCACAGTAGCACAGATATAAATCAATCTAAATGTTCATCAACAGATGATTGGAGAAAGAAAATGTAGAAAATATACACAGTGAAATACTATCCAGGCATAAAAAAATCATAACTTCTGGAGACACATGGATGGAACTGGAGGCCATTATTGTAAGCAAAACAAGCCAGACACAGAGTAAACATCGTATATTCTCACTCATAAGTTGGTGCTAAAAGATGTTTAGGTATTGATGTAGGGAGTGGAATGTTAATGGAGACTCAGCAGGGTGAGGGGATGGAAGGGGTGTATAGTGAGAAATTACTTAATGGGTACAACGTCCATTATTCAGGTAATGGATACCCTAAAAACCCTGACTTCACCATTATGAAATCCATGCTTACAGAAAATTGCACTTGTAACCCATAAATTTATACCCAAAAAGACTTAGAGCTCTCTCTCTTCTCTTCTGTCATAAGCCTCAGAGCTCAGTGATCCCCTTGGATCTCCTCAGTCTGTTAAGTTTTGACTTTCCTACCTAAGGTGATTTTGAGTAGACATAAGGGAGTGTTTCAGGAAGATGCTCTCAGGCACACTGCTTCTGAAGCAACATCAGAGGTTTCTTCTGCTGATCTTTATCTATTCACTGCTTTCAGGAATGAATAAAATATCTGTGGCTAAAATTTAAAAAACTGTGTTTCCCACCTACCATTCAGACCTGACTGAAGAGATTTTAAATTTAAGGAAACAGCATTTTCCTGAACCAAAAGGCACATTAGTGCAAAGGCCAATGTCACATAAGTATGTTTTACCCATCTGTAACGTAACTCTCAGATGCTATTCCCACAGCTGGAATCACTACAATGTTTTGACTGAGGTACTGGAAAAGCCTATGAGCTCATTATCATTTGAACATATGAATAACATAAAATTTAGGCAGAATTTTATTTGAAATGATTATTTGTGCAATTTTTAGTTAACAGATTTATATTGTATTTCAAACAATACATATCATGTTGTTATGTTGTAAGCTAGAAATATTTACAATAACACATGGTCTTGAGTCTCACCAGATGAATTGAAGATTAAAGCAAAATGATTTATCTTGGGGAACTTTGTGACAGTTTCTGTTTAACTTTGCCTCATAATGACTTTAAACTGTTGTGCATATATAGAGAATTCCTGGCTGAAGAGACTTTTTGGACTATTGTGCTATGTTTATTATTGTAATGTTTTAAGATCTGGAGGAACATATATTTAGTCTCAGTTGGCCCAGTAAATGTTTTGGAATCAGCCTCTCTGTTATGTGTTGAGTATTGAAGCAACAGTGGAGACAAGGCTACTGCCCTCACAGAGTCTGGTGGAGAAAACCTGATGGAATATGGCAGGGAACACTCTGGGAGCAAACCAGGATGCCAAAAGTGCACACAGATGGAACACATGCCTTAGAATGGGGGAGGGTCAGACAAGAAGAGGTGTCAGGAAAAACAAGGAAAGACCTGCAGGAATAGAAACACACTTGAGAAATTCATGGGGAATGAAAAGAGAATGGGTGAGCAGGAGCAGATTGTCAAGAAGGAAATCAAGAAGGAGCAGCCAAAGAGGTTGATGGAGAATGAAGAGAAAGAAGGTGACACTGAAGCCAAGGGAAGGAAAGTTTCAACGTTTCTGGAAAATAAAATCACATGCTCTGTCTTAACCTTGCTGTTTTATGAGTCATATAGCCACATTCCATGTTATGAGATGTCCATCTCTAAAGATGTTTCTTTTAGTTTGCTTAACCCAGCATTTGCCACAATAATTTGGGCTCAGTGTGAGTGTGTGTGTGTGTGTGTGTGTATGTGTGTGCATGCACCTATGTATTCCACTAATATCTCACTGAGGCTAGTGTTCTATACAACATAATTTTTAAACATTGGTTTTATTCATCCTATGTTCAGCTGTGGCAATATTTACAAAGATCAACTTTGATCATGTGTCTTATTTACTAAAGAAAACATAACAAACGAATGAGTAAAGCCCAGCCTGAAGTGGCTTCTCACTACCTGTACCATGTAGCCCAACTGGCTTGGCCTGGGTGTCCTGTACTGACCTGGCTGTCCTGCTGTCTGCCTGCTCCTTTGCCTCCCGTTTCCTCCTGGAGAAGATAGGGATGCTCTGAACTTTGACCAGCATTGAACCTGTGTCCTTCTCCTAAAGCGGACCATGTTTTCTTGAGTCCATTTTAATCCCTTTTAAAGGTATAGATCAAACAATTTATATTTTTCTGGCCTCTCCTTGTCTCCCCTACCCATCTCCATACAGAGATCTGGCCTTTCTTTAAAGCTTTTTGTCAGGTCTCATTCTGTATGCAGTTTTTCTGCCACTACTACAATGTACACACTTTACTGGTACATAAATTAATGCTGTAACAGCCCAGGTTTGTCAATTATGTATCATTTTATATCATCTTCTTTTTTCTTAGAGCTTACTTCACTTATTTATTCAATCTTTCTACAATATAATTGTATGTCACATAATTTTATATTTATTTTCATTGGTACTTGTGTACCTTTTCTGTAAAATGGAGATTTTCTAAATAGATCTTCATTAATGTTGAAAGAACAAAGTTTTAAGTCCTGGTCTCAGCCAAAATGAGTTCCCCAAATATCCACGAGCGCAAGAAGCACTTGAATTGTTGCATCAGATATTACTACAGGGAAAGAGAAACATGTGTAATGGAAAATTGCTTACTTTGCCTCAGGGAGATCAGGTTGATTCGCTGAGAAAGCTTGAAATAGTTTAGAAAGCATGGATCTGAGTTTTCTAGGAGAAGGAGAAAAGTTAATGTAGGGCATAAGAAGTAATGCCCACATAAAAAATTTAGAAAGATCTTATATTAACAACCTAACGTCACAACCAAAAGAATTAGAAAAGAAAGAAGAAATCAACCACAAAGCTTGCAGAGGACAAGAAATAACTAAAATCAGAGCTGAATTGGAAGAAATTGAGGCACAAAAATTGTTCAAATGATCACTTAATCAAGTTTTTTTGAAAAAATTAAAAAGATAGGCACTAGCTAGTGAATAAAGAAGAAAAGAGAGAAGACTCAAATAAACACAATTATAAATGATGAAGGTAATGTTACCACTGACCCCACAGAAATAAAAATAACGATCAACAACTACTACAAATACCTCTAAACACTCAAACGAAAAACAGTAGAAGAGATGAATAAATTCCTGGACACACACAACTTCTAAAGACTGAAACAGGAAGAAATTTAGTCCCTGAACAGACAAATAATGAGCTCCAAAAATAGAATCAGTAATAAACAGCCTACAAACCAAGAAAAAAAAAAAAAGCCCAGGACCTGATAGATTAACCATCAAATTTTAACAGATGTACAAAGAAGAGCTAGTACCGTTCCTACTAAAACTATTTCAAGAAATAGTGATGGAGGGACTTCTTCCCAACTTCTTCTATGAGGCCAGCATTATCCTGATACCAAAGCCTGGCAGTGACACAACAAAAAAGGAAAGCTTCAGGCCAGAATCCTTGATGAATGTCCATTCAATAATCTACAAAAAAAAAAAAAAAAAAAAATCCTTGCAAACTGAATCCAGTGCATATCAAAAGGGTAATTTACCACAGTGAAGTAGGCTTCTTCCCTGGAATGGAAGGTTGGTCTATTATGGGCAAACCAACAAAATGTGATTCATAGCATATATAAAACTAAAGACAATAACCACAAGATTGTCTGAATAGATACAGAAAAGGCTTTCAGTAAAATTCAACAATGTTTCATGTTAAAAACTCTCAATAAATGAGGTATTGAAGGAACATACCTCAAAATAATAAAGGCCACCTATGACAAACACACAGTCAGCATTATACTAAATGGGCAAAATCTGGAAGCATTCCCCTTGAAACCCACAAAAGACAAGGATGCCCCCTCTCACCACTCCTATTCAACATAGTATTAGAAATCCTTGCTGGAGAAATCAGACAAGAGAAAGAAATAAAGGGTATTAAAAAAAGAAATAAAGGGTATTTAAATAGAAAGAGAAGTCCAACTACCTCTGTTTGCAGACAACATAGTTCTCTATCTAAACCATATACTTGTGACCCAAATGCTCCATAAACTGATAAACAACTTCTACATGGTTTCAGTGTACAAAATCAGTGTAGAAAATTTGCTAACATTCCTAAACATGAAGAAGATCCAAACTGAGAGACAAATCAGAAAGGCAATTTTATTCACGACTTCCACAAAAAAAATAAAATACCTAGAAATGCAACTAACCAGGGAAGTGAAAGATCTCTACAATGAAAATTACAAAACACTACTCAAAGAAGTCACAGAAGAGACAAAGAAATGAAAAAATTATTCCATGTTAATGGAGAGAAAGAACTGATATCATTTAAATCACCATACTGCCCAAAGCTATTCCTAATAAACTACCAATGACAGGCTTCACAGAACTAGAAAAAGCTATTTAAAAATTTATATAGGACCAAGAAAGAACTTCAGTAGCCAAGGCAATCCTAATCAAAAAGAGCAAAGCTTGAGGCATCACATTACCAGACTTCAAACCATACTACTGCACTACAGTAACCAAAACAGCAGGGTACTGGTAGGAAAACAGACACACACACCAAAGGAACAGAGTAGAGAGCCCAGAAATAAGATGGCACACCTACAACTATCAAATGTTTGACAAAGCTGACAAAAAGAAGCAATAGAGAAAAGTCTCCCTATTCTATAAGTGTTGCTGAGATAACTGGCTAGCCATATGTAGAAGACTGAAGCTGGACTTCTTCCTTACGCTATATACAAAAATCAACTCAAGATGGATTAAAGACTTACATGTAAAACCCAAAACTATAAGAGCCCTGGAAGACTACTTAGGCAATACCGTCCTGGACATAAAAACAGGCAAAGATTTCATTATAAAGACACCAAAAACAATTACAACAAAAGCAAAAATTGACAAGTGGGGTCTAATTAAACTTAAAAGCTTCTGCTTAGCAAAACAAATTATCAATAGAGTGAAGAGACAATCTACAGAATAAGAAAACATATTTACAAATTATGTATCTGACAAATGTCTAATATTCAACATAGAGAACTTCAATAAATTTACAAGAGAAAAACAAACAACCCTATTAAAGAGTGGCCAAAGAATTGTCTACTCATGTCCTTAGCCTACTTTTTTCTGGCATTTTTTTTTCTTGCTAATTTATTTGAGCTCGTTGTAGATTCTGGATGTTAGCATTTTGTCAGATATACAGATTGCGAAGATTTTCTCCCAGTCTGTGGATTGTCTGTTTACTCTGTTGACTGTGACTTTTGTCGTGAAAAAAAGCTCTTTAGTTAAATTAAATCTCACCTATTAATCTTTGTTTTTCTTGCATTTGCTTTTGGGTTCCTGGTCATGAAATCCTTGCTTGAGCCAAAGTCTAGAAAATTTTTTTTTAATGTCATCGTCTAGAATTTTTATAGTTTCAGGTCTTAGATTTAAGTCCTTGATCCATCTCGTGTTGATTTTTTTATATAGTGAGACATGAAGATTCAGTTTCATTCTCCTACATGCGGCCGGCCAGTTATCCCAGCACCATTTGTTGAGTAAGGTGTTCTTTCCCCTCATTGCTTCTGTTTGCTTTGTGAAAGATCAGATGGCGGTAAATATTTGGGTTAATTTCTGGTTTCTCTATTATGTTTCATTTTTCTATGTGCCTACTTTTATACAAAAACCATGCTGTTTTTGTGACTGTGGTCTTATGCTATAGTTTGAAATCAGGTAATTCGATGCCTTCTAATTTGTTCTTTTTGCTTAGTATTGCTTTGGCTATGAGGGCTCTTTTTTGGTTCCATATGAATTCTAGAATTGTTTTTTGTAGTTCTGTGAAGAATGATGGTGGTATTTGGATGGCAATTGCATTGAATTTGTAGGTTGCTTTTGGCAGTATGATGATACACAATTCTTAGAAGATACACAAATGGCCAACAAACATGAAAAAATGCCCAACATCACCAGGTAGTTGCTTCCCTATCTGGAGATGAATCCTCCATCTCACACACACACACACACACACACACACACGTATATGTATATATTATATATAATACATATAAATAATATTATATATTAATATATATAATATGTCTTTTCCCTTCTCCCCTTCCCATTGCAATTTTTTTATTATATAATTGGTTTATTAGATGATTTGCTTATTATATCTGTATTGCCATATACTTGGGATAAAGTCTGTTTACCCTTAAAAGTATTGTGGGTTTCTTTTCTTCTCTCTTTACACGTTCCACACAGAACACATATATGCATCATGGAATACTATGCAGCTACGTGTTCTCACTTATAAGTGGGAGCTAAATAATGACAGCTTATGAACTGAAAGAAGGAAACAACTCACATGGGCTTCTACTTGTTGGAGGAGGGTGGGAGGAGGAAGAGGAACAGAAAAGGTAACAAAGGAGTACTGGGTTTAATATATGGGTTATGAAATAATCTGCATAACAAGCCCCTGTTATATGAGTTTATCTATGTAGCAAACCTTCACATGTACCCCTGAACCTAAAATAAAAAAAAATTGAATCCTTCATGAAAGCTATAAGATCTGTTCCTGTGTGTTTGTATGTCTGTATGTGTTACATGTATGTGATATTTTGTAAATAAAGCTAGTTCTTACATCATTAGTAAAATAGAAATGGCTTTACAATTATCAGTTGAATATAATTAGGTACTTGCTTTATTTAACTGTGAGCTTATGTCTTTTGTTAACAGTTTCTCGATTCAGAGGGTCTTGATAGGTGTCCATTAAGAAGCCTGGAGGCATGTTCTGCTTGTCTAGGCCAGCAGTTACAAGCTGGAATCAAGCCCGATTGGTCTGTTCTCTCTATGCTTTTCCTATTCTGCTTCCTGGCTATTTTAGGAGGGATTGGATCCTCAGGTATAGCCTTCACAGCTCTGTCTTTAGTCCTAATGGACTCAGGCAGACCATGATCTTCACAGTTTTTCGGGGTGCCATGGGGCTACTTGGGACCTAGAATTACTGGGGGAGGACATTAGCGATGCTACCTGTGTCATAGTTCCAAAATTCTGTTCAGTAGTTTAAAACCTTAAAGTCATGTTAAATTAAGTAATAGATAATTATAAAATGTCATGAGTCATTTGTAAGCTAAAATAATGAAATGTTCACCACTAAAAATTTGGTCTATATGCCATGACATATTACTTGTGTATGGTATAGAAAACCTAAATATCTTTGGTTCTGTTAATAAACAATAATTTGAAGAACTGTATTTCTTTAAAAGTATAAAATGGTTTTTATCAAAATATACAGATATAAGAGAGTTGAAAATCACCTTTTAGTTTTTTCACTGAAAATTGGGGTTACTATTGGTCAGGCTGGTCTTGAACTTTTGACCTCAGGTGATGAGCCTCCCTTGGCTTCCTAAAGTGCTGAGATTACAGGCATGAGCCACTGCACCCGGACACAAAATCTATTTCTATTCACTAACAATAAACCATATAAAAATAAAATTAAGACAACAATTTTATTTCTCAAAAAAAAAACCCGAGGCTGGAATCTTTCCCCCTGGCCTGGAAGCCACAGATGCAGGCAGCTGGGGGTGGTGATAGCCTTGGAGTTGAGGCTGTGCTGCCACATTGGGACCTGGCTGCAATGGCTGTGGGTCTAACCAGAAACTGTTTACATTCCCGAGAAATCAAAGTAGAATTACTTTAAAACATAATGGTCGAAGAGAGAAATCCTCCAGTGGTTTTGAAAGCCCTAATGCCATGATGTGAAATAAATATTTTTTGAGTCATAAATTTTTTATAAAAGAACATTGACAAACATGAGCTATAATGAAACCCTTGTTGGGTGGTCCAGGTCATTTTGCTGAGAAGAAAACCATTGAGGTCAATTTGAGAGACATTCCTTCATAAGTACTATGAAGAGAATGCACATATTTTACCTACACATTTTACTACACCTACAGTTCCACAGGGATTTTTAAATTCTGATATCAGCTGAAACTGCACTAGAACTGATGGCTGTAAACTTTCTAGATTGTATGTAAATAAAATTGATTTTTTATAAATAAAACAGATTGATATAATAAAATAAATTATAATCAACTGGAAGCTCTTTTCAGTGTTTAAGACCAGCACTTGGGTTTGTATTTTTTCAAAGACAGCACATTCCCTGTATGTAATGTAACTCATAAAATTAATTGCTAAGAAGGTTGTCTTCTGTTTTTTTCATAATAGAATTGAAATTTGTTCACAATGTCAACAAATTAAGGACACTTTCACAGACTGAGAAATAAATACGGCAATTCATAAGTGATTTTGCTTTATGCTATGGATATGACTTTTAAAATTAAAAAAGATGATCCAGAAAATGGTGAAAACTAGAAATAACAAACATATTCTACAATTTAACAATTGTTTAATTGTTTGCTAAGTGTTTTTATGTATTTAGTTGTTAATATAACTATTTTGATGTTGTAGCTGGCCATAGCATTGCTAGAGTTATGCAAATAATTACATTATAGGTATGTTCATGCGTTAGCCAAAACATCGATTTACTTTAACTGACCCTAACACAATAAGTGTTTTATTAATGCCTATAATCTCAGCACATTGGGAAGTCAAGGTAGGCACACTACTTGAGCCCAGAGGTTTGAGATGAGACCAGGCAACATGGCAAACCACTGTCTCCACACACACACACACACAATTAGCCAGGTATTGTGGCTGAGGCTAAGGTAGAAAGATAAAAGGGGCCCAGGAATGAGAGGCTGCAAACTGCAGTGAGCCATGATGGCACAATTTCAGTCCACGGTGGACAAAAAGTGAGACCTTGTTTCAAAAAAGAAGAAAAGAAAGAGAGAAAGAAAGAATGAAGGAAGGAAGGAAGGAAAGAAAGGAATATGAGTTGAAATTTCTTAAGTGCTTTGATAAACTTCAGTATTGTTTAAATATGTCTTGTCATTTTGTAGTGTTATAATTTAAGAAGCTTATTTAAAGACAATTTTGGAAGTTTACCAAGTACAAATTTTGAAGAAGTAATGGAACTTTACTCAGGTGGTCTATAATTCAAATATACGACTTAGAACTCTTGTGCATTATGTCTTCTGGGCAATTGAAAGTACTATATTTTCGTTGAGTATAAAGCAAATCGTCCTTTTCAACTTGCTTTTTTAAAATTTTTTTAATTTCTTATTAAACTTTAGGTTTTAGGGTACAGGTGCGCAATGTGCAGGTTAGTTACATATGTATACATGTGCCATGCTGGTGCACTGCACCAACTAACTCGTCATCTAGCATTAGGTATATCTCCCAATGCTATCCCTCCTCCCTCCCCCCACCCCACAACAGTCCACAGAGTGTGATGATCACCTTCCTGTGTCCATGTGTTCTTATTGTTCAGTTCCCACCTATGAGTGAGAATATGCGTTGCTTGTTTTTTTGTTCTTGCGATAGTTTACTGAGAATGATGATTTCCAATTTCATCCATGTCCCTACAAAGGACATGAACTCATCATTTTTTATGGCTGCATAGTATTCCATGGTGTATATGTGCCACATTTTCTTAATCCAGTCTATAATATTTGTCAATTTTGGCTTTTGTTGCCATTGCTTTTGGTGTTTTAGACATGAAGTCCTTGCCCATGCCTATGTCCTGAATGGTAATGCCTAGGTTTTCTACTAGAGTTTTTATGGTTTTAGGTCTAACGTTTAAGTCTTTAATCCATCTTGAATTGATTTTTGTATAAGGTGTAAGGAAGGGATCCAGTTTCAGCTTTCTACATATGGCTACAGTTTTCCAAGCACCATTTATTAAATAGGAAATCATTTCCCCATTGCTTGTTTCTCTCAGGTTTGTCAAAGATCAGATAGTTGTAGATATGCGGCATTATATCTGAGGGCTCTGTTGTGTTCCATTGATCTATATCTCTGTTTTGGTACCAGTACCATGCTGTTTTGGTTACTGTGGCCTCATAGTATCGTTTGAAGTCACGTAGTGTGATGCCTCCAGCTTTGTTGTTTTGGCTTAGGATTGACTTGGTGATGCGGGCTCTTTTTTGGTTCCATATGAACTTTGAATTAGTTTTTTCCAATTCTGTGAAGAAAGTCATTGGTAGCTTGATGGAGATGGCATTGAATCTGTAAATTACCTTGGGCAGTATGGCCATTTTCACGATATTGATTCTTCCTACCCATGAGCATGGAATGTTCTTCCATTTGTTTGTATCCTCTTTTATTTCCTTGAGCAGTGGTTTGTAGTTCTCCTTGAAGAGGTCCTTCATGTCCCTTGTAAGTTGGATTCCTAGGTATATTATTCTCTTTGAAGCAATTGTGAATGGGAGTTCATTCATGATTTGGCTCTCTGTTTTTCTGTTGTTGGTGTGTAAGAATGCTTGTGATTTTTGCACAGTGATTTTGTATCCTGAGACTTTGCTGAAGTTGCTTATCGGCTTCAGGGGATTCTGGGCTGAGATGATGGGGTTTTCTAGATAGACATTGATGTCATCTGCAAACAGGGACAATTTGACTTCCTCTTTTCCTAATTGAATACCCTTTATTTCCTTCTCCTGCCTAATTGCCCTGGCCAGAACTTCCAACACTATGTTGAATAGGAGTGGTGAGAGAGGCATCCCTGTCTTGTGCCAGTTTTCAAATGGAATGCTTCCAGTTTTTGCCCATTCCATATGATATTCACTGTGGTTTCGTCATAGATAGCTCTTATTATTTTGAGATACGTCCCATTAATACCTAATTTATTGAGCGTTTTCAGCATGAAACATTGTTGAATTTTGTCAGAGGACTTTTTTGCTTCTATTGAGATAATCATGTGGTTTTTGTCTTTGATTCTGCTTATGCTAGATTACATTTATTGATTTGCATATATTGAACCAGGCTTGCATCCCAAGGATGAAGCCCACTTGATCATGGTGGATAAGCTTTTTGATGTACTGCTGGATTCAGTTGTTTGCCAGTAGTTTATTGAGGATTTTTGCATCAATGTTCATCAAGGATATTGATCTAAAATTCTCTTTTTTGGTTGTGTCTCTGCCCAGCTTTGGTATCAGGATGATGCTGGCCTCATAAAATGAGTTGGAGGATTCCCTCTTTTTCTATTGATTGGAAGAGTTTCAGAAGGAATGGCACCAGTTCCTCCTTGTACCTCTGGTAGAATTCAGCTGTGAATCCGTCAAGTCCTGTACTTTTTTTTGTTGGTAAGCTATTGATGATTGCCACAATTTCAGCTCCTGTTATTGGTCTATTCAGAGATTCCACTTCTTCCTGGTTTAGACCTGGCAGAGTGTATGTGTTGAGGAATTTCTCCATTTCTTCTAGATTTTCTAGTTTATTTGCATAGAAGTGTTTGTAGTATTCTCTGACGGTAGTTTGTATTTCTGTGGGATCGGTGGTGATATCCCCTTTATCATTTTTTATTGCATCTGTTTGATCCTTTATTAATCTTGCTAGCAGTCTATCAATTTTGTTGATCCTTTCAAAAAACCAGCTCCTGGATTCATTAATTTTTTGAAGGGTTTTTTGTGTCTCTATTTCATTCAGTACTGCTCTGATTTTAGTTATTTCTTGCCTTCTGCTAGGTTTTGAATGTGTTTGCTCTTGCTTTTCTAGTTCTTTTAATTGTGATGTTACGGTGTCAATTTTGGATCTTTCCTGCTTTCTCTTGTGGGCATTTAGTGCTATAAATTTCCCTCTACACACTGATTTGAATGCATCCCAGAGATTCTGGTATGTTGTGTCTTGGTTCTCTTTGGTTTCAAAGAACATCTTTATTTCTGCCTTCATTTTGTTATGTACCCAGTAGTCATTCAGGAGCAGGTTGTTCAGTTTTCATGTAGTTGAGCGGTTTTGAGTGAGATTCTTAATCCTGATTTCTAGCTTGATTTTACTGTGATCTGAGAGATAATTTGATATAGTTTCTTTTCTTTTACATTTACTGAGGAGAGCTTTACTTCCAACTATGTGGTCAATTTTGGAATACGTGTGGTGTGGTGCTGAAAAAATGTATATTCGGTTGATTTGTGGTGGAGAGTTCTGTAGATGTCTATTAGGTCTGCTTGGTGCAGAGCTGAGTTCAATTCCTGGGTATGCTTGTTGGCTTTCTGTCTCAATGATGTGTCTAATGTTGACAGTGGGTTGTTAAAGTCTCCCATTATTAATGTGTGGGAGTCTAAGTGTCTTTGTAGGTCACTCAGGACTTGCTTTATGAATGTGGGTGCTCCTGTATTGGGCGCATATATATGTAGGATAGTTAACACTTCTTGCTGAATTGATCTCTTTACCATTATGTAATGGCCTTCTTTTTCTCTTTTGATCTTTGTTGGTTTAAAGTCTGTTTTATCAGAGACTAGGATTGCAACCCTGCCTTTTTTTGTTTTCCTTTTGAATGGTAGATCTTCCTCCATCCTTTTATTTTGAGCCTATGTGTGTCTCTGCACATCAGGTGGGCTTTCTGAATACAGCACACTGATAGGTCTTGACTCTTTATCCAATTTGCTAGTCTGTGTCTTTTAATGGGAGCATTTAGTCCATTTATATTTAAAGTTAATAATGTTATGTGTGAATTTGATCCTGTCATTATGATGTTAGCTGGTTATTGTGCTCATTACTTGATGCATTCTCTTCCTAGTCTCAATGGTCTTTACATTTTGGCATGATTTTGCAGTGGCTGGTACCGGTTGTGCCTATCCATGTTTAGAACTTCCTTCAGGAGCTCTTTTAGGACAGACCTGGTGGTGACAAAATCTCTCAGCAATTGCTTGTCTGTAAAATGTCTTATTTCTCCTTCACTTATGAAGCTTAGTTTGGCTGGATATGAAACTGGGTTGAAAATTCTTTTCTTTAAGAATGTTGAATATTGGCCCCCACTCTCTCCTGGTTTGTAGAGTTTCTGCTGAGAGATCCGCTGTTAGTCTGATGGGCTTCCCTTTGAGGGCAACCCGACCTTTCTCTCTGGCTGCCCTTAACATTTTTTCCTTCATTTCAACTTTGGTGAATCTGACAATTACGTGTCTTGGAGTTGCTCTTCTCAAGGAGTATCTTTGTGGCGTTCTCTGTTTTTCCTGAATCTGAATGTTGGCCTGCCTTGCTAGATTGAGGAAGTTCTCCTGGATAATATCCTGCAGAGTGTTTTCCAACTTGGTTCCATTCTCCTCATCACTTTCAGGTACACCAATCAGATGTAGATTTGGTCTTTTCACATAGTCCCGTATTTCTTGGAGGCTTTGCTCATTTCTTTTTATTATTTTTTCTCTAAGCTTCTCTTCTCTCTTCATTTCATTCATTTCATCTTCCATTGCTGATACCCATTCTTCCTTTTGATCGCATCAGCTCCTGGGGCTTCTGCATTCTTCACATAGTTTTCAAGCCTTGGTTTTCAGCTCCATCAGCTCCTTTAAGCACTTCTCTGTATTGGTTATTCTAGTTATATATTCCTCTAAACTGTTTTCAAAGTTTTCAACTCCTTTGCCTTTGGTTTGAATATCCTCCCATAGCTCAGAGTAATTTGATCATCTGAAGCCTTCTTCTCTCAGTTCGTCAAAGTCATACTCCATCCAGCTTTGATCCATTGCTGGGGAGGAACTGCGTTCCTTTGGAGGAGAAGAGGCGCTCTGCTTTTTAGAGTTTCCAGTTTTTCTGCTCTGTTTTTTCCCCATTTTTGTGGTTTTATCTACTTTTGGTCTTGACGATGGTGATGTACAGATGGGTTTTTTGTGTGGATGTCTTTTCTGTTTGTTAGTTTTCCTTCTAAAAGACAGCACCCTCAGCTACAGGTCTGTTGGAGTACCCGGCCGGCCATGTGAGGTGTCAGTCTGCCCCTACAGGAGGGTGCCTTGCAGTTAGGCTGCTCAGGGGTCAGGGATCAGGGACCCACTCGAGGAGGCAGTCTGCCAGTTCTCAGATCTCCAGCTGCGTGCTGGGAGAACCACTGCTCTCTTCAAAGTTGTCAGACAGGGATGTTTAAGTTTGCAGAGGTTACTGCTGTCTTTTTGTTTGTCTGTGCCCTGCCCGCAGAGGTGGATCCTACAGAGGCAGTCAGGCCTCCTTGAGCTGTGGTGGGCTCCACCAAGTTCAAGCTTCCCAGCTGCTTTGCTTACCTAAGCAAACCTGGGCAATGGCAGGCACCTCTCTCCCAGCCTCGCTGCTGCCTTGCAGTTTGATCTCAGACTGCTGTGCTAGCAATCAGCGAGACTCCGTGGGCATAGGACCCTCTGAGCCAGGTGCGGGATACAATCTCCTGGTGTGCCATTTTTTAATCCCATCAGAAAAGTGAGTATTAGGGTGGGAGTGACCTGATTTTCCAGGTGTCGTCTGTCACCATTTTCTTTAACCAGGAAAGGGAACTCCCTGACCCCTTGTGCTTCCCAAGTGCAGCAATGCTTCACCCTTCTTCGTTTCGTGGATGGTGTGCACACCCACTGACCTGCGCCCACTGTCTGGCACTCTGTAGTGAGATGAACCCGGTACCTCAGATGGAAATGCAGAAATCACCCATCTTCTGCGTCACTCTGGCTGGGAGCTGTAGACCCGTGGTGTTCCTATTCAGCCATCTTCGTCTTAATTGCAATAATAAAATTTTCTTGTCATTTGTGTCTATGGGCAATTTAAAATCATTTCTGCTGTAAATTGCTTAATTCTGAGGCAGTTTCTGAAAACTTTATAAGCTTTCAAAATTATAGAATATTGTATCTTTAAGGAGATCAACTCTCGGTTCTGCAGGAGGGAGAACACAGCAATTGTAAGGCATTGAACTCTGTGTTGCCCTGTTAGAACAGAAAGGAAAACCAGACCAAATGCAGTTAAAGCCCATCCACAGAGGGAATATTTAAACCAGCCCTGGCCAGAGGTGAATGAGATTCCCCTGGTTGGAACCTGAGCATTTGGAAATCTGTGTACTGAGGGCTCCAGAGCCCCATGTATCTAAGAAAATTTGAAAGGCAGCCTAGACCATCAGGACTGCAACTCTTAGGAGAGCCCTAAGGCTGAACTGGGCCCAGGAACAGTCAACTGGCATGGGAGGGCATGCAACACACTGAGACACCAGCTGGGGCAGCCATAGGAGTTCTGGAATTATCACTCTCCTATTACCAGGCTGCACAGCTTATAGCTCCAAAAGGGACCCCATCCTTCTGCTTGAGAAAAGGAGGAAAAAAAGTCAAGAGGAATTTGTCTTCCATCCTGGATACCAGCTCAGCCACAGTAAGATAGTGCACTAGTCAGAGTCTTGAGGCCTCCTTTCCAGGCTTTGGCTACTAGATATTCCTAGACACACCCTGGGCCAGAAGGAAACCTGCTGCCTTGAAGGAAAGAAGCCAGTGCTGGCAGCATTTATCACCTGCAAACTTAACAATCTTTGGGCTCTGAATAACCAGCAGCCATACTCAGATACTACATCAAGATCCTTGCATGAGCCTCATAGACTTACTAGATTTAGGTGAGACTCAGCAGATTACAAGCTATGGTGGCTAAAGGGCAAAACTCCTTTTGCTTGGGAAAAGCAGAGGGTAAAGTAAAGGGTACTTTTTCTTGCCACTTAAGTACCAGCAAGACCAGCAGTGGGGAGAGCACCAAGAAAGCTTTTAGGATCCCTGATTCTAGGACTTGATTTTGGTTGGCATGTATGTACATGCCCAGGGCCAGTGGGGAGCCCACCAGCCTGAAAATGGCAAGTTCCAGTCCAGGCAACATTCATCACGAGCTGAAAAGAGGATTTGGGCCTTAAAGGAACAAAGGTGGTACTCCTTGTGGCGTGGGATGCTGGGGGCTACTCTGCCTTTGGAAAAGGAAAGGAGGAATAGGAAGGACTGTGTCTTGTGGTGTGAATGCCAGCTCAGCTAGAATGCAATAGAATGCCTGGTGGACTTCTGAAATTTTTGGCTTTACTCCTTGACTTCTGAATGGCACTTCTGGACCCTACCGGGGACTGAGGAAACTCGCTGTCCTGAAGGAAAGAACACAGATATGGCTGGCTTTGCCACCTGCTAATTGCAGAGATCAAAGGCCTTGAGTGAATATAGGCAGTTGTTAGAAAGTGCAGGCATCTGGACTTGAGCAATATCTGGTGCCACGCTAGCTTCAGGTCTGACCCAGGGCAGTCATAGTGGTGATGGCCAGGGGTGCTTGTGTCATTCTACTCCCAACTTTTGGTGGCTTAGAATAGAGAGAAAGACTCTGTATCTTTGAGAGAAATAAGGTTAGAGAACAAGAGTCTCTGGCTAGTAATCCAGAAAATTCTCCCGGACCTTGTCCAAGACTGTCAAGGTGGTACGTCTATAAGTCTGAAAAAATTACAGCACTATTGGGTATATGGTGCCCCCTAAAGCAGATATGCCTTAGATCACAACACCTACCTTTTAAAATATGTGGAAATCCTTCCCAAGAAAGACAGCTATGAATAACCCCAGAGAGTGAAGACTACAATAAATGCTCACCTTAAAAAAAAAAATTATTTTTTTAACCTCTTATATGGTGATGCATGCCAAAGTTTTAATGTCCAGACACTGAAGAACATCTGCTAGCATCGACACCATCCAGGAAAACATGACCTCACAAAGTGAACTAAATGAGGCGCCAGGGACAAATCCTGGAGAAAAAGAGATATGTAGTCTTTTAGACAGAAAATTCAAAATAGCTGTATTTTTAAAAAACTCACAGAAATTTATGATAACAAAGTAAAGAAATTCCAAATGTTATCAGCTAAACTCAACAAAGAGATTGAAATAGTTACAACAAATTAAGCAAAAATTCAGGAGCTGGAAAATGCAATTGGCATGCTGAAGAATGCATTCGAGCCATTTAATAGCAGAATGGATCAAGCAGAAGAAATGGTGAACTTGAACACAGGCTGTTTGAAAATATATAGTCAGAAGAGACAGAAGAAACAGAAAAAAACAACAAATAGTGCCTACAGGATCTGGAAAATAGGCTTACAAAGACAGGCCTAAGAGTTATTGGTTTTAAAGATGTGTAGAAAGAGACAGGGATAGGAAAATTTATTCAAAGAGATAATAACAGAAAACTTTCCAAATCTGGAGAAAGATATCCAAATACGACTACAAAAATGTTATAGAACACTAAACAGATTTAAAAAGACTACTTCAAAACATTCAATAACCAATCTTCAAAAAGTCAAAGAAAAAGAAAAGTTCTACAAAAGAGAGAGAAAAGAAACACATAATATACAGGGGAGCTCCAACACATCTGGCAGCAGACTTTACAGAGGAAACCCTACTGGCCAGGAGAAAGAAGCAATAAATATTTAAAGCACCAAAGGAAAAGAACTTTACCTTAGAATAGCATATACAGCGAAAATGTCCTTCAAATAAAAAGATGAAATACTGAGTTTTCCAGACAAACAAAAGCTGAAGGATTTCATCAATACCATGCCTGTCCTACAAGGAATGCTAAAGGGAGTACTTCAGTCAGGAAGAAGAGGACATTGATGAGCAAGAAATAATCAACTGAAGGTTAAAAAAAAAAAAAAATCCTCATTGGTAATAGTAACTATACAAAACAAAGCAGAATATTATAATAACACTATAGCTGTGGTGTGTAAACTACTCATTCTAAGTAGGAAGACTAAATAATAAACCAAATAAAAGTAATAACTACAAGAACGTTTCGGCTGGGCGCGGTGGCTCACGCCTATAATCCCAGCACTTTGGGAGGCCGAGGCGGGCAGATCACGAGGTCAGGAAATCGAGACCATCCTGGCTAACAAGATGAAACCCCATTTCTACTAAAAATACAAAAAATTAGCCTGGCGTTGTGGCGGGAGCCCTTAGTCCCAGCTACTCGGGAGGCTGAGGCAGGAGAATGGTGTGAATCCGGGAGGCGGAGCTTGCAGTGAACCCAGATCACGCCATTGCACTCCAGCCTGGGCGAGACAGCGAGACTCTGTCACAAAAAAACAAAAAAGAAAAAGAAAAGAAAAAAAAAAAAGAACGTTTCAAAACATAGTACAAAAATAAAGTCAAAAAGTAAAGGGATGAGCACACCCATCCTGAGCGGGCCTGATGTGGTGGAAGCTCGGAAGCCGGGTGAAGTCCTGGAGCGTGGGCAGAAGGGAGGCCGTCCAGAGAGCCGAAAGCCTGGGCAGGGGACAGATGCTTCTGGCTCCCCCGGGCAAGAGCAGCGCGGCGCCTCGGCGTTCCTGCGGGAGGCCAGGCCTCTGGCGACGGCAGGAGGCTCTAGGAGGCCACAGGAAGGCACAGAGTGGTGGCCGGCAGTGCTCGGAAAAATAGAGGTGGAGAGCAGCCCTGCCACTGGCGAGCGGCTCGGGGATACTGGATCCAAGCCCCGCAGCCCCGAGGTGGCAATGACGCCTGGAGTCGAGCGGGGCGTGACTGTGCCCGGCTCTTACGGCATCCAGGCCCCACTGCCAGCGCCTACAGACATATCACCCTGTCCAGTCTCCTCTGACCTCGGAAGCTAAATAGGGTGGGTCCTGGTTAGTACTTGGATGGGAGGCCGCCCAGGAATTTTGGGTGCTGTAGGCTTTTGGCCTCCCCCTCCCTCCCTCTTTCCTCCTTCTGTCGCCGTGCTTCACTACCTTCCCCTAACTCTGCTCCCACTTTTCCCCTCGCCTGCGGCCCCAAAGCAGCCCGGGACCTCCTCGCGGGGTTCCTCCGCTGTAGCACCGCCAGGCAACAGTATCCCACATCTTCCCCTTTGCTGCAGCCCCACCAGGTGCCCGGCTCCAGCCGGGGCGGGGCGGTATATGTTCCCTAAGGTGCCCCGTGTCTTCACGGTCCCGGGACGCCCAGGCAATTCAATTTACTCATCCGGCGCCATGCAATAGTTCAAGCTGGTGGGGGAAGTGGCGGCCAGGGGCAGAGGTCCCACAGACGCGAGCCAAAACCTCTACTCCAGGACCTATTGGCTGCTTTCCCCAGGGGAAAGAAGTTACCGTCTCCAGTCACGAGGAAATCCGTCTCTGTACATACGGATTCCCATTGGCACCGTCTTCGGGTAAACACCAGTCCCGAGGACACGAGACAGACCCAGGCCTCCGTCCCGTAGGCACGCTCTGCGTCAAGACTCCCACCAGAGGGACGGACACACTCTACAAATCTCGGTGACCACTG
This sequence comes from Pongo abelii, assembly GCF_028885655.2. Classification (NCBI taxonomy): domain Eukaryota; kingdom Metazoa; phylum Chordata; class Mammalia; order Primates; family Hominidae; genus Pongo; species Pongo abelii. The sequence continues at coordinate 53,549,300 of NC_072009.2, forward strand.
CACCAAGAAGACAGGGGGTAGCCAACAAAAGGACCCTATGAATCGCACCCCAAAAGCAACCAACCAATCCATGAAAAAATTCTTCTCAGGATTCTGTTGGTCCTTTAGCATGGGCGGCCCTCCTCCCTGTTATGGCCAGGCTCAAGCACCCTCCACCCTACCCCTGCTAGAAGGAGCCCTGTCTAACAGAGCAGAGAGCTCTCTCACCCAGGCTCTAAGGCTCTGGCTCGGTAGCTCTCACACCCTCTCTATTTCTCCCCCCCCCCCCCCATCTCATGCTTTTTCTGTCACCTTCTCTCTCTCTCTCTCATTCCTGTGTCTCTCTCTCTCTCTAGGTCTCTCTTCCTCAGTTTCTATCTCGCCATCCCTTTTTCCCTTGCTCTCCTTCAAGCTATCTGTATCTTTGTGTATCTGGGTGTGTGTCTGTGTGCCCGCTCATGTGCATCCATATGTGTCTGTGGGGCTGGAGGTGGGTTTCTTCGTGGTGCTGGTGAGGTGTGTCTGGCTGTCCATCAGCCTCTCTCTCCCAGGATCAGTCGGCTCGCTCTAGTGGCAGCGTGGGGCAAAGCAGCTTCCCCCACTCACTTGATCATGGGCCATGTGCTTGTCGGGACAAGCGACTCTCTTAGAGACATTGTAAGAGAAAGGGCCCGTGGGGCTAGGGCAGCTGTTCACCCTGAGCAGCCCTGGCAGCTCTGGGTGGGTGAGGCAAGAGGTGGCCTTGCAGGAGGGTCGGCGAGGGAAACATAACAATCCCTCCGCGGCAAGAACAGCAGGGTATCCCAGGAACATGGACGCAGGGCCCTGACTCCTGGGAGCACAAACTCAGCAAGCCCGATGTGGTGGAAGCTTGGGAGCTCAGGAGCCTGGGGAAGCCCTAAAGCGTCGGAGGAATGGAGACCGCCCAGAGAGCCAGAAGTCTCGGCAGCGGAAGGAAACCTCTGGCGTCCTCACTCGGCGGAGTGGAGACGGTCCAGTGCATGGCCTTGTCGGCTATGGCTGGAGGCCCTTGGAGGCCGGCGGAAGGCGCAGCACGGCGGCCCACAGTGCTTCGGCGTGGAGGTGGAGAGCAGAGAGCAGCGGAGCAGCGGACGAGGAGTGGCTCAGGGGTGTCCCGATCTGAGCCGCGCGGCCTTGGAGTGGCGGTGACGCCTGGAGTCGGGCGGGCATGGTGGGCCAGGCTCTTGTGTCAGCCAGGTATCACTGCGGGTGTGTAAGGTCTTACCGCCCTGAAGACACCTGATCTCCTCTGGCCTGTGAAGCTAAGCAGGGTGCGGCCTGATTCAGTACTTGGAAAGGAGGCCTCCTGGGAATACCAGGTGCTGTAGGCTTTTGGCTTCCCGCTCCCTCTTTCTCCCTTTTCTCGCCCTGATTCCCAACCACCCCCTGACTCTGCTACCACTTTTCCACCTGCCTGCGTCCCTGCTCCAGGAAGGCCTAGGTAATTTAATTCACTCTTCTGGCGCCGCTGCAAACGTCCAAGCCTGGGGAAGGGGAGGGCAAGGGCAGACGGTCCCACAGACGCCAGCCAAGACCTCCTCCAGAACGCACGGGCTGCTTTTTCCAGGAAAGGACATTGCCTTTGCCAGCTACCAGGAAAACGTCCTTGTGAACCCGGATTCCCATGGCCATGGACTTCGTGTAAACTCCCGTCGCGAGGACAGGAGAGAGACCCAGGCCTCAGGCAAGGATTCCCTGGCTTGCACTCAGGGTGCGTGTCTCGCCCACGGGGGCACACCAAAGCGCCAAGAAGACACTGGGGTATGGGAACTGGCTTTCATGGGGACGCCGAGGCAGTCCGTGGTAGAACTTCCCAGGGAAGACACTGCCTTCTGGGCAGCCCCTGCGGCGGGCTGGGGGGCTCCGGGAGTCCTTGTCTTGCACACAGGTTGTGTGTCTCGCCCTCAGAGGGCACCCCACGGCAACAATAATTCCCCCGGGGAAAACTAACGGGATACCCCGCTTGATATCCCGTGGTCGGGATACTGCACGAACACCTCGAGCCCGGCACGGAGATTGCCAGGAAGGCTCTGTTCTCCATGGGATTTTTTCCCTGGACTGCCTCAACGTCTCCTTTCAAGCCTGGAGTCCTTTTCCTTTCCCCCGGAGGTATTCATGCCGCTTTGTGGTGTCCCCCATGGGCGCGACTCGCACCCTGGTTGCAAGCCAGGGACTCCATGAAACCATGGGCCTGGCGCAGGGGCTGCCAGGAAGGCACTGTCGTCCGTGGGCGAACCCCAGCCTCGAGGTTGTTTTCCCCGGGCTGCCTCAATGTCCCCCTTCAAGCCTGAGGTGCTGTCCCCTTCCCCCTGGGGCCTACTTGCCGCTTTGGGGTGTACCTCATGGGAGACACATGCACCCTGGGAGCAAGCCAGGGACTCCACGTCGCCCCGGGCGTAGCGCAGGGGCTGCCAGGAAGGCACTGTTATCATGGGAGGAAACCCGCTGGCAGCTTTTTTCCGCAGTGCTGCCTCAGAGTCTCCTTTAAAGGCTGGAGTCCTGTTCCCTTCCCTTAGAGGCCTTCTTACCACTTTGGGGTGCCCTTGTGGGCACGACATGCACCATGGGTGCAAGCCAGGGACTCCACAATCACTCCGGGCCTGGAGCAGGGGTTGCTGGGTAGGCACTGTCTTCCGTGGGAAGACACCATCCCTCCGCTTTTTTCCCCGTACTGCTTCAACTACCCCTTTCAATCCTGGTGTCCTGTACCCTTCCTCCGGCGGCCTTCTTGCCTCTTTGTGGTGCCCCCCGTGGGCAAGATACGCATGCTGGGTGCAAGCCAGGGACTCCACGAATCTCCCGGGCCCACAGCAGAGGCTGGCAGGAAGGCAGTGTCGTCCATGAAAGGACCCCAGTATCCCCGCTTTTTTCCCTGGGGCTGGCTGAACGTCCCCCTTCAAGCCTGACGTGCTGTCCCCTTCCCCGGGAACATTCTTGCCGCTTTGGGGTGCCCCTCGTGGGGGAGACACTCACCCTGGGTGCAAGCCAGGGAATCAACAACCACCCCCATTCAGGGCAAAGGGGCTGCCGGAAAGGCACTGTCATCCGTGGGAAATTTTTTCCCCAGACTGCCCCAATGTCCCCTTTCAAGCCTGGCGTCCTGTTTCCTTCCCCCGGAGGCCTTCTTGACGCTTTGAGGTGCCCCCGTGAGTGCAACATGCACCCTGGGTGCAGCCAGGGACCCCACGACAACCCCAGGCCTGGCGCAGGGTCTGCCGGAAAGGCACTGTAGTCTGTGGGATGTCCGCGGCCCGCTGCTTTTCTCTCCGTACTACCTCGACTTCCCGTTTCAGGCCTGGCGTCCTCTTCCCTTCCAACGGAGGCCGCTTTGGTGCTTTGGAGTGCTCCCTGTGGAAGCGACACGCAACCTGGGTGCAATTCAGTGGCTCTGCAACCCCATTGAGCGGGGCAAGAGGCTGCCGCAAATGCACTGTAGCTCGAAGGACCCCGGCTCACTGTTTTTTTCCCCGTATTGCCTCAAGGTCCCCTTTTAAGCCTAACATCCTGTCCCCTTCTCCCGGTGACCTTCTTGCCGCTTTGGGGTGCCTCCTGTGGGCGAGACGCACACTCTGAGTACAAGCCAGGGACGCTACAACACCTCCAGGATGGCACTGGGCTGCCGGGAAGGCACTGTCATCCCTGGGATCACCCTAGTCTCGCTGTTTTTTTCTCTGGGCTACCTAAACGTCCCCTTTCAAGCCTGGCGTCCTGCTGCCTTCCCACGGGAGCCTTCTTGCCGCTTTTGGGTGCCCCGCGTAGGCGAGACACGCACACTGTGTGCAAGACAGGGACTCCACGACCCTCCAGGGCCTGGCATAGGGGCTGCAGGGAAGGCACTGTCATCGGTGAAAGGACCCCAGCCTCGCCCCATTTTTTCCGGGACTGCCTCAACCTGGCTTCCTGTTCTTTTCCACCGGGGGCTTTCTTGCCGCTTTGGGGTGCCACCAGTCGGCAAGGCACCCACCCTAGGTGCAAGCCAGGGACTCCCAAACGCCCGGGGCCTGGCGCAGGGGCTGCCAGGAAGTCACTGTCCTCCGTGAAGTTTTTCCCTGGACTGACTCAAAGTCCCCTTTCAAGCCTGGCGTCCTGTCCGCTTCCCCTGGGGGCCTTCTTGCCACTTTGTGGTGAACCCGTGGGCAAGACACGCACCCTGGGTGCAAGACAGGGACTCCTCCAGGCCCACGGGCCTGGCCCCGGGGCTGCAGGGAAGGCATTGTCATCCCTGGGAGGACCCCAGGCTCGCAGCTTTTTTTATTGGGCTACCTCAAAGTCCCCTTTCAAGTCTGGCCTCCTGCCCCTTTTCCCGGGAGCCTTCTTGCTGCTTTGGGGTATCCCCCTTGGGCGAGATACGCACCTGGGTGTAAGACAGAGACTCCACGACACCCCATGGGCCAAGCACTGGCGCTGCCGGGAAGGCACTGTTGTCCGTGGGAGGATTCCGGCCCACTGCTCTTTTCCCCGTGCTGCCTCAACGTCCCCTTTCAACGCTGGCGTCCTCTTCCCTTCCCGGGAGGCTTTCTCGCCGCTTTGGGGTGCACACCGTGGGAGACATGCACCCTGGGTGCAAGCCACAAACTCAAGGACGCCCTGGCCTGGCTCAGGGGCTGCCGGGAAGGCACTATAGTCTGTGGGAGGGCCACAGCCTCTCCGCTTTTTTCCCGGGACTGCTCCAATATCCCCCTTCAAGCCTGACGTGCTTTCCTCTTCCCCCGGGACCTTGTTGCTGCTTTCATGTGTACCCCGTGAACAAGACACGCACCCTGGGTGCAAGCCAGGGACTCCACCATCCGCTCGGGTACTGCGCAGAGGCTGAGGGAAGGCACTGTTCTGAATGGGAGGAACCTGGCTAGCCTCTTTTCTCGCCGTGCTGCGTCAGCGTCCCCGTTAAATCCTGGCCTCCTCTTCCGTTCCCCCGGAGGCCTTCTTGCCACTTTGGGATGCCACCCCTTTGCCGGACATGGAGGGATTGTTGAATCCCAGGCTTGCACCCAGAGGCCCACGGCGGGCACCCCAAAGCAGCAAGTAGGTTCCCAGGGGCAGGAGACAGCACGTCAGGCTTCAAGGGGGACGTTGAGGCAGCCCCGGGAATAAACAGGGGATGCAGGCGTTCTGCCACAGATAACACTGTCTTCCAGGCAACCTCTGAGGTGGGTCTGGGAACATCGTGGAGTCCTTGGCTTGCACGCAAGGTGCATGTCTCGCCCACAGTGGGCACCACAAAGTGGCAAGAAGGCCACCGTGGGAAGGGTATGGGACGCCAGTGTTGAAAGGGATAGTTGAGGCAGTCCGGGGAAAAACGCCACGGACCAGGGTCGTCCCACGCACGACAGTGCACCCCATGTGTAACCATGACACGCACGCTGGGTGCAAGCGAGGGATTCCACGATTCCCCGGGGCCAGGCGCAGGGGCTGCCGGGAAGGCAATGTCATCCATAGGATGACCCCGGCCCGCCGCCTTTCCCCCCGGGGCAGCCTCAATGTCTCATTTAAAGCCTAGCCTGCTGTTCCCTTTCCCCGGGGGCCTTCTTTCCGCTTTGGGGTGCCCTCCGTGGGCGAGAAGCGTACCCTGTGTGCAAGACAGGGACTCCACGACTCCCCCGGGCCCAGCGCAGGGGCTGCCGGCAAGGCACTGTCATCCGTGGGAGAACCCCGGCCACTCGCGTTTTTCTCGGTGCTGCCTCAACGTTCCATTTCAAGCTTGGTGTCATGTTTCCTTCTCCTAAAGGCCTTCTTGCCTCTTTGGGGTGCCTCCCCTGGAAGAGAAACGCACCCTAGGTGCAAGCCAGGGACTCGACAACACACACGGGTTCAGCGCAGGGGCTGCTCGGAAGACACTGTGGTCGGTGGGACGACCCTAGACTCGCCGCTGTTTTCCCCAGGCTGCGTGAACGTACCCCTTCAAGCCTGATGTGCTGTCCCCTTCTCCCGCGGGCCTTTTTGCCGCTTTAGGGTGTCCCCCGTGGGCGCGACACGCAACCTGGGTGCAAGCCAGTGACTCCACGTCCGCCACCCCCACGTTTCGGCGCAGTGGAGACCGGGAAGGCACTGTCACCCGTGCGGTGACTTTGACCCGCCGCTTTTTTCCCCGTGCTGCCTCAACGTCGCGTTTCAAGCCTGGCGTCCTGTTCTCTTCCTTCGGAGGTTTTCTTGCCGCTTTGGGGTGCCCCCCCGTGGGCACGACACACACCCTGGGAGCAAGCCAGGGATTACACGCCTTTTCCGGGCCTGATGCAGAGGCTGCCATAAAGGCACAGTCCTCCGTGGAAAGTTTTTCCCAGTACTGCCTCAACGTCCCCTTTCCTTTCCCCGGAGGCCTTCTTGCCGCTTTGGGGCTCCCCGCGTGGGCGCAACACGCACACTAGCTGCAAGCCAGGGACTCCACGACCACCACAAGCCCGGTGCAGGGTCTGCGGCGAAGGCACTGTCGTCCGTGGGAGGACTGCGGCCCACAGTTTTTTTCCCCGTGATGCCTCAATGTCCCCTTTCAAGCCTGGCATCATGTTCACTTCCCCCAGAAGCATTCTTGCCACTTTGGGGTTCCCCCGTGGGTGTGACACTTACCCTGGGTGAAAGCCAGGGACTTCACGACCGTCCCGGGCCAGGCACACTGGCTGGAGGAACGCACTGTTGTCTGTGGGAGTAAACCGGCCTGCTGCTTTTTTGCTTGTGCTTCCTCAACGTCCCCTTTCAAGCCTGGCGTCCTGTGTCATTTTCCCTCAGGCCTACTTGCCGCTTTGGCGTGTCCCCACTAGATGCGACACGAACCCTGGGTGCAAGCCAGGGACTTCACGACTTCTCCTGGCACGGTGGCGAGGGGCGCTGCTGAGAACGCATTGTAGTGCGCGGGAAGATTTTCCGCGACGTGCCTCAGTGTCGCCTTACAAGCCTGGCATTCTGTTTCCTTCCCGTGTGGGCCTTCTTGCCGCTTTGGGGTGTCCCTCGTCGGCGAGACACCCACCCTGGGTGCAAGCCAGGGACTCCGCGGCCACCCGGTCCCTGCGCAGGGGCTGATGGTAAGGCATTGTCGTTAATGGTAGGACTCCCAGCCTCACTGCTTCTTTCCTCTGGCTAAATCAACGTCCCCCTTCAAGCTTGATGTGCTCTCCCTTCCCCCCCGCCCCGGTGGCCTTCTTGCAGCTTTAGGGAGCCCCAGGTGAGCGAAACACGCACCCTGGGTGCAAGCCAGGGACTCCACTATTTTCCGGGCCTGGTGCACGCGCTGCCGGGAAGGCACTGTTGTTCTTGGGAAGACCTTAGCCTCTACGCTGCACCCAGGGAAGTAGTGGAGTCCCTGGCTTGCATCCAGGGTGCGCGTGGCGCCCACGGGGTCAACCCACAGCGGCTAAGAAGGCTTCCGGGGGAAGGAAGTTGGATGCCAGGCTTGTAAGGAGAGATCAACAGGGGAAAAAAGCAGCGAGGCCAGGGACTCCACGACACACGCAGGCCCGGAACAGGGGCTTCCGGGAAGGCACTGTCGTCTGTGGGACAACCTCAGCCTCGCTGCTTTTTTCCCCGGGCTGCCTCAACGTCCCCCTTCATGCCTGATGTGCTATCCCCTTCCCCTAGGGCCTTCTTGCAGCTTTGGGGTGTTACCCATGGGTGAGACACGCACCCTGGGTGCAAGCCAGGGACTCCAGGACCCTCCCCCCGACACACACATGGTCCCGGTGCAGGGGCTGCGAGAAAGGCATTGTCATCCATGGGATGTCCCCGGCTTGCCGCTTTTTTCCTCATGCTGTCTGAACGTCCTCTTTCAAGCTTGGCGTCCTTTTTCTTTCCACCTATGGCCTTCTTGCCGCTTGGAGGCACCCCCCCACCCCACCCCGTGGATGAGACACGCACCCTGGGTGCAAGCCAGGAACTCCACGACTCCCCTAGTTCTGGCACAGAGGCTGCTGGGAAGGCTCTGTCCTCCGTGGTAAGTTTTTTCCTGGACTGCCTCAAAGTCCCCTTTCAAGCCTTGCTTCCTGTTCCCTTCCGCTGGGGACCTTCTTGCCGCTTTGGCGTGCCCCCCATGGGCGAGACACGCCCGCTGGGTGTCAGCAAGATACTCCACGACCACCGGGCGCTTGGGTCAGGGGCTGCGGGGACGGCACTGTCGTCCGTGGGAGGACGCCAGCCTTGCCGCTTTTTTCCTCGGGCTGCCTCAACATCCCCCTTCAAGACTGACATGCCGTCCTCTTCCTTCAGGGGCTTTCTTGCCGTTTTGGTGTGTCCCCGTGGGCGAGAAACGCACCCTGAGTGCACACCAGGGATCCACGGTCCCTCGGTTTCCGTGAAGAGGCTGCCGGGAAGGCACTGTTGTCCGTGGGAGGATCCCTGCCCACCGCTTTTTCCCTGTGCTGCCTCAAAGTCTTCTTTCAAGCCTGGCATCTTGTTCCCTTCCTTTAGGGGCCTTCGTGCCGCTTTGAGATGCCCCCCTTGGGCGTGACCCGCCGCTGGGTGCAAGGCAGAAACTCCACCACCCTCCCGGCGCAGGGTCTGCCGTGAAGGCGCTGTAGCCATGGGAGGTTTTTCCTTGTACTGTCTCTAAGTCCCCTTTCAAGCCTGACGCTCTGTTCCCGTCCCGCGGGGTCTTCTGGACGCTTTGACGTGCCCCCCGTGGGCCTGACACGAACCCTAGGTGCAAGACAGGGACTCCGCGACCACCCCGGCCCCAACACAGGGGCTGCCAGGAAGGCATTGTCAACCGTTGAACCACCCCGGCCCGCCCTTTTTCTTTTCTGTGCTGCCTCAAGGTCCCCTATCAAGACTGGCGTCCTGCTCCCTTCCCCCAGAGGCCTTCTTGACACTTTGGGGTGTACCCCATGAGCACGACACACCCCTGGGTGCAAGTCAAGGACTCCACGACTTCCAAAAGCTCGGCCCAGGGTCGGCTGGACAGGCACCGTTTTCCGTGGAAAGTTTTTCCCCTGACTGCCTCATCGTCTGCTTTAAAGGCTGGCTTCCTGTTCCTTTCCCCCGGGGGTGTTCTTGTCGCTTTCTGGTGTCCCTCGTTGGGGTGACACGCACCCTGGGTGTAAGCCGTGGACTGCACGACCCCCGCGGCTTCTGTCCTTATTTATGGTAAAAGTAGGGAACTCTGCTTATGCACATCAACGGAATCATTATTATACGCAGACGATTTGGACGTCGTAGGAGAGAAACCGAGGTGAGGGGGAGGGGACAAAACAGGAGCAGGAAGGGAAGGAAGCACAATAGTTCATTCTGGAATGCTTTCTAGCCTGGGTTGGATGGGGGGACACGGAGGACAACTCAGGAAACAAGCTGATTCCAGAAAAGACACCGGGCATGACGGCGTGCGCCTGCAGTCCCAGCTACCTGGAGGAGGGGGGCGAGGGAGGCAGAAGAATCGCTTGAACCCTGTTGGCTCACCTTTCGTATTACCAGAGAAGGTTTTCTCACCGAATTTTTGTCATACTCTTTCCCCGCCAGTTGCCCCTTCCTGAAGATTCGCTCATGGACCCCTGAGGAAGAAAGTGGTCTGCCTTATGAACAAAAGACTGTGGAAAATTTTGAGTGCTTTCTATCAGGGCCGTTGACTGACAGGCATGCACTCACCCGCAAAGTCCCTCTGTTTATCCACCTTTCTGAGGCAAAAGGCCTCTCCGAGGCCCACACACGACGATGTTACACAGAATCTTATCGCACTCGCTCCCTCGTCTTGCATGCACTTGGCAGAGTGGAGCAAGGGACTTGCGCTCAACAGAGGAGGCGGCATCTCTTATCGAGTGGGAGGGGCCTGCCTCACTCATCCACCTCGCCCCCCCTCAACAACCTCTTCAGGATGCACTTGCAAACACCGTGGTGGTGGTTGTAGGAGAGGGCACTTGGGGTTGGCACAACCCGCCACCGTTTTGTCTCAGGCAATCTGGAGCACTCCTGGATCACCACAAAGGCCCTGGTCGTGCCAACCCTCTCGCATCCCAGAAAGGGCAGCATGATGTTTTGTAGAGACATTCCCCATGGCCCTGGAGAGGTGCCGTGTCCACCCCCAAGGCAACAACCACAGGAAGCCAGAGCAAATGTGCCTGCTGTGTCAGAGGAACCCACGAATCTTCTTGAAGTTGCGAGGCACAAGGCGTGAGGGCAGCGAGGTCATGCCAAAATCCCTTCCCATGCCTCCCAACACACTACTCGTGAGCAGCGAGGAGAGACCAGGGGCCCGACGAGCAGAAGAAGAAGAACTGTTCCATTCACTGTGTATTTCCATCCTTTGTTTCTCATGGCTTACTCCTGGCCCGGGAGAGTGTTAAATGACCACATGGATCGTGAAAAGCCCCATAACGGGCGATTGTTGAGCTGGGGTCAGTCTTGAGGAAACTGATGAGCATAACAGCCCAGTCAACCTCACTCCGGTATAGGGACAACAGATAATTTAAGGACGACAATTCCTGACATGCACAGCACAGAGCCAACAGCGTGGGGTTGTTCTGACCACCCTGTGCCCACAGCCGGGAGCACACCGGTCAGGGGAACCCAAGCTGCCTTCCCTGCCAATGTCAAAGGTCCAGAGACCTGAGGCGCCACGGACAGTTATGACACTAGGATGCAGGAGAGCAGGCAAACAGGTCCCAGCAATCAGCTAAAACTGGAACAGGGCCGGTTAGCTGGGTTCCCTGTATACCAGAGCTTCACACGCATCTAGAGACCCAATCTAATTGCCAGACAGAGTGTCAGCAACAACCTGGTGGCCCAAAATGCCAACTAGACGTGAAAGATATACCTCACCTGGTGGTGGGGTGTGAGTCAGCGACCACAACACCTGTGCAGAAATGCACAACCTGGACATCTTTCCCAAAAATGGCCACCATGGCAGCCAGACACGGAAAACCCCGGGCCCTCTGGTCAACCCCAGGACACACACAGGAGCAGTAGAGGGCCAGGGACACCCTCCTGGTCACCCGTACACTGCAGGGGCTGGCCCATTTTTCCAGAGCGAGACTGGGAGTAATTTTTGGCCAGGGCCTAGCATGACTGGATCACATGAGGGACCAAATCCCGGCCAGGTTCCACCTCTGGGACCACATGCGTGCTCAGGGACCACTCTCTGACTCCGCACGGGGACTTCGGAAAAAAGATCACAGCAGAGGGACTAGGGCAGGGCAGGTGCATCAGACGGCCAGGACCTGCGCTGGCCTGCCACCGGGCCGGGAATGGCATCCCCTGCCACCAGCCCCATGCCCAATACGTCCTCGTGGATCTTGGGCCAAGCCTCAGGAGTTGCGGTATGCTGTTCGACCAGCCAGGGCAGCCCCACACTGCCCTTGGGCACGGAAGCACGGGAGACAGCCTCCCCCAACAAAGCCCTGCACACCCGAGCTCTGAGTCACAAGTGAGCTCCACATGGCAGGGAAGCCCATGACTGGGAAACCCAAACCATGAGTCGAAGTCTTTTCAAAGAGGCGGAAAACGCAGCCCCTCCTCCGCAACTTCACAGAAACCGTTCCCCAAACGTGTCTCTGCATGGACTGCGACAGAGTCAAAAGACAACCCGTGGCGCATGGGAGTTTGAAGATGCATCTCGGAATGAGAAAGAAGAAACGGGACTTAGTTGCAGGCCGGTAAGGACACAGGAAGATACAGAATGAGGAGAGTCTTCTACAATCTAGACAAAGACAGTCAGAAGAAGGGAGGGAGAGAGGGAGAAAGGGAATGGAGAAAATAGACAGATGGAGGAAAGCAAGGAGGGAGGGAAGGGAGCAGCGAGGGAGGGAGGGAAGAAGGAAATGAGAAACAGAGAGAGACAGAATTTTTAAAATCTAGAGAGAGAAATATAAAGAAAGAGAGTGGCCAGACGCGGTGTCTCACGCCTGTAATCCCAACACTTTGGGGGGCAGAGGCGGGCGGATCACAAGATCAGGAGATTGAGACCATCCTGGCTAACAAGGTGAAACCCCGTCTCTACTAAAAATACAAAAAATTAGCCGGGCGCCGTGGCAGGCTCCTGTAGTCCCAGCTACCCCGGAGGCTGAGGCAGGAGAATGGTGTGAACCCGGAGGCAGAGCTTGAAGTGAGTGGAGATCGCGCCAAGCGTGCCACTGCACTCCAGCCTGGGCGACAGAGACTCCGTAAAAAAAAAAAAAAAAAAGGAATGAAAGAAAGAAAGAGAGAAAGAGACATAGCAAGGGAAGAAAAATGAAAGAGATAAAGGATGAGGAAATAAATGAAGGAAAGCTAGGAGGAAAAAACAGAGAGAGGAAAGAAAAAATAAAGAGGAAAATGTAAAAGAATAGAAGACAGAGAAAGAGAAAGAAAAAAAGAAAGAGAAAGAGAAAGAAAAAAGAAAAGGGGAGAAAGTAACAAAGAGGGCAAGTCATGGTGACTCACTTCTATAATCCCAATACTTTTTGAGGTTAGGTGGGAGAGTCGCCTGAGCCCGGGAATTTGAGACCAGCTCTGGCAACATAGCGAGACCCTGTCTCTACTTAAAGAAAAAGAAATGGGGGAGGGGAAGTTAGCCGGGCATGAGGACATGCGTCTGTAGTCAGAACTCCTGGAAAGGCTGAGATAAGACCATCTCTTGGAATCGGGAGGTCGAGGCTGTGTGGTAAGCCGTGGTCAGGCCAATACACTGTACAGCGGGTAACAGAGCAAGACTCCTTCTGAAAAACTTGAATGAATAAAGGTTGCGAGTCCTGCAAGAAAAAGATACAAAGGAAACGAAGAAGGTGGTCATGTTTCGAACGGAGAAAAACTTTTAAAAGAAATAACGGGCGGGTGCGGTGGCTCTTGGATGTAATGCCAGCAATGTGGGAGGCTGAGGTGGGCGGATCAGCAGGTCAGGTGTTTGAGACCAGCCTGGTCAATACAGTGAAACCCTGTATCTACTACAAATACAAAAATTAGCTGGGCATGATGGCGCGCGCCTGTAGTCCCAGCTACCCGCGGGAGCGGGGCGGCGGAGGCAGAAGTATCGCTTGAACCCAGAGGCGGAGGTGGCCGTGAGTTGAGATGGTGCCACTGCACTCCAGCCTGGGTGACAGAGTGAGACTCCATCTCAAAAAAGTCAAGAAAGAAAGAGAAAGAAAAAAGGAGAAAGAGAGAAATATGGATAGAGAGAATGAAAGAGAAAGGAAAAAGGAAAGAAAGGAAGAAAGAAAGAGAACTGAAGAAATAAATTTTAAGACAGAAATGAAAGGAGAAAGATAGATTGAAAAAAACTCAAAAATATAGTAAAACTATTTTTCTAAGAAACTCTAAATATACCCTAAAAAAATAGCCCAGGGACGGGCTATGATGCTCTTTCCACTTTACCAATATGCTGGCTGGGAAAGAAAAATACTAAACATAACTTAACGGCAAAAAGTGACTATGGCGGCTTAGACAAGGTGGTTGAGTTTCCCTAAGGAGGGAGGGAGAGAGGACGAGGAAAGCTGCCAGCCTCCAAGGAGAGAAACCGAGGTGAGGAGGAGGAGACAAAACAGGAGGGGGAAGGGAAGGAGGCACAGCAGTTCACTCTGGAAAATTTCCTAGCCTGGGGTGGGTGGGGGGACACAGAGAGCAACCCAGGAAACAAGCTGATTCCAGAAAAGACACTGAATTCATAGTGCTGTCATCGCTGATTTGAAAGGTGTGCAGTACATGCTTCTTCCTCCACACTCATTCGGTTATTTCTGAGAAATGTCTTTCAGTACCACACGCTTGACATCTACCTGCTTTCACAACATCTGGGGAGAATCAGAAAAGTCCCCACTAATGAAAAGGCCTAGGGTGGAGCTGCCGTCTGTAAAACCCAGGAAGAAGGGTCCACGCGAGTCAAACACACAAAGAAAGAAAAGGAAGCAACTGATGAAAAACATCAACAATCCGGCCCAGCCAGAATCTCTACAGGTTTTCTGGGCAACGAGGGAGGGGATGAACGGGTGGACGTGGGTAGGGCGGCCCTCCGAGGGTCGGGGTAGGACTGGGAGGAGCCGAGACAAGCCACACTGGCTCCTTACCATGGGCGGGCGGCCACAACGTCCTGTGCGCCTCCTAGACTTCAAAAACGGTGACATCTAGATGACGCGAGATGACAAGGGATGGAAGTGTCAGCCCGGTGCCCTCCCAGGAGCTCCCAACAACTAATCGACCAGAGCCCCTGCGGGGGAAGAAGCACCATGGCTCGGGAAAACGTGGAGAAACACATGCGCCTACGCACGTACACACGCGCGCCATATCCCACAATATAGAGGCGTTTATACCGTGATAATGAGAAAGCCCATTTCTAGTGCAAAACAGGCAGGCTGGGCGCGGCGGCCCAAGCCAGTAACCCCAGCACTTTGGGAGGCTCAGGCGGGCAGAATACCTGAGGTCAAGGGTTCCAAACCAGCCTGGTCAACATGGCAAAACCCCGTCTTTAAGAAAAATGCAAAAATTAGTCGAACATGGTGATGGGCACCTGTAATCCCAACTGTTCAGGAGGCTGAGGCAAGATAATCACTTGAACTCAGGAGGTGGAGGTTGCAGTGAGTTGAGATCTCACAACTGCACTCCAGCCTGGGCAACAGAGGAAGACTCCGTCTCAAAATAAATAAATAAATAAATAAATAAATAAATAAATAAATAAAATTGATTCCACCTTTAGATGCATGCACTCTTAAGATTACACAGACAGCTTAGAAGGTATATAAGCTTTATTATACACCTTTGTAATTTTGAGTCGGTCTAGTTATATTTCCAGACCTTCTCCCTGTAAGTGGTCACAAAAATAAAAACTCCCTTTTTTAAATTCACCCGTATGTCATTATCAGGTCGTAAGAATAAGCAGCCCGACCCTCAGTTTGGTTCGGGAACAATTACACTCCAGCCCGGGTGACAGAGGGAGACTTTGTCTCAGAAAAGAAACAAGAAAACAATTTTTTTAAAAAATGAAGATAATTAGCGGGGTGTTGTGCTGTGTTGTGGCTCAGTCACATGCCTGTAGGCCCAGCTGCTACAGAGGCTGAGGCAGAGGAAGATCACTTTGAGCCCAGCCGTTCAAGGTAACAGTGCGCTATGATCCTACCACTTCACTCCAGCCTCGGAGACACAGGAAGGCCACGTTTATGAAAAATACATGAATAAATGAATAGATGAATGCAAAAAAATGCAAACAGATGGCAGAGCACGGGAAGGCTTGACTCATTCATAAAGACTAGAGCAGGAAAACAGGACCATCCATTTGAGACAGAGGCTATTCCAAATCACAGTGGAATAAGCAAGTGGAAGAGCAAGGCCCTGCCATTTTCTGCAGATAACCATTCTTTCTATCCACAGGCTGTCTCAGCTAGCCTCTGGCTGTTAGTAGAAAGCAAATGCCCAACCATGGAGCCACAAAGTTACCATGTGAGCTGAGCTGCTCATCACACACTGGGCATAAGTGGGTGTGCACAGCAGCACTCCAGCATGACACGGAAATGCTGTGGACCTGATTGGGTCCAAACAGATCCTGAAGCATAAGTAAGTTCCATGAGAAAGTGGCCCAAATGCCCATGGTACCCAGTCAAGGAATGAACTGAGTTAAGAAATTACACATAGCCGGACGCAGTGGCTCATACCTGTAACCTCAGCACTTTGTGTTGGGAAAACCAGCCCCACAGCAGCCGGTAGGTACTCTGAGTCCCGCGGAGACAAAGGAGTTGGAAAGAGGCAAAATAAATGTTTAAAAGGTGGGTCCAGGAGACTGGAGCATTGGAAGCTTGCTCACAGCCCATAGCTCTTGAGCTCTGCCAAATTCATTGGTTTACAAGCTCTTTGTTCTTAGGGCAGATGGGAGGGGTAGAAAGGGATAAGGAAAAGGATTAATCAGTGTCATTCAATAAGATGTATAGCAGCAGTTTTTTGTGAATTTCCTTGAGCAAAGGCGTGTGTCTAAACTACTCAAGATCTTTAACTTATCAGGACTGAAATGGGTGTGAGTGGGTTTCAGGAGGAGCCAACATGTTTGCTTAAACTCCACTGCTTCGAAGGAGTGGTATCTCCCTTACCAACCTGTGGAATTCCTCTGAGCTGTTATGCTTTCAGAGCATAAAGATACGAAGGCAATAAGGAGATGTTTCTCCTCAGAGACCACCCATGGCTCCACATGGATGTCTCACACACCGGAGACCAACTGATATGGCACCCCAGAAAGTCTTTCTCACACTTTGACAGGCTGAGATGGGTGGATCACTTGAGGTCAGGAGTTCGAGACCAGCCTGGCCACCAAGGTGAAACCCTGTTTATTCGGGAGGCTAAGGCAGGAAAACAGCTTGAACCTGGGAGGTGGAGGTTGCAGTGAGCCATGAGTGCACCACTGTGCTCCAGCCGGGGTGATACAGTGAGACTTTGTCTCAAAACAAACAAAAATTTAATATAATTTAATGTAATTAAAAAAAGAAAGTACACATAAAATTACACATAGCTGGGTGCAGTGGCTCACACCTGTAATCTCAGCACTTTGGGAGGCTGAGACAGGTGGATCACTTTGCAGCATCATTGCTGCCTTGAAAAGACAGTGGAGTATGTTTTATGTCACTGTTGGTTTTAATTTTTTTCTTTTTTCCTGGAAACTCACTTACTTTTTATATTATTATTATTATTATTATTATTATTATTATCATTATTATTATTTTGGATAGGGAGTTTCGCTCTTGTTGCCCAGGCTGAAGAGTAATGGTGCAGTCTCAGCTCACAAAAACCTCTGTCTCCCGGGTTCAAGTAATTCTCTTTCCTTGGCCTCCCAAGTAATTGGGATTATAGGCAAGCGCCACTACGCCCGGCTAACTTGGTATATTTAGTAGAGACAGTGTTTCTCCATGTTGGTCAGGTTGGTCTCAAATGCCCAACATCAGGAACGTCAGGTGATTCACCCACATCAGCCTCCATAAGTGTTAGGATTACGGGCGTCAGTCACTGTGTCTGGCCTCTTTTTTTTTAGATGGAGTCTCACTCTGTTGCCCAGGCTGGAGTGCAGTGGTGCTAGCTCACTGCAACCTTCACCTCCCAGGTTCAAGCAATTCTCCTGCCTCAGCCTCCTAAGTAGCTGGGATTATAGGTGCACACCACCATGCCTGGCTACTTTTTTGTATTTTTAGTACAGAAATATTTTTCACCATACTGGCCAGGCTGTACTTGAACTCCTGACCTCCTGATCCACCTGCCTCTGCCTCCCAAAGTGCTGGCATTACAGGTGTGAGCCACCGTGCCCGGCATGTTTATTTATTTTTTTAACTCATCAAAGAACAATCAGACCCACTCATCAGGGTGGCAATTCCCTAGGCAACAAGGGAGGGAGAAACTTGGAGGTGGGGGCAGGGAGTGTGGAGAAGACATAGCTGTCCCAGGCTGTGCCCAGGTGTCATGATCTTCCTCCTAGAGGCCTTGGTTTTTAGAGTAACAATGGCCACTAAGTGATAACCACCTTAAACCGTTAGGTGAGTAGGGTGGCATATGCCAATGAGAGTGTCAGCCCGCAATGAATTGGCATCACCTGGAGTGGGAAAAGGAGGGAAAGGATGGAGGTCCCCACAGTACACTGGGTCATGGCACCCTTGCAGGCAGTCCCCATAACTAATCAACCAGGGCCCCTAGGGGGACACAGCCTCAGTCCCAGCCCATTGGATCATCTGGAACTTCCATCCAGAGACCGACTGCAAATTCTCTCAGTCAAGCTCCAAACCTAAAAGAATCACTGCCACACCCACCAGGACTAAGACAACTTTTAAAAGAATCATTTCTGTGTTTTGGGTGCATCGTGTATTTCTGTACAACAAAATTATTTATTTTAAACGTTACGAGTTTTTTGCTTCTTACATGTACAGTCCCGTGATAGACAGACCAGGAGACTCCTCAGCCCAGAGTCCATGAGGCCAGAAGCTGACATCCTCAGTTCTTATTTAGAATGAATTTAAACAAGCCAGCCAAACACCTTGCCATGAAACTCCTGGAAAGACAAGCGATTAAGAAAAGAAAAGAAAAAAAAAACAAGAAAAAAAAAAAAACAAAACAATGCTGTCAGGAGTGGTAGCTCATGCCTTTAATCCCCGCACTCTGGGAGCCTGAGAGCGGGTGGATTCCTTTATTCCAGGCAATGGATACCAGCCTTGGCAACATGGTGAAACCTCACCTCTACAAAAATACAAAAATTAGCTGGCTTCATAATTTGGACTCAAATTTCATAAATAAATAGTTTGAAATTTAAATGTAAAAATATCTTAGTGCTGTATTGTGTTATTTTTGCATCCTACCCTGAGAAGGACATAATATAGGTGTTGTCCATCTGTCCATTTGTGACAGAGTCTCACTCTGTCTGTAACCCGGGATGGAGTGCAGTGACATCATCAAAGCTCACTGCAGTCTCAACCACCCCAGGGTTAGGTGACTCTTCCACTTCAGTCTCCTGAGTAGCTGAGACCACAGGCATGCATCTCAGGTTTTGGCTGTGTTGTCCAATGCTGGTCTTGAGCTCCTGGGCTCAAGCAATCCTGTCTCCTCGGCCTCCCAAAGTGTTGGGGTTGCTGGCGTGAGTCACCGCAACCAGCCTGACTTAATACATCTGGTCTCACTACGTCCTGACCACATGCCCTTGAAGAACTCTAGTCAAGAGAGAGTCAGCAACAGACTTTCAGCATTCTCTCCACAAACCAGTGAGGTGGATGGTGGCCAAGTGGCATGTGTTACTGTGGTTTTAGGTGGCCACGCATAGAGGATAGATTTCAAATGTTTCCAGAGAGGTGCGAGCCACAGTCATTCGGGGCATCGAAGCTTGGGATGTGGTTTCTGACAGCATCTTAAGGGCCAGGAAGGGCCAGGATCTGCCATGGCCAGTGTTCCAGGGTGGGGACAATAGAACCCAAGGAAGAGGGAGTCTTCCATCCACACTGAGCTCCAGCACTAGGCCTCACCATGCAGACTAAATCAGAAGGAACAATCCCTCCTCCTACATTCCACATCCCCCCACTGAACTTGGGAGCAGATCTGTTTTCCAAATATGAGGTGACTCTTGGTTTGAAATGAATCACCAGGGGCCCAGCTTTGTTGGGTTGGCAGGATAAAGCAGTCATTCTGTGTCATAGAATGAGATATGCATCGAATCTAGAATCTCCAGTTAAAACCAATGATGGTGGCCAGGTGAAGTGGCTCATGACTGTCATCCCAGCACTTCGGGAGGCCAAGGCTGGCAGATCACAGTCAGGATTGTGAGATCAGCCTGGTCAATATGGTGAAACCCTGTCTCTACTAAAAAAATCAAAAGTTAGCAGGATAGGGTGGCATGCACCTCTAATTTCTGCTACTAGTGAGGCTGAGGCAGGAGAATCACTGGAAGCAAGGATGCGGAGATTGCAGCCAGCCAAGACCATGCCACCGTGTTGGCGACAGAAGGAGACACCATTTACCTAGAGGGATAAAAGAACAACAGAGTCCCCACCAGGATGGAAGTTCCCTAGGCAGTGAGGGAGAGAGAGAGGGGCCTCTGGAAGGGAAGGAGAGAAAGCAGTTGCCCCAGGCTTTGTGAAGTTGGCCAGGCCTCCCTCAGTGCCACCTTTCAATAACACTGGCCACTTTCAATAACAGTGGCCTTTCAATAATAGTGGTCGCTAGGTGATGACCTATTTATTTGAAAAGAAAAAAAATTATTTTGAAAAATTGCAATTTAGGCTGGGCATGGTGACTCACACCTGTTATCCCAGCACTTTGAAAGACTGAGGTCGGCAGATCCCTGAAGGCCAGGAGTTCAAGACCAGCCTGGGCAACATGGTGAAACCCTGTCTCTACTGAAAAAACAAAAGTTAGGTGAGTAGGGTGGCATATGCCTATCCTGAGTAGGCTAGTAATCCCAGCTACTCAGGAGGCTAAGGCAGGAGAATCACTGGAACCAGGAAGGTGGAGATTGCAGCCAGCCAATAAAACACCACAGCCTGGGCTACAGAGCAAGACTCTATTTAAAATAAATTAATAAATAAATAAGTGAATGAATATATGTAAAAAGAAAAAATGCAAGGAAATGGAGGAACTCGGGAAGGCTCCACTCATTCCTAAAGACCAGAGCAGAAAAACAGGACCATCAAGTTCAGACATAGGTCATTTTGAATCTGTTGTCACCATGCTCAATTGGTGCCAAAGAAGGGTAGGTTTCTGTGCCACCCATCTGTCATCACCACTTTTGTCAAGTATAATTGCAGGGTCATGACTACACAGTGGTCTCTCAACCCACTGAATGCATTCGTATTTTTATGAGCCTGGTTGGGAGAATGAACAGAATATTTAGAAAAGTACTCACTGTGTGTTCTTTGGTCTCTCATGTCTCTTGTGAAACCAATCAAATTTATGGTACATTTCTTTCTTTCAGCCCTAGACCATCCATAGAGTTCCTAAATAAAAGAAGAGTGAATGCATTTTATGGAAAAAGGATGAAAAACAACCAAGTGAAATTTTCAGAGGCTTGTGATACACAGGGGTACACAGAATGAGGAGACTTCCAGAATCCAAACAAAGACAGACAGAAGGAGGCATGGGAGGAAACGAATTGAGAAAAGAGAGATAGCAAAAAAGATCAAGAAAAATAAATGTAAAGAAAAAGAGACAGAGATGTGAAGGGAAGAAAGATAAAGAAAATAGAAATACAGAGAAACAGAAAAAGCGAATAAGAAATGATAGAAAGAAGGGAGGAAGAAAAAGAGAGACGAAAGAAAAAGAAAAGAAAGAAAGAAAAGGAAAGAAAGAGGAAGGAAAAAGAAAAATAAAGGAAATAAAAAGAGAGAAGTGTATCAAGGCTTACATCTGTAATCCCAACACTTAGGGAAGGAGGTTGACGTGGAAGAATTGTTTGAGCCCACCAGTTTGAGACCAGCCCTGAGAATACAGTAAGACCACTTCTCTACTTTAAAAAAATAAAATAAAATAAAATGTTAGCTGGGCGGGTAGTTTCAGCTCCTTTGGAGCCTGAGGTGGGAGCATCCATTGGGCTCAGGAGGTGGAGGCTCCGTTTGGCCTTGGTCAGGTAAATGCACTGCAGCCTGTTGTCCAGGCTGGACTTGAATTCCCGAACTCTAGCCAACTGCCTGCCTCAGCCTCTGAAATTGCACCTGCCATATTCAATGGCCCTGGGGGTATCAGTGACAGATTTTAGTAGACAAGGTTGTTATGCCACATTGCCCAGGTTGGTCTCGACTTGAACCCGGAAATTTGAGGCTACGGTGAGCCAAGGTCATGCCACTGCACTGCAGTCTGGGTGATAAAGCAAGACCCCAACTCTGAATATCTAAATAATAAAAACAATAACAATAATAACAAACAATAATACAAAGAAATAATAACAAACAATAGCAATAATAATAAACTAGTGAGAGTGAAAAATATAAAAACAAAAAAAGGTAATTTAGAACACAATTAATTGTAGTAATTTCAAGGAGTTATTTCTTTAACCTGTCTCTCTTACTTTCTGAAACAGGATTTCTCTCTGTCACTCAGGCTGGAGGGCAATGGCGTGATCATGGCTCACTGCAGCTTTGACGTCCCAGAATCCAGGGATTCCTGCAGTCTCAGCCACTTGGAAGGCTGAGATGTCAAGATCACCTGAAGGAGCCCAGGAAAGTTGAGGCTATGATGAGCCGAGACTGCATTCTCACATTCCACCTTTTCAAAAAAAAAGAAGAAGAAGTAAACGTAAAACAACAGCAACTTCAGTGTGTAGAAAGAGTATGAAAAGTAAAAGGAAAAAGAAAAACAAAATGAAGAGCAACTGAAAATACTGTGGAAACAATTGGAGAGGAAAAAACGACGTAGTGAAAGAGCGACATCTAGTAGATGCAGGTGGTAGTGCTGCTGACCAGAGTTATCCGTTCTACGTTAGAAATCCCGAGTTGATGGTCAAGTCCAACGCTCCCCTCCGACATCTTATGAACCCAGGGCTCGCGGACGGACCCAGTTGGAACTTTATCACACCAAGCCGGCCCACCTTTGAAGCCATCTAACTCCGCCGACCTGCCCGCAGTTTCCCCACTGTCCACTGGTTGGCCAGGAGAGCGGAGATAGGAGGAAAGCACAAGAGTGACTGGTTCATATCCCATCCCCGCGCGCCTGGGCTAGAAAGAGAGGCCATGACCCCAACGGCCACCACTGGGCACGCGTGAACACTAGTGGGACAGGAACCGCAGGGGCACACCCTCCGACAACCACTCCTCAGTCCTTCTCACCAGGCTCGATGAATCCAATCTCAGCCCCTGGAGGAGTTCCCAGCGGGGTGTGGGAAGGAGGTGGAATCGGAGAGGTGGAAAGACGAGCAGGGGCGCCACTCCTACCTCAGCAACCCCTGGTGCTGCACCTTGGAAAGCCCGAATGTGGGGACCCGCACCTCCCGAATGCACAGCGGGAGCCGATGGGCTCTCGCGAGAGACACCCACTGCGTGCTCCAGGGCTCTGGCGTGGGTGGGCATGAGCGGGCCAGGGAAAGAGGTTCTCGGGAACAGGAGAAAGGAAGGAAGTTATATGTCAAGGGCTGAATTACACAGGACATGCCACATCACCAGTTCCCCCGCACACGGGTGCAGTGAACCTTGTGTGGAGGTCTGACTTTCAATAGATAGCAGCGAGGGAGCTGCTTTGCTCCATAGAAAACCCTGACCCAGAAGCAAGACATCTACGAATAGTTTAGCATCAGGTTCCCCACAAACACGTTATGTGATGGGTCAGGGGGTGACCGCCTTTCTAGCAGCAGCTCGTTTCCCAGGATGAGGGGCTGTCTGCACCAGATCCCGGTTCCTGGAGCATGACAGGACTTGCCCAGCGTGGGATGGAGCGGTCCCCCAGAGGGGACTGCAGAAGACCGCCTACCCGAGGCCAACAAATGTTCTGAGGCGCTGCCGTATCGGTCCTGCTGGGTGGGATTCTGACTTATAGTCGTTCAGTCGTAATCCCGCATATGGTAGCTTTACCTCCTTGGCTCCTCAGACAAGGACATACACCAAATGTCCGAACCTGTGATTTCTCTCCTACTGAGCAGGATTACCATGGGAGCAACACATGGGCAACAACACATGTGGAACACACACAGTAATACTAACCTGTCTCCCATGGGTCGAACCATAATGCTTTCCAGCGCATGCGCACCACTCTCTGATGAATCCATTCCAGTTTGTCTTGCCCTTCGCAAAGAAAAGAGAACTCTCCAACGGCGGTGGCTCATGTCTGTAATCCCAGCAGTTTGGGAGGTTGAGGAGGGCCGATCATCTGAGATCAGGAGTTCAAGATCAGCTTGGACAACATAGTGAAACCCTGTCTCTATAAAAATACAAAAATTAGCCGGGCATGATGGCGAGTGCCTGTAATCCCAGCTACCCCGGAGGCTGAAGTGGGAGAACCGCTTGAACCCGGGAGGCGGATGCCTCCCGCTTGAACCCGGCAGGCGCACATGCCACCATGCTGGGCTAATTTTTGTATTTTCAGTAAAAAGGGGGTTTCACCATGTTGGCCAGGCTGGTTTTGAACTCCTGACCTCAAGCGATCTGCCTGCCTTGGCCTCCCAAAGTGTTGGGATTACAGGCGTGAGCCACTGCACCCAGCCTATGTGTATAGAACTCCTCGAGAGAAAAGTCAGTATTATTTTCATTGTAACAGTAAAAAAATTAGAGCTTTTTTTTTCTTTGAGTAAGAGTTTCACTCTTGTTGCCCCGAATGCAGTGCAATGGCCCGATCTCAGCTCACTGAAACCTCTGCCTCCGAGGTTCAAGCTATTCTCCTGCGCTGGCCTCTCAAGTAGCTGGGATTACAGGCATGTGCCACCACACCTGGCTAATTTTGCATTTTTAGTAGAGACAAAGTTTCACCATGTTGGTCAGGCAATTATCGAACTCCTGACCTCAGGCGATCCACCTGCGTTGGTCTCCCAAAATGCTGGGATCACAGGCGAGAGCCACTGTGTCTAGCTTTTTTTTCTTTTCTTTTCTTTTTTTGAAATAGTGTCTCATTCTATTTCCTAGGCTTTAACACAGTGACATAATCCTAGTTCACTGCAGCATCAAACTCCTGGAGCTCAAGCAATCCTCCAATCTCAGCCTCCCAAGAGCTAGGATTATAGGTGCACACCACCACGCTCAGGTATTTTTTTTTTCTTTTTCTACACAAAAATGTCTCAACATGGATTTTTTTTTTTTCTTTTTTAGCAGAGATGATGTCTCACTATGTTGCCCAGGGTGGTCTCAAACTCCCCACTTCAAACCATCCTTCCACCTTAGCCTCGATAAGTGTTAGGATTACAGGCACGAGCCACTGCACCCAACCCCAATAATTTTTATTTTATTTTATTATTTTTTTGGAGGCAGAGTCTTGCTCTGTCAACCAGGCTGTTGTGCAGTGGTGTACTCTCAGCTCACTGCAACCTCTGCCTCCCGGGTTCAAACAGTCCTCCTGCCTCAGCCTCCTGAGCAACTAGAATTACAGGCGCATGCCACCATGCCTGGCTAATTTTTGTATTTTTGGTAGAGACGGGGTTTCACCATGTTGGCCAGGCTGGTCTCAAACTCCTGACCTCAAGTGATCCACCTGCATGGCCTCTCAAAGTGCTGGGATTATGGGTGTGAGCCACTACACGCGGCTCCCAGGAACTCTCTGAAGGCACCTAGTGTCACGAGAACAGATAGCTAAACTGTATCTGAAAAAGTGGCTTAAGTTGGAAAATTTTTGGCGGATTTGGGGAAACTTAGGGCAAATTTTAAACATGAGGCCTTTTTCAGATCACCTACATTCCTTGGATTCTATGTGGGTTTGTAACAGATGTGTGGTGTGACAAATTACATGGCTTCTACCACTTCATTTGATCAGCCTCCCATTGACTTTCAGTTAAGTCCTGTAGAATTGCTTCTCAGATTGTGTCTTTCCACAAGACAAAGCTATTTCATAGTCTCTAACTTCCCCATTTTGTGGCTGTTAATTTATACTTATATGTTTTTCAAGTCCTTATTCTGATTTTCTTTTTATGAAAGCTTTAACCTGTGCTATTTTGAGGGAAATACTCATGCATATCTAAACTTTAAGGGTGTTTTTCACCCTGCCTACAGACACACGGTGAATAATTTTTCAGGTGTTAGGAAAACCGATCATCATGAGAATGTAGCAACTTTTATTTTGCAGTAACTGTTAAAATTATAGCCATGGTGCTCAGTAAAAGAGGACCTTCCCCCTGTAGGTGTTTGGGAAGGAGTGAAGTCCTGTCCTCCATTTTGTTAGTAACCTGCTTATGGATGGGGCATTATCACCCAGAAAGGAAAGAGATACCATGGTATGCAGTTACACGGAGCTGGAGCAAGAGCAAGAAAAGGAAACTCCCCCATGTTTTCCATGCAGAGCCGGCATTTAGACCTCTACCCCAGGCAGGGCCCACAAATCTCTGGCAGCTGTGAGCACCTGTTATGTTTCTGCCTTCTTCCTTTTGGCAATTTTGTGTTTTGGGTTGGTTTTTTTTTTGTTTTGTTTTGTTTTGTTTTTTTGATACAGAGTCTCACTCTGTTGCCCAGGCTGGAGTGCAGTGGTGCGATCTAGGCTCACATCAAGCTCCACCTCCCAGGTTCACACCATTCTCCTGCCTCAGCCTCCTGAGTAGCTGAGACTACAGGCGCTCACCACCACGCCCAGATAATTTTTTTTTTTTTTTTTTGTATTTTTAGTAGAGACGGGGTTTCACCATGCTAGCCAGGATGGTCTCGATCTTCTGACCTGGTGATCCACCCAACTCAGCCTCCCAAAGTGTTGGGATTACAGGCGTGAGCCAACGCGCCAGCCTTTTTTGTTTTTAGACAAGACTTTCACTGGTCAACAGGCTGAAGAGCAGTGGTGCGATCTTGGCTCACTGCAGGCTCTGCCTCCCGGGTCCAAGTGATCCTCTTGTTTCAGCCTCCCAATTAGTTGGAACTACAGGTGCACACCACATCAGACAGTTGAATTTTTGTTTGTTTGTTTGTTTTGTTTTGCTTTGTTTTTGAGAGGGAGTCTTGTTCTGTCGCCCAGGCCGGACTGCAGTGGTGCTATCTTGGCTCACTGCAAACTTCGCCTCCTGGGTTCACCCCATTCTCCTGCCTCAGCCTCCCGAGTAGCTGGGACTACAGGTACCCGCTACCTCGCCCGGCTAATTTTTTTTATATTTTTAGTAGAGATGGGGTTTTTGCATTTTTTGTATTTTTAGTAGCCAGGATGGTCTCGATCTCCTGACCTCGTGATCCACCCTCCTTGGCCTCCCAAAGTGTTGGGATTACAGGCGTGAGCCACCGAGTCCGGCCGGACAGCTTATTTTTGTATTTTTAGTAGAGATGGGGTTTAGCCATGATGCCCAGGCTAATCTCGACCTCGTGATCTCAAGTGATCCGCCCACCTCAGCCTTTCAAAGTGCTGTGATTACAGGTGTCAGTCACCTTGCCTGGTCTGTTGACAATATGGGGGGCATGTAAAATATCTGCACCCCTTTTAGCCAGTAAAACACAGAAGACTGTAGTATGCGGTTTCTCCCTTCTCCCTCTTTCTCTGCTCTCCTAAATATTAAAGGGTTCTCCTTTTCCCAAGCCTAGTGGCAAAGCCTCAGGAAGGGTGGAGGTATCAGAAGCATCCAAAGGGATCCCATCAAGTAACTCCAAGTCAGTCTCATTCAGCCCATTGGAAATTCCTGCCATCTTGTATGCCCTAGAGTCTTCCTAATGCAGGCAGATAATATCCTTGGTGTGCTGCTAGGATGGAGACTCCCTCATCTTTGCTCTTCTTCTTGAGAAAAAAAAAAATGACTGGTTACCGTGGCTCATGCCTGTAATCTCAACATCTTGGGAGGCCGAGGCAGGTGGATCACTTAAGGTGAGGAAATCGAGACCAGCCTGGCCAACATGGTGAAACACCATCTCTACTAAAAATACAAAGGTTAGCCAGGGGTGGGGGCAGATGCCTGTAATCCCAGCAACTCAAGAGGCTGAGGCAAAAGAATCGCTCGAACCTGGGAGGCAGAGGTTGCCTTGAGCCAAGATCACACCACTGCACTCCAGCCTAGGCAACAGAGCAAGACTCTGCCTAAAAATGTATAAAAATATAATATAACATATAAATATATTATATTTATATATATAAATTTTTAAATAAATGAATAGAATTCATCACTTAACTTCTAAAGCTACTTCTCTCGATGAAATTCTGGGCACTTAGGAGTCAGCAGTGATATATTGAGTGTATAGCTCTTGCTTACAGGTGCTTCTTTTCTGTCCCATGGCAGGCGGCACAAACAGAAAGCTTCCGCAAAGCTGAGAGCTCTTTTACCCATGGATCAGGAACAAAGTTTGCAGCTACACTGTCAGGCTGTTTGGATGTCAGCAGTTAGTTTAGCTTGGCGTCTTCAGAACAATTGTTCTTAGCTACTTAAAAAGAAGAAAAAAAGAAAAGAAAATGAAAGAAAAGAAAACTTAAAATGTTCTTCATTGATCATTCAGGAGCATACTGTTTAGTTTCTATGTATTTGTACAATTTCAAAAGTTCACCTTGTTGTTGACTTCTAGTTTTATTCCACTGTGGTCAGGAAAGATACTCGATATAATTTCAATAATTTTAAATTTGTTGAGACTTGTTTTGTGGCCTAACATATGGTAGAATAGACCAGAATAGGGAGAATGTTTCTTGTGCTGATGAAAGAATGGGTTTTCTGCATCTGTTGGATGAAATGTTTTGTAAATATCTCTTTGTTAGTCTAAAATGCAGTTGCTTTTTTGTTTTTTTTTTAAGACAGAGTCTCTGCTGCCCAGACTGGAGAGCGACAGCATGATCTTGACTAACTGTGACCTCCAGCTCCCATGTTCAAGCAATTCTTATGCTACAGCCTCCCAAGTAGCTGGGATTACAGATGCCCATCACCACACCCAGCTAATTTTTGTATTTTTAGTAGAGACAGCGTTTTACCATGTTGGCCAGGCTGGTCTCAATCTCCTGGCCTCAAGAGATCTGCCTGCCTCAGCCTCCCAGTGTGCTGGGGCTACAGGTGTGAACCACTGTGTCCAGCCTAAAGTGTAGTATAAATCGTGTTTTGTTGTGGATCTTCTATCTAGATGATCAATTCAGTGTGAGAATGGGGTGTTGAATTCCCCAGCTATTGTATTGTCCTCTATGTCTCCCTTTAGATCTAATAATATTTGGTTTATATTATATATATGGGTGCTCCAGTGTTGGGTGCATATATATTTAGAATTGTTACATCCTCTTGCTGAATTGATCTCTTTATCATTATATAACCTTTGTCTTTTTAAAATCATTTTTGACTTAAAGTCTGTTTCATCTGACACAAGTACAGCCACCCTGCTTGCTTTTGTTTTCTGTTAGCATGGTATATCTTTTTCCACCCTTTCAGTCTATGTGTGTCTTTACAGATGAAGTGAGTTTCTTGTAGGCAACATATAGTTGGGCCATGTTTTTCAATCCATTCAGCCAGTCTATTTATTCTAAGGGAGGAAATTTAATCAGTTTACATTCAAGATTATTATTGATAGGTGAGGACTTCTCTCATTTCGTTATTTTCTGTATATATATATACATTGTATATATTATATATTTTATTTATTTTATATATATAATATGTGTGTATATATATATATCCTTTGTTCCTTTCTTCCCCTCTTAATTGTTCATCCCTGTAATTTGGTAGTTTTCTGTAGTGATAAAGTTTGATTCTTTTCTCTTTCTACTTTGTGTATGTGCTCTACCAGTGAGTTTTGTACTTTTTTTGTGTTTTCTTGATAGTAATTATCATTTCACTTGCAGATGTGGGACTCCCTTGAGAATTTCTTGTAAGTCTCGTGTAGTGGTGATGAATTCTGTCAGTTTTTGCTTGTCGGAGACATTTCAGGCCTTTAGCTTCAGGAACTGATTCTAGTTCCCTGCCCTGTGGCAACAAGTAGAAACAGATCCCTGGTACCCTGCTTAGGTACAAACCCAGCTAGATATGAGCAGATGAGACAACCAAATCCCTCTATTTTGCCAGGGATTAATTCATTGCCAGGATTGTAAATATGACATTTCACTTTTCATCTCACAGAAGCATGAGATTGGAAGTTGAGCTGGGCAGTCTGGCCAGGAAGACATTACTATGTGTACAACACAATGAACTACTAACGAAGTGCCTTTAAAGGCATTTACAGCAAGTAGCTTTTTTTTTCTTTTAATTTTGCTGCTCTTTATTTGTAGTAGCAAGTAAGGAATTAAGAAAGCAAAAATAAGTGCTTTGACTAGGTCTTTTGCCTTTGAAAGTAGCATTCGTAAAATCCCCTCTTCTTTTTTATTCGTATAAACTTTTCCCAATTCACTCTGCCCCACAGCACAACTGTGTTCACATGCTGTTCTTGCTGCTCTCAGTTTTTAAAAGCTTATTCCAAAATTACATTAAAGCAACCCCACTTTGACAAAATCAGAATTCTGGTAGGAATGGCTTACCATGAGGCTGTTGAAACAGGCCCAGCAAGACTTTAGTACTTTTTATTTCAACCTCTCTCAGTTAAATCTACAATTTGGTAGTTGATATTATTACCTCCCTTTGGCAGGCCTTGGAGAAATAACAAAGTCCAAAGTAGTCTCCTCATTCAAAGGTGTTGCAAATGAAGGCTGTTTTGATCTTTCTGTATTCGCATTTGGGTTTTAATCTTTCTGGGCTCCTGACAGAAAATTACTTTAAATTTATTATATAATTCTAAAATATTGGACATATTTGTTTCAAGTGTCTGTCAATATCCTTACTCCTTTCATTCCACTTCCCACTGCCCTCATTAGTTATCAGGTCCTACTGATTTTTATCTCCTAAGTATTTCTCAAATCTGTCTTCTCTGTGTGTATTGTTGGTTATGTAACTCCATCTCCATTGTCACTGAGCTGCTTTGGACTATCTTTTCTTGTCTAGATCAGTGCCTGACTTACATTATGAGCTTCATAAAGTCTTATCAATGAATGAATGATTCATAATCTCGGCAACTGCGTTGTAACACTTAACTGAAAAAAAAAATCTTAGATCATCTTCCAAGTAAAAGCCTCTATCTAAAATGCAAATCTTAATTTGATAATCTCCAGCTTAATAAACCTCTTAGATGGCTCCAAGACATCCCCAAAACCATCTCTCGTTTCACTGATCAAAAAAATAAAATTTAAAAATTTTAAAACTACAGAAATTGAACACTTTATTGGTCAAAAAGCAAAAACAAAAATGATCTCTGAGCATACTTCATTCACACTCCACCCTGCTTTGCACCCCTCTCCCACCCCCAGCCTACAGGGACCATCCAATAACCTCTTCTTTGCTACATAACCCTTACCCTCCTTCTTCAATACTCATACTTTCTCCTTAGAAACTTTCCCCCCCACTTCCTGGAAACAGTAGATTCTTTCTTGCTTATGGTTTTTGTAATGACATCAGCCATTTAGAACTCATGATGTGCCTAGGCCCCACTATCTGCCTCTCCACAGATCTTGCTCAGACAATCCATCAGGATTTAGTCAGAGATCCAAAGTAAGGAGTTAGAAGGGAGCTTCAGACTTGTTTTTTTTTTGGGTGGGGGTGGGGTTGAAGCTAGAAAACTAATCTATGTTGAACGCAAAACAAACCAAGTAATAGCCAACCTATGCATCCTAGGAATAACTATTACTTTTTATTTTTGCCCCCAGCCATTCTCTCCACAGTATGCTCTCCTTCTTTACATTTCTTTTAAACACAGTATAGTAACACAACACTGTGTGAGAAATGGGATTCAGAAAACTGAGATACAGGTCTTCTCCAGCTATGCTATGAGCCAGCCATGAAAACTCTCTGGGCCTCACTGACTGAATTATAATATCTGACTTTAATGAGGATTATATTCATTGAACTCTGAGATCCTGTCCATTTCTTTCATGCTGATTCAAAGACCACAGAGAATCTCTAACCCAGATGTTTTTACCTAGGCTTCTTGTAGGTCTGGGAAGATGATGAAGGAACTTCAAGGGGACCATGAGCTCTTTAAATTCTATCTAAAATCCAAGGTCGGGTGCTGTGCCCCAAGCTTGTAATCCCATCACTTTGGGAGGCTGAGATGGGCAGATTGCCTGAGCTCAGGAGTTCAAGACCAGCCTGGGAAACATGGCGAAACCCCGTATCTATTAAAATACAAAATAATCTGCCTGGTGTAGTGGCACATGCCTGTAGTCTCAGCTACTCAGGAGATTGAGACACAAGAATTGCTTGAATCCTGGAGGCAGAGGAGGTTGCAGTGAGCTGAGATCATGCCACTGCACTCCAGCCTGGGAGACAAAGAGAAACTCTGTCCCCAAAAATAAATAAATGAATGAAAAAATAAACAAACAAATAAATAAATAAATAAATAAATAAGTAAAATTAATTCTATGTAAAATCCTATGTCAGTTGGCTGCATCACCTTGGCCCACAGAGGAGGTTTTCTTATCTTTTTTTCTCTTCCAAGGTAATGATAGTCTATAACTCACTGCTGCCTTGGCCTCCTGGGCTCAAGCAGTCATCCCACCTCGGTCTCCTGGGTAGCTAGGATCACAGGCACACCCCACCCTGCCCAGCAAATTAAAAAAAAAAAAAGAGACTGGGCAAAGTGGTTCATGCCATGAATCCCAGAATTTTGAGAGGCCAAGGCAAGAGGACTGATTGGGTCCAGGAGTTCAAGAAGCTGAGAAATATAGAAACCCCATTTCTACTATGAAAAATTAAAAAATAAAACATTAGTTGGGGCTAATGGTAATCACCTGTGGTGCCAGCCATTTCTGAGGCTGAGGAAGAGGATTTCTTGAACCTAGGAGTTCAAGGTTGCATTGAGGTATGATTGTGCCTTTGGACTCAGCCTTGGTGACACAGCAAGACTCTGTCAAAAAAAAGGCTACAGGCAAGTAAGTACTTGGATAACAGTAAAAAAGTTAAACTCATGACATTGGACCTTATGAAATGTGTTTACTCCACATGTGTTTATTGTATGATAGGTCCCTCCTAGATAGTATTCAAGGTTTAATACAGAAACAGAGCAAGACTCTGTTTCAAAAATAAAATAAAATAAATAAAATAGCCGGCCATGGTGGCTTGCACCTGTAGTACCAGCTGCTCAGAATGTTGGGGCAGGAGGATGTCTTGAGCCCAGAGAGTTAGGGGCTGCATTGAGCTATGATCACACCACTGCACTCCAGCCTAGGTGACAGAGAAAGATGTTGTCTCTAAAAAAAAATGATAACAAAAGTAACTAAAAAAAACCTTGGGCCCCACCTGAGTCATTCAAATTCATTTGCTTTATCACAGGGCCATGGAACTTGTCCCGGTATCCTAAAAGCTGCCTCAGTGAGTTAACAAAAGTACTGGCATTGAAAGAGCTGTCAACATGCTGTGACAAAGAGAAGTCTCTTCTGTGAGACTGGGAAATGGGGCCAAATGACAGTTTTTTTTTTTTTTTTTTTTTTTTGAGGAGCTGATTTAAGACAACTAAAAAGGTTGTCAGAGGGAAAAAGAATCTAAGGAAGGCTGAGACCATGAAACTGTGGTGGCCTCAGCTGGTGCTTCTGTGAGTTTTCTCCTCTCTCAGCAGGGTGGAGTCAGCAGCAGGGAAGGCAGATGGTGGGATGACTCGAAGTTCAGGTTTTATCAGAGGAGAGTAGGAGGAGAATGTGTACGGCAGATCAAGGAGTGTTACTAAGGGGCTCAGGTTCTAGATCGTGGGCCCAGCAGGTAGGCAATAAGGGTCATGAGGTACTGGGAAGATGCATGGCAAAGGGTCCTGAAAACCAGGGGAATATGGCAACACCAGGGCTCTGGCAGTTCCAGGAAGGGAGAAGGTCTAACAAGAATGTCCTTGCACCTGTGAAGGAGAGCGGTAAAGTTAGGAGGCTGCAGAGAGTGGATAATTCAAAGGTGAACTTTCTACTGGACAGCACATCCCTGGATGCCATCCCGATGGAGATCTAAGATAAAAAATACTCTTCCATGAAAATGCCTTCCATGGTCATAACTATGAATCACAAAATTGCTTTTTCAGCTGTAAAGGACCTGCAGCTTCGTTTACCATTTTATACTTCAGACGTCATGTGACATCTAGAAGCAATACCCTCTCCCGTTGCAAGTAAAGCAAAATCAGAAAATGTTCAGTGGAAAGGAAAAAGCAAACAAACAGAAGACAAAAGACAGAAATAGAATAAAGCTGCAAACACAAAACACCAGGAAAGGAGAGGGAAAAAACCTTCAATATAGACAAGCTTTGATGTTGTGTGATCTGTGAAAATCTATAGAAATGTTACCTTGCCAAAAAATTCCCAAAGTGCTTTACTTGCCAACCACTGGAAGGAAGTAGAAATTCCCACTCAGGGTGCTACTTTTAATTATCATTCCCTTTATGTTGTTTCCTATAATAACAACAGGCATTCTAGAGATGATTTACCAAGATGGCTTAATGAGGTGTCAGATGAGTACCTGTATCCATGAGCCCCTTTACCTCAGGCCTCCTTATGCAAATTTGACAGACTCTTCTGAGCCCCACTAGATTAAAAAACAGACATAATTGGAGCAGCTGGGCTGGAAGCACAGCTGGGTCGTCACCATAGAGACCAGACTCTAGAACCACGTGCTCTTCCTTGCCCCAGTGTTTCTCCCCACTATTGCTTTTCATAGCTGCAGCCCACCTGGACCTGGGTCTTTCTCAGATGATCTCCACATCAGTGCTTGTCAGCATTGATGCGCACACAGATCACTTGTGCAACTTGAGAAAATACAGATTCAGACTCAGTGGCTGGGGTGGAGACTCTGGATCAATGTGTTTAACAAGCCCCCGGGTGATGCTTGTGGTCATCAGATGGTCCTAGTTCCACACTAGGAGGAGCTATTTAGAGCCTGTAAAATAGCTACTCCCCTATCCAGTGTCTGAGTCCCAGACTTCTGGATTCTGCCAGTACTCAGATGCTTCTGGGACATGATGCTTCCTGTTCACCTTGGATCAACACTTCAGAAGGAACTTCCTATATTGAGTTGAGATCTGTTTACCTAGGACCCACATTCACCTGGCCTACTTCTGGACCTTGGATTTTATGTAGCAGGCTTAAGGCCTTAGAAAGTGGCTGGAATGTCCCTCAAGTATTTTCTTCAGGCAAAACGTGCCAGGTCCTCTGGCTAGTATTTTTAATTTTTTTGAGACACGGTCTCACCATGTTTCTAGGCTGGTCCCAAAGTCTTGGGCTTAAGTGATTGTTCTGCCTCAGACTCCCAGATTGCTGAGATTACAGGCATAAGCCACCACACCCGGTCTTCGCTAATCTTTTTATGCTATGGTTTGGTCATTCTGGTCATTTCTTTCTTTTCATTTTAATTAATTAATTATTTGTTTGTTTATTTATTTGTTTATTTATTTTTGGAGATGAGTTCCATTCTTGTTGCCCAGGCTGGAGTGTAATGGCATGATCTGGGCTCACTGCAAACTCCGCCTCCCATTTCAAGCAATTCCCCTGCCTCAGGCTCCCGAGTAGCTGGGATTACAGATACCCAGCACCACTACTTTGTATTTTGGTAGAGACGTGGATTCACCATGTTGACCAGGCTGCTCTCGAACTTGTGACTTCAGGCGATCCACCTCCCTCAGCCTCCCAAATTGCTGGCATTACAGGTGTGAGCCACCACACCTGGCCACAGTCATTTCCTTCTGATCCTGCTCTGTGTGTCTTTAGGCCTCTCCTTTTGTGATATCCATGCTGCAGAAGTAGCTGGGGACTGTTACCTCCTCATTACAGATAGTCTTTATGTGACTCAGGTTGTACTTGCTGTCAACCATCATCCTTAAAGTCATTTTTGCACATGCTGTGGATCAGCCACATTTCTTCCTAGTCAGTAATAACTATACTTAACACTTCTGAGAATTAGTATAGCAAGATGGTTCTGGAATGAGACTGCCTAGTGGGAAGCACTATGATTGGCACCATGTGTTATGCATCACCATCATCATCATCATCATCATCTTCCATCAGCATCACTATCACCACAATCGTCATCACCATCACCATCATCACATCACCATCACTGCCATCATCATCAGTATCACTACCATTTTCACCATCACAATCATTACCATTGCTATCATCAGTAACATCATCACCATCACTATCACCACCATCATCATCACCATCACCATCATTGCCATCACTATCACCATTGTCATCATCATCATCATCAACAACATCAAGATCATCACATCACCATCAACACCATCACCATCACCATCACTATCACTACCAGTATTACCATCACCATCATTACCATTACTATCACCATCATACCACCATCACCATCACCACCATCACTATCACCACCATCAACACTAACATCATCATCATCACCAATCATCGCCATCACTTTCACCACCATCATGGCCATAATGACTATCACCGTCATCACCATCACTGTCATCACCACATCATCATACCATCACCATCATCACTATCACCACCATCATCACCACCACCATAATCACCAGCACCATCACCTATCACCATCACCACCATCATCTTCATCACCACCATCATCATACCATCACCATTATCACCACTACCACCATCATCACCACCATCATCACCACCATGATAAGTAAGCACTTTGCCTACATTAACTGATTTAATTCTCACAACGTCATAATGTAGGGGCTATTATCCCAGTTTTACAAGTGAGGAAGTGGGACTTCACAAGATTATGTTTTGTGCCAAGGGTAACAGTGACAAGAATCTAAACCTTGTCAGTGTCCTTTGGTTGGTTTTGTTTATATTGTTGACCAAAGTGCAAGACTGCATCTGTCCCTGCTATTCATAAATTTCATCTTTTAGTCAGCACTTTGTCCTTATTTTACACTATCTTTTGGATTCCTGGTTCTATCATCTCAAGTGTATCTGCTTCTAGCTTCATGCTGTCTGTGACATTGTGAGAAAAACATGTATCTTCACCTAGATCATACACAAGGTCAGAGGCCATGTGGCAACTCCCTACAGATTCTGCTCACTGAGGCCCAATGCTGCACATCTCCTGAAGCTCCCTGAGCCTGTAGTCCTGTAACACACTCAGAGAAGCCTAGGGAGTGGTCAGGCATGATTTGTATTTGAACATTGTTTGTATTTGGTTCCCAAGAAACATGTTTCCTCCTCACTTTCAAGTCTCCATTCTAGAATCTTTTCCAAGATGGACAGCTCCCTCCAAATTTGTGGTTGCTGAAATCAATCCTCTGGGCAGGACCAGATGTGAGGTACAAATAGAAAGCAGGGTCTGCAGAACATGCATCCCAGAGGAGATAATGACCAGTTAATCCCTGCAAATAGTTAAATCTAGGAGAATACACCTGGGCTTCAGGGCTCCCTGCCTCTGAATCCAGCAGTGCAAATGAAAGCCTCTATGGTCACCCCAAATAATAGGTGGCTGAGTAGCCATGGTGTTGCCAGCATTTCTACAAAGGAAGAGCTCAGAGCATCAATCTCATCAGAGGGGAGGCTGGGGCTGGCCTTGAATTTTAGTTGTATGTATATTTGGGGCAATTTGCAGGGAGGGGGTGCCCTGATAGAGATTAAGTGAGCTAAGTCCCCCACATAAACCCATTTTGTGCCTCTGTTCTTGTGCCAACTGACCAGAAAGGCTGGACTGATTTCTCCCCTCTCTCCTTTCCTGGTTGTGTTCTCTGACCCTGGGTGATTAATGTAACCTAGCTATGTTCAATTACCCATCCTTTTCACCATGTAAGGATGTCTGCTACCTGTCCCTGGTGCTCTTCTTGGCTTCCCATGAGCCGTGACAATGGGAGTCTTGTGAACTTGAAGGAGAGTAATGGGCCCTGTGTCTGCCATCAGTCTGGGCTCCCTAATCACATGATTGTCACTGGAGCCTGCCTGAGCTGGGAAGTTGCAAAACAAGCATATAGGGAACAATCTTCCACCTAAATATATTCCCCTCATGAAATCATCAAGCAAACCCTGAATGCTTTCTCTTGGTGCAGTCAGGGAGAAGGGCTTTCCTTCTCATACCAGAGCAGACAGTGGCCATTTGCTGACTGAGACTAACAGCAGATCTAGAAGGATTTGGAGAAGACTGTCTTTGTTCTCTTAGAACTGCATGTGGCCCTAGCGGTGCACATGTTTTTGGGACAGTGGTTACCCTGCAAGCCATGAAAACTGAAGGGGCAGGAGGGTGAGCTCCAGCCAGAAATAGGAAGTGTCTCAAACGTTAGTGAAGTTGTTGTGGGAAGTCAGGGACCCCAAATGGAGGGACCAGCTGAAGCCACGGCAGAAGAATGTAGATTGTGAAGATTTCATGGATATTTATTAGTTCCCCAAGTTAATACTTTTGTAATTTCTTATGCCTGTCTTTACTGTAATTTATAAACATAAATTGTAAAGATTTCATGGACACTTAACCCTTCCCCAATCAATACCTTGTGATTTCCTATGCCTGTCTTTACTTTAATCTCTTAATCCTGTCAGCTGAGGAGGATGTATATCACCTCAGGACCCTGTAATAATTGGATTAACTGCACAAATTGTACAGCATGTGTGTTTGAGCAATATGAAATTTGGGCACCTTGAAAAAAAGAACAGGATAACAGCAATGTTTAGGAAACAAGAGAGATAACCTTAAACTCTGACCACTGATGAGCCCAGAAGGACAGAGCCATATTTCTCTTCTTTCAAAAGCAAATGGAAGAAATATTACTGAATTCTTTTTCTCAGAAAGGAATATCCCTAAGAAAGAGAATGTGAACCTTGGGGTGGGTCCCTGAACTGGCCCCCTTGGGTGTGGCCATCTCCTATGATCATTTTGCAGGGTGAAATAGACCCCAGTCTCCCATAGCACTCCCAGGCTTATTAGGAAGAGGAAATTCCCACCTAATAAATTTTGGTCAGACCGGTTGATCTCAAAACCCTGTCTCCTGATAAGATGTTATCAATGACAATGGTGCGCGATACTTCATTAACAATATAAATTTTGCTCCAGTCGTGTGGTCCTGTGAATTTGCCCTGCCTCCACTTTCCTTGTAATATTCTGTTACCTTGTAAAGTACTTGATGTCGGTGACCCACACCTATTTGCACACTCACTCCCCTTTTGAAACTCCCTAATAAAAACTTACTGGTTTTTGCAGCTTGTGGAGCATCATGGAACCTACCGACATGTGATGTCTCCCCCAGAAGCTCAGATTTAAAATTTGTCTCTTTTGTACTCTGTCCCTTTATTTCTCAAGCTGGCTGATGCTTAAGGAAAATAGAAAAGAACCTACATGAATACCAGAGCAGATTCCCCAATATCTGGCACCCACATGGTCTTTCTTTTTTCCTAAGAGCATGAGGGAACCCGATTCCCTTCGGTAGGTGAGGTGAAACGTCAATGGGCTTGCTCCACAGATACATGCGTTAGACTCCCTTACAAGGGCTGAGTAGTCTGTGTAAGGTCTGTTTTAACTATGGTTCATGAGGAGTCTAAGCATCATGCTTATCTCTGGTATATTAAACTCCTGTTAAAACAGGGTGGTGTCCGAGTAACAATGAAAAATATGGTCACTCTATTTGGACAATGGTGAAATACTGTCCTTGGTTTCCTGAAAGAGGAACCGTGTATACAAAATTGTGGAATTGTGTTGGTAAAGCATTCCGGAAATGGATCTCGGCAGTGTATTATGTTCCCATCACTATGTGGGGTGGTTGGGCCTTGGTACGTGCTGTCTTAGTGGTGTGCAGATCTCATGACCCCCTGCAGCTTTCTGCCTTTTCCTCAGTTTCTCTGTCTTTCCTCAGCCTTCCGCTACCTCACAGCCTTCATTATCTGATCAGACTCTCGCTTGGGCTATGCCTCCCCCACCTATCAATGCTGAAAATTCAATGTCTAACTCCGGTGACTTTGGCTTAATGTTACTCTCTACTTATCTCACTTCTTTTCACAAATAGCCAAAACTTGAAACTCCCGCGGCTGTGGCTCACACTGCCTGGTACCATAGATATGATAATTCTCCTCTCTTCAAACCTCTGGCGTCAGCTAATGGCTCCAGGACCAAACTACTATTTACCTATCATTTCTCCAGGCCCTCCCCCATCCACTACAGCCCCTCAACCTCCTGTCGTTTTAGTTCCTCAACCTATCTTCTGGATTCAGCAGTGGCCGCTTTCTAAAGAAAAACTGGAGGCTTTAAATCAATTGGTTTCTGAGCAGTTGCAACTTGGAAATGTGGAACCTTCCCTTTCCCCTTGGAATTCTGTGTTCCTAGTAAAAAAGGAGTCTGGCAAATGGCAGATGGTAACCGATTTATGGGCCATTAATGCTGTAATTAAACCTATGGGGGCCATCCAACCTGACATGCCTGCCCATGCTTTAATACCTAAAGATTGGTCTCTCGTAGTTATTGATCTTAAAGTTTTTTATATTGCTTTAAATAAATTGGATTATGAAAAATTTGCTTTTACTTTACCATCTATCAATAATCAGGAGCCTACAGCTCATTATCAATGGAAAGTACTTCCTCAGGGAATGCTAAATTGTCCTGCAATCTTCCAGCTTCATGTTGGACAAGTGCTTTCACCAGTTTGAGCCCAATTTCCTGAGGCCGATATTCTTCATTATATTGATGATATTTTAATTGCTGCCCCCACTGATAAACAATTAATTCACTGTTACCAAATTTTAAGCTGCTGTGTTACAGAGGCTGGATTACACATCACTCAGGATAAAACTCAACAAACCACTCCTGTTCAATATTTAGGAATGGTGGTCGATAAACAATAGATTCAACCTCAAAAAGTTCAAATTAGAAGAGATTCTTTGAAAATTTTAAATGACTTCCAAAAACGTTTGGGTAAAATTAATTATTTAAGACCTACTTTAGGCATTCCAACCTATGTGCTGTCTAACTTTTTCTCTATGCTGCGGGGAAATTCTGATTTCCACAGTGCCAGGACTTTGACCCCTGGGGCTTTACTAGAACTGGAATTCATAGAGGAAAGAATCCAGACGACCCAGTTATCTAGAGTACAGCCATTTCAGCCTCTTCAGTTTCTGGTTTTTGCTTCATTACACTCCCCTACTGGACTAATAGTTCAACATAATGGTTTAGTGGAGTGGTGTTTTCTCCCTCATTCTGTGTCAGAAACTTTGTTTATGTAGACCAAATAGACATATTAATTGGACAGGCTCAGTGCAGAATACTTCAAATTTCTGGATTTGATCCAAATATAATTGTAGTCTCTTTAAATTGGCTCGAAGTTGAAGCTGCCTTTCAATATTCTATACTGTGACAAATTCACTTGGCTGATTTTATTGGTGTTATTGACTATCATTATCCAAAAAACAAATTGTTTGATTTTATAAAAATGAGGTCTTTGGTGGTTCCTTGCTTAACCAAAGATCAACCCATTCCTGAGGCTGTTACAGTGTTCACTGATGGCTCCAGTAATGGCAATGCTGGCTATATAGGTCCTATAGACAAACTTATTTCTACCTCTTATACTTATGCTCAAAAGGCAGAGTTAATTGCTGTGATTACTGCCTCAGAGGATTTTCCTAAAGCTTTAAATATTGTCTCAGATTCCACTTATGTTGTACATGCCACTAAAAATATAGAAACTGCTACTATCAAACATACTGATAATTCTGAATTGGCTTTTTTATTTTCAAGGTTACAAGAGGCGGTTCACAAATGTACACACCCTTTCTGTATTACACATATCAGTTCTCATACCAATTTACCAGGACCCATGTCTATTGGTAACCGTGAAGTCAACTGTTTGTTCTCTTTTACAACCCAAGAAGCTCAGGAGTTCCGTAATCTGACTCATGTCAATGCCGCTGAATTAAAAGATAAATTTGCTTTTACCTGGAAACAGGCTAAGTTTATTTTTCACAGCTGCCCTCATTGCCAGTTCTTTCTACTTCCAAATCAGGAACCTGCTGTTAATCCTAGAGGCCTAACTTCTAATGCTTTATAGCAAATGGATGTGACTCATGCTAGTTCCTTTGGCAGACTGTCATATGTGCATGTCTGTGTAGATACCTTCTCAGGTTTTATCTGGGCTACTTGCCAAACAGGGGAAGGCATGGCCCATGTTAAAAAAAATCTGTATTCTTGCTTTGCAGTTATGAGGCTTCCATATCAAATAAAGACAGATAATGCTCCTGAATATGTTAGCAGGGATTTTGATTCATTTATGCAACAATGGGGAATTTCCCATATTACTGGAATCCCTTGCAATCCTAAGGGAAAAGCTGTGGTGGAATTTGCCAATCACACTTTAAAAACCCAAATGTCCAAACAGTCTGAACAACCAAAACATGATTTAACTACTCCACCCTCCCAATTACATTTGGCATTGTTTAAGTTTTTTTCAGTCTTCCTAAAGATACTACTCTAACTGCCGCCGAATGCCATTATACAGGCAAAAAAATTTCCTTAAATGGAGGCAAGCCAGTGTTATGGAAAAACTCCCAAACCAATACCTGGGAACCTGGCACAATTATAACATGGGGAAGAGGATATGCTTGTGTTTCAGCAGGAGATCATCAATACCCTGTCTGGTTACCCACCAGAAGAATCAAGCTCTGGGTGAAGGCTGAACAGTGAAAATCACAGAGAAAAGACATCTGTGTCAAAGACTGCCTTCAGACATGGTGAGATCTGTATTGACTTCTCAGAAATAGGCACACCAAATCACAATGAGTGTAAATCAATCCTCCCTGATGGCAATGGAGACCCATGTAACTAATCACACTTCTCTTGATTACCTTTTTCTCCTTACAAACCTAAAAATCTCACCATTTCTATTAGCCTGAAAATAACATCCCTCTGTTCTTCTCTTCCTCCTTCAGCACTAAATCTTGCTTACGCTAGGTTTTATTTAATGATTCTCTTCCTTATACTTTTTGTCTTGCCAGTTTCCTCTCACACTGATTTACTTGTTACGCATAATTATTCTTATTGGGCTTTTGTGCCTTTTCCTCCACTTATTCGACCTCTCAGCTGGATAGATGCTCCCACAGAAATCTACACTAATGATAGTGCGTGGGTGCCTGGAGACACAGATGACCATTGCCCTGCTCAACCAGGAGAAGGCACTGCATTTAATGTAACCATGGATTATAAATACCCACCTCTGTGCCTCGGACATGCACCTGATTGCATGCATCTAGAAACTCTATTCTGGGCTGCTTATCTTCTGGAAAGATCAGCTAAAGATAAAATGGGACGTTTGATCTCTGGCCTCTCCCTTTCTCCTTTAAAACAAATGAAAAGAGGAGTAATGGGAGATACCCCATACATTCAATATAAACCTGCAGGAAAACCATGCCCTAAAAATTTTGAGGGCCCATCTAAAACTTTAATTTGAGAAGACTGATAACTCACATGCGATAATATTAAAAAATGACTCATATTGGTTTAGTAATAGACTGGGAAATAAAGGCCTTTTTTAAAAACTATTACTCCTCTGGAGGAAGGGAATGTCTGGAGGCTACTTATTTTATTTCTTATTAGAATGAGAATCATCACTCTACTTTACATAGGAGGATCAGCTCATTCTTTCCCTTAAAATGGGAAGATAAAAGCATTACCCTCCCCAGGCCTCATATGATACACCCCATTCTGAGCCCAGAACACCCAGAACTTTGGAAATTGGCTATTGCCATATCTGGACTGTGAGAATGGGAAAGGAAAACTATTCTGACTGTTGTTCCCACTACCATCCCACCCTCTCAGTATCAACGTACACCCAGACATTCTGCTTTACTTACCTCCAACCTGACTGTTCCCATATAGTGTTGTGTTAAGCCTTCTTACATACTGTTAGTAGGAAATATCAAAATTTGGACGAGTAATCAAACTGTCCAATGCATTAATTGTTATCTATACACTTGTATTAACTCCCATTTTGACTCCAGGGAAAGTGTAATTTTGGTTCAAGCTTGAGAAGGAATCTGGATTCTGGTAACTTTACTTAGACCTTGGGAATCCTCTCCCTCAATACATGTAATTAATGAAGTGCTACAGCGAATTCTAAAAACATCTAAGAGATTTGTTTTCATTTTAATCGCTGTTATCATGGGCCTAATTACAGTCACTACAATGGCCACCACTGCTGGAATGGCATTATACTGATCTATTCAAATGGCTCATTTTGTTAATGATTGGCAAGCCAATTCCACCCAAATGTGGAATTCTCAACAACGGATTGATCAACAATTGGCAAATCAAATTAATGATTTAAGACAGTCTGTTTGGAGACCGGGTAGTGAGTCTCGAGCATTGCATGCAAATGCAGTGCGATTGGAATACTTCGGATTCTGCATCACCCCGTATTACTATAATGAGACTTATCATTCATGGGAAATGGTCAAAGGACACCTTCTGGGTAGGGAAGATAATTTATCATTGGACATAACTTTGATGTGCTTCCGTGTGAAGAGACCACCAAACAGACTTTTTGTGAGCAATAAATCATTTAATCACCTGGGTGCAGGCGGGCTGAGTCCGCAAAGAGTCAGCAAAGGGAGATGGGGTGGGGCCATTTTATAGGATTTCAGTAGGTAAAGGAAAAAGAGGGGTTTTTCTCTGGCGGTTAGGAATGGGGATCACAAGGTTCTCATGGGGGAGCTTTTGAGCCAGGATGAGCCAGGATGAGCCAGGAGAAGGAATTTCAAAAGACAATGTCATCAGTTAAGGCAGAACAGGCCATTTTCACTTCTTTTGTGGTGGAATGTCATCAGTTAAGGCAGGAACCGGCCATCTGGATGTGTATGTACAGGTCACAGGGGATATGATGGCTTAGCTTTGGCTCATAGGTCTGACATTCCAGTCTTCTTATATTAATAAGAAAAATAAAATGAAATAGTCATAAGGTGTTGGGATGGTGAAAATTTTTGGGTGGTGTACGGAGAGATAATTGGTGATGCTTCTCAGGGCTGCTTCGAGCATTAGTAGGGGTGGCATGGGAACCTAGAATGGGAAAGAGTAAGTTGAAGGAAGACTTTGTGGTAAGGGGTGATATTGTGGGGTTGTTAGAAGAAGCATTTGTCATTTAGAATTATTGGTGATGGCCTGGATACAGTTTTGTATGAATTGAAAAATTAAATGGGAAAAGAGAAGGAGAAAAACGGGTATTAAGGGACTAAGAATTGGGAGGACCTAGGACATCTAATTAGAGAGTGCCTA
The DNA here is from genome assembly GCF_028885655.2 of Pongo abelii. Classification (NCBI taxonomy): domain Eukaryota; kingdom Metazoa; phylum Chordata; class Mammalia; order Primates; family Hominidae; genus Pongo; species Pongo abelii. Next base: position 53,593,419 of record NC_072009.2, read on the forward strand.
AGGAGGTTCAGCATAGCCTTGCCAGAGTGGCGGTTTGGGGATAGCACTAGGAGATATCAGCTGTGCTGGCTTGGAGAAACAGTGTAAACTGGCAGTGTAAACATGAGCAGGGCATGTATAAGTAGTTGAGAACGGTGAATAGGAGTATGACTAGACAGAAGACAGTAGGGATGACAAGTTTCTTGGAGCAAAGTCCAAGTTGGTCTGGTGTCTGGAATGAGACTGGGGCCTAATAAAAAGGAGCTTAATTGGGCCGTACCTTGTAGCATTCCGAGGACAGGCCCGAATTCTGCGAAGTGAAAGTGGTAAAAGTATTGTCCAGTCCTTTTTAAATTGGTGGCTGAGATTTGTAGGTGTGTTTTTAAAAGACTTTTAGTCTGTTCTACTTTTCCTGATGACAGAGGACCATAAGGGTTATAAAGGTTTCACTGAATACTAACAGACCAAAAAAGTGCTTGGCTGATTTGACTGATAAAGGCTGATCTGTTATCAGGCTGTATAGAGGTGGGAACGCTAAACTGAGGAATTATGTCTGACAGAAGGGAAGAAATGACTGTGGTGACCTTCTCAGAACCTGTAGGAAAGGCCTGTACCTATGCAGTGAAAGTGTCTACCTAGACTAAGAGGTATTTTAGTTATCTGACTTGGGGTATGTTGAGTAAAGCTAATTTGCCAGTCCTGGTTTGGGGCAAATCTTTGAACTTGATGTGTAGGGAAGGCAGTGGCCCTGAATAATCCCTGAGGAGTAGTAGAATAGCAGATGGTACACTGAGAAGTTATTTCCTTGAGGATAGATTTCCATGATGGAAAGAAAATGAGAGGTTCTAAGAGGTGGGCTAGTGGCTTGTACTATAGAATAGCCTGCCTTTGCTGGTGTGTGGTGATTAGGCCTGGTGGAACTGCCATCAATAAATCAAGCATGATCAGGGTGAGGATAGAAGGAAATATGGGGAAATGGGGTGAATGTCAGGTGGATCAGAGAGATACAGTCATGGGGGTCATGTGTGGTATCAGGAATAATACAGGAGGCCGGATTGAAATCCGGGCCAGGACCAATGGTAATTGTGGGACTTAACAAAGAGTGAGCACAGCTGAAAGAGCCAGGGAGCAGAAAGTATATGTATCAGGTATGAGGAAGAAAATAGATTTTGGAAGTTATGGGAAATGCAGAGACTGAGTTGAGCATAGTTTATGATTTTCAGGGCCTGTAAAATTATTAAAGCAGTGGCAGCCACTGCACACAGACGTGAGGGCTAGGCTAAAACAGTAAGGTCAAGTTGTTTGGACAGAAAGGCTACAGGGTGCAGTCCTGGTTCCTGTGTAAGAATTCTGACCACACTAACCATGCCTAGGAAGGAAAAGAGTTGCTGTTTTGTAAGGGATTGAGGTTTGGGAAATTAGTTGGGCATGATCAGAAGGGAGAGCACATACGTTTTTATGAGAATTATGCCGAGATAGGTAACAGATGTGGATGAAATTTGGGCTTGACTGAAGTAATGGGGGCTATCTGTGAAGCCTTCTGGCAGTACAGCCCAGGTAATTTGCTGAGCCTAAAGGGTTTCAGGGTCAGTCTAAGTGAAAGCGAAGACAGGCTGGGATGAGGGTGGCAAAGGAGTAGTAAAGAAAGCATGATTGAGATCTAGAACAGAATAATGGGTTGTAGAGGGAGGTATTGAGGATAGGAGAGTATATGGATTTGGCACCATGGGGTGAGTAGGCAAAACAATTTTGTTGATAAGGTGCAGATCCTGAACTAATCTGTAAGACTTGACCAGTTTTTCGACAGGTAAAATGGGGGAATTGTAAGGAGAATTTATATGTTTTAGAAGCCCATGCTGTAGCAGGAGAGTGATAACAGGCTTTAATCCTTTTAAAGTGTGCGGTGGGATGAGATATTGGCATTGATCAGGTTAAGGGTGATTAGGTTTTAATGGGATGATAAGGGGTGCATGATCGGTTACTAAGGAGGGAGTAGAGGTGTCATACTTGTGGGTTAATGTGGGGAGATACAAGGGGAATATGGGAAGGAGGCTTTGAGGCTGGGGGAAAAGGCAGCAATGAGGTGTGGCTGTAGCCTAGGAATAGTCAGGGAAGCAGATAATTTAGCTAAAATATCTCAGCCTAGTAAGGGAACTGGGCCGGTGGGGATAACTAAAAAAGAGTGCATAAAAGGGTATTGTCTAAGTTGGCACCAGAGTTGGGGAGTTTTAAGAGGTTTTGAAGCCTGGTTGTCAATACCCACAACAGTTATGGAGGCAAGGGAAACACGCTCTTGAAAAGAAGGTAATGTGGAGTGGGTAGCCTCCATACTGACTAAGAAGGGGACAGACTTACCCTCCACTGTGAGAGTTTCCTAGAGCATCTGTGATGGTCCTGTAGGCTTCTGAGCCAATCGGGCAGTGTCAATCTTCAGCTGCTAAGCTGAGAACATCTGAGAAGGAGTCGCTCAGAGAAACTTGGACCAGAGTTCCAGGGGCTCTGGGAGTGGTAGCCAAGTGAGTTGAACAGTCCGATTTCCAGTGGGGTAACACACAGGTGGGAGGAGGCTTTGGAGGAATCCTGGGCTGCAGGCATTCCTTGGTCTGGTGGTCAGATTTCTGGCATCTGTAGCAAGCTTCTGGGGGGAGGAGGTTCTGGAGGAATTCCTGGCCACTGTGATTCAGGCATTTGGAAATCCTTGTATGCTGGAGATGTGGCTGGGGTTTGTCTCATAGTGGAGGCAAGGAATTGCAACTATTTTCTATTCTTGTACACCTTGAACGTGAGGTTAATTAAGTCCTGTGGTGGGGTTTGTGGGCCAGAATTTAATTTTTGGAGTTTTATTTGATGTTGGAAGCAGATTGTGTAATAAAATGTATATTGAGAATAAGTCTTTTGACCTTTGAGGGTCTAGGGCTGTAATGTATCTCAGGGTTGCTGCCAAATGAACCATGAACTGGGCTGGGTTTTATATTTGAAAAAGAGTCTAAATGCTATCTGATTTGGGAGAGGTCAGATAAAGAAAAAGGAGCATTAACCTTGACTATGCCTTTAGCTCCAGCCACATTTTAAGAGCAAATTGCTGGGCAGGTGGGGGAGGGCTACTCACGGAATGAAACTGTAAACAAGACCGGGTGTGAGAAGGGAGGTAATAAAAAGATTATAGGGTGAAGGAGCAGAGGTTGAGGAAGAATTGGCACCTAGCTCGGCCTGGTGAGGAGCAGCCTGGGGAGGAGAGGAGAGGTCAGATTGGTCTGTAGAAAAGGAAGATTAGGAAGACTCAGTGACACTTGGGGTTGGGACTGAAAGGACTTGCTGGAGGGAAAGAAGAAAGATTTGGGACAAGTTGGACTGGACACAGAGACTAGTGAGGGACCGATGTGTAAAAGAATGCCTGGATGTCAGGCACCTCAGACCGTTTGCCCATTTTACATGAAGAATTATTTAGATCTTGCAGGATGGAAAAATTGAAAGTGCCATTTTCTGGCTATTTGGAACCATGGTAGAGTTTGTATTGGGGTCAAACGGCATTGCAGAAGAAAATAAGACACTTAGATTTTATGTCAGGTGAGATTTGAAGAGGTTTTAAGTTCTTAAGAACACAAGTTAAGGGAGAAGAAGGAGGAATGGAGGGTAGAAAGTTGCCCATAGTGAAGGAGGCAAGCCCATAGAAAAGAGAGATTAGAGACATGGAGGGAAGGGGTTAGGGGGTTCTTACCCTCCAGAAAAGTGGGAAAGGGGTCAGGGCACACAGATATGAGGTCAGGGTGTGGAAATAAATTATTGGGTCACAGAGATATATGAGGTTGGGGTGTGGAAATAAGGGATTGGGGTGCAGAGATATAAGAGATTGGGGTGCAGAAAAAAGGGATTGGGGCACAGAGATATGAGGTTGGGACACGGAAATAAGGGATCAGGGCACAGAGATATAAAGAGTTGTGGTACTTGTCCCTCCCCCAGAAAAGTGGGACTTGTAACCAAGGGTGAAGGAGAAGGGGTGGGAGCTTTCTTGCCCCCTAGAAAGGCGGGGAATGGGTAGAGACATGGAGAGAAGGGGTTGGGGTACTTGCCCTTCCCCCAGAAAAATGGGACTTGCTGCTAAGGGTGAAGGACCAAGACAGGCAGCCTTGCGTGGTCTGACAACTCTGAAACCTGGGTGAATAATCAGAGAGGCATCCCTGCAATGATTAAATACCAAGGGAAGGCTGCCTTCCCTAGCCTGTGACTGGTGCCAGAGTTTTGGGTCCAAAGATAAAACATGTCTCCTTTATCTCTATGAGAAAATGAAAAGAATTGAAATTAAGAGAAGGGAGAGATTGAAGAGTGGCATCAAGATTGAAAGGAGAAAGAGGTTGAGGGAAAGTGAGGGAGGTTGGAGAAGAGAGTAAAAAGAAGACACTTACCAGATTTGAAATTGTTGAGATATTTCTTGGGCTGGTCGGTCTGAGGACCTGAGGTCATAGGTGGAGCTTTCTCATGGAGCAAAGAGCAGGAGGACAGGGGATTGATCTCCCAAGGGAGGTCTCCCGATCCAAGTCTTGGCACTAAATTTCATGCACGTCCATGTGAAGAGACCACCAATCAGGCTTTGTGTGAGCAATAAAGCTTTTAATCACCTGGGTGCAGGTGGGCTGAGTCCGAAAAGAGAGTCAGTGAAGGGAGATGCGGTGGGGCTGTTTTATATGATTTGAGTAGGGAAAGGAAAAAGGGGGGTTGTTTTCTGGCGGGCAGGAGTGGGGGTCACAAGATACTCAGTGGGGGAGCTTTTGAGCCAGAATGAGCTAGGAGAAGGAATTTCACAAGACAATGTCATCAGTTAAGGCAGGAACCAGCCATCTGGATGTGTACATGCAGGTCACAGGGGATATGAGGGCTTAGTTTGGGCTCAGAGGCCTGACAATAACTTAATTAAGGAAACACATTTTTGAAGGCCCTCAAGCTCACTTATCCATTGTGCCTGAAGCTGAGGTGTTACATCAGGTGGCAGAAAATATTTATGGATTAAACCCCACGACTTGGATTAAGTCTACTGGGGGCCCCACTGTAGTAAATTTTGTAATTATGTTTCTCTGTTTAATTGGCTTGTTTTTAGCATGCCAGGCTAGTCAAATAATCCTGTGTCAAAATCAAGAGAATGAACAAGACTTCATCACCATGACACATTTATATAAAAAGAAAGGGGGAGATATACTGTGGAGAGTCAGGTACCCCAAATGGAGTGACCGGCTGAAGTCATGGCAGAAGAACATAAATTGTGAAGATTTCATGGACATTTATTAGTTCCCCAAATTAATGCTTTTGTAATTTCTTATACCTGTCTACTGCAATCTCTAAATATAAATTGTAAAGATTTCATGGACACTTATCACTTCCCCAATCAATATCCTTGTGATTTCCTTGCCTGTCTTTACTTTAATCTCTTCATCCTGTCAGCTGAGGAGGATGTATATCACCTCAGGACCCTGTAATAATTGCATTAACAGCACAAATTTTACAGCATGTGTGTTTGAGCAATATGAAATTTGGGCACCTTGAAAAAAAGAACAGGATAAGAGGAATGTTCAGTGAGCTGGACAGAACAGAGCCTTATTTCTCTTCTTTCAAAGGCAAATGAGAGAAATATCACTGAATTCTTTTTCTCAGCAAGGAATATCCCCGAGAAAGAGAATGTAAACCAGGGTTGGGGATCTCGGTCATCTCTTATGGTCAAGACTGCAGGATGAAATAGACCCCAGTCTCCCATAGTGCTCCCAGGCTTATTAGGAAGAGGAAATTCCTACCTAATAAATTTTGGTCAGACCGGTTAATCTCAAAACCCTGTCTCCTGATAAGATGTTATCAATGACAATGGTGCCCAAAACTTCATTAGCCATTTAAATTTTGCCCCAGTCCTGTGGTCCTGTGATCTCACCCTGCCTCCACTTGCCTTGTGATATTCTGTTACCTTGTAAAGTACTTGGTGTCAGTGACCAACACCTATTCGCACACTCACTCCCCTTTTGAAACTCCCTAATAAAAACTTGCTGGCTTTTGTGGCTTGTGGAACATCATGGAACCTACCAACATGTGATGTCTCCCCGGGATGACCAGATTTAAAATTTCTCTCTTTTGTACTCTGTCCCTTTATTTCTCAAGCTGGCTGATGCTTAGGGAAAATAGAAAAGAACCTAAGTGAATATTGAGGCAGATTCCTTGATATGAAGTGATCTTGAATCTCTGATATACAAGGCTGATGTTGACATAGTATTCTCAACAAAATAGTGGTTTATTGCATGGTCTCAAGCTCTATCAAGGTTTAAATTGTGTCTGGCATGTTGGCTCACATTTGTAATCCCAGCACTTTGGGAGGCCAAGGAAGGAGAATTGCTTGAGCTCAGAATTTTGAGACCAGTCTGAGCAACATAACAAGACACCATCTCTACAAAAAAATTTAAAAATTAGTTGGGCATGGTGACATGTATCTGTAGTCCTAGCTACTGAGGAGGCTGAGACAGAAGGATCACCTGATCCCAGGAGTTTGAGGTTGTGATGAGCTGTGATCACGCCACAGCACTCCATCCAGGGTAACAGAGCAAGACCCTGCCTCAAAAAAAAAAAAAAGAAAAAAAAAATCTTTACCAGCTCTAGGACCTAACACAATTTGTTTGAGTTTTGCAGGCCTCATCCAAAGACAATAATTGGACTTATCTTATTGGTTATGACAACTAAATAAAAAATAATACATGAAAAGTGCTTAAAATAGTTCCTGGCATTTAGTAAGAGCTTTGTGAGTATTAACCGTTTTTAGTAGCATCAGCATCTTTATTGCCACTGTTTAGTGGGTAATACGTACCAGACATGTTTAAGCACATATATATAGTACGTGCATTATTAGCCCATTGAACTTCACTTTGTTTGTTTGTTTTTCTGGGGTGGTTCTTGTTTTTTGAGATGGAGTCTCACTCTGTCACTCAGACAGGAGTGCAATGGTGTGATCTCAGCTCACTGCAACCCAGGTTCAAGAAATTTTCCTGGTTCAGCCTCCCAAGTAGCTTGGACTACAGGTTTGTGCCAACACACCTGGCTAATTTTTGTATTTTTAGTAGAGACAGGGTTTCACCATGTTGAATAGGTTGATCTTTAACTTCTGACCTCAAGTGATCAGCCCACCTCGACCTCCCAAAGTGCTGGCATTACAGGATTGAGCCATTGTACCTGGCTGAACTACACTTTGAAGTAGAGGTTAACCCTTTGCTTCAGTTGAGGAAATTAAAAATGGGAGAGTTTAGTAACCTACACAAAGTTAAACCTGCAAGTAATTGGAGTCAAAATGTAGACAAGGGTTTTTTGTTTATTTTTTGTTTTGGAGACAGGACCTTGCCATGTTGCCCAGGCTGGAGTGCAGTGGTGCAATCACAGCTCCCTTTAGCTTCAACCTCCTGGGCTCAAGCAATCCTCCTCCCTCAGCCTTCTGAGTAGCTGGGATGAGAAGTATGCACCACCACACCTGGCTAATTTTTTTATTTTTTATTTTTTATAGAGAGAGGGTTTCACTATGTTGTCGTGGCTGGTCTAGAACTCCTGGGTTCAAGTGAATCTGCCACCCACCTTGGCCTCCCAAAGTGCTGGTATTACAGGCATGAGCCAGTGTTCTGGCCTGGAATCGAGTTTTCCTAACTCTGGAGTTATGTTGTTATTGCCCTCTACTACTGTCCATAGTAACAGGCATATTAATGAATACTTCCCACTTGCTGAGTAGGGTGCTGAGCACTTTACATGTCTTATTTCATTTGATGTTCACAATAATCCTATGAGGTAGTTTCTCTTGTTATTCCCATTTTAGAGATGAGGTAACCAAGGTTCAGAGCAGTTAAGCCACCTCTACAGATTTATACAGTAAAGAAAGCCAGCATTTAAATCCAGGCCTGTATTACTCTAAAGTCTGTTCTACTGAGTTTGGCTGGCAAACAGGTAAGCACGATGCTCCTAGGAGAATAGTAGCAGTGATTGGTGATCCATGACATCTAGGATCCACTGAAACTCGGGGCTACAGTTCACCTAATCAGCCCTATTTTCTGAGCTATTGTTAGGGACAATTTTCACTTTCTCTAACACTTCATTTCCTTGCAGCTTCTGAAAGCTGCTGATTTGCTCAGATTAAGACCAGCTTCTGTGCGTTTCACATCTCAGATTGTTGTGTACATGCTCAAGTGTATGGAGGAATCATAAACATTCCAGAAGGAGACCCTGGCATACTATGCAAAGTTTTTGCCACATTGTTGTGGGAGGCATCTGTCTCTCTTGACCAAACACTTGAGGTTATGTGACTGCAAGATTCCAAATGTGCATTTCAACACCAGGTCGTGACGGGCAACTTGTTTTGTGATGAATAGCACTATAAGTAGAATATATAAAATAGACAAGGGATTCTTAGCCAGGGATGCAGGGCGGGGCTTCTGAGGCTCTGGGAACATTCTGCATGTGTGTGTGTATTTTCCTGGAGAGAGGGCTCCTAATTTTTATAATATTCTCAAAGGACTTCATGACTCAAAAAAATAATTAAAAAGCCATTGTTCTCTGGCCAAGTGCAGTGGCTCATGCCTGTAATCCCAACACTTTGGGAGTCCAAGAAGGGCCATTCACCTGAGACCAGACTGGCCAAAATAGTGAAACCCCATTTCTACTAAAATTACAATTTGCTAGGTGTGGTGGTGCCTGCCTGTAATCCCAGCTACTCGCGGGGAGAGGCAGGAGAATAGCTGGAACTCGGGAGGTGGAGGTTGCAGTGAGCAGAGTTCAAGGCTCCCATCTGCTTTTGCAGAATCAGAAAATGTGATCGCTGCAAGGGTTGAGGGGAGGGTGCAGAGGACTGAAGGGGGAGGGCCAAAGGCTGAAGGGACAATAGCTCACCCTGGACTGTTTCCAGATTTGGTGAAGATGACTCAGGAAACAAGTCGACACTGAAAATGTCACAGAATTCAGTGTTATTGCTTCTTTGAAAGGTGGGCAGTTCGTGTTTTTTCCTTAACAGTCATTCATATACTTCTAGAAAGGGCCATTTAGTTTCATACAATTTACATATACCTGGTTTCCCGGCATCTGGAGAGATTCAGGACAGTTCTTGTTAATGAGAAATCCCAGGGTGGAGCTACAATGCATTCTCCATTGTGAACCCTAATCACTTGAGACAGGTCTCAGTGAATTTATAAAGTATATTTGGCCAAGTTTGAGGACACACACCTGTGACACAGCTTCAGGAGGTTCTGAGGACGTGGCCTAATGTCATCAGAACAGTTTGGTTTCATACATTCTTTGAACACAGCAGACATCAATCAATGTGTGCAAGATTAACATTGGTTCAGTCTGCAAAGGCAGGAAAACTTGAAGCAAAAGCCGGAATTCTCAAAGCGAGGAGGGGACTTCCGGGTCATAGGTAGTTGAGAAACAAATGTTTTCAATGACAAAAATACTTATGATTGACTGCAGAACTGGAGGCAAAATCTTCATATTTGTATTATTTCTCCTTGTTCATACTACAATTTTTGGAGGGATTTCAAAAGGCTCAGGTGCACATTGCACATACGGAAGATTCGTATCACAGCTGAGCAACCTCAAGATTAAGAAACCTTAATCTTTTAAAAGTAGGTTACAGGAAAACCTGTCCAACATTTGCCTCACAGAGAAAAACTGTCTTTTTTATATTGGTTGAGTAATTTATCTGCCATTCACCTGAAAAGAAAAAGATTACTACCCTTTTCCCAGGCTATTTCCGTACAAAAATCTGCAAAAAATAACCTGGAAAGGGAGAGATATGTGACATAAAAATTAACAAAACAATAAACTCTGAAAGACTTTTGGAGAATTACATCTCAGCAGTGTGCATCCTTTCCATTTAATAATACGGTAAGCAATCTTCTGATGTAAAAGATCCATTGAAGATTTTTGACATGTAGACTAACTTTGGTTGTTTTGTGTTGTGAGATTGTTAAAGATTGTAAGAGACAGGAATAAATACAATTACCACGGCCTTTAGGGACATTAGAGGAATGGAAGTTGTTTGATTTTTTCTTTTTCCTTTTTTTTCTTTTTTTTTGAGATGGAGTTTCTCTGTCTCCCAGGCTTGAGTGCAATGGCGTGATCTCAAATCACTGTAACTTCTGCCTTCCAGGTTCAATTGATTCTCCTGCATCATAGCTGAGACTACAGGCTCCTGCCCCCCAGCCCAGCTAATTTTTGTTTTTTTAGTAAAGACAGAGTTTCACCATATTGGTGAGCCTGGTCTCAAACTCCTGATATCAGGTGATCCACCCATGCTGGCCTCCCAAAATGCTAGGATTACTGGCATAAACCACTGCATCAGTTACCAGAAATGAAAGTTCTATGTGTGAAATTATGACAGGTGAGAGGAAATGAAAATAAAACACAATTGAACATATTTAGAACACAGTGAAATTAGTTGGCTTATTGGAAATTGTTAAGTGACTACCAATATAAACAGCATATTTATTCTGAATGAATTGCAAAGTTACATTTGAGAGATAAAATCATTATTTCTACAACACAGAAACATAAACTGCATTTCCGTATGCCAACAATAAATTTGAGAGTAAATTAAGAAAAGAATTGTTTGCAACAACATTGAAATAATATAATGCTTAGCAATAAATTTAATAAGGAGGTACAAAACATGTGTGATGAGAACTACTAGATAATAATATTTATGAAATAAACTAAAAAATACTTAACTAAGTGGCAAGGAATTCTATGTTCATGGACTGGAAGACTTAATAAAGTTAAAAGGTCAATATTAGCCAAACTAGTGTACAGAGGTACTGTAATCCCAATTTTTAGTTTTTTCCACGTTTTCTTCTGCAAAAAAGAATAGCCGATTTTAAAATTCATATGAAATTTGAAGGTGATCTGAATATCCAAAATAATCATGAAAAAAAGAAAAAAGATAGGTGGCTCACATTTTAAACTTCAGAACATAAAATGCTGCTACAATTAAAAGTTTGATACTGGCATAAAAGCAACGATAGAGAGAAAATTAATAAAATAGATAACTTTGAAAAAAATACCTTGCATAAACTGTTGATTCTCTTTTGATAAGGGTACCTAAACCATTATGTAAAGGAAATGACAGTTTGTTCAACAAGTGATGCTAGGAAAACAAGTCCAAATTTAAACCAGTAAGTTTAAATCTGTATCACATTCCATGTAAAAAATTAAACAAAAATCAATTCAAAACATAAAAATGACTGTTAAAACTTTAGTGTTTTCTGATAATTGTTTTTATTTATGTGGGGTCAGTACTACCATGAACAACTTTATACACACAATTTATAAAATTTAGAAGGGATAGATGCATTCCTAGACACAAACACACCCTTCGAAAACTAAGCTAGGAAGATATTGATTTCCTAAACAGACCAATAACGAGTTCTGAAATTGAATCAGTAATACATAGCTTGTAAGTCAAAAAGAGCGCTGGACCTTGTGAATTTACAGCCAAATTCTACCAAATGTTCAAAGAAGAGCTGGTACAATTCCTACAGAAACTGTCCACAAAAAATGAGGAGAATTCCCCCCCCCCACAACTCATTCTATGAGGCCAGCATTATCTTGACACAAAAACCTGGCAGAGACACAAGAAGTGTAGAAAACTTTAGGCTAACGTTCTTGATGAACATCAACATAAAAGTTCTGAATAAAATATTTGTAAACCGAATCTAGCAGCACATCAAACAGATAGTCATCATGGTCAAGTAGGCTGCCTCCTTAAGATGCAAGGTTGGTTCAGCATATGCAAATCAGTCAATGTAATTCATCACATAGAATTAAAAAGAAAACATGATTATCTCAATAGATGCAGAAAATAATAACAGCCGTCTATAACAAACCCACACCCAACATTCTGCTGAATGGGCAAAAGTTGGGAGCATTCGCTTTGAAAACCAGTACAAGGCAAGAATGCCCTCTCTCACCATTTCTATTCAACATAGTATTGGAAGTCCTGACCAGAACAATCAGGCAACAGAAAAAAAATAAAGAGCATCCAAATAGGAAAAGAGAAAATCAAACTATCTCTGTTTGCAGATAATATGATTATATATCTAGAAAACCCTGTAGTTACAACTCTAAAACTTCTTTAGTCAGTGAACAACTTCAGCAAAGTTTCAAGATACAAAATGAGTGTGCAATAATATATAGCATTTCTCTCTACCAAAGACAGCAACACGTTAGCCAAATCAGAAAGGCCATCCCATTCACAATTGCCACAAAAATGATAAAATATCAAGGAATACAACTAACCAGGGAGGTGAAAGACCTCTACAATGAGAATTGCAAAACACTGTTTGGAGAAATCAGAGAAGACACAAACAAATGGAAAAGCAGCCCATGCTAATGGATAGGAAGATCCAATATGACTAAAATGGCTATACTGGAAAAAGCAATTTATAGATTCAATGCTATTCCTTTCAAATTACCAATGAAATTATTTACAGAGCTAGACAAAACTATTTTAAAGTTCATATAAAACCAAAAGGCCAGGAGTGGTGGCTCACACCTGTAATCCCAACATTTTGGGAGGCTGAGACAGGCAGATCGTGAGGTGAAACCCCTTCTCTACTAAAAATACAAAAAATTACCAGGTATAGTGGTGGGCACCTGTATTCCCAGTGACTCGGGAGGCTGAGGCAAGAGAATGGCATGAAACAAGGAGGTGGAGTTTGCAGTGAGCCGAGATTCTGCAACTCCACTCCAGCCCGGGTGACAGAGTAAGACTCTGTGAAAAAAGAAAAAAAAAAAGCACAAATAGATGAGGCAATTTTAAGCAAAGAGAGCAAAGCTGGAGGAATCACGTTACCTGACTTCAAACTATTCTACAAGGCCACAGTAACCAAAACAGCATGATATTGATACAAATACAGGTATATAGAGAAATGGAACAGAATAGAGAACCCCGAAATAAGGCTGCACATCTGTGACCATGTGATAATAAACAAAGCTGAAAAAAACAAGCAATAAGAAAAGGTTTCTTATTCAATAAATTGTGCTTGGATAACTGGTTAGCCATATGTGGAAGACTGAAGCTAGATCCCTTCTTTACAGTATATATAATAAATAAATAAATAAGTTCAAGATTGATTGAAAACTTAAATATAAAACCAAAAAGTATAAAACCCTAGAGGACAATCCAGACAAAACAATCCTGGACATAGGAAAGTGCAAAGATTTCATGACAAAAACACCAAAAGCAATGGTAAGAAAAACAAACATTGACAAGTAAGATCTAACTAAACTAAAGAGCATTTGCACAGCAGAAAATAAAACTATCAACGGAGTAAACAGAGAACCTAGTGAGTGGAAGAAAACATTTGGAAGTTATGCATCTGAAAAAGATGGAAATTTAGCAAAATTCCATCCCTACAAATAGTACAAAAATTTGCTGGCCTTGGTGGTATGTGCCAACAGTCCCAGGCACAGGGGAGGTCCATGTGAATCAGAAGGTTCACTTGAGCCTGGGGAGACTGAGGCAGCCCTGAGTCATGACTGCATTGCTGTGCACTCCAGCCTGGGTGAAAAAAGACTCCATCTCAAAAAAAATAAAAATGCAATGCTGATACATGCTACAACATGGATGAAATTTGAAGACATTATACTATGTAAAACAAGCCAAATATAAAAGATAAATATTTAACGTCAAATTTTCTATGTAGGGGAATGTCATATGAGGCTGGCCCATTCTGAGAAGGAGAAGATTGTTGGGTTGTTAGAATACTGATAGCTCATGTTTACAAACCGGGTCATGGTTGGCAAAGCAGGAAGGCAAATTCTGCTGTGGTACCCATCCACCTGAATTGATTGTTCTGAGCCCTGGAGCTGTTATCTGGTACCTTCCAAGGCTGAAGGTCTGTTCAGACATAATTCTATGCCTCACCTGGGGAGCAGAAAGTTGCATGGGGTATAAGGAGCAGCAGTGATGACCAGAAATAGCTCTGAGTCTTCCAAATCTGGCTGCCAGTTACTGTCTTCACAGATCTCCACACAGGAGATTAACCAAAAGGTTTTAATCGGGTCACACTCTGTTTCCTCTGGTGCAGGGCAGAAACTTGCTGTTGCCAACAACGGCCAACATTGAAATTAGGTGAGTGGAAGAACAGAGGGTTCTCTAAACCAGCCCAGAGATGGCTGAGAAAGGCCCCCTGCACAGACACCGCCATGGCAACCCAAAAGGGCTCTGTCCCATATATTAACACACACATAGATACTGACACAGAGGTAGATATTTGTTCTATTCCTTCTATTTCTCTGAATAAGTCTAATACAAACTATAACTAGCAAAAGACTGCATAAATTATCAAAATCATACTAACAAGAAAAGTCGAAAATCAGATGGCTTCACTGATGAACTCTTTTAAACATTAGAAGATGTAAATCCAATTTATCTGACTCTAACAATTGCAATTAGTCAAGGCAATCAATATACCACCTCAACAGAATGAATTTTAGAAAAAAAAAGATCATCTCAATTGATGGAGAAAAAATTTGAAATAATCCAAAACATTTTTATAAGAGCACCTAGTAAACTAGATATAGACTAAAACTTCCTCAACATAAAAAAAAAGGTACCTACAAAAAACTCAAAACTACCACTACATGCAATGGTGAAAGACTAAAAACTTTCTCCTTAAGATCAGGAACAAGACAAGGATAATTGCTTTCATCACTTCTGATCAAAATTGCAATACAAATCAGGTCAGAATTATTGAGCAATACAAGAAAAGAAACATTCGAATTGGAAAAGAAATAAGCTTATTTCTACATATAGATGTTATAATTTTATATATATAATTAAAATCCTAAGTAATAATAAAACTGTTAACACTAATAATCAAATTCTGCAAAGTTGTAGAATAAAAGATCAATATATACACATTAATGTAACAGAATTAAGGGTCAGGAAATATATCCATAAGTGTAATTTTTTTTTTTTTTTTTGAGATGGAGTCTTGCTCTGTCGCCCACGCTGGAGTGCAGTGGTGCGATCTCGGCTCATTGCAAACTCAGCATCCTGGGTTCACATCATTCTTTTGCCTCAGCCTCCCTAGTAGCTGGGGCTACAGGCGCCTGCCACCACGCCTGGCTAATTTTTTGTGTTTTTAGTGGAGACGGGGTTTCACCGTGTTAGCCAGGATGGTCTCGATCTCCTGACCTTGTTATCCGCCTGCCTCAGCCCTCCAAAGTGCTGGGGTTACAGGCAGGAGCCACCGCGCCAGTCCCCATACACGTAATTTTTTAAACATGGACTTGGCAAAGCTTCAGGAATTATTGGAAACCATTTAGTTCGTGTATTTGCCCTGTGTGTGTGTGTTTGTTTTTTTTTTTTTTTTTTTTTTTTTTGAGACGGAGTTTTGCTCTCGTTGTCCAGTCTGGAGTGCAATGGCGCGATATCCGCTCACCGCAACCTCCACCTTCCGGGTTCAAGTGATGTTCCTGCCTCAGTCTCCCAAGTAGCTGGGATTACAGGTATGCGCCACCACGCACGGCTCATTTTGTATTTTTAGTAGAGACAGGGTTTCACCATGTTGGTTAGGCTGGTCTGAACTCCCGACCTCAGGTGGTGTGGATGCCTCGCCCTCCCAAAGTGCTGGGATTATAGGCATGAGACACCATGCCCAGCCAACTCTAACCAATTCTAGAACTTGGCTTGCCTTCTTATGTACCTTATAAAAGCCTTTCCTGCATGTTTCTCGGGTGGACTACAAATCATGGCTGGGTGCTTTCCATTTCACTGATCACTGTTTGCTCAAATAAACTGGTTAACATTTTAACATGGACTCTCTTTATTTTTATTTTATTATTATTATTATATTATTATTATTATTATTTTGAAACAGAGTCTCGCTCTGTTGCCCAGGCTGGAGTGCAGTGGCGCGATTTCGGCTCACTGCAAGCTTCGCCTCCAGGGTTCACGCCATTCTCCTGCCTCAGCCTCCCGAGTAGCTGGGACTACAGGCCCCAAAGTGCTTGGATTACAGGCGTGAGCCACCGCGCCCTGCTCAACTCCCTTTAATTTTTAACAAGAGAGAATGGAGACCCCTGGGGCCACAGCTCCTCCAACGCACACTGCCAGTCATGTTTCTGCCCTTATGACCCACTGGCATCCCTGAACAATCTGAAGAGTACTCGGAGTTGTGGGCGCACAACGGAACGCTGCACAGGGAGAGGACAGGACTGCACTAGGTGGGACTCGGGGATCCCCACTGCAGGCCCAGCCACCATCTTGTCGCCACAGGAGACTGACCGCCAAGCTGCACGGGAGACTGGGAGCTGACTGTGGAGAGGCCAGTCCTGCCGGTTTCACAGCCTGCTCTCTTCTCTCGGGATGCCGAACCCCCGTACTCACCATTTCACAGCTTGCAGGATGCCCTGGTATCTTAGCTATGCATCAGCAAGTACCTGCAGATTACAGGGCTATTAACAGAGACTGTGAGGAAGTCGCCTGGAGCTCCCAACCTGGAGAAGGCGGAAGAGGAGAGACGGTTCCCAAGTTCCGGCGCAAGGGAGAGAAAAAGTTCCCGCCAAATGCTGGAAGCCACGCCCTCCCTTCCTCTACAACTGCATGCCTGATGGGGCGGTTCCCACGCCACTGCCACTGATTGGATAAAGTTCCAGGGCCCACCCACTCCCGCTCCTCCCCCCACTCTTGCCCCTCCCCCCACTCCCCCTCAGCCTTAGTGCCTTTTTTTTTTTTTAAATTAAGTTCTGGGATACATGTGCAAAACGTGCAGGTTTATTCCATAAGTTTACATGTGCCATGGTGGTTTGCTGCACCTATCTCAAACTCCTGACCTCAGGTGATCCACCCACCTCCGCCTCCCAAAGTGCTGGGATTTCAGGCGTGAGCCACCTCGCCCCTCTGCTGCACCTATCAATCCGCCATCTATGTTTTGAGCCCCACGTGCTTTAGCTGTTTCTCCTAATGCTCTCCCTCTTCTTGACGCCCATTCTCAGACAGGCAGCAGTGTGTGATGTTTCCCTCCTTGTGTCCATGTGGTTTCAGCGTTCAACTTCCCCTTATGAATGAGAACATGTGGCGTTGGATTTCCTGTTCCTGTGTTAGTTTGCTATGGATGATGGTTTCCAGTTTCATCCATGACCCTGCAAAGGACATGAACTCATCTTTTTATGGCTACATAATATTCTATGTTGCATATGTGCGTAATTTTTTTCTCCAGTCTATCACTGACGGGCATTTGGGTGGGTTCCAAGTCTTTGCTATTGTAAAGAATGCAGCAATAAACACACATGTGCATGTGTCTTTATACTAGAACGATTTATAATGCTTTGGGTATATACCCAGTAATGAGATTGCTGAGTCAAATGATATTTCTGTTTCTAGATCCTTGAGGAATTGTCACACTGTCTTCCACAATGATTGAACTAATTTACACTTCCACCGACAGTGTAAAAGTGTGTCTATTTCTCCACAGCCTCACCAGCATCTGTTCATTCCTGACATTTTAATAATTGCCATTCTAACTGGCGTGAGATGTTATCTCACTGTGGTTTTGATATGAAGTTCTGTAAGGACCAGTGAAAATGAGGTTTATGTTTCTTTGTCACATAAATGCCTTTTTTATTATTTATTTATTTATTTGCTTATTTATTTATTTGTTTATTCATTGAGATGAAGTCTTGCTCTGTTACCCAGGCTGCAGTGCAGTGGCAGGATCTCAGCTCACTGCAATATCTGCTTCCCAGTTTCAAGTGATTCTCCTGACTCAGCCTCCTGAGAAGCTGGGGTTACAGAGGCCCACCCAAACGCCCAGCAAATTTTTTGTATTTTTAGCACAGACGAGGTTTCCCCAAGTTGGCCAGGCTGGTCTTGTGATCCTCCTGCCTCAGCTTCCCAGAGTGCTGGGATTACAGGCCTGAGACACCTCGCCCAGCCAAATGTCTTCTTTTGAGAAGAGTCTGTTAATATCCCTTGCCCACTTTCTCATGGTGGTGTTTGTTTTTCCTTGTGAATTTGTTTATATTCCTTCTACATTCTGGATATTAGAGCTCTGTCAGATGGATAGATTGCAAAAATTTTCTGCCATTCTGTAGGCTGCCTGTTCACTCTGATGACACCTTCTTTTGCAGTGCAGAAGCTCTTTAGTTTAATTAGATCTAATTTATCAATTTTTCTTTGTTGCAATTGCTTTCAGTGTTTTAGTCATGAAGTCTTTGTCCATGCCTATGTCCTGCATGAAATTGCTTAGGTTTTCTTCTAGGGTTTTTATGGTTTGGATTCTTACATTTAAGACTTTAATCCAGCCAGGTGCATTGGTTCACGCCTGTAACATGAGCACTTTAGGAGGCTGAGGCAAGCAAATCACAAGGTCAGGAGTTTGAGACCAGCCTGGCCAACATGGTGAAACTGCGTTTCTACTAAAAATACAAAAAAATTATCTGGACGTAGTGGTGGGTGCCTGTAATCTCAGCTACTTAGGAGCTGGAGGCAGGAGAATTGCTAGAAAGGTATTTCCATTTCTATTTGAAAACGGAGGTTGCACTGAGCCGAGATCAATCCACTGTACTCCAGCCTGGACAACAACGTGAGACTCCATCTCAAAAAAAATCCATGAAACAAAAAACTTTATTCCATCTTGAGTTAATGTTTGTATAAGATGTGAGGAAAGGATCCAATTTCTGTTTACTGCATATGGATAGCCAGCTTTTTCAGCACCATTTGTTAAATAGCGATTTTTTCCCCTTTGTTCTTTTCGGTCAGGTTTATTGAAGATCAGATGGTTGTAGATGTGTGGTGTTTTCTGAGGTGTCTGTTCTCTTCCATTGGTCTATATATCTGTTTTGTACTAGGACCATGTTGTTTTGGCTGCTATAGCTTTGTAATATAGTTTGAAGTTGGGTAGCATGATGACTCAAGCTTTGTTATTTTTGCTTAGGATTGTATTGGGTGAACAGGCAAACAGGCTTCAATAGTTGGAGTCACATGCCCAGAGTATCATAGCTAATAAAGAAGTGAGCTGAGACTTGAAATGCACTTGTTATTTCCTTTTCCTGAGTCTGTTGCACAATGCATCTTAGCAGCTATTTAAAGATAGGAAGTAGAACATTTGGACACATTTTTCACAACTTTTTAAGCATTTTGTTAATGCAGGAAAGACCCTCGTCCCATCTCTAAACCCCTCTCTCATCACACTGTACCCCACTGCTGACCACATCCTGAGGTGGCCATTAGGAATCAGGTGGGAAGCAAGGGCTGGGAATAAATAAGCGAGAATTATATTGCCCAAATTTGCTTATCTAAGAAAGGCTCCTCAACCATTCTGTGTGAGGAGGTTATTCCAGGGTAGTTGTGCTCTGACTGTGCTGCATCTCAGTCTGATTTCTGTTTTTGAGAATCACTGTATTACTCTTATTAACGGGGATAATTTTCTTTCTTCTTGAAAACAACCAACTGTCCTCTGCAGTTGTCCTGCTTTGGGTTGCTAGTTTAGATTCTGAAGGTAGTGGTGAGAAAATATTTGGGCTGCATTTAGAATACCTCGTTCACAGCTGGAGGACATATAGAAATTTTTAAATACTATCTAACTGTTTTCACAATAACCATTATATTTAACTGTGGTAGCTTGGAGGGCAGGGCTGGACACAGATGACACAATATTCAAAGCTTAATTTGATTGTATTTTTTTGTTTCATTTTGCTTTGTTTTTGGATATAAGGTCTCGCTCTGGTGCCCAGGCTGGAGAGCAGTGGTACAATCATAACTTATAATTTGGTTGTAACGGTTCTTTAAGATATATATTTTTGGCTGAGTTTTGTAGCTCACAGCTGCAATCTAAACACTTTGGGAGGGAAAGGTGGGATGATTGCTTGATCTCGGAAGTTCAAGACCAGTCTGGGCAACATAAGTAGGCTCAGTTTCTAGAAAACAGTTTACAAATTGTCTGGGTGTAGCATTTCTTGCCTGTAATTGAGAGGCTGAGGTGGAAGCATGACTTGAGCCTAAGAGTTTGAGGCTGCAGTGTCCCATGATTCAGCCACTGCACTGTAGCCTAGATGACAGAGTGAGACCTGTATGTGTATGTGTGTGTGTGTGTGTGTATATATATTTATATATATATAAAATATATGTACGTTAAAAAATTATATATACATATATAAATATATACATATACACACATATGTATATACATATACATACATATATGTGTATACATACATATATACACATACATACATATATAATATATACACATACATACATATATAATATATACACATATATACGTATATACGTATATATACATATACGTATATACGTATATATACATATATACATATACATACATATATACATATATACATTTATATATATATAATATATGTATGTTTAAAAAATAAAATATATGTATGTTATAAATAAAATATATGTATGTTAAAAAATTCAAGCATGGGAGATAAGTGAAAGTCCACAGTGAAGGATGTGGAGAAAGGTGAGTATGGCTCCAGCAACTCAGTGAGACTTGTTTTACCATCTTGAAGAATAGCCCATCCACATTGAAACCATAGCCTAGCACAAGCCAGTTCTCACACTACACCTGCTGGAATACCACTATGTACCCTTGTTAAAAAAATAACATATTTCACCCAAGAGAAGGAGAAAATGAGGGTTTCACATTCAAAGCCTTTATTTATTTTTTTTTATGAAACAACAGCCACTTGTCATTTGAGTTGTCCAAAGGTGACTGACAGCACTAATACACTTAAGGAATTAACCAAAGAAAATAGGCCTCTCAGGTGAGGAGAAGGCACAATGGTAACTAAACCCAATCCATTCTCAGCTTTGCATGGTGAAGGCATCTCAAGAAGTGGTGTTAGCCGTGTGAACAGTGTTCACTGCACAAGCCCAGGGGAAAGGAAATTCTAAGACAAAGAGCACTCTCTATATACTTCAAAAGACATTCAGCTATACACGTGGCTGATGACCAGAATACTCTGCAGAGGGATTGCTGAGAAGCAGCCACCAGCTGTAAAAGCTTTCAACTCTTCCTCTCATAAGGACAGGCCACCCCCACAAGCACCCACCCCGAGCACCATGGGCTCCGGTCGTCAGGTGCACCTGGGGGACTGCCTTCCTCCCATCTCATTAGCTCTCCAAGAGTGTCCAGATCACTCTAAAACCTACCCTAGGATGGCCATTTGTAGATTCTCCTCCATTCTCCCAGCACAGTGTGACTTCTGAAGAGTGCTGCCCAATCCTCTTACCTCAACTCATGTGTCAAGGGCCGGTTCCCAGGCAGTTAGTTGTCCAGTGACCGAACAGGCTCAGCATGCCCAGGGCACAGCCCCACAGCCTGGCACCTCTCCCCCACCTAGTCTTCATGCTGGCCTTTTCTCTTCTGTCACCAATGTCAGGTGAGGTTCACCAGAGCTACACTCATGAGCCTGGAAAATGACAGGTGGGTGAACTCCAACTGAGTGCCTGTTACTCCACCCTCTTATCTCCCACACAAATGACATTATAAGCATAATTTTACATTTGATCTAATTTATACATATTCTTCTTTTCATAACATTTCTGACAACAGCCGTCACAACCAAATGAGTCTTGGTTACAGAACACATGGCCGAGGCTGTTGTAGCAGGTTTCACTTACTTTATTCCAATGTGAAATGAAAATGTGATGGTTTAAAGACAAGAAAAAGTTATTTATCAAGTGTGGGGTTTCTGCACTTGCTAGTTCATGCTCACTTCGTTTGAAACAAGGTATCTGGACAGACCATATTCATAAGTAGCTCTATGCAAAACCCCAGACAGAAGCCCCGGTCAGACACATCTCCCTCAGGCTCACAGGGTGGCAACCTCCCCCTCCATGTTGGGCTCTGCCAGCAGGAAAGGTAAGGAGCACAGACAGGGGGTGACAGGGAGCAGCCCAGAGCCTTAGGGATCCCCAAACTTGCCAGAGCTGGTCTCTGTAGATGGGGCTGTGTGGCAAGGATCAGGTAGGGAGCTGGGCTACACAGAGAGGTGACAACCACCCCTGTATCTCTAAATTTCCACCAGGATCCATGATCCAGCCCTGCTTTCCCCTAGGCCCTTCACTCACCCATCCCCTCTGTGTGTTAGGTGGCTCAGGTCAAACTGGGAGGATGATACATTCAGATTGTAGCTTCCAGGTATTCCCATCTGGCATTCAAGGAGTAGGGAGGCAAGTCAGCGCCTGTGGTGGTGCCTCTTGCTATGTCTGAGGGCAGGCAGGCCAGGATTGGACACGTGGATGTCTGCGTGACCACCACTGCTGTCTCCCTCCCCATCACTCAGAGCTACAACCAGGCCTGGCCTATCACGATTAATAAAACCACTGCAGCTCTCATCCTGTCACAAAACTAATGTGCACCCAGTGCCAGCCCTACACAGATCTCTGGCTTCCTATTCCAGGACACAGAAAAGCCTCTTATCTTTTCTATTTAAATCCAGATTATAAGCCAGATTGAGCCTGGGGATAGTGGCAGCAAAAGCAGCAGCCAGATGTATACACTCCAGGTGTATACACTCATGGCTTGGGCACGTTCCACAGTTGCTGGAGGATGAGGCCTGAGAGGCACCTGTTTCCCAGCTGCTAACTGATGTCCACACACTCCATTCATGTGTCTTCATTTAGGTCTCTGCATCAAATATTCCTTGAGCCATTGCCAACACATCGTTTGGGAGGCATTGTTTATTGCAGCACCAGCCCCTACTTCTTCTAAAGGCAGTCAGGAGCTATCAGGTCAGCTCCTAATCCCCCATGACAAAGGTTCTGTCCTCTTGCCAGTGCTCACATCCAGCAGCACCATCTCAGGATGTTTTTTTCAAACACAAGCAGTGTGAGGTAGCAGGCATGGCATGACAGGCTCAGGACCATGGGCGGCTGACTGCTGGAGAAGCAGCACAGGACAGATACTTCTGTGGGTGGTGCCATAACAAGCCAAGGTGGCTTCAGCCCCTGCCCACCACAGCCCCAGCCCAGATGGCATTCAAATTTTCCGAGATGGTATTGGGGTGCCTGATGCCCATCACTGACCCGCTAATTAGCTCTGCCTTGGGTGGTTACTCAGGAGAGGGTGTGTGGTGTGTAGATCAAGGGTGGGCATCACCTCACAGCCAGGGTCCACCTGACTGCAGACCAGGAAGCAAGTCTAGGCAGCTCTTCTCTAGACACTTGGCCTCATCACCTATGGCTGCACTTTCTGTGTATACTTTGCACAAAGGTAGCAAAAAGAGTTCAACAGTACCTGTTGTGACATGAAGTCTATGCTCCCTTAAGACCTAAAATATTGTTGTCTTAAGCCCTCTTTCTTCTAATAAAATTTTTACAAATACACAAATACAAGCTTGAAATTACCATAAATGAAATATTAGGATATTTTAAACCCATAAATGAACAGACAAACATGAAAACAGTCACTGTTTGGTTGCAGAGCACACCCTCAGGCAGCAATGCTCAGATGAGCAGACAGGCCGCAGATCCCCCACCCCATGATGTTCCGTCCCACTTGGCAGAGCTTTTGCATTGGCCATTCCCCACTGCTTTCTAGTGAGATGTCCAAGGTGAAGTGAGTGTTGAAGGCTGTACAGCTGATGGAACTGACTGCCTTGCACACATTGAAAATCACCCCCTGGCTCCAAGGGTCAGCTGTGTTGACACCTCTTGATGGGAGGTAGTGCCAAGCCACCATCAGTGTGCCTGGGTTGCCCTGGTCTACATACCCCAGCTCCTTGCTGGGATGTCTGCCTTCTTCTCTCAGGGGCTGGGACATAAGCCACCTCTAGAAATGACCTGCTGGCTGGACAGGCTGGGCACTCTCCCCCAGCATCCTCAGCAGCCCTGCCTAAGCTGTCACCTGTGCTGATGCTCTCCAGGGTAAGATTAGGGGAAATTTTTCAAGGCAACTCTTTCCCCCTAATTTCTCTATCTTAATAACAGCACTGATAACTTTTAAGCCCTAGTAAGCTGAACCTGTAAGACAAATGGGGTCCTGCCTTAGAAGGGCCATGGTTGGGCAGTGTGTGCCCAGGTGAGAGCCCATTGGTTGTTACTGAAGGGGGAGAGATGGATGGTCCTGGCCACTTAGCCTAGTGAAAAGTAGGGCCTTCTCCTTCCAGAGAATCAAAGTCTCAAAGGCCAGAAAATGATGCTTGGGTGGTCTGCCAAGAAACAGAAGGCTAGAAGGCCTTGCAGGGAACACCAGGCAACCTTCAGGGTGACTGAGAGGGCTGGGCTCATTCCTGTTTTCCTTGTTTTCATTCTGTCAGCAAGAAAACCTGCCTGCAGATGGTAGGTGGGCCTGAGGCTGCCAGTCAGTCACTAGGGGCTGTAGGCACTTTGACTGTGGTTCTTTCTTGAAGCAGCCACTAAGGCCTGTTCTTGCAGAGTGGTTCCCTCATTGTCTGCAGCTCCTTTTTTCAGTCCTGGGACCATAGAGGGACCAGGGAGGAAGGCAAGGGCTCAGCCTGTGCCCCACAGTGTGCTCTGAGAAGTCTCCCTTTTCTTTCTTTCTTCTTTTTTTTATTTTTTTTCCAGATGGAGGAGAAGTCTCTTTCGTTACCTGCCTATGGACAGCCTCAAACTTCCAAATGAACAGACCCAGCATGGAGCCTTCAGGAAAGTGCACGGAATTCTGTCTAGTACCCAGGAGGAAGGGGGTTCCCACTGAGGTCTGGAACAGTCTGCATGCCCCTGTTCAGGAATGTTCTCCTCATAGTACAGCCTCAAGCTGTAGGCATTCTCTGTGTGCACACAGTCCATGGCAGCCTCTGCCTGGGGAGCCATCCAGCTGCACACGTGCAATGGAGCAGTGACCTCAGTGAGTGTGTGGTGCTGGACCTTGTGACAAGCAGGGGAGGGGGAGATACACAGCCCACCGAGCCCAGAACCCTGCCATAGGCTTCTTCTCTAAGACTTCCATCTCCTCTAGGATCTTCTTGCTCTGAGAATCTGCCCTGAAGTCAGATGGAAGCAAATGGCCAACACTCCCAGGGATGCCCCCTGTCACATGGACAGCTCCCTAGAGGGGACTCAAGCAGTGGGGGCAGATAGTTTGGGCAGAAGCTCTGGAGTTTTGGCTGGCTGCTTCATCCCGTAAGCATCTGTAACTTGACACAAGACAGGGGAGATGAAACAGTGACAATACTTTTATTTTATTTTATTTTATTTTACTTTATTTTATTTTATTTTATTATTTTTTGAGAAGAAGTCTCACTCTGTCACCCAGATTGGAGTGAATCAATGTGATCTGAGCTCGCTGCAACCTTCACCTCCCGGGTCCAAAGAATTCTGCCTCAGCATCTTGAGCAACTGGGACTACAGGCATGCATCAACACACCCAGCTAATTTTTGCATTTTTCATAGAGACAGAGATTCACTGTATTGGCCAGGCTGGTCTTGAACTCCTGACCTGGTAATCCACCCACTTTGGCCTTCCAAAGTATTGGGATTACAGGCATGAGCCACCAAGCCAGGCAGACTTACCTTTTCTTTCATGGCATGACAAAGTGTTTTGTGAAGTTCAGGCTGTTGTACTTGAGCAGCTCCAGTAGGGAATGGCTTAGGAAGCAAGGGCTGGTGGGCTTGCGGTTGAGCAATAGGCTGTAGGCCTACAAGGAGGAAGTGGGCACTGAGCACATGCACTGGTTATCTGTCCACAGACCCAGAAAAAGTGACATCCCAGGAGTCTGTAGGGAGCTGGCAGAGACACTGGATCCAGTAAAAGCCCCATGCAGATGCAGTGATGGGGCCCTTCTGGTCCTTGTCTGTAATTACAAAGAGGTACATGAAGTCCCCTTGCATCTTGCAGTTTCCAGGAAGTGGGTTCCAGCTGCTCATGTTAGGCACTTTCAGTCACTGAAAGTGCTTCAGGAATGGTCAAGTAGAATTAAGCTCTTCATCTCACTGAGGACCCTCTTCTTTGTTCCCTTTGGGAGTTCCACCTTCCAGTCATGGCTCTGGAGACACAGTGGCTCCTCCTGGGTCCCTAGAAAGATGTACTCAGGTGGCACACAGTCAGTTAGATTCATCTCCAAGCCATTCTTTCACTTCTTATTGTTTGAGGGACTTGAGGCCTGTGGTCAGCACAGGGCCACCCAAGGCCAGCTGTCTCCACCTAAATTTGACCCTGGTTTGAGTGCCTCTAGGCCAGACCCCTCCAGGTGGGAAAACCTGGTCCTCAGCTTCTGGTCTTCATGCTCCCTTCCCCTCTTTTCAATCTTGGCCCCAATGTCTCCCCCACCACTAAAGTCATTGGAGAAGATGCTCAGGAAGAACAAGGAGCTTTAGTCAGCCCTGCTGAAGGTGGCACATGGGTCCAGGCCCTTAAGCTGCTCTTTGATGTGGTTCATGTGGAAGCAGGCCTTGAATAGTGTGTGTAACTCTTTCAGGGAGAGGGAAATAGGATGTTACCAGGGCCCTGTACCCTTAAACATCACATCTAGCACAGAAAATATTTTGTAAGATACTTTCACGGGTGATTTTAACTTTCAAATTTAGGCTTCCATTTTCAAATTCCATAATGAACACATAAGGTGGGGTTCTAATTTCAACACACACACCCACACTCACACAAACACACACTCCTGTCTGCTAGTGGGCAGGGATCCTTTCTTACAAAGAATCTTCTACCAAATGCCTCTGAAGCACTCATGGGCCTTGAGGAGCTGACAAGGCTAACTGCTTTTTTTGCACTAGTGTCTTGGGTAGATGGAACATTTAGAGCTGCCTTTTTGGGCAGCCCTCATGCAGGGGTGTGCTGAGGACTCCCCAGGGACTCCAACTTCAGGACCATCTTCCAGTATGGGTTGCATAGAATTTTAATGGTGGCTGTTTTGGGAAAGAGAAAAGATTCTGTGATCAATTATGGGCATCACTGAGCTCCAAATCTTTTCCACAATTGCTCTTAGCAAGCAGGTAGACCCTGGGAACATGAGTGGCTTTTACCCAGGGAACATGAGTACATGAGAGATTTTGCTTTACAACCAGGTGAATCTCACCACAGCAGTTGGTGCTGCACTGGGCAGATTTCTGCACTCAAATACTGTGAATCTTTTTAAGTTTTTTTTTCCCAAGACATCATTTATCTTTATAGAATTTTATTGGGCTGATATCAAGCCTGGCTTTGTATTGCCTGATTTTTTTAGAATCACAACTCTGTTCTTTAACTTGTGGGATATGAAGTTATAAGGTGTTGGTGGGACAGGCTGAGAAGGAGGCCTGGGCTCGAATCCTACATTCACATGCTTATCTGTGACACAAAGACCTCCGAAGAGTGGGGAAGTGCTGCCTCGCCCTTCTTTTGGGATCCCTCCTCTAGGCCGTCTACCCAACTTCCAAACCAGCCTTCCCTCTTACACAGCCCTGAGCTCCCTGCAGGTCCTCACTGTTTTGCAGCCCTGGGAAGTTGTTTGGCATGTTGTTGTCCAGGTGCAGTGAGAAGCAGGTGCAGTGTCACAGATCTTCATGGACCATCAGCACCGGCTAAATCTCCTGCAACATCTCCTTAAGGGACATCTGCAGGGAGAAGGCCCCAGCAACTCTGATGAGAAACCGCATGACTGGAAGAAAGGACTTACCGTTTCCCCAGCCCAAAGCCCTGAGAATCATGCCCAAAATTCTCAGTTTTCCACTTTTTGAATATTTAATTCCTCTTAGAATCCCAGACCCCCTCTATAAACGCCAGGCTTACCTACACCTGTCTGTGTGTGCAGAACAGAACCTGGCCACATTGACTATTCCTGCAGACCAAGAAAAATCCCTATGCAGAGTGGGGGAGATGGGAGAACTAAGGGAGACAAAATGGCAGCTTTGTCTCATCCCTTGCCCAGTGCTAAGTTCCCCAAGGCAAACAGCTTTTGCCTTCAACTTCAAGTTAACAGCATACAAAATATACTCATTTTTACTTCCCCCACTCTCTTACTAATGTTACAAATTATATCTCTATATATTGTGTCTATTTTCACAGATATTTAAGAATTTTATGCACCATTATTATTACAATAGCAAATTTTATATCGGTGTATATACTTATATTTAACAGAGAGCTTTATATTATCATATGGTTTTATGATGCTGTCCAGCATCATTTAATGTTTCAACATAATTGACTCTCATTTGTATTTTTTTCTAGGGTTATTCTAGCAGTAAGCAACTTTAGATTTTTTATTTTAAACTTAGAAAGGTTTTCTTTTTTTCTAATTTTTGAAGTATAGTGTTTTCCAGATCAATTATTCTTGGTTACTGGTATGTTTTATTTCATCACTGAAATGGGTAAGGGTCTCAGCATGACCTCTATTTCTCCTAAATAAGATTTATGTCATTTTCTTCCTATATTCTTTTTATAAGACTCTTTCTCTGAATATATTGGTCTACTTGATCGTGTCCAGTAAGTCTCATATTTCACACTTATTTTTTCCATTTTTTTCAAAAATTTGTTTCCAGGCTTAAATGTTTGTGAATAATATATGTTTAATTTCCTGATTCCTTTTTTGCTCCATTGTTTGCTGTTGTGTCTCTGTAGTGAATTTGTAAATGCCAGTTATTGGATCCTTCAATGCCACAATTTCTGTTGGGTTTTTAGAAAAATGTTTCATCTCTTTGTTGATATCATATTTTGGTCATTTATTATTTTTAAATGTTATCAATTGTTTATTTTTGTTTTATTTTTGTTCACTGAGACTGTTTCATTATTTTTAATTCTTTATCAGATATGCAAAAATCTTCATTTCTTAAGATTCAACTTCTGGATATTTATTCTGTTTCTTCCAGTGAAGTGTATTTTCCACCATCTCTGTATGCCTTGTAATTTTTTAATAAGATCTGGAAAATTACACAACATCCATCAAATGTAGCACTTAAAACCTGGCATGGTTGGGCATGGTAGCTCATGCCTGTAATCCCAGCATTTTGGGAGGCTCATACGGGCAGATTACTGGAGGCCAGGAGTTTGAGACCAGCCTGGCTAACATAGCAAAACCCGTCTCTACTGAAGATACAAAAAAAAATTAGCTGGGCATTGTGGTGTGCACCTCTCATCCCAGCCACTCAGGAGACTGAGAGAAGAGAATCACTTGAACCGAGGAGACGGAGGTTGCAGTGAGCTGAGATCACTCCACTGCACTCCAGCCTGGGTGACAAAGCAAATCTCTTTCTCAAAACACACACACACACACACACACACACACACACAAATACTGGCTTAGTAAAGGGGGATATTGACAGCACTCAGCCAGGCTATAGATTCTGGGTGCTTCACAGATGCATTCTCAGATATGTCTTCTCTGGATCTGTGTGTATTTCTCAGTTAAAGGGAATTTGTTTCATTGTTTTTAGATGGATTACCTATTTTCTTCCCCAGTTGACTCTCTGTGGTATTACAGTTTCTCTAGTGCTGCAATTTTCTTTCTTCTCATCAGACACAACTGTCATTTGTATGACTCCATCATGTCCTTCAGCACTCCATGTCAGGAAAGACAGAATGTATTCATTAGGCAATCTCTCCAAAAGACAAACATTTCAACACATACACTACAGTGTTAATTCTTTCCTGAGGAAGATGCTGGGAGTTGGGCATTTTCTGGTGAGCCCAATTACTATTGTGGGGAAGGAAAAAAAAGAAAAAACTTTGGTGGATATTCTGTAGCAAAGAAAAAATTCCTGCAGTGTGGAAAGAGAGGAGGCAACAGCCATATACAAAGCAAGGTGAAAATAAATGAGCAGGTAACACATGGAAGAGGTCCAAAAGTCACAGAGAAAACCAGAGTTTAAGTATGGTTTAGTCATCCCTATTCCAATGGAAATTGTTTTAGAAAAGTGTAATTTTATTTTTCTTGCTGTCACAGAGAAACATGTTCCTGTCCCATGCTTACTATTCTCTTCAATCTTCTACGGCTTCTTTTCTCCCTCCCAGAATCTTCCAGCGCATTCACACTGAAAACCAAAGTCCTCCCAGAATCTGTAAGAACCTACATGATCTGACTAGTTTTCATTAGTTTTGAGAATCTGGGGAAATGTGTTCACATTTCTGGAGACCTCTATGTTATGCAATTTTTTAATAAATATGTGGTGTCTGAAGTCAAATGTGTGTGAAGGGAGTTGTGGAGGCATTGGGATTTGGTTTAGAAATTCCAAGAACAGTAGTGCAAAGGACATGTGAACAGGCACTCGGAGCCCTCGCGGCAAGCCATCATTGCTTCTGAACATCCTTCCCACCGGTACACCAGCGGGTGGAAGAATCACACTAGGCAAAGAACTTGCATGAATATCAGGATTGAAATACATTGATGTGGGTGATTTATCTGGAGAAGAGCAATTGTATGATGGCTATGTTGAAGAGTATGGTTGTCCCATTTTAGATGAAGACAGAGTAGTTGATGAGTTAGATAACCAAATGAGAGAAGGTGGAGTTATTGTTGATTACCCTGGTTTTGATTTCTTCTCTAAACGCTGGTTTCATATAGTTTTTGTGCTGAGGACAGATACCAATGTATTGTATGAAAGACTTGAAACAAGGGGTTGTAATGAGAAGACTTTAACAGACAATATTCAGTGTGAGATTATTCAAGATCTTTATGAAGAAGCCACAATATCCCACAAGGAAGAAATCATGCATCAGTTGCCAAGAAATATACCAGAAGAGCTAGAAAATAATGTAGATCAGATTGGCTGGGTGCAGTGGCTCACTCCTGTAATCATAGCACTTTGGGAGGCTAAGGCGCGTGGATCACCAGGCCAAGAGATCAAGACTATCCTGGCTAACACGGTGTAATTCCATCTCTGGTAAAAATACAAAAAAAAAAAAAAAAAAAATAGCCGGGACCTGGTGGTGGGTGCCTGTTGTCCTAGCTTCTCAGGAGGCTGAGGCAGGAGAATGGCAAGAACCTAGGATGTGTAGCTTGCAGTGAGCTAAGATCGCACCACTGCACTCCAGCCTGGGTGACAGAGCGAAACACCCTCTCAAAATAAATAAATAAATAAATAAATAAAAATATATAAATAAAAAAGAAAATAACCTACATCAGATCTAGAAATGGATTGAACAGTGGATCAAATATTATAACTCTTGACTTATAAGACCAGCTGCTTTACAATCATTCCTGTTGATATTACTCTACTGACATCATAGAAATTGTTCAAGTATCAGCAACACTTTATTAAAATCATGTTGCAGGACTAGCAGCTGGATAGTACAGAGGTTTATGCCTGTGTTTCTTTTTCTCCGTGAGAAACCTAAACATCTGAAATATAATGAATATAGTATTATTAAGGATTGAGACAAAAACTCTACTTTTAAAACAAATTGCTAAGGAATAAATAAATCTGACAAAATGGGTGGATATGTTTTAAGTTTATTACAGAAAAAAATGCAGATGATCTCTTAAAATAAAACTAAAGACTAAAGAGTATTCCTTTTGTAAAGATAAATATCAGAGTATTCCTTTTTTTCTTTCTATAAATTAGAAAATAAGGGAAGTGTTGTACTCTATACAAAATTTAAAAGGCACAAAAGAGCATGTTGAAAAGTTAGGTCTCCCTTCCAGACCACAATATTCACAGGCACTCCAGGATCCTTCACTTTAGGAAATAATGTTACTGGTTTCCCGTATGTCTTTTGAGAGGTTTTATGCCTGGACAGTGTGTGTGTGTGTATATATATGTACAAATTTTTTAAGAATATACTAGTATATTGCACTCACTATTCTGTACCTCTCATTTTTACTAAATATATTTGGAGGTTATATCATATCAGTACAGAACTCCCTGTTCTTTTTTTTTTTTTTAGCTGAGATATACATATCATACAATAAAATTTACAATTTTGAAGTGTATTATCAGAATTGGATATGGTGACTTATGTCTGTAATCCCAGAAGCTGGGGAGGCTGAGGTGGAGAACTGCTTGAGGCAAGAGTTCAAGAACAGCCTAGGAACATAGTGAGACCTTAGCCTCTAATAACAAACATAAATGAAATATACAATCCATTGGTTTTTAGTTTACTAACAAGGTTATGACTGTCACCACTGTGGGGGAAGCAGTGATGATAAAGGGAAATCCTACACCCTTTAGCAGTCACTCTGTATTCTTTCTTCCTCATCCCTTTGCAGTTACTAGTCTGCTTTCTGTATCTATGGATTTGCATATTCTGGATATTTCATATAAATGGGATTACACAATAAAAAAAGAAATTCCAGGAATACCAAAGAGAGACGACACATGTTTTCTGCTATATAATTTCACATCCTATGAAGGTTTAAGACATAATTCTACAAAAAAATTTGATGGAAAATCTTTATGTGCAAAAGTGTCTTGTTAAATATAAGAAAATTATTTTATGGAGAATTCTTTTTTATTATCAGGACCTAATTTTAAAAATTTAACCTCTGTATGCCAACAATATCTACTGTAGGGTGGCTTATTGTATGTAATCGTTTTATGGATTCCTTACAAAAACTTTTCCCATCGGGGAACTTAGAACACTGCTCTACATACATTGGATTTCCCATTCTTACCTTATTTCTCACTTATTATTTTGTGATTCTGTCTTCTTCAGCATGAAGATTATCATGACTGGGTTTTCACTTTCTGAATTGTCATATGTCTGTAATTTGTCTGTAATCTTAGTTTCAGAAGTTCTACAATAGCACGCTCAAGGCCTGGCATGGTCTCTCATGCATGTAATCCCAGCACTTTGGAAGGCAGAGGTGGACAGATCATGATGCCAGGAGTTTGAGACCAGCCTGGCCAACATAGTGAAACCCCAACTACTAAAAGTACAAAAATTATCCAGGTGTGCTGGAACGCACATGTAATCATAGTTACTCGGGAGGCTGAGGAAAGAGAATCACTTGAAATTCGGAGGCGGAGTTTGCAGTGAGCCGAGATCCTTCCGCTGTACACCAGCCTGGGCAGCAGAGTGACACCCTGCCTCAAAAAATAAATACATAAATAAAATAAAACAACATTCTCAAATGTATATGTTATATGTAAATTATATAATTTATTAAAATATTTGTCTTGTATGTTTCATCGACTTTAGGCACAATGTTATTACTAGCATTTTCTTCCATTTTCCTCAACTTTTACCTGAATAATAGCAAAACTAATTCCCAATTTTATTTTATATATCAATTTTTTTATACTCTATTTAAAATATGTATAGTTATTGTATTTAGAAATGTAAGACTTTTCTTCTAAAGGCTAGATTACAGCCTTACCATTTTGAAAGAAAAGCAACAATGGGCCAGGCACAGTGGCTTATGCCTGTAATCCCAGCACTTTGGGAGGCCAAGCTGGGCGGATCACCTGAGGTCAGAAGTTTGAGACAAGCAGCCTTGACCAACATGGAGAATCCCTGTCTCTGCTAAAAATACAAAATTAGTTGAGCATGGTGGCACATATCTGTAATTCCAGTTGCTCAGGAGGCTGAGACAGGAGAATAGCTTGAACCTGGGAGGCGGAGGTTGTGGTAAGCGGAGATCATTGCCTTCCAGCCTGGGAAAAAAGAGTAAAACTCTGTCTCAAAAAAAAAAAAGAGAAAACAAAGCAGCAACATATCAATGTATTAGTAGCATAATTTAAAAGTTTCTCTAGTATTTATAAAATGCTTATTTTTTAAAACTCTCATCAATGCTCTTTATGAATAATTATAATGTGTTTTCTTTGAAATGCTGTTGCCCTAACTGTATCAAACAATTCAAAATCCATGCTTTTCGTGGATGCACAGTTAGAGTTGAAAATTGTAGTTGTCTAGATTTTTTTCTCTGTTATTGAGGATTTTATGCGTTAAAGTTGCTCTTCATTAAGTTTTGTATTTTATATTTCTGTATTTTTCAGAGTAGGCTGCCTCACATCAGTTGTGTTTCTAGTTTCTACCTATTTATTATGGTTTTGATTTGCAGTATTCAAATCAGAATTTTGGAGGTTAATGTTAATTTTAACTTTGTTTGCAATTTTATATCTGTTTGTTTCATTTTTTAGGGTAGGCCACCTTACATCAGTTTACTGTTCTTAGTTTTAATTTATGTATTATAATTTTGTATGACAATTGTCAACTCTGTACATCTTAATACAGTGTGAGGCAAAAGTCAACTATGAATCAGCCCTGCCTCCTTTGTCAATATAATTATCAAAGTGTTTGTTTGCCTGTATAAAGTTTACCCCTATTTTGTTTACGATTTGTATATTTTTCTTCTTGGCTGGTGGCCAATAATTGATTTTGTCTATGTGAGTATTCATGGAAATGTCTTAATTTCAACATCTTTATCTTATAATATCTTAGAGTGAAAGAAACCATTTTGTGGTTTGAAGGTAACATTTTAGAAAGTTTGTATCTCTATCTCTGTTAGCTATCGTATTTACTTTTAAGACAGACTCTTGTTCTGTCACCCAAAGTCTTGCTCTGTCACCCAAAGTGCAGTGGCACAATCTCAGCTCACTGCAACCTCCACCTCCCAGGTTAAAGCATTTCTCCTGCTTCAGCCTCCTGAATAGCTGGGATTAAAGACATGCACCACCATGCCTGGCTAAGTTTTGTATTTTTAGTGGAAATGGGGCCAGGCTGGTCTTGAATTCTTAATCTCTAGTGATCTGAACACCTTGGCCTCCCAGTGTGTTGTGATTCCAGGCCTTAGCCACCTGCCCTCCGGTGTCATTGTTAATTTTAATTGTAGTAAAAATACATAACATAAAATTGAGAATTTTAAACATTTTTTCTTATACAGTTTAACTATGTTAAGTGTATTTACTTTGTTATGCAACATATCTGTAAAACTTTTTTCTGTTGCAACACTAAAACTCAATATAAATTAGTAATATCCATGGTTTTTTTACCACTTGGCTCTGGATGAAAACAATACCATTTTCTGTTCCTAAGGGTTTCAATACTTTAGATATTACATGTAAGTGGAATCATAGAGTATCTGTTTTATTGTGGCTAAGTTTATTAGCATCATGTGCTCAAGGTTTATCTTTATTGTGGATGTTACAAGATTTTCTTTTTAAAAGGCTGAGTAGTTTTCCATTACTTTTATATCACAAATTGTATTTATTCATTTATTCGGTGAGGAAAGTTTGTTTTGCTTTCAAATATTGGCCTTTGTGTATAATGCTTCAATGAGTATAGGTGTTCCAATAACTATTTTCACATATGCGCAAGGTTTTCATCTGTGCTACTTTGTGCTTTTTTGGAAAACTTGTCTGACTTCATGCCAGAACCAAACTGTTTTTATTACTTTAGCTTTGTAATGTGCTTTGAAATCAGAAAAAGTGACGTCAATATCATTATTTCTTTTTTTAAACATTTTTTGGCTGTTTTGTGTCCTTTGAAATTCCATACAATTTGTTGGTTACTTTTTCTATTTCTAAAAAAAAAGAAAAAAGTGTTAATTTAAAAGGGATTGCATTGAATCTGTAGTTCACTAGGAAGTATGAACATTTTCACAATATTAAGCCTTACAACCCTTGAACACAAGCATGCTCAAAAGAAAGTTGTTTAATTTCCATATGTGCTGATATTTTTGTTTTCTTCTGTTATTGATTTCTAGTTTTATTCCATTTTGATCAGAAATAATAGCCTTTAAGATTTCTGTTCTAAAAAATTGTTAAGTCTTGTTTTGTGGCCTAATAAGTGGTGTATCTAGGAGAATGTTTTATGAACTATTGAGAAAATTGTGTTCTTCTGTTGTTGTGTATTCTGTATATTCTCATTAGATCTAATTTTTCTCTAGTGTTTTCAAAATTTGTTTCCTTATTAGTATTTCGGCTAGCTTTACTATTTATTATTAAAAGTTTCAATTAAAATATTCTACTATTATTATTTTTCTCTCTATTGTAATAATTATTTCAGTGTTTGCTTTGTACATTTGGAAATACTGGTGTGAAAAATTTATGTGTATATATATGTACGCATACATATATATAATAAAATTTCATAAGTTCTAAGTGAATGAGCCCTCTTATTATTATTGAATGGCCTTCTTTGTCTCCTGTGACAGTTTAGACTAAAAGTTTATTTTTATTTTTGAGAAGGAGTCTCACTCTGTCGCCCAGGCTGGAGTGCAGTGGCACGATCTCAGCTCACTGCAAGCTCCGCCTCCTGGGTTCACGCCATTCTCCTGACTCGCCTCTCGAGTAGCTCGGTCTACAGGCACCCGCTACCATTCCTAGCTACCTTTATGTATTTTTAGCAGAGATGGGGTTTCACCGTGTTAGCCAGGATGGTTTCCATCTCCTGACGTCATGACCCGCCCACCTTGCCTTTCAAAGTGTTGGGATTACAGGTGTGAGCCACCATGCCTGGCCAACTAAAAGTTTGTTTTATGAACTATGACTAAAATGTATTTTGCCTAACACAGCTGTGACCAGCACTGCTGTCATTCGATTTCCATTTACATCAAACTTCGATTTTGATCTTACTACTTTCAGTATAGTTTTGACATTAGATCTAAAGTGAGTCACTGATGGAGAGGATAAAGTTGTTGTTGTTCT
Source organism: Pongo abelii (assembly GCF_028885655.2). Lineage (NCBI taxonomy): Eukaryota > Metazoa > Chordata > Mammalia > Primates > Hominidae > Pongo > Pongo abelii. The sequence continues at coordinate 53,629,909 of NC_072009.2, forward strand.
TTATTAATCCCTCTATACAGTTTATATGTTTTGATTGAAAAGTTTAGTTCATAAATATTAAGATGTGTTTTTGAAATTGAAGAAATTAATTTTGTCATTGTTTTCTCTGATTTTTATAGCTATGTGGTCCCCTTTACTCACTCCTTTTAATCTTCCCTTTTGTGTTGATTTTTGTAGTGACATGCTTTAATATTTTTTTTTGTGCGTGTGTGTGTATCTCTGCAAATATTTTTCTTGTGGTTACCATGGGGATATCGTAAAATCTTCTTTCTTTTATTTATTTTTTTTTTTGAGATGGAGTCTGACACTGTCACTCATGTTGGAGTGCAAGGGTGTGATCTCAGCTCACAACAACTTCTGCTTCCTGAGCTCAGATGATTCTCCTGCCTCAGCCTCCCCAGGGGTTGGGATTACAAGGGACCACCACCATGCCCAGCTAATTTTTTGTATTTTTAGTAGAGGCGGGGGGTTTCACCAAGTTGACCATGCTGGTGTCAATCTCCTGACTTCATAATTTGCCTGTCTCAGCCTCCTAAAGTGCTGTGATTACAGATGTGAGCCACCATGCCAAGCCAGTAAAAACTTAATTTTAATTGCATACAAACATTCTTTCTCTTTCCATCTGCCTCAACTTAATATTATTGATGTCGCCAATATCTTTTTATATTATATATCATTAACAAATGTTTTTGCATATTTTAGGCTTTTGTTTTTAATTATGTTACATAATTACATATGTTTTATGAGCCATCATTTGAATTCATCAGAATTTTATTTTTGTGCCTATGTATTTCTTTTTCAGAGAGTTATGTACTTTCATCTAATTTTGCAATGCTATTTATCATCACTTTATTTTTATCATGAGAAAATCTCTCTTTAGCATTTCTTGTAGTGCAGTCCTAGTGGTGATATGCTATTGCAGTATGTGGTCATATGCTATTGCAGTATGTGGTCATCATGAAAAGACTTTACTTTTTCTTCATTTTGATAAATAGTATATCTGGATACAGTATTATTGCTTAAATTTTTTTCTTCTTTCAGCACATTAACAATATTACCCATGTCCCTTCTGGCCAGCGAGATTCCTGCAGCTAGATTCACTGATTATCTCATAGAAGCACCCATATAAATGACACAAAGTTTTTCTTTTTTGGTTTTCAAGATTATCTGCTAGTCTGTGACTTTCAAAATTTGCTTATAATTTTTCTCATTATGAATCTTTTTGTGTTTATCCTAGTTAAAATTTGTTGAATATTTTTAGTTTTTATCTTTTTTTCCTAAGCTTGATAATTTCTCAGGCAGGTTTTCTTTTATATTCTTCAACTCCATAATTTTCTCTTTAATATTTTTTATGTTATTGTTTATATTCTCATTTTCCTGATTTTATTTCATCGTCTGTGCTCTCACATTTTGCTCACTGAGCACCATTTAGATAATTATTTTAAAATTTGTTAAGTAATTTATACTCTCTATTTCTTTATGGTAGATTTCTGGATATTTATCTTTTTTATTATTTTGCCGTATTACCCTAATACTTTGTATATAATGTAATATTTGGCTGATTATATTATATTACATTAGATATGTCCATTAAACTTGACCATTTAAAATAATCACTGGTCACAGTTTTTACATAGAGGCTTTGTTCTTAGAGAGTCTGACAAAAACTTGTTGGCCTAGAAATTCTGAAGTTCTCTCAAAACTTTTCTCAAGATTTATTTTCTTTTATTACATGTGGTCTCAGCCAAACCAATCTGTCATTCAAAGTACACTACCATGTCTTTGAGCATTCTGAAGCCAGGAGTTAGGAGTCCATTCCTACATGCACCTTTCTGTATTGGGAAGGAGAAAGAACTGTCGTGTGTAAATGTAACAAACATTCCTTTTTTTTTTTTGTGAGGGGGATGTGGTTTCACTCTCGTTGCCCAGGCGGGAGTGCAATGGCATGATCTCAGCTCTCTGCAACCTCTGCCTCCCAGGTTCAAGTGATTCTCCTGCCTCAGACCCCCGAGTAGCTTGGATTACAGGCATGAACCTCCATGCCTGACTAATTTTGCATTTTTAGTAGAAACGGGGTATCTCCATGTTGTTCAGACTGCCCTTGAACTCCTGACCTCAAGTGCTCTGCCTGACTTGACCCCATACAATGCTGAGATGACACGCATGAGCCACCGCACCTGGCCACAAACATTCCTTCTTGTGAATGTGGAGGACATGCATGTCCCTGACAAAAAAAGTTTTAGGCTTTAAAAAATTTGATATGGGTTTGGGGGTAATCTAACCACTACTAGCTACAAGAAATCCTCGAGTAATTTTGTCAACTGTGAAGCAACAGCATCCATCAGCATTAATAGCCTGTATGAAGTGCATTTTTCCCACTGAGTTCTCCAAAAAACTCCTCAGTGTATAGATGAGAAAACACAGGCTACGCAATTTCAAATGGCTGCTGAACAGCACATGGGTCAGACCTAAGAACCTTCCAGAGAGGGCTGCATGAAATTTCTTCTAAATTACCTGAAACACAGAAGCTTCTGACATTGAGTGTAAGAACCTGGAGAAGCCATATTTCCTCTCCATTTTGGAGACAGTGAACAGGGCAAGATAGCTTAGAAAGAATTAAAGCAACATTTTTTTCCTTTTTTTTTTTTTTTTTTTTTTTTTTGAGACAGAGTCTCTCACTGTCACCCAGGCTGGAGTGAAGTGGCATAATCTCGGCTCACTGAAAGCTCAGCCTCCTGGGTTCATGCCATTTTTCTGCCTCAGCTTCCTGAGTAGCTGGGACTACAGGAGCCTGCCACCACTCCTGGGTAATTTTTTTGTATTTTTATTAGAGACGGGGATTCACCGTGTTAGCAAGGATGGTCTCGATCTCCTGACCTCGTGATTCACCCATGTCAGCCTCCTAAAGTGCTGGGATTACAGGCATGAGCCACTGTGCCTGGCCTTTCTGTCTTTAATATTAAAGAAAGTCTTAAGAAAGGGACACAACATTTTCAGACCTGGTAAGAAGATAAATGCTGGAAGACTGAAGGATTAATAAGATAGTCAAAGATCTGAGGAGATAAATTGAGGAACAGAACACCCATATCTATATTTAAAATAACAACTAACAAGTGACTTAAACATATCAGTTGGAAAAATGGAAATAAAAGGATCAATGTGGTTTTATTGGCCCCACACACATGAGATTGTCAGAAAATTAAAAGAATGTTAATATCCAGGTGAGGCTGAGTTCAGAGAATCAGCTTTATTCTGGGACTGTGGATGACAATGTACTTGCTACAGACCTTGTGGAAAGTCACCTGGCTGTAGCTTTAAACATTTTACATGTGTATATCCTTTTACCCAGTAATCATTTTCCTGGCAATCAACAATTAATACATATCATGTTCTAAATTGTTTCCCTTCTCCCAAATTTATAAGTTGCTATTCTAATATTTATATGTTGACATTCTAAGGCATATATAATGTAATTAACCTCAAACTGTGAGTTAAGCGTGTGTTTGGACATATCATTTTCAAAGAGGTGACTATGATTAAGTAAGTTCAGTAAAGTGGAACCTAATCTAACATAACTGGAGTCCTTTTAAAAAGAGTAAAGACGCAGAGGCTCAAGAGAAGACCCTGAGAAAAAAGAAATAGAAGGTGGTCAATTAATCTCCAATAGAAAGAGGCGTTAGAGAAACCACTTCAGCCAATAGCTTGTTGTTCAATTTCTAACCTCCAGAATTATGAGAAACTCAGTTTCCATTGAGAGCTTCAGTACACGGTACTGGATTATGGAAGCCCAAGCAAGCTGTTACTGCCAATCATGACACACAGATAAATTTTCTTCATTACAACTAAAATGAAAATAGAGTGTTATCATGGCAGTCTCCACCATTATTGAAAGGCTAAGCCACTCTGGGAAATGGCCTTCTTTAATAGAACATTACAAAGACATGTGAGGTCACAGCTTGTACCCTGGTGGGCTACAGGGATGAGTTCCCTGAGGTGACATATTGCAGGCAAATGCAGGGAACAGCATAACCTTTGTTTCGTGTAACCACTTCCCTATTTTTGTGTAAAAACCTCCCTAGTAATAGTGGTGGCTTTTAAGTCTCAGAGAAAGTCTGTCAGTACAGTGAAGCTGCCTGCTACAGAAGATACCTGGGGTAAATAGTTAAAACAATACAAACTGTAGCAACATGAATAAATACAGCCTGGTGTAAAGTAAAAACAACACAAAGGCCTCCTCTGGTATTTCTACAAGTATGTGAACAGGGAATTTACACTTAATCAAGTTGCCATTGGGACTAATAAAGGCCAGATTTTTTGATGGCAGAACTTTGGGTCACTCTGAGAAAAAAAGCTCTAAGACAGAGCCCAGAGAGAGTCCATATTTGGATCTGGGTTTTGGACCCATCCTGGCCTTGTTAGGCCCCTGTCTGTAGAGACTCCCATGTGCCTGCTCTCACCATAGCTCACTGTAGGACATGCTTGGTGGTATGGCAAAACTGCCCCTTGTCGAAGGAGATGGGGACTTGAACTCATCAAACAGCTGCTCATTGACTTTAATACAGCTCTGTAAAGAGAATACCCAGCAGCCAAGCCAACCCAAAAAAACAAAAAAGTTAATGGCCTCCCTTGTATTTACCACAAGGTGACATCCCGATTAGAAATTCTGCTCCCGGCTGGGCATGGTGGCTCACACTTGTAATTCCAGCAGTTTGGAAGGCCAAGGTGGGTCGATCATGTGGTCAGGAGATCGAGACCATCCTGGCTAACACGGTGAAACCCCATCTCTCCTGAAAATAAATTTAAAAAAATCAGCTGGATGTGGTGGCAGGAGCCTGTAGTTCCAGGTACTCGGGAGCCTGAGGCAGGAGAATTGTGTGAACCCAGGTGGCAGAGCTTGCAGTGAGTGGAGATTGAGTCGCTGCACTCCAGCCTGTGTGACAGAGCAAGATTGTCTTTAAAAAAAAATTTTTCTACTCCCCAGATCAGGCACACAGGAGCATCTACATAGACCCCCAGCCCATGAGGAAACCAGAGGACAGCTTAAGGCCTTGGGATTCACATCTGAGTAGACACACTTGGTCTCCAACACTCACTTTTTATTCAACCAGCCATGGCCTGGGTGTGAACATGACAGACTTACCAGGGTTCCAATGCCTGACAACCTGCATATGTGAGGAAAAGCCACTTCCTTTCCTGTTCCCCCTGCAACACATGGTTATGGTGGGCCAGATGGGGTTTCCCAGATTAGAAGACAAGAGAGACCTGGAATGGACAGACCTGCCCTGGGCTACAGTGCCTTATCTTTGGGTGTCTCTTGCCAAATAGACACAGGTGTCAAGGATGTGGGCTTAACCAATGTCTGTATTATTTGAGAAGGCTCTCACTTTGGACATTTCTAAGGCAACAGTTTAGAAATGTCACCATGAAATAAGAACACAATGTTCTCTTTAGCATCTCCCATAAAATGAGCTAGGTACAGGGCTGTCTCTAGAATGTGTCTCTAGATTATGTCTAGTTTTCAAACTTGTAAATTCTGTCAGGTTCTGTCACAAGAGGAGTGTGTTAGTTCTTCAAGGTTCCATCATTTCCTGAGCGCTTTTCTTCTATAAATGGATGCAAAAGTACCTGCGCAGCTGCTGATTACTCACCTTCCTCTCCTACATCAACTCTTCACCTGTACACAATTATGCAAACACAAGCCCCTAACCGCATGAAGATATCTAAATGTAGCCAGGGCCCCAGGTTTGAGGGAACAGAGCTGGATTAAAACATTATTTTCTTCTCATTTCCGTGACCATCAAAAATCACTCTTTCAGGTCTCCCCAGCCTTGAAATATATGCACAATGGGGATTATGCTAGCATTGACTTCCAAGCAATTTCTTTGAGTATATATGAGATAGAGTGAATAAAATTCAGTTAGGTGCAGTGGCTCAGGCCTGTAATCCCAGAACATTAGGAGGCCAAGGCAGGTGGATCAAATTAAGGCCAAGAGTTCGAGACCAACCTTGACCAACATGGCCAAAACTCAGGAGGCTGGGGTCAGTGAGTCACTTGAACCAGGCAGGGAGAGTTTGCAGTAAGCCAAGAGTGTGCCACGGCACTCCAGCCTAGGTGATAGAGCAAGATCCTGTCTCAAAATAATAATAATCAGAATAAAAATGATAAAAACATTAGCTAGGCATGGTGGTGCATGCCAGTATTCTCAGCTACTCAGGAGTCTGAGATAAGGAGATCACTTGAGGCCTGAAAGTTTGAGGCAGCAGTCAGTCATGACCCACTCTAAACTGGGTGGTCCTGTGAGAAAGAAAGAAAAGAAGGAAGGAAAGAAGGAAAGTAGGAAAGAAAGACAAAGAAAGAAAGAAAGAAAGAGAGAGAAAGAAAGAGAGAAACAAAGAACCAAATGTGGACAGATCATGAGGTCAGGAGATCAAGATCATCCTGGCCAACATAGTGAAACTCTGTCTCTAAAAAAAATCCAAAATTAGCTAGGCATGGTGGTGCATGACTGTAATTTCAGCTACTCGGGGGGCTGAGGTGGCAGAATGGCTTGAACCAGGGAGCCAAAAATTGCCGTGAGCTGAGATCCCACCACAGCACTCCAGCCTGGTGTCAGAGCTAAAAATAAATAAATAAAAATAAAAATAAAAAAAGAAAACTGCAAATCAAACTTGGCCACCATCCTATGTGCATCTCATACTGGATCTACCCATTTGTCAACTCTGAGATCTATACCTTCCATCTTCTTTTTATTTTTTTTTTTGAGATGGATTCTCCTTCTGTTACCTAGGCTGGAATACATTAGTCCAAGCTCGGCTCACTGCAACCTCCGCCTCCCTGGTTCAAGTGATTCTCCTGCCTCAGCCACCTGAGTAGGTGGGACTACAGTAGTGCAACACCAAGCCTGCTAATTTTGTATTTTTGGTAGAGATGGTGTTTCACCATATTGGTCAGACTAGTCTCAAAATCCTCACCTTATGATCTACCTGCCTTGGCCGTGAAAGCACTGGGATTACAGGTGTCAGCCACCGTGTCCAGCCTCATCTTTTTTTTTTTTTTTTTGAGACAGGGTATCACTCTGTCATCCAGGCCAGAGTGCTGTGGCTCGAATTAGGCTCTCTGCTACCTCCACCTGCCAGGCTCAAGTGATTCTTGTGCCTCAGGTTCCCTGAGTGTCTGGGATCACAGGTGTGTGCCACCATGCCTGGCTGATATTTTCATTTTTAGTAGAGATGAACGGGGTTTTGCCATGTTGGTCAGGCTGGTCCACTCATTCTGTTTTTTTTTTTAAATATATATATATATTTTGAGACAGAGTCTTTCTCTGTCATCCTATATATATATATATATATATATATATATATATATATTTTTTTTTTTTTTTTTTTTGAGATGGAGTCTTGTTTTGTCACCCGGAGCAAGAATGCAGTGTCCTGATCTTGGCACACTGCAACCTTCACCTCCCGGGTTCAAGTGGTTCTCCTCCCTCAGCCTGCCTGGTAGCAGGGATTATAGGTTCCAACCACTGCACCCTGCAATTTTTGTATTTTTAGTAAAGACATGGTTTCACTATCTTGGCCAGGCTGGTCTTGAACTCCTGGCCTCATGATCCACCCACTTTGGTCTCCCAAAGTTCTGAGATTACAGGCATGAGCCACTCTCATCCCTGGCCCCAGTCACATTTAAGATGACAACACTGTACAGTAGTTTAAGAAAACGGGATGCGTTTACTGAATCCTACGCACATTCCTTCCTTGTAGGGTTTGTGTAATGTTAGTCACCAGTCAAAGATATACACCTCCCCCCACTTTTTTTTTCTTTCTTTATTTTAATCCTCCCACCCTGGCTTCAAAAAGTGCTGGGATTACTGGGGTGAGCCATCATGCCTATCTGACCTAAAGAGATATCCATTGAAAGTAAGAAATAGAGAGGTCCTTTCAGTGATTTGATTGATTGATTGATTCAGAGACAGCATCTCACTCTGCCACCCTGGCGGAGTGCAGTTGTACCATCATAGCTCACACACTGCAGCCTAGACACACATTAGCTCAAGTGATCCTTCCTCCTCAGCCTCCAGAGTAGAGTAAATGGGACCACAGGCACACACCACTGTGCCCAGATTATTTTTAAATGTTTTCTACAGACAGCGTCTCATCACTTCGTTGCAATCCTCCTGACCCAGCATCTCAGAGTGCTGGAATGACGGGCTTGAGCCACTTCGCCTGGCCTCCCAGTAATCACTCACGACCACGACGAGTGTTCTAATTTTTTTTCTTTTTCTTTTCTTTCTTTCTTTTCTTTTTTCTTTCTTTTTTTTTTTTGACAGAGTCTAGCTCTGTGGGAGGCGAAGAGCATCAACTTAGAAGCCACAGCACCGCATTCCAAAGCCCTGTTCAAAAGCCCAAATCTTTGTTCCCTTCCTGGAGTCCTAGCTGGTGATTTCTATAGCCTCAGGCTTCTCTCCATTCAGAAGCTTTTGCAGGAGCCACCCCACCCGAAGGCTGGGGAGTGGGGATAGATAGTCAGTCTCCCACCTTTTCTAGCTTGGCAATGACATCCCCAGCCCCCCACCTCTTGCTCACCCTTTGAGATCCCCCGCCTCCACTGACTTGGATGCTGACCTCTTGCTTTACTTTCTGTCTTTCTTCCTTTCTTGGGCTTGAGTATGGGGTGCAGGGGTGCGAGTTTGTGTGGGGAGGGATCTGTGTGGTGAGGACGGAGGGGAGTGTCCTAAAGGTTGATTTACTCTCATACCTCTTTTATTATCATCACCGTAGATGAAATCAACAATAAACTAAGAGACCCACGTTCTGCGGAGGGTCCTGCACCTTCCACGAAAGGAAGGAGTGCTGTCCTTGGAGAGGAGGAGAGGAATCTAGACAGACAGGTCTTGTTGGGCTTCCCCACTCGGTTTATGATTTCTGGCGGTCGAGGCCAGATACGCACTTGGATGGAAGGGGCATGTTCAGACATTTCCCCCTGTCACTTGTGAAGTCTACTTCTCATATTTCCCTTACAAACTCCTCAATTTAAAAATAAACGGTTAAAGAAAATCTTACCTAGTGAAACCAATTCTGAAGGCAACGAGGAAGAAAGCTCACTATTGTGGTGTAAAATTCTATACACATGGTGGGGCGCGGTGGCTGATGCCTATAATCCCAGCACTTTTGGAGGCTGAGGTGGGCGGATCACCTGAGGTCGGGAGTTCGAGACCAGCCAGACCCACATGAGAAACCCCGCATGTACTAAAAATACAAAATTAACCGCGCGTGGTGGTGCATGCCTATAATCCCAGGTACTCAGAAGGCTGAGGCAGGAAAGTCGCTTGAACCTGGGAGGCAGAGGTTGCAGTGTTCCGAGTTTGTGCCACCGCACTCTAGCCTGGGCAACAAGAGCGAAACTCTTGAGTGATTTCTAGTAAATGGCACTGTATCGCTACCTGGATAATACGGCGGTGATATTTTCTTGACAAGACACTGCTCTTCCGCCCCCCCCCCCCCAACTACCTCCACCCTGACCCAAAACTATGTATCGTTCGTTTCTTTTCCGTGCTGACTGACACTTGCAAGCATCGGTTGTCTTCGAGCATCATCTAGCGGCCACTATTATTTAAAGTGGAGGTGGCACAGAGGGAGGTCAGGCCGACTTCACAGAGCCTGGGTCACCTGGTTTCTCTTCCTCCCTTCTGGAGACCCCTCGCTCTCTCCCTCATTCCTAGGGAACCTCTGCCCTGGTGGGGCCTCTGTTGGTCTTTTATCAGCACATTATTTTTCTTCATGTGTTGGTTACTTTAATGCTCATAGGATCTTCCACTTTGGCCTTATGTAGGGTCACTTTAATTTTTAAGTCACCCCCCGGCCCCTCAAGCCCTTTTACCGTAATTTAGTGTTAGTTAGGTGGGTTTCCCGCAACCCTTCCACCTCCCACCACCGTGCTTGGAAATGTTCGAGTGCCACCCTGGTGTGCCTCCGTCTTCTCTCCCCTTCCCCCACCCCTCCCCGGTGATCTCATTCTCACCAGGCTGACATTTGCATTGGTGGTCGTCAGGTCTCACTCATTGGCCACAGTTTTTGAAGATGGGGAAGGCACGGTCCCACTGCCGCAGAGGCAGCTTGGGCCGATGGCATAGACCTTGACATGCGTGGACAAGCGGACAGGCAGGTGGGCCAGACTGCAGTTGAGTTTTTTCCCCCTTAGCTCCTCAGGCCTCTCTCCCTAGGAAAGCTTCATTCTGGATTGGTGTCAATCACCTTTCATCAAGATGTAATTTTTTTTATTTTCTCCTACCACAGGCCAGCATATTTTCAAAATAGGAAAGGCATCACTGCTCTACTCTGGGCCTTATTAGTATTTGCCCAAAATAGAAACGCTTTCTACAAAGCATTTTGCTCTTTTAAGATTTCCAGAGACAATGCTGTGGCCCGTGTTTGTTTGCTTGTTTTGTTTTGTTATTGTTTTTTCTTTTTTGTGTTTATTTTCAGCTTAAGTAGAATTCACCAACTTTTAGGAAGATGTATATTTTCCCCAGGACAGATTAGCCGCTGTTTTCTTCTGTTATTAACCAGCACTTTTGCAAATCTCTCAACATGTAGTGAGAACCAGTTGAGGCAAACTATAGTTCATAATATCCTACTTTCTAAAAATCTGTAAGTGAGTGTTGCTGCTGCCGCTGTTGTTTTTGATGTTCTTGTTTTCAAAGCGTACTCTGGCCACTGTTTATGGCAACAGAGCATTATAAAATATATGTAATTATTTCTTGAGTACCCCCTTCCTCTTCCTCTCTCTCTTTCTCTGCCTCTGTCCCTCTGTCTCTGTCTCTATCTCTCTCTGTCTCTCTCTATCTCTCTTTCTTTGTATCTTTATTTTTCTGTCGTATTCTACTATAGGCTCATGTAGATCTAATCTAATCTGTTACCAAGGCTGAATTCTTAACTTCAGAAATCCCAGATTTGATTCCCATACAGAATCCTCTACAGAACTGGGGAGTTCATTTCTGATCTTGGATATCTCATAGATATTACATACTAATAAAAATCCAAACTTAAAATCTGGGTTTGCTTTTCCCTCCCCTTGGCTGTGACCCAGATTACTGTCTCAATAAATCGTACCTCTGTTCACCTAGGATGCTTGGAGGGTTTTCTCAATCTGTATCCCCTGTGTCCTAAACAACTCATGACCAAGCTCTGTCCATTCTGTCTAAAATATATATCTCCCAACACTTATCTCAATTTCCAGAACTCCCACAGCCACTTGTGGAACGACTGACTCTTTGAAAAACCTCCCAGAAGTGGTTTCAGCTTCTTGGATAGGAAGCCTGCTGAGAACTTTCCTTCCCAGGATTCAGTGTGAAAAAAAAAAAAAGAAAAGCCTCTGCTGGGAGCTGTGATCCTGGAGACCATGCTTGCTAGCACTGAATGACTCTCTGGAAGGATGCACAGGACTCCACAAAGCTGACCACCCCCAAAGAGGTCAAATGCATACCTCTACATTGGCCTGCTCCCTCCCCCATACATCCCTCTCACTGTCACCATCAGCATCTTTGTGAGCCTGCCCAAGGCATCCACTCCAGTGAAACCCCTGGGAGGGCGGCCTTCCTTTGCTTAAGTCCCAGGTGATGGAAACCTCCACCTACATCGTCTCCACTGCACTGTGAGGATGTGGAGAGTAGGGCAGAGAGGAAAGCAGAAGGCGAGGTGTCTTGACAGGTGATGAGTTCCCTAGACTCTGACCAACCCAACCACATCCCGTGTCTCTGGCACATGCTGGACACAACCACCCTCTCCACTCCTCTGTCCACAGCACCCCCCACCAGCACATATGCTGGAGGTTACAAAACCACATGGTGTGAGTAGAGCCTGACATTCTTCTTATGCGAGTGTCCAGATCATCGTTCATTGGCAGCTGCATGCTAGGAAACAGATTCTCCCATTTTCATTGAATGGAGCGAGAGCCCATTTCAGGAGGAGTTCTGTAGAGAGCCTAATTATCTCACATGGGTGGCTACAGGCTAGAAGTGAATATTGCTTCTTGAGTGCAGGGGATTCCTTAGGCTATCAGGTTTGTGGGACTACCTCTCAAACCCTCCCTTGAGGCCACAAAATAGTTTCCACCCCAACCCCTGACATTTCCCTGCATGCTCAATGTACCCTGTCAATAGACCCGAGCATGACACTGAGTTAAACACATTCATTGGCTTTGTTTGTTTGTTTGTTTCTGAGATGGAGTCTCACTTTGTCCCCCAGGCTGGAGTTACAGTGGCTCCGCCTTTTGGGTTCCAGCGATTCTCCTGCCTCAGCCTCCTGAGAAGCTAGGATTACAGGCATGCACCACCACCCTCAGCTAATTTTTGTAATTTTAGTAAAAATGGGGTTTCACCACGTTGGCCAGGCTGGTCTTGCAATCCTGACCTTGCGATCTGCCTGCCTTAGCCTCCCAAATTGCTGGATTGACAGGCATGAGCCAAAGCGCTTGGCCACCTTTGTTGGTTTTAAATGGAGGTTCAAGATTCAAACCACACCTCATTCTATGCCACAGAATGATTTCTTTATCCTACTGACTCAGGGAAGGCTAGCCCCTTGTCATACATTTCCAACCAGGAGTCATCTCATGTTTGGAAAATCGATCCGCTTTCAAGTTCAGTGGAGGGATGTGGCATGTAGGATGAGGGATTTTTCCTTCTGACTTGGTCTGCACAGTGGGGCCTAGGGCAAGAACTCAGTGAGGACCGATGGCTCCTTCTACCCTGTATTCCATAGATCCCTCAACCCGCAACATGGGCCTTGTCAGATCCTGGACCTTCCTGGCCCTTCAGACACTGTCAGAAACCCCATCCTTTGCTCTAGATGACTGTGGCTTTTGCCTCTACAGAAATATTTGAAATCTATCCTCTACACGTGGCCACCTAAAAGCACAGAAGTGCAGGACATTTGGCCACCATCCACCTCCCTGCTTTAGGGAAAGGATGCTGAAAGTCTCTTGTTGATTCTCCCTTGATTTGAGTTCTTCACGGGCATGTGGTCAAGGTGTAATAAGACCAGATGTATTAAGTCAGGCTGGGTGCAGTGGCTAATGCCTGCAACCTTAACATTTTGGGAAGTTGAGGTTGTAGGAATACTTTAGCCCAGGAGCTCAAGTCAAGTCTTGGAAAACGCAGCCAAAACCTGAAGTGCATGCCTGTGTGGTCCCAGCTACTAGGGAGGCCAAAGTGGAAGACTCACCTAACCCTGGGGAGGTTGATGCTGCAGTCAGCCATAATGGTGTCACTGCACTGCAGCCTGGCTGACAGACAGAGTGAGACTCTCTCACAAGCAGATGGACAGTCAGACAGACAACAGCTATATTATGTTCTTCTCAGGGTACAAAGCAAAAATAAGCGAAAACTGCATTTAAGATTTTGTATTTTTAATTTTAATCTATTCATTAATTTTGAGTCAAGGTTATGAAACCAGTTAATTTTTGTATTTTTGTAGAGAGGTTTCACCATGTTGCCTAGGCTGTTCCAGATTGCCTGGGATCAAGGGATCCATGTGCCCTCAGGCTCCCAAAGTGCAGGCATGACAGGTGTGAAACAGTTCCCCTGACAGCATTGTTTTTTTTTTTATTTTTCTTTCCCTTTTTCAATCTCTTGTCTTTATGAGAGTTTAACTGCACAGTGTTTGGCTGGCTTGTTTAAATTCAATCTAAATAGAAATTGAAGATGTCAGCATCTGGTCTTATGGACTCTGAGGTGATGAGTCCCCTGATCTGTTTATCATAGGACCGTACACATAATGAGTAAAAAGAAAATGTCAACTCTGTGAAATAAACCCACACATCCCAAAGTGGCTTCACAGATAGCTTGTTTCTGCTTTTTTATCTCCAGATATTCAGTTTTTCACCATAGGCCTTAATGGGCTCTGAAATGTCCCTTTATATATTTTACAAAAAGAGTGCTTCCAACGTGATAAATCTAAAGAAAGGTTTATCTTTGGGAGATGAATCCACACCTCACAATGAGATTTCACTGGGAGATTGTTTCTCATTTTTATCGTGGGATATTCATTTTTTTAATAGACTTCATGGGCTCTAAAATGTCCCTTCTTAAGCTCTACTAGAAGAGGTTTCCAACATGCTGAATCAAAAGAAAGGTCCACCTCTGTGAGATTAATCTACACATCACACAAAGGTTTAACAGAGAACTTGTTTCTAGATTTATTTATTTATTTTTTTTTTGAGATGGAGTTTTTCACTTCTTGACTAGGTTAAAGTGTAATAGTGTGATCTCTGCTCACTGAAACCTCCACCTCCTGGGTTTAAGCAACTTTCTTGCCTTACCCTCCTGAATAGCTGGGATTAGAAACATGCACCACAATGCCCAGAGCAATTTGTATTTTTAGTAGAGAAAAGGTTTCTTCATGTTGGTCAGGCTTGTCTCAAACTCCCGACCTCAAGTGAGTTATCCTCATAATGTGCTTGGATTTTAGGTTTTAGCCACAGTTCCTGCCCTTGTTGCTATTTTTTGTTCTGTGATATTCAGTTTTTCAAAATAGACCTCAATGGGTTTTGATATCTCACTTCAGATATTCTACTTCAAGAGTGTTTCTAACTGCTGGATCAAAAGACAAGTTTAACTCTGTGAAATCAATCCAAATATGACATAGGCATTTCACAGATAGCTTGTTCTAGTTTTCATAGTAGGATATTCAGTTTTTCACTATAGGTCTCAGTTGGCTCTGAAATGTCCCTTTGCAGATTCTACAAAAAGAGTGTTTTGAACCAGCTGAATCAAAAGAAAGGCTTCACCCTGTGAGATGTATCCATACATCATAAAGCGGTTTCACAGATATCTGCTTGCTAGTCTTTATTGCAGGATATTCAAGGGATATTCAATTTTTCACTGTAGGCTTCAATGGGCCCCAAAATGTCCCTTAGGGGATTCTTTTTTTTTTTTTTTTTTGAGATGGAGTCTCACTCTGTCACCCAGGATGGAGTGCAGTGGCATGACATTGGCTCACTGCATGCTCTGCCTCCCAGGTTCACACCATTCTCCTGCTTCTGCCTCCCAAGTAGCTGGGACTACAAACGCCCACCACTACACCGGGCTAATTTTTTTTTTTTTTTTTTTTTTTTAGTAGAGATGTGGTTTCACCATGTTAGCCAGGTTGGTCTCAAGCTCCTGACCTCGTGATCCACTCTCTTCAGCATCCCAAAGTGCTAGAATTACAGGCGAGATCTACCACACCTGGCCATCCCTTAATAGATTCTAAAAAAAAGGGTTTTCAACCTGCTGAATCAAAGAAAGGCTTACCTCTGTTAGATGAACTCACACATTGCTAAGTTGTTTCCCAGATAAGTTGTTTCTAGTTTTTAATCACGTGATATTCTGTTTTTCACTATAGTCCTTGATGGGCTCAGAAATGTCCTTTGTACATTCCACAAGAGAGTGTTTGTAGAATTAAAATAATTTTTTAACTCTGTAAGATAAATCCACACATAGCAAAGCAGTTTTACAGATATCTTGTTTCTAGTTTTTATCATGGGATAGTCAGTTTTTCACTCTATGCCTCAATGGTCTCCAAAATATCCCATTGTAGATTATAGAAAGAAAGTGTTTCCAACATGTGGAATCAAAAGTAAGATTTAACTCTGTGCAATAATAGCATACGTCATACAACAATTCAACAGAAAGCTTGTTTCTAGTTTTTCTCACAGAATATTTGGTTTTTCACTGTAGGCCTCACTGGGATTTGAAATGTCCCTTTGCAGATTCTACACAATGAGGGTTTCCAACCAGCTGAATCAAAAGAAAGGTTTAACTCTGTGAGCTGAATCCACACACCACTAAGTGGTTTCACAGGTAGCTCCTTTCAGTTTTTGTCACGGGATATTCAGTTTTTCACTATAGGCCTTCTGGGCTCCAATATATTCTTTCCCAGATTCTACTAAAAGAGTGTTTCCACCCAGCTGAATCAGAAGAAAGTTCAACTCTGTGAGCTAAATCCACACACGAAAAGCAGTTTCACAAATAGCTTCTTTATAGTTTTTATCACAGGATATTTGGTATTTCACTGTAGCCTCATAAAGCTCTGAAATGTCCGTTCATAAATTCTATACATAGAGTGGTTTCAACCTGCTGAAACAAAAACAATGTTTATCTCGGTGAAATGAATCTGCACGTAACAAAGTGGTTTTACAGTTGGATTCTTTCTAGTTTTTTTTTGAAGTATATTCCATTTTTCTCTATAGGCCTTAATGGGAACCGAAGTGTCCCCTTGTAGATTCTTCAAAAAGAGGGTTTCCAATATGCTGAATCAAAGGAAAGATTTAGTTCTTTAGGATGAATTCACACATCACAAAGCGGAGATCTTCTTTCTAGTTTTTATCGTGGGATATTCAGGATTTCAATATTGGCAACAGTGGGCTCTGAAATGTTCCTTAGAAGATACTAGAAAAAGAGTGTTTTCAACCACTGAATCAAAAGAAAAGTTTAACTCTTTGAATCCACACTTTCCAAAGTGGTTTAACAGTTAACAACTTTCTAGTTTTCATGGCGGCATATTCAGTGTTTTAATATAGGCCTCAGTGGGCTGCAAAATGGCTCCCTGTAGACTCTACAAAAAGAGTGTTACTGACCTGCCATATCAAAAGCAAGATTTCACACTTGGAGATGAACTCACACATTGCAAAGCAGTTTCAGAGATAGCTTCTTTCTAGTCTGTATGTCAGGATATTCAGTTTTTCATTATAGGCCTTACTGCACCTTGAAATATCTCTGCAGATTCTATAAAAAGAGTTTACAAACTGCTGATTCAAAAGAAAGTTTTAACTCTCTGAGCTGAAACCACACATTACAAAGCATTTCACAGATAGATTTTTTTTCTAGTTTTTATTGCATGATGTTCGGTTTTTCACTATAAGTCTCAAGGCCCTCCGAAATGTCCCTTTGCAGATTCTACAAAACATGTGTTTCAAAACTGCTGAATTAAAAGTAAGGTTTAATTCTGTGAGCAGAATACACACTTCAGAAAGCATTATCACTGATAGCTTCTTTCTAGGTTTTATGGTGGGACATTTGAGTTTTTACTATAGGCCTCAATGAGGTGTGAAATGTCCCTTCACAGATTCTACAAAAAAAGTGTTTCTAACCTGCTGAATCAAAAGACAAGTTTAACTTTGTCAGCTGAATCCACATCTCACAAAGCGGATTCACAGATAGTATCTTTCCCACAATTATGGCTGGACATTTGATGTTTTACTATAAGTCTCAGTGGGCTGAGGAATGTCCCTTCACAGATTCTACAAAAATAGTGTTTCCAACCTGCTGAATCAAAAGAAAGGTTTAATTATGTGAACTGAATCCACAAATCACAAAACAATTTCAGATACTTCTTTCTAGTTTTTGTGACTGAATATTGGGTTTTGCACTATATGCCTCACTGTGCTCAAAATGTCCCTTCACAGATTCTACAAAAAGAGTATTTGCAAACTGCTGATTCAAAAGTAAAGGTTAATTCTGTGAGCTGTTTGCACATATGACAAAGCATTTTCACAGAGAGCTTCCTTCTAGTTTTTAATCTAATACAATTCTGTGTTTCACCATAGGCCTTACTGCACTAGGAAACGTCCCTTTGCAGATTCTACATAAAGAATGTTTCCAAAATGCTGAATCAAAAGAAACACTTAAATCTGTGAGGTGAATCCACACACCACAAAGCAGTTTCACATATAGCATCTTTCTAGTTTTTAATCAAGAAATATTTGGTTTTTCACTACAGGTCAAAATGACCTTTGAAATGCAGCTTTGTGTATCCTACAAAAGAGTGTTTTCAAACTCCTGAAGCAAAAGAAAGATTTAAACCTGTGAGCTGAATATCCACATCACAAGGCAATTTCACAGATCAGATGTTTCTTGCTAGTTTTTATCAAGGCATATTCTGTTTTTCACCATGTATCTTAATGACCTTCAAAATGCTGCTTCACCAATTCTGCAAAAACAGTATTTCCAATCTGTTTAATCAAAAGAAAGGTTTCATCCTGTGAGATGAATCCACATGTCACAAAGCAGTTCTACAGATGCCATTTTTCCAGTTTTTATTGTGGGATATTCAGATTTTCACTGTAGGCCTCACTACGTTCTGAAATGTCCCTCTGTAGATTCTTCAAACAGACTGTTTCCAAATAGATGAATAAAAAGTAATGTTAGCACTGTGAGCTGAATAAACACAGAACAAAGAAGTTTCACAGATAGCTTCTTTCTAGTTTTTATTATGGGATATTTAGTTTTTCCTTATAAACCTCAGTTTGCTTTGTAATGTCCCTTTACAGATTATACAAAAAGAGTTTCCAACCTGCAGAATCAAAAGAAAGCTGAATCGACCCATCACAAAGCAGTTTCACAGATAGATTTTTCTAGTTTTTATCATGGGATGTGTATTTTTTCACCATAGGCCTCAATGCACTACGAAATCTCCCTTTGCTGATTGTACAAAAAGAGTGTTTCCAAACTGCTTAATCAAAGAAAAAAAAGTTTAATTCTGTGAGCTGAATGTACACACCATAAAGCAATTTCCCAGAGAGCTTTTTTCCTACTTTTTATCACAGGTTATTGGGTAGTTTAATAAAGGTCTCAGGGGCTTCTTTCTTCACAGATTCTACATAAAGAGTGCTTCAAAACTACTGAATCAAATAAAAAGTTTAACTGTGTGAGGTGAATCCACAAATCACAAAGAAGTTTCACAGATAGCTTCTTTCTAAATTGTATTGTGAGATATTCAACATTTTACTATAGGTCTTAGTGAGGTGTGAAATGTTCCTTGGTTGATTCCACAAAAAACAGTTTCTAACCTACTGAATCAAAGATAGGTTTAACTCTGCCAGCTGAATTCACACCTAAAAAAGTGGATTCACAGACAGCATCTTTCCCATTTGTATGGCTTGATATTCTGTGTTTTGCTATAGGCCTCAATGGATTGAGAATATTTCCTTAGCAGATCCTACAAAAATAGTTTTTTCCAACATGCCTAATCAAAAGAAAGGTTTCACTCTGTGAGCTGAATCCACACATCACAAAGCAGTTTCCTATATAGCTTCTTTCTATTCTTTA
The DNA here is from genome assembly GCF_028885655.2 of Pongo abelii. Classification (NCBI taxonomy): domain Eukaryota; kingdom Metazoa; phylum Chordata; class Mammalia; order Primates; family Hominidae; genus Pongo; species Pongo abelii. Next base: position 53,648,988 of record NC_072009.2, read on the forward strand.
CCAAAAGATATTCAGTTTTCCACTATAGGCCTCAATGCTCTTTGAAGTGTCCTGATGCACAATCTATGAAAATAATGTTTCCAAATTGCTGAATCAAAAGTAAGATTTAACTCTGTAAGCTGAATGCACACATCAAAAAACAGTTTTACAGGCAGGTTCTTTCTAGTTTTTATTTCAAGATATTCAGTTTTTCACTATAGGTCTCTGTGGGATCAGAAATGTCCCTTCGCAGATTCTACAAAAAGAGAGTTTCCAAACTGCTGAATCCAAACAAAGACTTAACTGTGAAGTGCATGCACACATCACAAAATGGGTTCACAAATAGCTCCTTTCTTGTCTTTATTTTGGGATATTCTGTTTTTCACTTAATCCCTCAGTGGGCTTTAAATACTCCCTTCAGAGATTCTGCAAAAAGAGTGTTTTTAAACTGCTGAATCAAAAGAAAGGGTTAACTCTGTAAACTGAATGCAGACATCACAAAGCAGTTTCACAAATAGGTTCTTTCTAGTTTTTATCGTGGGATATTTCCAGATTGATGAATCACTCTGTGAGCTGAAAGAAAGGTTTCACTCTGTGAAACTGTGAGCTGAATCCACACATTACAAAGCAGTTTCACGTATAGCTTCTTTCTAGTTTTCATCATGAAATATTCAGTCTTTTACTATATGCCTCCATGCCCTCTAAAATTTCCATTTTGCATATTCTACAAAAAATCCTTTCCAATCTGCACTATATGTCTCAACAGACTGAAATGTGCCCTGGCTGATTCCAAAAACGGTGTTTCCAAACTGCTTAATCAAAAGAAAGGTTCAACCCTGAAAGTTGAATCCACACATGAGAAAGCAGTTTCACAGATAGATTCTCATTTTTATGTTAGGATATACATGCATTCACTATAGGCCTCATTGGGCACCCAAATGTTTCTTTGCAGCTATTATAAGAGGAATATTTTCAAACTGTTGAATCAAATGTTACATTGAACAATGTGAACTGAATGCTTATGTCACAAAGCAATTTCGCAGATAGATTCTTTCTAGATTTTATTTCAGAATATTGTTTTTCACTATAGGCCTCACTGGGGTCTGCAATGTCACTTTGCAAATTCTACAAAAAGAGTGTTTCCAAAATGCTGAATCAAAAGTAAGGTTGAAATCTTTGACATTAATGTACACATCACAAAGCAGTTTCACAAATAGCTTCTTGCTAGTTTTTATTTTGTGATCTGTTTTTCATTGTAAGCCTTACTGTACTCCAAAATGTCCCTTTGTAGATTCTAGAAAATATGTTTTTCACAATCTGCTGAATCAAAAGAAAGCTTTCACTCTGTGAACTGAATGCACACTTCACAAGGCAGTTTGGCAGGTAGATTCTTTCTAGGATATTTTATTTTGGGATATTCAGTTTTTCACTTTTAGGTCTCAGTGGGCTCAGAAATGTCCTTTTGCATATTCTACAAAAAGAGTGTTTCAAAACTACTGAATCAAAAGTAAGGTTCAACTCTGTGAATTGCATGCACACATCACAAAACAGGTTCACATATAGCTTCTTTCTTGTTTTTATTTCACGATATTTGGTTTTTCACTATAGGGCTCTGTGGTCTCTAAATTGTCTCTTGATGGACTCTATAAAGAAACTGTTTAAAAACATCTGATTCAAAAGTAAGATTCAACTCTGTGAACTGAATGCTCACATCAAAAGCAGTTTCACAAATATCTTCTTTCTAGATTTTATCTAGAGATAGTCAGGTTTTCACTATATGCTTCAAAGAGCTCTGAAACGCCCTTTGCAGATTCTACAAAAAGTGCGTTTCCAAACTGCTGAGTCAAACAAAGGTTTCATTCTATGGGCTGAATGCATGCATCACAAAGTAGTTTCAAAGATACCTTTTTCTAGGTTTTTATCATGCTATATTTGTTTTTTCACGATAGGCCTCAATGCCTTCCAAAATGTCCTTTTGGAAAAACTACAAAAAGAGTATTTCCAACTTGCTGAATCAAAGGAAAGGTTTACCTCTATGAACTGAATTCACACATTACAAAGTAGTTTCACAGGTAGCTTTTTTGTAGTTTTTGTCTTGGGATATTCAGTTTTTCACTAAATGCTTCAGTGCATTCCCAAATGTCGCTTTGCAGATTCTACACAATGAGGGTTTCCAAACTGCTGAATTAAAAGAAAGGTTTAACTCTTTGAGCTGACTCTACACATCACAAAGCAGTTTCACAGATATTTGCTTTCTAGTTTTTATCAGAAGATTTTTCATTTTTCACTATAGGCATCAATACACTCATAAATGTACCTTCTCAGATTCTACAAAAAGAGTGTTTCCAAACTGCTGAATTAAAAAAAAAGAAAAGTTTCACTCTATGAATTTAATGCACACATCACAGAGAAGTTTCATTGACAGCTTCTTTCTAGTTTTTATCATGGGAAACAGTGTTTTTCAGTATAGGCCTTTTGGGCCTTGTAATATCCTTTCACAGATCCTACAAAAAGTGTGCTTTCAAATTGTTGAATCAAAAGTAATGCTGTACACCATGAACTGAAAGCACACAACACAAAGCAGTTTCACAGATAGCTTCTTTCTAGTTTTTATTTCAGGATATTCAGTTTTTCACTATTTGCCTTAGTGGGCTCCTAAATGTTGCTTCACAGATTCTACCAAAATAGTGTTTCCAAACTGCTGAATCAGAAATAAGGTTTAACTCTCTGAGCTGAATGTATGCATCACAAAGCAGTTTCACAAATAGCTTCTTACTAGTTATTTTGGGATATTTTGTTTCTCACTGTAGGCCTTACTATATCCCAAAATGTCACTTTATAGATACTGTAAAAAGAGTGTTTCCAATCTGCTGAATCAAAATAAAGGTTTTGCTCTGTGAGCTGAATGCACACATCCCAAAGTAGCTTCACAGATAGATTCTTTCCAGATTTTTTTTTTTTTTGAGATGGAGTCTCAATCTGTCACCCAGCCTGGGGTGCAGAGGCTTGATCTTGGCACACTGCAACATCTGCCACCCTGGTTCAAGTGATTCTCTGGCCTCAACCTACAAAGTAGCTGAGATTTAGGCTCCTGTCACTGTGCCTGGCTAACTTTTGTTTTTATGCAAGCAATGGGTTTTCACCATCTTGGCCAGGCTAGTCTTGAACTCCTGACCTCATGATCCACCCACACAGGCATCCCAGAATGCTAGAACTACAGGCATAAGCCACCATGCCCAGATAATTTGTTTCTAGTTTTAAAAGTGGCTATTCATTTTTTCAGTATAGATCTCAATGCCCTTTGACATATCCCTTCACAGATTCTAGAAAAAGAGTGTTCCCAAACTGTTGAATCAAAAGTTAAATTTAATTATGTGAGATGGATGCACACATCACAAAGCAGTTTCACAAATAACTTCTTACTAGTGTTTATTTTGAGATATTCTGTTTTTCACTGTAGGCCTTACTGTGTCCCAAAATATCACTTTGTAGATTCTACAAAAAGAATGTTTCCAATCTGCTGAATTAAAATAAAGGCTTAACTCTGTGAGCTGAATGCACACATTACAAAGCATTTTCACAGATAGCTTCTTACTAGCTTTTATCCTGGGCTTTTCAGTTTTTCACTGCAGACCTCAATATACTCTGAAATGTCTCTTGGTAGAGTCTAAAAAAACAGTGTTTCCAAACTGCTGAATGAAAACAATGGTTTAGCTCTGTGAGTTGAATGCACACATCACAAATCAGATTCAGAAATAACTCCTTTATAGTTTTTATTGTGGGATAATCCATTTTTCATTATAGGCTTTACTGCACTCTGAAATGTCTCCCACAGATTCTACAAAAAGAGTGTTTCCAAACTGCTGAATGAAAACAAAGGTTTAAATCTGTAAACTGAATCCATACCTCTCAAAGTGGTTTCACAGAGAATTTCTTCCAATTTTTTATCAAGGAATATTCAATGTTTCACTATAGGCTTCAATGCCCTCCAAAATGTCCCTTTGCTGAATCTACAAAAGGAGTGTTTCCAAACTGCTGAATTAACAGTAAGGTTTAACTCTGTGAGCTGAATGCACACATCAGAAATAAGTTCTATGATAACTTCTTTCTACTTTTTGTTGAGGGATATTCTTTTTTTAACTATAGGCCTTAATGCAATTTAAAATGTACCTTTGTAGATTCTACAGAAAAAGTGCTTCCTAACAGCTGAATCAAAAGAAAGGTTTAACTCTGAGCTGAATGCATACATAACAAAGCGGTTTTACAGATAATTTCTTTCTAGTTTTTAGGGATATTTGGTTTTTTAATATGGGCCTTGCTGTTCTCTGAAATATCCCTCACAGATTCTAAAAAAAGAGTGTTTCCAACCTGCTGAATCAAAACATAGGTTTAATCCCGTGAGTTTAATGCACACATCACAAAACAATTACACAGATTTCTTCTTTCTAGTTTTTATCATGGAATATTCGGCTTTTCACTATAGGCCTTACTGTGCACTGAAATGTCCCTTCACTGATTCTACAAAAAGAGTGTTTCAAAACTGCTGAATCAAAGAAACAGTTTAATTCTGTGATCTGAATCCACATTTCATAATTCAGTTTCACAGACAGTTGCTTTCTAGACTTTATCACAAGATATTCAATTTTTTCCTGTTGGCATAGTGGGCTCTGAAATGTCTCTTCTAGATTCTACAAGAAGAGTGTTTCTCAACTATGGAATGAAAAGAAACTCTGTGAGATGAATGCAGACACCACTAAGCAGTTTCACAGTTAGCTTCTTTCTGTTTTTATTATGGGATATTCAGTTTTTCACTGTAGGCCTAATGGCCTCTGAAATGTCCCTTCACAGATTCTACAAAAAGAATATTTCCAAGTGTTGAGTCAAAATAAAAGCTTAAAGCTGTGATCTGGATGCAGACATCACAAAGCAGTTTCACAGATAGTTTCTTCCTAATTTTTATCATGGGATATTGGGTTTTTCACTATAGGCCTTAATGTGCTCTGAAATGTCCCTTAGCAGATTCTACAGATAGAGTGTTTCCAGGCTGGTGAATTAAAATACAGGTTTGACTCTGGAAGCTGAATCCACACATTGCAAAGCAGTTTCACTGATAGCTTCTTGTTAGTTTTTATCACAGGCTATTTGTTTTTTCACTATAAGCCTCAATGTCCTCCGAAATATGCCTTTGTAGATTCTACAAGAGATGAATTCACACACCAGGAAGCAATTTCACAGATAGCTTCTTTCTAGATTTTATCACGGGATATTCAGTTTTTCACTATAGGCCTCAATGCCTTCCAAAATGTCCTTCTCAGATTCTACAAATAGTGTGTTCCAAATGGCTGAATCAAAAGTAAGGTTTAATTCTGTGAGCTGAATGCACATAACAAAAAGCAGTTTCACATATAGCTTCTTTCTAGTTTTTATCTAGGGATATTTGATTTTTCACAATAGGCCTTACTGCACTTCTAAATGCCCATTTGCAGGTTCTACCAAAAAGTGTTTCCAAACTGCTGAATGAAAGGAACAATTTAACTTTGTAAGCTGAATCCACACATCACAAAGCAGTTTCTCAGATAGCTTCTTTCAATATTTTATCACAAGATATTCAATTTTTCACTACAGGCTTAGTGGCCTTGGAAATGTCCCTCACAGATTCTACAAAAAGAGTATTTCCAAAATTCTGAATCAAAGGAAAGGTTTAACACGTGATCTGAATGCATGCAACACAAAGCATTTCACAGATTGCTTCTTTCTTGTTTTTATCACAGCATATTCAGTTTTATGCTATAGGCCTTAGTGTGCTCAGAATGGTCCCTTAGCTGATTCTACAAAAAGCATTTTCACACGTAGCGTCTTTTTAATTTTTATCTCAAGATATTTGGTTTTACACTCTCAGCTGTACTATGCTCTGAAATATCCATTTGCATATTCTACAAGAGTGTTTCTAAACTTTTGAATCAAAAGACAGGTTTAATTCTGAGAGCGGAATCCACACTTCACAAAGAAGTTTCACAGATAGCTTTTTCTAGATTTTAATGGTGAGATATTCAGTTTTTCAATATAGGCCTTTGTGCACTATGAAATGTCCCTTAGGTGATGCTACAAAAAGAGTTTTTCCAAACTCCTGAGTCAAAACAAAGATATAAATCTGTGATCTGATTCCACACATCACAAGGCAGTTTCACAGATAGCTTCTTTGTATTTTTTATTGTAAGATATTATGTTTTTCACTATATACCTCATGGTGCTCTGTAATGTTTTCTCACATATTCCACAAAAATAGTGTTCCAATCTGTTAAGCCAGAAGAAAAATTTAACTCTTGAGCTGAGTCCTTTCATAACTAAGCAGTTTTATACAGAACTTCTTTCTAGTTTCTAATCATAAGATACTCAGTTTTTCACTATAAACCTCTATGTGCTCTGAAACGTCTCTTCTATAAAAAAAGTATCTCCAAAGCCAGGTGCAGTGGCTCATGCATGTACTTCCAGAACTTTGGGAGGCTGAGGCAGGCAGAACGCCTGAAGTTGGGAATTCAAGACAAGCCTGACCAAGATGGAGAAACCCTGTCTCTACTAAAATTACAAAATTAGCCAGGCATGGTGGCATATTCCTGTAATCCCAGCTACTAGGGAGGCTGAGGCAGGAGAATCACTTGAGCCCGGGAGGCAGAGGTTGCAGTGAGCTGAGATCGCTGCACCCATGCTGCAGTCCAGCCTGGGTGACAGAGTGATACTCCATCTCAAAAAAAAAAAAAAAAAAAAAAAGTGTTTCCAATCTGCTAAATCAAAAGAAAGGTTTCCTTTGTGAGCTAAATGCAGATGCCACATAGCAGTTTCACATAACTTCTTTCTAGTTTTTATCTAGGGGTATTCAGTCTTTTACTATAGGCCTTACTGCCCTCTAAAGTGTCCTTTCACAGTTTCTACAAATAGAGTGTTTTCAACCTGCTGAATCAAAAGAAAGGTTTAACTCAGCTGAATCCACATATCTTAAAGCAGTTTCACAGATAACTTCTTTCTAGTTTTTATCACAGGATATTTGGATTTTCACTATAGACTTATTAGGCTCCAAATTGTCCCTTGCAGATTCTCCAAAAACAAAAAAAAATTCCAAACTGCTGAATCAAAAGAAACCTTTAAGTTTCTGAGGTAAATGCGGACATTACAAAGCAGTTTCACAGACAGTTTCTTTCTAGTTTTCAACACAAGATATTTTTTTTTTCACAATAGGCCTCACTACACTCTGAAATGTCTCTGCAGCTTCTCCAAAAAGTGTGTTTCAAAACTGGTGAGTCAAAAGAAAGGTTTGGCTCTATGAGTTGAATACAGACATCACAAAGCAGTTTCACAGATAACTTTTTTTTCCAGTTTTTATCAGCAATACTCAGTTTTTCACAAAAAGCCTTAACGTGGTCTGAAATGTCTCTTCTCAGATTCTCCAAAGGAGTGTTTCAAGCCTGTGGAATCAAAATAAAAATTTAACTCTGTGAGCTGAATCCAAAATCACAAAGCAGTTTCACAGATACATTCTTTCTCGATTTTATTGTGAGATATTAGGTTTTTCGCTATAGGCCAAGTTGTCTCTGAAATATCCCTTTGCAGATTTTAGAAAAAGAGTGTTCCCAAACTGCTGAATCAAAAGAAAAGTTTAATTTTGTGAGTTGAATGCAGATATCACAAAGCAGTTTCACAGATAACATCTTTTTACTTTCTGTCATGGGATATTCTGCTTTCACAGTATGGCTTACTGTACACTGAAATATCTTTTAGCAGATTTCACAAAAGGGGTGTTCCAATACCAGAATCAAAAGAAAGATTTAACTCTCTGAGCTGAATTGAGACATTCCAAAAGAAGTTTCACAGATAGTTTCTTTAAGATTTTATGGTGAGATCCTCTGTTTTACACTATCGGCCTAGTTGTCTCTGAATTGTCCCTTTGCAGATTTTCCAAAAAGGGTGTTCCCAAACTGCTGAATCAACAGAAAATTTTAACTCTCTCAGCTGAATGACATCACAAAGCAGTTGTGCAGATAGCTTCTTTTTGTTTTTATTGCATGATCTTCTGTTTACTATTGGCCTTCCTGTGCTCTGAAGTGTTCCCTCACATATTCTAGAAAAAGAGTGTTTCCACTGAACCAAATAAAATGAAAGTCTTAACGTTGTAAGCTGAATACACACATCTCAAAGCATTTTCACAGAAAGCTTTTTACTAGTTTTTATTGTAGGCTTCAATGTCCACCGAATTGTCCCTTTGCAGGTTCAAAAAAAAGAGAGTTTCCAAACTGCTGAATGAAAAGAAAGGTTTACTTCTGTGAGCTGAATCCAGACATCTTGAAGCAGTTTCAAAGGTAACTTCTTTTACTTTTTATCATGGGATATTCAATTTTTTACTACATACCTCAATACCTTCCAAATTATACAAAATCAAAAGCAAAAGAAAGATTTCCCTGTGTGAGCTGAAAGCACACACCAGAAAGCAATTTCACAGATAACTTTTTCTAGTTTTTGTTTAGAGATACTTGGTTTTTCATTGTAGGACTTATTGTGCTCCAAAATGTCCCTTCTCTGGTTCTACAAAAACAGTGTTTAAAACTGCTAAATCAAAGGAACAGTTTAACTTTGTGAGTTGAATCCACATTTCACAAAGCAGGTTAACCAATAGATTATCTCTGGGTTTTATCATGGAATATTCTGTAGTTCACTATAGGCCTACTGGATTCCAAAGTGTCACTTTGCAGATTCTACAAAAAGAGTGTTTCCAAACACTGAATCAGAAGAAAATTTTAACACTGTTAGCTGAATAGAGACTTCACAAAGCAGTTTCACAGATAGCTTCTTTCTAGATTTTACTTGAGATATTCAGTTTTTTTCTTACTGCACTGTGAAATGTCCCTTAGCAGATGCTACAAAAAGAGTGTTTCCAAACCACTGAATCAAAGGTAAGTTTAACTTTGTGAACTGAATGCACACATCACAAAGCAGTTTTGCAGATGGCTTCTTTTCAGTTTCTGTCGTGGGACTTTTTGTTTTTTACTGTAGGTTTCACTTTTCTCTGAAAAGTCTCTTCATATATTCTACAAGAAGAGTGTTACCAACTTACTGAATCAAAAGAAAGGCTAAACTCTATGAGCTGAATCCACACATCACAAAGCAGTTTCACAGATAGCTTCTTACTAATTTTTATCACAGGCTATTCATTTTTTGACTATAGGCCTCAATGTCCTCAGATATGTCCATTAAAGATCCTGCAAAAAGAGTTTTTCCAAACTGCTGAATGAAAAGCAAGGTTTAATTTTGTGAACTGAGTGCATACATCACAAAGTGGACTCACAACTACCTTCCTTCTAATTTTTCTTGTGGGATAATTGGTTTTTCACTATAGAACTTACTGCACTCAGAAATGTCTCCACATATCCTACAAAAATAGTGTTTCCAAACTGCTGAATCAAAAGACCAGTTTAATTCTGTGAACTGAATGCACACTTCACAAAGCAGTTTCAAAGATGGCCCCTTTCTAGTTTTTTATCATGGGATATTCACTTTATCATTATGGGGCTCACTGTGCTCCAAAATGTCTCTGCATATTCTACAAAAAGAGGGTTTTCTAACTGGTGAATCAAAATAAGGTTTAAATCTGTGAGCAGAATGCAGAGGAAGCAGTTTCACAGAAAATCTCTTTCTAGTTTTTATCTAGGAATATTTTATTTCTCAATGTAGGTCTGATGGTGGCCTGAAATGTCCCTTCACAGATTCCACAAAAAAAGTGTTTCCAAACGGCAGAACCAAAAAAATGGTTTAACTTTTTAAACTGAATCCTCAAATAGCAAAATAGTTTCTCACATAGCTTCTTTCTAGATTTCATCATGAGATGTTCACTTTTTCACTGTAGGTCTAGTGGTCTAGAAGTGTGCCTGCACAGATTCTACACAAAGAGTATTTGCAAACTGCTAAATCAAAAGAATGGTTTAACCTTGTGAGCTGAATGGAGACTTGACAAACTTTTTCACAGACAGCTTCTTTCTATTTTTTATCATGGGATATTCAATTTTTCACTATAGACCTTACTGTGCTCTGAAAGGTTCCTTCACAGATTCTGCAAAAAGACTATTTCCAAACCACTGAATTAAAAATGGTTTAACTTTGTGAGCTGAATGCACCCCATCACAAAGTAGTTTTACAGATAGCTTCCTTTTAATTTTTGTTGTGGGATATTCAGTTTTTCACTATGGGCCTTACTGTGCTCTGAAGTATCCCTTTGCAGATTGTACCAAAACACTCTTTCCAAACTGCTGAATCAAAACAAGTTTTAACTCTGTGAGCTGTATACACACATCACAAGGCAGTTTCACAGATACCTTCTTTCTAGATTTTATTGTGGGATATTCTGTTTCTCTATAAACAAAATGGGATTCAAAATGTTCTTTGGCAGATGCTACAACAAGAGTTTCTCCAAACTGCTGAATGAAAAGAAAGGCTTAAATGTATGAGCTGAGTCCACACATAACAAAACAGCTTTACAGATACATTCTTTCTAGTTTTTTAGTGGGATATTCCATTTTCAATGTAAGATTCACTGCACTCTGAAATGTCCATTTGCAGATTTTACATAGAGTGTTTCCAACCTGCTGAAAAAAGGAAAGTTTTAACTCTAGGAGCCTAATCCACACAGCATAAAGCCATTTCACAGATAGCTTTCTTCTGTTTTTTTATCACAGGGCATTCAGTTTTCCACTAAAGCCCTCAATATCCCCTCATGGATTGCACAAAGAGAGTTTCCAAGCAGTTTCCAAGCTGTTGATTCAAAAGTATGTTTTAACACTTTGAGCTGAATTCATACATCATAGAGCAGTTTTATAGATAACCTCTTTCCAGTTTCTATTGTGGGATATTCAGTTTTTTAATATTGGCCTTACTCCAATCCAAAATGTGCCTTCACAGAATCTATAAAAAGAGTGTTTCTAAACTGCTGAATCAAAAGAAAGACTTAACTCTGTGTGCTGAATCCACACAAAACAAAGCAGTTTCACAGATAGCCTCTTTCTAGTTTTTAATGTGAGATGTTTTGTTCTTCACTATAGGTCTTAGTGCATTCCAAATTGTTCATTAGCACATTCTACAAAAAGAGTGTTTCCAAACTGCTGAATCCAAAGAAAGCTTTAACTCTGTGAGCTGAATCTGTATATCACAGAGCAGTTTCACAGGTAGCTTCTTTTTAGATTTCACATGGGCTCTTCTGTTTTTGCTGTATGCCTGGTAGGCTTTGAATTGTCCCTTCACAGATTCGACAAAACAGAGTTTCCAAACTACTGAATGAAAAAGAAAGTTTAAATCTGTGAGCTAAATGTAGAACTAAGAAAAAAGTTTCAGATATAGTTTCTTTTTAGTTATTCTCATGGAATATAGATTTTTCACTATAGGACTTACAGTGCTCCAAAATCTTCCTTAGCAGATTGTACAAAAAGAGTGTCTCCAACATGCCGGAAGTAAAGGGAGGTTTAATTCTATGAGTTGAATACATATCATCAATCAGTTTCACAAATAACTTCTTTCTAATATTCACATAAAGATATCTGATTTTCTACTATAGACCTTGCTGCCCTGTGAACTGTCCCCTCACAGATTCTTCAAAAGAGTGTTTCCAAACTGCTGAATGAAAGGAGTGGTTTAACGTTGTGAGCTGAATCCACACATCACAAAGAAGTGACTAATATAGCTTCTTTCAATATTTTATTGTGGCATATTCGATTTTTCTCTGTAGGTCTTACTGTGCTCCAAAATGTTCTTTAGCAGATTGTACAAAAATAGTGTTTCCAATATGCTGAATCAAAAATAAGGTTTAACTCTGTGAGCTGAATCAACAAATTGCAAAGCAGTTTCAGTTTCTGTTTAGTTTTTCTCATGGAATATTCGGTTTTTTACTGTATGCATTACTGTGATCTTAAATGTCCGTTCACATATTCTACATAAAGAGTTTCACACCTCCTGTATCAAACTAAAAATTTAACTCTGTGAGCTGAAACCATTCATTGCAAAGCAATTTCACAGATAGTTTCTTTTGAAATTTTATCATGAGATATTCTGTTTTTCTCTATAGGTGTAATGGGCTTCAAAATGTCCCTTTGCAGATTCTACAAGAAGAGTGTCTCCAACTTGCTGAATCAAAACAACAGTTTAACTCTGAGTTGTATCCACATATCACAAAGGAGTTTCACAGATAGCTTCTTTATACTTCTTATCAAAGGATATTCACTTTTTCACTATAAGCCTCAAGGTCCTTCAAAGTGTCCCTTTACAGATTCTACAATAAGAGTGTTTCCAAACTGCTGAAACAAAAGAAAAGTTTAACTCTGCAAGCTGAAAGGAGACAAAGCAGTTTCACAGAAAATGTGTTTCTTTGTTTCTAGGTATATTTGGTTTTTCACTATAGGCCTTACTGCTCTCCAAAATGACCCTTCGTATATTCTAAATGACCTTTTGTAGATTCTAAAATAGGAGTTTCTGATATGTGGAATCAAAATAAAGGTTTAGTCTGTGCTGAAGTCATATGTCACAAAGCAGTATCACAGATAGCTTCTTACAAGTTTTTATTGTGGGATATTTGGTTTTTCACCATAGGCCTTAAATGCGCTCCAAAATTTCCCTTCACAGATTCCACAAAAGGAGTGTTTCCAAACTGCTGAATTAAAAGAATGGTACAATCCTGTGAGCTGAACCCACACATCACAAAGCAGTTTCATGGATACCTCTATGCAGATTCTCCAAAAAGAGTGTTTTTAACCTGCTGAATCCAAAGAAAGGTTTAACTCGGTGACATGAATCCACACATGACAAAAGCAGTTTCACAGATAACTTCTTTCTAGTTTTTACCCGAGGATATTAGTTTTTACCCAATAGGACTTAGTGGGCTCTCAAAAATCCCTTCATAGATTCTCCAAAAAGAGTGTTTTTAATCTGCTGAATCCAAAGAAAGATTTAACTCTGTGAGATGAATCCACACATCACAAAGCTGTTACATAGATTCTTTCTAGTTTTTACCTGTGGAAATTCAGTTTCTCCTCATAGGCCTCAATGCGCTCACAAAAATCCCTTCACAGATTCTCCAAAAAGACTGTTTCCAAACTGCTCAATCAAAAGAAAAGTTTAACTCAGAAAGATGAATCCATACATCATAAAGCAGTTTCATAGAAAGCTTTTTTCTAGTTTTTGCCTGGGGATATTGGATTTATCCCCATATGCCTCAACGGGCTACCAAATGTGCCTTTGCAAATTTTCCAAAAAGATTGTTTCCAACATGTTGAATCAAAGAAAACGTCTAACCCTAAGAAGAATCAACAAATCACAAAGCAGTTTTACAGATAGCTTCTTTCTAGTTTTTACCTGGAAATATTTGGTTTTTCACATTGTCCTCAATGGGCTTCCAAACATCCCTTTGCAGATCCTCCATAAAGAGGGATTCAACCTGCTGAGTCAAAAAAGTGGTTTATATCTATGGGATGAATTCACACATCACAAAGCAATTTCATAGGTACCTTCTTTCTAGTTTTTACCTGGGAATATTTTGATATTCCCCTTAGGCTTCAATGGGCTCACAAATATTCCTTAGCAGAATCCCTAAAAAAGAGTGTTTCCATCCTGCTGAATCAAAGGAAACATTTAACTCTGTGAGATGAATCTACACCTCACAAAGGAGTCTCACAGACAGCTTTTTTCTTGTTTTTGACTGGGGATATTCAGTTTTTCCCCATATGATTCAATGGGCTCCCGAATATTCCATTGTAGATTCTCTAGAAAGATTGTCTTTTACCTGCTGAATCAAAAGAAAGGCTTACCTCTGTGAGATGAATCCAGGCATCACAAGGCAGTTTCCTTGATAGCTTTTTTTCTATTTTTTACCAGGGAATATTGTGTTTTTCCCCATAAGCTTCAATTGGTTCCCAATTGTCTCTTCTAAGATTCTCAAAAAGAGTGTGTCCAACTTGCTGATTCAAAAGAAACGTTTAACACTGAGAAATTAAGCACACATTACAAAGCAGTTATACTGATAGCTTCTTTCTGGTTTTTACCTGGGTATATTTGTTTTTCCTATGGGCCTCACTGGGCTTCCAAATTTTCTTTTACACATTCTCCAAAAAAAGTGTTTCCAACCTGCTGAATCAAAAGAAATGTCTAACTCTGTGAGATGACTCCACACATCACAAAGCAGTTTCACAGATATATTATTTCTAGGTTTGGGGAAAAATTGGGATTTTCCTTGCTCCCAAATGTCTTTTTGCAGATTCTCCAGAAAGAGGGTTTCCAACCTGCTGAATCCAAAGAAATGTTTAACTCTGTGAAATGAATCCACACAAAACAAAGCAGTTTCACAGAAACTTTCTTTCTAGTTTTTACCTAAGGATATGTGGGTTTTTTCTGCATGGGCCTCAAAGTTCTCTTAAGTGTCCCTTATCAGAATCTCCAAAAAGAGTGCTTCCAACCTGCTGCATCAAAAGAAAGTTTTAAACTGTGTGAGATGTATCCACACATCACAAAGCAGTTTTACAGATAGCTTCTTTCTAGTTTCTACCTGAGGATATTCAATTTTTTCCCTTAGGCCTCAAAAGTGTCCCAAATGCCCCTTTGCAGATTCTCCAAAAAGAGTGTTTTCAAACTGCTCTATCAAAAGAAATGTCTCACTCTGAGAGATGAATCCACTCCTCATCTGTGGAACAAGGCAGTTCCACAGAGAGCTTCTTTCTAGTTTTTACCCGGGGATATTCTGTTTTTCCCCATAGGTCTCAATGGCCTGTGAAATATCCCTTTGCATATCCTTCACAAAGAGTGTGTCCAATCTGCTGAATCAAAGAAATGTTTCACTCTCTGAGATGAATCCACACATCATAAATCTGTTTCACAGATAACTTCTTCTAGTTTTTACCTGCAGATATTCAGGTCTTCTCCATTGACCTCAATGGGCTTCCAAATGTCCCTTTGGAAATTTTCCAAAAAGAGTGTGTCCAACCTGCTGAATCAAAAGAAATGTTTAACTCTGTGAGATGAATCCAGACATCACAAAGCAGTTTCACAGATAACTTCTTTCTTGTTCTTTTCCTGGGGATATTCTGTTTTTCCCCATTGGCCTCAAAAGGCTCCAAAATGTTCCTTTGCAGATTCTCCAAAAAGAATATCTCCCACCTACTGAATCAAAGCAAAATTTAACACTGTGAGATGAATGCACACATTATAAAGCAATTTCATATGTAGACACTTTTTAGCTTATATCTGCAGATATTTGATTATTTCCCTTAAGCCTCAAAGGGTTCCCAAATGTCCACTCACAGACCTCCTGAAAGAGTGTTTTCAACCTGTGAAATTAAATAAATGTTTACCTCTGTGAGATGAATTCACACATCACAATGCAGTTTCATATATAGCTTCTTTCCAATTTTGATATGGGGATTTTTTTTTTTTTTTTACTCTAGGCCTCAATGGGCTCCCAAATGTCCCATCAGAGATTCTCCAAATACAGTGTTTTTTAACTGCTGAATCAAAAGAAAGGTTTAACTCTGTGAGATCAATCCACACACCACAAAGCAGTTTCACACACATTTTTTTTCCAATTTTTATCTGGGGATACTGTGTTTTTCACCTAGGCCTCAATGGGCTACCAAATGTCCCTTCACAGATTCTCCAAAAAGTTTGTTTCCAATCTTATGAATCAAAAGGAAGATTTTACTCTTTAGATGAATCCATGTATCATAAAGCAGTTTCACAGATAGCTTCTTTTCAGTTTTTTCTCTGAAGATGTTTGGTTTTTCCCCATAGGCCTCAAAAGGCTCCAAATTTTCCATTTACTGATTCTCCAAAAAGAATGTTTGCAACCTGCTGTATCAAAGTAAGATTTAATGCTGTGAGATGAATCTACACATCACAAAACAGTTTCACAGACAGCTTCTTTCTAATTTTTTTATTGGGGAATATTCATTTGGTCCCCACATGCCCAGATGAGCTTCCAAATATTCCATTGCACATTCCCCAAAAAGAGTGTTTCCAACCTGCTCAATCAAAAGAAACATTTAATTCTGTGAGATGAAACCACACATTACAAAGCAGTTATACAGATAGCTTCTTTTTAGTTTTTACCTGGTGATGTTCAGTTTATCCCCATGGGCCACAATGGTCTCTCAAATGTCCCTTTGCAGATTCTCCCAAAAGAGTTTTTCCAACCTGCTGGATCAGAAGAAATGTTTAATTCTTTGCAACAAATCCTAACTTCACAAAACGTCTTCACAGAAAGCTTCTTTCAAATTTTACCTGGAAATGTTTTTTTTTCCTTATAGGTCTGAAACGGCTACCAAATATTCCTTTGTAAATCCTCCAAACAGAGTGTTTCCAAACTCCTGAATCAAAGGAAACGTTTAACTCTGTGAGGTGAATCCACAAATTGCAAAGCTGTTATACAGATAGCTTCTTTCCAGTTTTTACCTGGATATATTCAGTTTTAATTTTGGGCTTCAACGGGCTCCCAAATGTCTCTGTGTATATTCTTCAAAAACACTGATTTCAACCTCCTGAATCAAAGAAAGGTTTAACTCTGTGAGATGAAGCCACACATCGAAAAGCAGTTTCACAGAGAGCTTTTTTCTAGTCTTTTACTGGAGGTACTCCTTGTTTCCACAGTGGTAACAAAAGGTTCTGAAATGTCCCTTCACTGATTCTCCAGAAAGAGTGTTTTCAACTGTTGAATCAAAAGAAAGGTTTAACTCTGTGAGATGAATCCACACATCATAAAGCAGTTTCAACGATAGCTTCTTTCTTTTTCTGGCAATATTCAGTTATTTTCCATAGGCCTCAATGGGCTCCCTAATGTCCCTTAGCATATTCTTCACAAAGAGAGTTTCCAATCTACTGAATCAATATAAAGTTTTAACTCTGTGATATGAATCCACATATCACAAAGCAGTTTCACAGATAGCTTCTTTCTAGTTTTTAACTGGGAACGTTTTTTATTGGTCTCAACTGGCTCCCAAATGTCCTTTTGAGATTCTACCAAAAAAGTGTTTCCAACCTGCTGAATAAAAGGAAACATTTTACTCTGTGAGATGAATCCAAAAACTACAAAGCTGTTATACATATAGCTTCTTTCTAGGTTTTACCTGGAGAGGTTGTGGTTTTCCCATTGGCCTCAATAGGCTCCCAAAATTTCTTTGCAGAATCCCCAAAAAGAGTGTTTCCAACGTGCTGAATCAAAAAAAAGTTTAACTCAGTGAGGTGAATGCACACTTCACAAAGCAGTTTCACAGATTACTTCTTTCTAGTTTTTATCTGGTGATATTTGCTTTTTCACCATAGTCCTCAATGACCTCCCAAATGTCCCTGTGCATATTCAAAAAACAGACTGTTTCCAATTTGATGAATGAAAAGAATAGCTTGTCTCTGTGAGATGAATCCACACATCACAAAGCAGTTACACAGATAGCATCTCTCTAGTTTTACCTGTGGATATTTTTTCCCATGTGCTTCATTGGACTCCCAAATGTTCCCCTGCAGATTCTTCAAAAAGAGTGTTTCCAACCTGCTGAATCAAAAGGAAGGTTTAGCTCTGTGAGATGAATCCACACATCACAAAGCAGTTTCACAGATAATTTCTTTCTAGTTTTTACCTGAGGATATTAAGTTTTTCTTCTTAGGCCTCAATGGGCTCCCAAATAACCTTTTGCAGATTGTCCAAAAAGAGTGTTTCCAATCTGCTGAATCAAAAGAAAGGTTTAAGCTTGTGAGGTGAACATCCACATCAAAAAGAAGTTTGACAGATTGCTTCTTTTTAGTTTTTACTTGGACATATTCATTTCTTTCACACAGCTGCAATGTTGTCCCAAATGTCCCTTTGCAGATTCTAGAAAAAGAGTGTTTCCAACCTGCTGATTCAAAAGAAACTTTTGTCTCTGTAAGATTAACTCACACATCACAGAGTAGTTTCACAAATAGATTCTCTGAAGTTTTCATCTGGATATATTCCATTTTTTCTTAGGCCTGAATGGGATCCAAAATATCCCTTCACAGGTATTCCAAAAAGAGTGATTGCAACCTGTGAAATGAAAAAAATGATTTAACTCTGGGAGATGAATGCACACATCCAAAAGCAGTTTCCCAGATAGCTTCTTTCTAGTTTTCCCCTAGGGAAATTCTGTTTTTCCCTTAGGCCACAATTGGCTCCCAAATGTCCCTTTGCAGATTTTCCAGAAAGAATGTCTCCAAACTGCTGAGACAAAAGAATGTTTTATCTCTGTGAGATCAAGCCACACATCACAAAGTAGTTTCTCATATAACTTCTTTCAAGATTTTATTGTGTGATATTCAATTTTTCTCTATAGGTCTTACTGTGCTCCAAAATGTTCCTTAGCAGATTGTACAAAAAGTGTGTTTCCAACCTGCTGTATCAAAATAAAGGTTTAACTCTGTAAGCTGAATCAACACATCACAATGCAGTTTCACAGTTTCTTTTTATTTTCATCATGGGATATTCGTTTTTTATTGTACACATTACTGTCTTCTGAAATGTCCCTTTGAATATTTTACAAAGAGTGCCTCACACATGCTGAATCAAAATAAAAATTTAACTCTGTGAGTTGAAACCATGAAATGCAAAGCAATTTCACAGATAGCTTCTTTTGAAATTTTATCATGAGATATTCTGTTTATCTCTATAAGCATAATGGGCTCCAAAATGTCCCTTTGCAGATTCTACAAAAAGAGTGTCTCCAACTTGCTGAATCAAAACAATGGTTTAACTCTGTGAATTGTATCCACATATCACAAAGAAGTTTCACACATAGTTTCTGTATACTTTTTATCACAGGATATTCAGTTTTTCACTATAGGTCTCAAGGTCCTTCAAAGTGTCCCTTTACAGATTCTATGATAAGATTGTTCCCAAACTGCTGAACCAAAAGAAAAGTTTAACTTTGTGAGCTGAATGGAGACAAAGCAGTTTCACAGAAAATGTATTTCTTTGTTTCTAGGTATATTTGGTTTTTCACTATAGGCCTTACTGCTCTTCAAAATGACCCTTCGTATATTCTAAATGACCCTTTGTAGATTCTAAAATAGGAGTGTTTCTGATCTGTGGAACCAAAATAAAAGTTTATACTGTGTATTGAAATCATACCTCACAAAGCAGTATCACAGATAGCTTCTTACAGGTTTTTATTGTGGGATATTTTGTTTTTAACCATAGGTCTTAATGCAGTCCAAAATGTCCCTTCACAAATTCTACAAAAGGAGTGTTTCCAAACTGCTGAATTAAAAGAATGGTATAACCCTGTGAGCTGAATCCACATATCACAAAGCAGTTTCACGGATACGTTCTTTCTCGTTTTAATTGGAGGATATACTGTTTTGTACCATCAGCCTCAATGGGCTCCCAAATGCCACTTTGTAGATTCTCCAAAAAGAGTGTTTCCAACATTCTACATGAATAGAAACGTTTAAATCTAAGAGGTGAATCTTCACATTACAAAGCAGTTTCACCAGTGGCTTCTTTCTTATTTTTATCTGGGCATGTTCAGTTTTTCCCTATAGGCCACAATGGGCTTACAAATGTCCCATAGCAGATCCTCCAAAAAAAGTGTTCCCAACCTGCTGAATCAATAGAAAATTTTAACTCTGTGAGATGAATCCACACATCACAAAGCAATTTCACAGTAGCTTCTTTCTAGTTTTTATAAGGGGATATTCTGTTTTTCTTTGTAGGCCTTAATGGGCACCCACATGTGAGATATTCCAAAAAGAGTGTTTCCAACCTGCTCAATAAGAAGAAAGTTTTAACTCTGTGGGATGAATCCACACATCACAATGCAGTTTCAAGATAGCTTGTTTCTAGTTTTTATCTGGAGATATTCTGTTTTTCCCCTTAGGCCTCAGTGGCTCCCAAATGTCCCTTTGCAAATTTTCCAGAAAGAGTGTTTCCAACAAGCTGAATCAGAAAAAAATTTAACTCTGTGAGATAAATCCACACATCACATAGCAGTTTCAAGGATCACTTCTGTCTAGTTTTTGTCTTGGGATATTCAGTTTTTCCCCATGGCCACAGTGGGCCCGCAAATGCCCTTTTGCACTTTCTTCAAAAAGAGTGTTTCCAACCTGCTGAAACAAAAGAAACGTTTCCCTCTGTGAGATAAATTCACATATCACAAAGCAGTTTCACAGAGATTCTTTCCAGTTTTTATCTCAGGTTTTTGACTTTTCCCCATAGGCATGAATGGGATCCCAAATGTCGCATAGTGGATTCCTCAAAATGTGTTTTTCCAAACTGCTGAATCAAAAGAAATTTTTAACCCTGTGAGATTAATTCAAACATCACACAGCAGTTTCATGGAGAACTTCTTTCTAGTTTTTCTGGAGATATTCTGATTTTCCCTTTAGGCCTCAATGGACTGCCAAATGTCCATTTTTCAGATTCTCCACAAAGAGCGTTTCAAAAATGCTGAATCCACATAAAGCTTTAACTTTGTGAGTTGAATACACACATCACAAAGTAGTTACACAGGTAGCTTCTTTATTGTTTTTATCTAGGGATATTCAGTTTTTCCCAAAAGGCCTCAGTAGGCTTACAAAAGTCCCTTTGTAGATTCTCCAGTGAGATTGTTTCCAACATGCTGAACCATGAGCATGAAATATTCTTCCATTTGTTTGTGTCCTGTTTCATTTATTTGAGCAGCGCTTTGTTGTTCTCCTTGAAAAGGTCCTTCACATCCTTGTAAGTTGGATTCCTAGGTATTTTGTCCTCTTTGAAGCAATTGTGAATGGGAGTTAACTCATGATATGCCTCTGTTTGTCTGTTATAGGTGTATAGGAATGCTTGTGATTTTTGCCCATTGATTTTGTATCCTGAGACTTTGCTGAAGTTGCTTTTCAGCTTAAGGGGAGATTTTGGGATGAGACAATGGAGTTTTGTAAGTATACAATCATGTGATCTGCAAACAGGG
Organism: Pongo abelii; assembly: GCF_028885655.2. Lineage (NCBI taxonomy): Eukaryota > Metazoa > Chordata > Mammalia > Primates > Hominidae > Pongo > Pongo abelii. Next base: position 53,669,933 of record NC_072009.2, read on the forward strand.
ACAATTTGACTTCCTCTTTTCCTATTTTAATATCCTTTATTTGTTTCTCCTGCCTGATTGTCCTGGACAGAACTTCCAACACTATGCTGAACAGGAGTGGTAAGAGGGCATCCCTGTCTTGTGCCAATTTTCAAAGCAAATGCTCCAGTTTTTGCCCATTAAATATGATATTAGCTGTGGGTTTTTGATAAATAGCTCTTATTATTTTGAGATACATCCCATCAATATCTAGTTTATTGAGAGTTTTTAGCATGAAATGCTGTTGAAATTTGTCAGAGGTCTCTTCTGCATATATTGAGACAATCATGTGGTTTTTGTCTTTGGTTCTGATTATAGGATGATTATGTTTATTGATTTGGATATGTTGAACCAGCCTTGCATCCCAGGGATGAAGCCCACTGGATTGTAGTGGATAAGCTTTTTGATGTGCTGCTGTATTCAGTTTTCCAGTGTTTTATTGAGGATTATTGCTTCAATGTTCATCAGGGATATTGGTCTATAATTCTCTTTTTTTGTTGTGTCTCTGCCAGGCTTTGGTATCAGCATGATGCTGGCCTCATAAAATAAGTTAGGGAGGATTCCCTCTTTTCTATTGATTGGAATAGTTTCACGAGGAATGGTGTCAGCTCCTGTTTGTACCTCTGGGAGATTTCAGCTGTGAATCCGTCTGGTCCTGGACTTTTTTTGGTTGGTAGGCTACTAATTATTACCTCCATTTCAGAGCCTGTTATTGGTCTATTCAAGGATTCAACATCTCCCTGGTTTAGCCTTGGGAAGGTGTATTTCATCTATTTGTTTCTTCCCTCTTTTATTCTTTATTAGCCTTGCCAATGGTCTATCAATTTTGTTGATCTTTCCAAAATACCAGCTCCTGGATTCATTTATTTTTTGAAGGGTTTTTTTAATTTCTCTATCTCATTCAGTTGTGCTCTGATCTGAATTATTTCTCATCTTCTGCTAGCTTTTGAATGTGTTTGTTCTTGATTCTCTATTTCTTTTAATTGCGATGTTAGGCTGTCGATTTTAGATCTTTTCTGCTTTCTCTTGTGGGCATTTGGTGCCATGAATTTCCTTCTACACACTACGTTAAATGTGTTCCAGAGATTTTGTTATGTTTGTCTTTGTTCTCATTGGTTTCAAAGAACAACTTTATTTCTGCCTCCATTTCGTTATTGCCCAGTGGTCACTCAGGAGCAAGTTGTTCAGTTTCCATGCAGTTGTGTGGTTTTGAGTAAGTTTCTTAACCCTGAGTTCCAATCTGATTGCACTGTCGTCTGAGAGACAGTTTGTTATAATATTTGTTCTTTTACTTTTGCTGAGGATGCTTTACTTCCAACTATGTGGTCAATTTTGGAAAAAGTGTGATGTGGTGCTGAGAAGAATGTATGTTATGTTGGTTTGTGGTGGAGAGTTCTGTAGATGTCCATTAGGTCCACTTGGTCCACAACTGAGTTCAAGTACTGGTTAACCTTGTTAAATTTCTGTCTTGTTGATCTCTCTAATGCTGACAGTGGGGTGTTAAAGACTCCCATTATTGTTGTATGGGATTCTAAGTCTCTTTGTGGGTTTCTAAGAACTTGCCTTACAAATCTGGGTGCTTCTTTATCGAGTGCATATATATTTAGGATAGTTCGCTCTTCTTGTTGAATTGATCTCTATACCATTATGTAATGGCCTTCTTTGTCTCTTTTGATCTTTGTTAGTTTAAAGCCTGTTTTATCAGAGATTAGGATTGCAAACCCTGCTTTTCTTGTTGTTGTTTGTTTTCCAGTTGCTTGGTAGGTCTTCTTCCATCCCTTTATTTTGAGCCAATGTGTGTCTCTACATAGAAGATGGGTCTTCTCAATACAGAACACTGATGGGCCTTGACACTTTATCCAATTTGCCAGTCTGTCTTTTAATTGGGGCATTTAGCCCACTTATGTTGAAGGTTAATACTGTTATATATGAATTTGATCCTGTCATTAATATGTTAGGTGGTTATTTTGCTCGTTAGTTGATGTAATTTCTTCCTAGCATTGATGGTCTTTACACTTTGGCATGTTTTTGCAGTGGCTCTTACCGATTTTTCTTTTCCATGTTTAGTGCTTCCTTCACGAGCTCCTGTAAGGCAGGACTGGTGGTGACAAAACCTCTCAGCATTTGCTTGTCTGCAAAGGATTGTATTTCTCCTTCACTTATGAAGCTTAGTTTTGCTGGATATGAAATTCTGGGTTGAAAATTATTTTCATTAGGAAAGCTGAATATAGGCCTCACTCTCTTTGGCTTGTAGAGTTTCTTCTGAGAGATCTACTGTTAGTCTGATGGACTTCCCTTTGTGGGAATTCCAGCCTTTCTCTCTGGCTTCCTTTAACATTTTTTCCTTCATTTCAACCTTGGTGAATCTGACAATTATGTTTCTTGTGTTTGCTCTTCTTGAGGAGTATCTTTGTGGTATTCTCTGTATTTCCTGAATTTGAATGTTGGCCTGCCTTGCTAAGTTGGGGAAGTTCTCCGGGATAATATCATGCGGAGTGTTTTCCAACTTGGTTCCATTCTCTCTGTCACATTCAGGTACACAAATCAGATGTAGATTTGGTCTTTTCTCACAGTCCCATATTTCTTAGAGGATTTGTTAGTTTATTTTTACTCTTTTTTCTCTAAAATTGTCTTCTTGCTTCATTTCATTCATTTGATCTTCAATCACTGATACCCTTTCTTCCACTTGATCGAATTAGCTACTGAAGCTTCTACATGCATCACTTAGTACTCATGCCATGGTTTTCAGTTCCATAAGGTCATTTAAGGTCTTCTCTATGCTGTTTATCCTAGCTAATCCATCGTCTAATCTTTATTCCCCAAGTTTTTAGCTTCTTTGTCATGGGTTCAAACATCCTTCTTTAGCTCAGAGAAGTTTGTTATTATCCATCTTCTGAACCCTACTTCTGTCATCTCATCAAAGTCATTCTCCCTCCAGCTTTGTTCTGTTGCTGAGGAGAAGCTTGTTTTCCTTTGAATGAGAAAAGATGCTCTGATTTTTAGAATTTTCAGGTTTTCTGCTCTGGTTTCTCCCCATCTTTGTGGTTTTATCTACGTTTGGTCTTTGATGATGGTGACCTACAGATGGGGCTTTGGCATGGATGTTCTTTTTGTTGATGTTGTTGCTATTCTTTCTGTTTATTAGTTTTCTTTCTAAAAGTAAGGGCTCTCAGTTTCACCTCCATTAACCTTTGTTGGAGGTCCACTCCAGACCCTGTTTGCTTCGGTATCTCCAACGGAGGCTGCAGAACAGCAAATACTGCACAACAGGAAATGTTGCTGCCTGATCCTTCATCTGGAAGCTTCATCTGAGAGGTGCACCAAGCTGTATGAGGTATCAGTCAGCCCCTACTGGGAGGTGTCTCCCAGTTAGTCTACTTGGGGTTCAAGGACCCACTTGAAGAGCTAGTCTGTCCATACTCAGATCTCAAACTGCATGCTGGAAGAACGACTACACTCTTCAAAGCTGCCACACAGGTACTTTTATGTCTGCAGAAGATTCTACTGCCTTTTGTTCAGCTATACCCTGCCCCCAGAGGTGCAGTCTACAGTAGCAACAGGCCTCATTGAGCTGTGATGGGCTCCACCAAATTTGAATTTCCCAGCTGCTTTGTTTAGCTACTTAAGCCTCAGACATGGTGGACGCCCCTCCTCCAGGATTGCAGTTGCCTTGCAGCTCAATCTTGGACTGCTGTGCTAGCAGTGAGCAAGGCTCTGTGGATGTGGGACCCTCTGAGCCAGGCATGGAATATAATCTTCTTGTATGCCATTTGCTAACACTGTGGAAAAGTGCAGTATTAAGATAGGAGTGTCCTGATTTTCCAGGTACCATCCACCATGTCTTCCCTTGGCTAGGAAAGAGAATTTCCCAACCCCCTTCCTTCCTGGGTGAGGCAATGTCCCAGCCTGCTTCAGCTCACACTCCATGGGCTGCATCCACTGTCCAACAAGTCCCAGAGAGATGAACCCACTACCTCAGTTGGAAATGCAGATATCACCTGTCTTCTGTGTCACTCTGGGAACTGTAGGCTGTTCCTATTCGGCCATCTTGGATCAGTCCCTCAAGTCTTTCTAGTTTTTAAATGGAGATATTTGGTTTTTCCCCATATGCCTCAATGGGCCCCCAAGTGTTTTATTGCAGATTGTCCTAAAAGAGTGTTTTCAGGCTAGTGAATCAACAGAAAGATTTAACTCTGTGAAATGAATCCAAATGTCACAAAGCAATTTCACAAATAGCTTCTTACTAGGTTTTATCTCTTGAAATTATGTTTTTCCACATAAAACTCAAAGGGCACTCAAATGTGTCTTTGCAGATTCTCCAAAAAAAGTCTTTCCAATCTGCGGCACAAAAAGAAAATTTTAAATATGTGACATGAATCCACATATCACAAAGCAGTTTCACAGATAGCTTCTTCATAGTTTTCACCTGGGGATATTCAGTTTCTCCCCAAGTACTCAATGGGCTCAAAAATTCCCTTTGGACATCATTTAAAAGGAGAGTTTCCAAACCACTGAATCAAAAGAAAGGTGTAACTCTTTGAGATGAATCCAAATATTACAAAGAAGTTTCACAGAAAGCTTGTTTCTGGTTTCTATCTGGGGATACTTTGTTTTTCACCACACACTTCAGTGAGCTCAATATATGCCTTTGCAGATTCCACAGAGTGTTTACAACATGCTGAATGAAAAAAAGGTTTAACTCTGTTACATGAATCTGCACATCAGAAAGTAGTTTCACAGAGAGATTCTAGTTTTTATCTGAAGATATTTGGTTATTTTCCCATAGGCCTCAATGGCCTCTCAAATGTCTTCATGCAGATTCTCCAAAAATAGTGTTTCTAACTTCTCCATCAAAAGACAGTTTTAACCTGTGAGATGAATCCCCATATCAAAAAGCAGTTTCACAGGTAGCTACTTTCTAGTTTTTATCTGGAGATATTCAGTTTTCCCTCATAGGCCTCAATGTGCTCTCAGATGTTTCATTACAGATTCTCCAAAAAGAGTGTTTCCAACCTGCTGAATCAAAAGAAAGTTTTATATCTGTAAGATGAATCCACACATCAGAAAACAGTTTCATAGATAGCTTCCTTCTAGTTTTTACCTGTGAATATACAGTTTTTCCCCATAGATTTCAATGGGCTCCAAAATGTTCCTTCACAGATCACTTTCCTGGCATGGTAATCCAAAATGGCCTTTTGAACCGTGTCTTGCAAATGGGTGACAAAATCTGGATAAGGCTCCCTTGAAACCTGTTGAACTGAGATAAAATGCGGGTAAATAGTACCAGGGTCATGAATTTTTTCCCTGGCTCTTAGGCATATAGTTCTGAGCTGATGAAAGTTTTCAACACCCATTATCATTGCTTGATTTTCAGTACTTCATGTCTGTCCAATTCCAAGCAACTGATCAGATGTGATATTAATGGGAGGTTAGGCTTGAGCATTTCTGCGTGTCTGATTTGTTGCTTGATCCATCCACTAGGTTTTAAATTACAGAAATTGAGAGGAGAACAAGGTGGATCAGGTTAATGACTCCTAATCTATAAGTATTAAGTGTTGGTTATAAGCCACAGATTGTAATAAGGAATGAACATAAGGAGAATTTGGTCCATATTGTCCAATTGCTTGCTTTAAGTCTTTTAATATTTTAAAATAAAATAGCTCCCAGTCTGCTTCATCATGTTCTCTGGACTTCTCAGCTGGCAAAATATTTAATGAAAACTGCCAAACATCCAAATACCCCATTTCTCCTGTTGGGAGAATGGATGCCTGCATTATCCCTGAGCCATCATTAGTATTTGGGGTGGCTCACAACATTCCTTTACCATAATTAGCAGGTGTACAAGCTTGGGTCATTCCCTCACTGTAATTGGCTGTTGGGTAAGCCTGAAGCTTTCCTTCACCATAGTTAATGGAGGAACATGAAACAGGAGTGGCAAGCCACATCTCAGTCTCCCTTTCCAGAAATTCATAAGGCTCAGGCAGGGGTGACCATTCCAGGCCTTCCCCTAAAGGCACAGTAGGTGGCACTGTTTCTGCAGTAGATGGAACTGATCCTTTCATAAGTTTCAGGAAGTTAGCATATATAGTTTCCCATTTCTCCCCCTTTTTAAACCTAGACTGTGATGGTTCACTTTGCTGATCATCAGACTTCTGATTATTAAAATTTTCTATGTCATCCTGAAACTCCTACTCCTTCCACTTCAGTGAGGAAGCACTTCAGTGCTCTTTTAATTGCCAACCACCCAGACCAAGAGGAGAAAGGAATATTGTGGCTCTCTTGTTGTGCTCATTTTAAGTCTGATCTGACCTTATACCAATCTTTTACATTCTTTTTTCCACATTCCAGGAACCAAGGAGAATACTCTCCTATGAGATGGAACAAAGATGTGAGGTTTTGGATACTCACAATTGCCCCACTGCAGCACAATGACTGCAGCACCAGCCTTAAGTAATTAGCAAACTTACTTTCAGCCTGACCCATATTTTCCTGTGGTTACCATGGAATTCTCCATAAAGACTGAAGTGAAAACTTACGTGGGTGTCCTTTGTCAGTCATGCTCCACTTTCCATACTCTGGCATATCTTCACTGGATTATTTGTAGAGATTATCGGGAGACCCATGTTGGGTGCCAGATGTTGGGGAATCCAACCCCACACCACCCAGCAGGTACCTCGTCTCTGGTGGAGAAAAAAGGAGTTAGAAAGAGACAGCATAAGTGTTTAAAAGGTGGGTCTAGGGGACTGGAGCATTGAAGGCTTGCTCACAGCCCAAAGTTCTCAGGCTCCACCCAATTTATTGGTATACAGGCTCTTTGTTCTTACAGTAGATGGGAAGGGGAGGAAGGAATGAGGAAAAGGATTAATCAGTGAAGGAGAGCTTGTGAGTCATTCCATAAAATTTATAGCACTGGTGATTTATGTGAATTTCCTTGAGGAGAGGCGTGTGTCTAAACTACTTAAGACTTTTAACTTATTGGGACTGAAGCAGGTGGTAGCAGTTTTTAGGGGAAGCTAAAATGTTTGACTATACTCCACGGTTTCAATGGAGTATTATCACCCTGAGAAAACTGTGGAATGCTGCTGAGTGGTTATGCTCTTGGGGCATAAAATCCTGAAGGCAATAAGGAGACTTTTCTTCTCAGAGGCCACCTATGGCTTTCAATGTATGTCCCATACAGGGGAGATCAACACAAGTGGCACCCTAGAAACTCTCTTTCCCACATTTCCAACCAGATAAATCAAAAGAAAGGTTTAACTTTGTGAGGTGAATCCACACATCACAAAGCAATTTCACAGACACTTTCTTTCTAATGTTTTGCTGGGGATATTGGGTTTTTCCACATGGGCCTGAATGGACTCCCAAATATCCCTATTCAAATTCTCCAAAAAGAGTGTTTTTAACCTGCTGAATCCAAAGAAAGGTTTAACTCAGTGAGATGAATCCACACGTGACAAAAGCAGTTTCACAGATAGCTTCTTTCTAGGTTTTACCTGAGGATACTAGTTTTTTACCCAATAGGCCTTAATGGGCTGTCAAAAATCCCTTCATAGATTCTCCAAAAAGAGTGTTTTTAATCTGCTCAATCCAAAGAAAGATTTAACTCTGTGAGATGAATCCACACATCACAAAGCTGTTACACAGATTCTTTCTAGTTTTTACCTGTGAAAATTCAGTTTCTCCAAATGGACCTCAATGGGTTCCCAAAAATCCCTTCACAGTTTCTCCAAAAAGAGTGTTCCCAACCTGCTGAATCAAAAGAAAGGTTTAATTCAGAAAGATGAATCCACACATCATAAACTAGTTTCATAGAAAGTTTTTTTCTAGTTTTTACCTGGGGATATTGGGTTTTTCTCCATATGCCTCAATCGGCTCCCAAATGTGCCTTTGCAAATTTTCCAAAAAGATTGTTTCCAACATGTTGAATCAAAGAAAACATCTAACTCTGAGAAGAATCAACAAACCACAAAGTAGTTTTACAGATAGCTTCTTTCTAGTTTTTACCTGGCAATATTTGGTTTTTCACATTGTCCTCAATGGGCTTCCAAACGTCCGTTTGGAGATCCTCCACAAAGAGTGTTTTAAACTGCTGTGTCAAAAAAGAGGTTTATCTCTAAGAGATGGGACCACACACCACAAAGTAGTTTCACAGATACCTTCTTTCTAGTTTTTACCTGGGAATATTTAGTTTCCCCATAGGCTTCAATGGGTTCACAAATATCCCTTAGCAGAATCTCTAAAAAAGAGTGTTTCCATCCTGCTGAATCAAAAGAAACATTTAACTCTTTGAGATGGATCTACCCATCACAAAGGAGTTTCACAGACAGCTTTTTTCTTGTCTTTACCTGGAGATATTAAGTTTTTCCATATGGGCCTCAGTCGTCTCCCAAATATCCCTTTGCATATACTCCAAAAAGAGATTTTCTTTTTCTTTTCTTTTTTTTTTTTTTTGGAGGTGGAGTCTTGTTCTGTCACCCAGGCGAGAGTGAAGTGTTGCAATTTCCCAATCACTGCAAGCTCCACCACGCAGGTACATGCTGTTCTTCTGCCTCAGCCTCCCAAGTAGCTGGGACTAAGGCACCCACCACCATGCCTGGATAACTTTTTTTTGTATTTTTAGTAGATATGGGGTTTCACCATGTTAGCCAGGACCGTCTCAAACTCCTGACCTTGTGATGCACCCACCTCAGCCTCCCAAAGTCCTGAGATTAGAGGCATGAGCCACCCCACCTGGCTGAGATTTTCTAACTTGATGAATCAAAAGAAAGGATTAATTCTGAGATGAATCCACAAATCACAAAGCAGTTTCACACATAGATTCTTTCAAGTTTTTACCTGAGAATATTCTGACTTTCCCCATGATCTTTTAAGGGATCTAAAATGTCCCTTCACAGACTTTCCAAAAAAAAAAAAAAAGTGTTTTCAACCTGTTGAATCAAAAGAAAGTATTAACTCTGTGAGAAGAATCTGCAAGCCACAAAGCAGTTTCACAGATAGTTTCTTTCTAGTTTTGAATCATGGGATATTCCATTTTACCCCATTGGCCTCAATGAACTTCCAAATGTCCCTTCACAGATCCTCCAAAAATAGTGTCTCCAACCTGCTGAATCAAAAGAAAGTTTTAACCCTGGGCTGTTTGACAGACAGCTTGTTTTTAGTTTCTACCTGGGTACATTCCGTTTTCCACATGGTCCCCTAGTCTCCTAAATTTAACTTTACAGATTCCCCAAAAAGAGTGTTTCCAGCCTGCTGAATCAAAAGAAAGTTTTAACTCTGTTAGATGACTCTGCACATCACAAAGCAGTTTCACAGATACATTCCTTCGAGTTTTTCCTGGTGATATTTGATTTTTCCCCATGGGCCTCAATGAGCTTCTAAATATCCCTTCCTAGATTCTCCAAAAAGAGTGTTTCCAACCTGCTGAATCAAAAGAAAGGTTTAACTCTGTGACATGAATCCACACATCATGAAGTCATTTCTCATACATCTTCTTTCCAATTTTTATCTGTGATATTCTCTTTTTCCTCTAGACCTCAATGGGGTCCCAAATGTCCCTAAGCAGATATTCCAAAAAGAGTGTTTCCAACCTGCTGAATAGAAAGGACATTTTACTTCTGTTACATGAATCCACACATCACAGAGTAGTTTTACACATAACTTCTTCCTAGTATTTACCTGGGGATATTCAGTTTTTCCCCATATGATTCAATGGTCTCCAAAATGTTCCATTGTAGATTCTCCAGAAAGAGTGTTTTTTACCTGTTGAATCAATAGAAAGGTTTATCTCTGTGAGATGAATCCACACATCACAAAGCAGGTTCTTGATAGCTTTTTTCTAGTTTTTACCTGGGGATATTGAGCTTTTCCCCATAATCTTCAATAGGTTCCCAAATGTCTCTTCTCAGATCCTCAAAAAGAGTATTTCCAACTTGCTGAATCAAAAGAAACGTTTAAAACTGAAATGAAGCATACATCACAAATCAGTTATACCAATAGCTTCTTTCTAGTTTTTACCTCAGTATATTTGTTTTTTCCCCATGGGCCTCAATGGGATTACAAAATTTTCCTTTATACATTCGCCAAAAAAAAAGTGTTTCCAGCATGCTGAATCAAAAGAAACGTCTAACTCTGTGAGATGACTCCACACATCACAAAGCAGTTTCATAGATATATTATTTCTAGGTTTGGGGAAAAATTGGCATTTTCGTTATAGGTCTCAATGGGCTCCCAAATATCTTTTTGCAGATTCTCCAGAAAGAGGGTTTCCAACCTGCTGAATCCAAAGAAATGTTTAACTCTGTGAAATGAATCCACACAAAACAAAGCAGTTTCACAGATACTTTCTTGCCAGTTTTTACCTAAGGATATATGGTTTTTTTCTGCATGGGCCTCAAATGTCTCTTAAATTTCCCTTATCAGAATCTCCAAAAAAAGTGCCTCCATCCTGCTGCATCAAAAGAAAGGTTTAAACTCTGTGAGATGTATCCACACATCACAAAGCAGTTTTACAGATAGCCTCTTTCTAGTTTCTACCTGAGGGTATTCAATTTTTTCCCTTAGGCCTCAAAAGTGTCCCAAATGCCCCTTTGCAGATTCTCCAAAAAGAGTGTTTCCAAACTACTGTATCAAAAGAAATGTTTCACTCTGAGAGATGAATCCATTCCTCATATGTGGAACAAGGCAGTTCCACAGGGAGCTTCTTTCTAGTTTTTACCTGGGGATATTCTCTTTTTCCCCATAAGTCTCAATGGCCTGTGAAATGTCCCTTTGCATATTCTTCACAAAGAGGGTGTCCAATCTGCTGAATCAAAAGAAACGTTTCACTCTGTGAGATGAATCCACACATCATAAAGCAGTTTCACAGATAACTTCTTTCTAGTTTTTACCTGCAGATATTCAGGTCTTCCCCATTGGCCTCAATAGGCTTCCAAATGTCTCTTTGAAAATTTTCCAAAAAGAGTGTGTCCAACCTGCTGAATCAAAAGAATTGTTTAACTCTGTGAGATGAATCCAGACATCACAAAGCAGTTTCACAGATAGCTTCTTTCTAGTTTTTTCCTGGGGATATTCTGTTTTTCCCCATTGGACTCAAAAGGCTCCAAAATGTTCCTTTGCAGATTCTTCAAAAAGAATGTTTCCCACCTACTGAATCAAAGCAAAATTTAACACTGTGAGATGAATCCACACATCATAATGCAATTTCATAGGTAGACTCTTTCTAGCTTATATCTGCAGATATTTGATTAATTCCCTTAAGCCTCAAAGGGTTCCCAAATATCCCATCACAGATCTCTTGAAGGAGTGTTTTCAACCTGCTGAATTAAAAGGAAGGTTTACCTCTGTGAGATGAATCCACACATCAAAACACAGTTTGATACATAGCTTCTTTTCAATTTTGATACGGGGATATTCTGTTTTTACTCTAGGCCTCAATGGGCTCCGAAATGTCCCATCACAGATTCTCCAAATACAGTGTTTTTTAACTGCTGAATCAAAAGAAAGGTTTAACTCTGTGAGATGAATCCATACATCACAAAGTAGTTTCATAGATAGTTTCTTTCTAGTTTTTATCTTGGGATACCCCATTTTCCTCCATAGGTTTCAAAGGACACCAAAATGTACCTTCACAGATTCTTCAAAAAGAATGTTTTCAACCTGATGAATCAAAGAAAGGTTTAACTCTGTGAGATGAATCCAAACATCACAAAATAGTTTCAAAGATACCATCTTTCTAACTTTTATCTGGGAATATTCAGTTTTTCTTCATAGGCCTCAAAGGACTCCCAAATGTCGCTTCACAGATTCTACAAAAAGAGTGTTTTCAGCCTGCTAGATTGAAAGAACTGTTTAACTCTATGAGATTAATCCACACATCACCAAGTAGTTTCACAGATAGCTTCTTTCTAGTTTTCATCTGGGGATATTTTTTTCTTTTCAAAAGACCTCAATGGGCTCCCAAATGTCCCTTTGCAGATTCTCCAAAAAGAGTGTTTACAACCTGCTGAATCAACAGGGAGGTTTAATTCTTTGAGATGAATTTACACATCCCAAATCAGTTTCACAGATAGCTTCTTTCCAGTTTTCATCCAGGGATATTTTGTTTTTCACCATAGACCTCATGAGCTACAAAATGTTCCTTCACAGATTCTGTTAAACAAGTGTTTCCCAACTGCTGAATGAAAAGAAAGTTTTAACTCTGTGAGATGAATCCACACATCACAAAGACATTTCACAGATAGTTTCTTTCTAGTTTTTGTTTGTGGATATTCTGTAGTTCATTATAGGCCTCAGAGGACTCCCAAATATCTCTTCGCAGATTCTCCAAAAGTTTTCCAAACTGTTGGATCAAAGAAATGGTTTCACTCTGTGAGATGAACCCACACATCACAAAGCAGTTTCACAGATAGTTTCTTTCTAGGTTTTATGTGGGGATATTAGGTTTTTCACCATAGGACTCTATGGGCTCCCAAATGTCCCTTTGCAGATTCTACAATTAGAGTGTTTCCAACCTGCTGAATCAAAAGAAAGGTTGAACTCTATCAAATGAATCCATGCATCCAAAGTCAGTTTCAAAAATAGCTTCTTTAAGTTTTTATTTTGGGATATTTGAATATTTTCCATAGGCCACAAGGGGCTCCCAAATGTCCCTTTGCCACTGGGAATTGCTACTGCAAATAAAGGAAAGAATAGTAAGGAGACAGCTAGTTCTTTCAGGCAAGGATCTGCCAGTCAAAGCAGAAGATGAAAAATAAGTTTTAGAAAAAGCATGGAAAAATCACAACTAGACATAAAAAGAAAGCGTGATAGTTGAAGTGATAACCAGTGATGCTAGTCCCCGTAAGTCAAAATTATTGCATCTCTAATGAACGATACTGTGACCTACCCTTTTAGAAAAATTTGTGGTGAGGAAAAAAGGATAAAAAGTAATGCCACAACACCAAGAATGTTCATTTTGACAATGAAAATAGATGTTATATTCGTATGTCCCAGTCAACTTTGACTAATTCACATACATATGTGTATGTATATACACACACACATATATGTATTAGATACTGTGTTACATCATTTCTGGGTGTCCAAGACAGACAGACAAGAAAACTAATTTGATAGATAAGAAGCAACTCCTGGAAGGAGTGATGTCTGTGTTGTAGGAGTCTTAAGTAGGCAAATGGGGGAGAGACTTTTATCTCCAAGAAATAAAAAAAATGGGACTCAAGTTACCAGATGGAAAACGGCAAGTCTGAAAGTGGAGCTGTCTGAATCTCTCACTGTGGTGAAACAGAAGGACATGAAGCTGAAACAAAAACAAATATCAGGTCTGGAAGGGATTTATTTAGCCATGCTGAGGATCTGGACTCAGAATCTAAAAGGTATTAAATCCTGACAAAAGCAATTAAATCTGACTTTGTATGGAGAATGAAACCAATGTAATGAAAATCTGCATTAGAGGTGGGGTTTGGTGGCTCAAGCTTGTAATCTCAGCACTTTTGGGGGCCATGGTGGGTGGATCACATGCAGCCAGGAGTTCAAGACCATCCTGGCCACAATGTTGAAACCCCATTTCTACTAAAAATATAAAAATTAGCCCAGCGTGGTGGGCATATATAATTTTACCTGCTCAAAGGTTGAGGCACAAGAATTGCTTGAACCCAGAGGTTGAGGTTGCAGTGAGCTGAAATAATGCCACTGCTCTCCATCTGGGGTAACACAGGGAGAAGTTCTCAGAGAAAAAAAAAAAAAGGTAAAGAAATGTGCATTAGAAAACATGAAAAGTGGACTCTAGCAGGAGGTAATGAAAGTCACAAGCATGTTGGAATGCTTTGATATAAGATCAAATGTTGTTCTGTTAATTCCAGCTGTAAAATTCCACCATGTGCTGACAGTGATGCAATCCAAGAGCGTAATATGATGTAAATCTTATTATTCAAGTGATGACACAAATAATTGTGATCATGGACACTGAGCTCACTACGTATGAATTGCAATGAAGAAAATCTTTGCCAACTAAAATCTAAAGTTAAAACAACTGAGGAAATGTAACTGAGAAAATACTGAAGTATATAGTGTGTGTTAACCTTTCTCTAAATGTTCTCTGTATGTGTGTCTGTGTGTGTTTATGTGAGCATCTATTCCCTTTGTGCCATCCAAATTTATGCCCTATTTGATTTATGCCAGACTACCTGAGAAGTCACTTACTACTTTTTCCTAACTGCAGTTGTTTCCTTTCCCTTGCCTACTCTCATGGTTTTGTATGTCCTCTCCAAATTTCACATTGAAATTCTGTGTTCATTGTGATAATGTTGGGAGGTAGGACTTTTGAGAGTTGATTAGCCATGTGTTTAACCTCATGACTGAATTGATGGTGTTATCTGGAGAACAAATTAGTTATTTCGTGAGTGAGCTTTGATGAAGGATGAGTTTGGTCCCGATTTTCTGTTCATCTCATGCCCTTCACCAGATAAGGTCCACCTGCATGTTGTAACATAGAAAGAAGATCTCATGAGATGCAGCCCCTTGACTTCCCCACCTCCAGAACCATGAGCAAAATAAGCCTTTCTACAAATTACCCAGGCAGTGGTACCATGTTGTTTCAGCAGCAAGTGGACCCAAATACCTTATTATTTTTTCCTCTTTAAAGAACTAAACTACTTAACTTACAAAGGAGCACATCAAATTTCCTTACAAATAATCAAAAAGCCCACATATATTTTTATAGGAAGTAGTACAATAGCCTGACACAGAAAGAAAACACCATTTTACTTTTAACTATACTTTGAGAAATAAAAAGCAAACATATAAGTTGACATGCAGTTTTATTTTTCAGTAAGATAATTGCAGATATTTTTAGGGTTTTTTTGGTCTATGTAAATGTTATTCTCTGTTGTCATGCATAATCTGATACTGTTTTAATGGAAGATCATTTGTAATTAGGGTGATATTTGTCCAGTTCTGATGGTTGAAGATCTAGCCTGGAATGAGGGACAGCTGATGTATCAGGTATCGTAGGCATTTGCAACCATGGTTTGCCTACTGGTAGCAGGTTAGGATGTGGAGCCTCGTTGACTAATACCACAGGATATCTTGTTGGAAGAGCAGATGGTTCCACTATCAGCTCCAGAAAACCGTTTTGCAAGGGAGATAGGTTGTGGTATTGAGAAGTTGTGGTTGTAATGAAATTCACAATGTGGCCACTTGCTTGGATGCAGGTGCTATGAGAGTGCATATGAATAGTGGTCAACTGATTTAAAATAGCATGCTGATCTGTTGCAATTTGTTGAGACAAGTGACAATAACAAACACTTAAAATATCAGATTTCTGTTTCATCACACAAACTTAATATCATCAAATAATTCATGAACTTGGTTTACTATTTTTAAGAAAGTGCTTTTGGGAAAAAAGCACTAAAGTTGTTAAGGCCTCAAGTGAAAACATGTTATATATTAATAGTAACATTGCATTAAGTGGCTTTGGTAGATTTATTTTGATTTCACTGGTAAGATTCAAAGTTGTTAGCAAAATTTCTTAAAATGCTGGAAGGTTAAAGCTCAAGCTGAACTCAATAATTTCAAAAAATTAAAAAAAAATTTACCTTAGTATTTTAGATAATTTTCAAAATCTGGCCTTACTGCATGTATTAACATATTTACTGATGTACAAAGTAAAATTACATATATACTCTATGTAAGGTGGTAACTGAAATATGTTAAATATCTTGCTTAAGACAACGGATTCATTCTCTTCTGCAAGAAAGGTGGCTACAAAGGCAGATCTTTGAAAATTCTGTCAAATTTTACTAAATCCATAAAGGCTGACCTGTCAAACAAATCTTTTGATTCTGTCATCTTGAAATATTCTGTAAGGAGTCTTTCTATCCAAAATTTCTTTCTTGACGAGTTCTTCATTAATCACTCTGCAAGTTCCATTCTCATCCCATAGAATAGACTTGAATTGGTCACTCTCAAATATTTTCTGATATTTCCTGGGGAAGATCACAGAAAAAAAAATCATTACCTTTATCTGGCTCAGAAACACACACTGTGTCACATGGCCATTTTAACAAGGATTCTTGTGAAAAAACCTAAACAGCATTTTCTTCAATCATTGACCTTAAGTCTGAGTCCCCAAGGAATGTGTATTTACACAGTGGAGATCTAGCAGAGGCTTCTGAATCAACTAATTCATCTCTGGGAGAAACAACTTGAGTTTCTGAAGAAACATGTGCCATCTCAAATAAATATTTCTTTAGATACTCTTCCAGCCTGTATAGTTTTCAAGACTGAAGCTTCAAACGCAGCTTCAGAAGGTCTATGCAGGTAAGGCAATCTAAAGCATCACTCTAGTATATGTCAAGCTGAATAGCAAAGACATCACAAGAGGACTTTAGTCTCCTAGCAATCAACAAAAATCTGGCCAAAAGTGTTTCCTTCCCAGTCTGAGAAACGTATCCAGTGAAAATAAAATATAGACTGCTCACTTACACATTGTAGGCTGCAAAATCATATCCCTGTAGCAGCATTTAAATAAATAAGAAAATAATGTCCTCAATCCCTGAAATAAATGTAATTCTCTCCCTGACACGGACATTCTTATTAGATTGGTGAGAGGAGAATAGGTCCTGGTAATTGCAAAATGAAAAAAAAAAAAAAAAAGAAAAAAGAAAAGGAAAACAACAATGAACGATTTTAAAACCTCTATGACTTTGGCATGTCGGATTGAAAACTGTTGCAGTGCAAAACCAATGTGGTAAAAAGACAGCCATAGAGAAAAAAGTAGGTTACTGGTTATCAGAGGCTGGGAAATAAAAAGAACTGTTTAGTAGGTATGGAGTTTCCTGCTAGGCAATAGAAACATTTAGGAACTAAAGATAGATGATGATTGTACAACATCATAAACATATTAAATTCCATTGAATTGTATACTCAAATGTAATTTTTCATTATGTGAAACTTACCTTGATAAATCAAGGGGAGAACAATTGCAAATAAAACTAATGAATTATGTTTCAGAATAAAAAGTTATTTATATGCATATCTCTTCAAAACCTTTTTCAGTCATATCAGAAAAATAAATAATGATTTTATTTGGTATGTCTGTAAATATCTGACAAACCTTAACAACAAAAGAGATTTTAAATGAAGGTGATTTACTTGTAAGGAGATCCCAAAGAATAGGAGATGTAAATAAATAATAATAACAATAAAAATAATAACAACAAGAAAATGTAAGAAAAGTAAGTATGTACGTTTGTCTAAGCAGTAAAATTTTTATTTGGCTCCAAGAACATAATCTCTATAAAAACGATTTTGTAAGGAATAATCTTTGTGTCCTGCAAATAATTGTTATCATTATTAAGCAGGATTTGAATTTATAATGTAATGTTAATATTGAATAAAATAACAATGCTGCATTAGCAGTAAGACTTTTTATATCTTTATGGTTGAAATTTGACATATTAAAATTTCAACTCTGGCATTGATAAGTGTTGAATGCGTGTAGAAGAAAGAAATAAAATATAGATATTTCTCATATCGTAGGAGGTAGTTCTCTCATACTGGAAAGAGGTGTCATTGTAAGAAGATTGTCTTGGTTTAATATCCTTTAGGTTTTGGGTTTTTTTTTTTTTTTTTTTTTTTTTTTGGAAAACGTAGACTTTAAATAACTGCTTTTATCAACACTTTAAGCCATGCAGTTACAAAGTAGTTAGAAATTTCTGAAAGGTGTTATAGTTTAAAAAAAAAAAAAGCTGATTCTTGCACATGTATTATCTAGCACTTCATGGGAACACTACTGTTCAAAAGGCCATGGCAAAATAACTCCCAAATGAAACACTCAACCCAAGGTTGTTTTCAGCTCTCTGTTAGGGAAGCTGGGTGCAGAACGGAAAGCCTCTAAAAGGAGAGGATACAAAGTCAGGTGAGTAGGGGTCATTGGCAATGCTCAGAGCCTGCCAGACTCCAAACAGGGAGCCAAAGTGTTTTTTTTTCTGGGACACTCTACTTGAATTATAGTTTAGTCACCATAGATCTTCAAAAGAGAACAATTAGTTAACATGATAAAAAGTTTCCTGCATTCTTTGGACTATGTGTCTTAATTATAGTAAGCAAATTCTGACTGTTTTAACGAAAATAGCCTCCAACATTTTGCATGTTATGAAGAAAACTTAATTATCCACAGGGCTTTTAATGTTTGCTGGACAACAATACATGAATGATAAGCTATAAATAATATTGTTTTATGATATAAAAATACTAGTTTTTTTCATTTATTATTTTTATAGGCATTCACTATTTGAGTCAAGGTTAGGCTTGTTAAGTGATTAAAGACAATTTTATTACAGCAGCGTGTACTTATTCTATTCTAAAATAATAAAATTCATAAACAGAAACAGCTTTTGTATTTGTTTGCAACCTGCAGAATTGAGTTATTCTGCTGATATAAAATACTAAGAACTCACTTGACGACCATGCCACCTTTTGAAAAGGCCACAAACCTACTTCTTAAATGTGTTACAGTTACAGCATGTCCCAGACTCATCCAGAGCAAAATAAGTAAGCAACTGACTGCTCTTGACTCTCCCTTCCCCAGCACTAGCACTGATTGTGTTGAGAAAAGCCACGGAGCAAGACTGCACAGCCAGATGGAGGAGGCTTTTTATTTGAAGGCAAAATACCAAAATGGCTCTCCGGTGTAGGTGACTTCTACTTTCACACTCAGCTTGTACATGATCCTCTAACCTTAACTTATTTCTCCTTAACGGGCTGATTTGGATTGATTGTTGAGAATGGTATCCATTATTAATGAGTCAGGAGAGAAAGGGATTTCTGTAGTTGCATGTAAACTTGTGATAAGTCTGCAGAAGTTACACGTGAAGAGGATAGTGAGGAAGTCAGCCATGATCCATCTATGTGAAGGTCACACCAGCTTCATTGTACACTTTGAAGACTTTCTCAATGGTATTGACATAAGCAGCTGTTCTCAGGTCCAATCCAAGGTTATACTTCCTGTCTGTGTACATGATTTGCCTCGCAAAACGCTCCATTGTGTACACCAAGCCAGAGTGCTTGATGTCTTTCTCAGATGCACCCGGTGTCCTGTCTTGGAACTCTGCCGTGGGTACAATGGGAATAGTTCCACCATGCTTTCCAAATTGTCTTTCTAAACTCTCTTGAACAGACTTAAGCAAGTGGTAGTTAGAATCCCTTTCATATTTGAAAGTCAAACGGCTACAGCTGACATGATTTAGATTCTTCAGCCACTCAAAGTAAGATACTGTCATTCCTCCAGCATTCAAGTAGAGATCTGGAATAACAATTATGTTTCCCTCCAGGAAGATCTTGTCAGCTTCTGGAGTTGTTGGCCCCTTGGCACCTTCAGCAATGATATTGCCTTTGACTCTGGGTTCATTGGATTTGGTCAACTGCTTCTCACTGGCAGCTGGGATCAGTATGTCACAGTTGGCTGCCAAGATGCTTCCTTCATAGGGCTTTGCCTTGGGGAAGCCCAGAATGGACCCACGTTGCAATTTGAAGTCTTCCACTTCCTTTGGGTAAATACCACCTGGATTCCATATACTCCCTTCAGACTCACCAACATCAATACATTTAGCACCAAACCGATGTAAATATCTCATAGAGTGTAGGCCCAGATTACCAAATCCCTGAACGACAAATGTTTTATCTCCAAACCCTGGTGTCATTCCTAAAATGCTCATGTAAGAAGCTTCATTGATGATGTTTTCAATCCCATGAAAGACACCATGGCCAGTAGCAGAGATGCGTCCATGGATTACCCCTTGGCTGATGGGTTTACCAGTAACATGAGCTTGTGTATTAATGTCATAGTGTTCTATGGTACTGGCATAGGCATCAGTGATCCAGGACATCTCCCTCTCACCTGTGCTCAGGTCTGGAGCAGGCACATCAATGCCACGACCAATAAAGTCCTTTGCCAGCTCCATGGTGAAGCTCCCTGTGATCTTTTCCAATTCATTACTAGTATAGTTCTTGGGATTGATCTTAATACCAACTTTAGCACCCCCAAATGGCACATCAACCACCGCACACTTGTGTGTCATCAGAGAAGCCAAAGCTTTTACTTCATCTACACTCACATCAGTGCTGTAATGGACACTTCCCTTGCACGGCATGCGGTGCTGGCTGTGCTGGGCCGGGTAACCTTAGATGACCTCCCAGGAGCCGTGTCTTGCCCGATGCGGAAGGAGAGACTCAGCACATGGTTGCAGGGCTTGATTATCCACAGGATGCCGCACAGCCTGTTCTCCTTCTGCTTCTCGCTCTCCCAGGTCCTCAGGTCCTCCACCAGGTTGTCCTCCACGATGCTGGCGCCGCAATTGAAGAAGCCCTCCACCATCTTGAAGAAGTTGTGGTCGTCCTAGAGGTCGGCCACCGCCTCGCTTTAGTGGCTCCAGGCGGCCAATGCGAGCCCCGACTGCGGGGTTGGGGTGGACTGTCCCCGGGTCTGGCCCAGCAACGCAGCAGAGTGGGCAGCCGCTGAGTCCAGGGCAGCGGGGCCGGCCCGGGACAGCAGCAGGGCTTCACCCCAGGTTTTGCGGTTTTTTGTTCTTGCTTAATTCAGATATTTTTCTACTAATATTATGTAACAAAAATGTTCACATCAGTAAATTCTTTGTGAAGATAAAACCCGTCTCCTACCAGATGCATATGGTTCCTGAATTTTGACCGTTTTTTTAAATTAAAAAAAGTGCAAAATTAAAATATATATATTTTTTAATTTTTTACTTTTCTGGAGAATTTTCATGTTGCTCTATCTGAAGGGAGTATACGCTTCTTTTGTGATGGGAGGGGTTGAATGATTACTGACAGTAGCAAAAGATGGGACATGAGTGTGGAGAAAAGAGATCGTTAATGGGAGAATAAGAAGACAAAATCACATTAAATATAGGAAAATCTAAGTCAAATTCTGGCTGAGCATTTTGGGTT
This sequence comes from Pongo abelii, assembly GCF_028885655.2. Taxonomy (NCBI): domain Eukaryota; kingdom Metazoa; phylum Chordata; class Mammalia; order Primates; family Hominidae; genus Pongo; species Pongo abelii. Next base: position 53,690,915 of record NC_072009.2, read on the forward strand.
GCTAAGATGGGTGACTGTGTAGGGAGGAAGAATGCCTTGTGTTTTCAGGGGGAGATGGCTCAGCTAAAGCTGTCTTCTGACTCCAAACAACAAGCCTACCTATAGTCATAAAAAGGCAAGAAAATAAGCATTTTTACATGAAAAAGATAAACGTAAAGTAGGCTGTATCCACTTAGCTACGTAAAAGAATCAGGTATCTGTCTGATCTCCTTAGGGGCAGCCTGTGATACGCATGTTCTTGTAGCTTCAGTCTCCCAGTTTGCTGGTTCTCCAGGAAAAGGCCAGCAGGCTCAGATAATTATTCAATTTCTTTAATTATTTTAATAATTTTTATAGACAGAATCCTGCTATATTGTTCAGGCCAGCCTCAATTTATTGGCCTGAAGTGATCCACCCACCATGGACTTATAGATTGCTAAGGTTACTGGTGTGAGCTACCATATCTTCCTGATTTGTAAAAACTTTCGTAGAGATTGTGTTTTGTTATTTTGCCAAACCAGGTTCAAAATTCTTAGCCTCAAGCGATCTTTATACCTTGGCCTTCCAAATTATTGGAATTATTAATATGAGCAAGAAAACCTCAGCTAAAATATGTTATTATCTTTTTAATTATTACTTAATATTTTATTTAGTAAAGGTAAAGCTTCATACTTAATGATACACTGGAAAAAGGTGCAATACAAAGTTATTGGAGTAAGAACCAATTTTGAAATAATAAACACACACTTAGATTAGACAATTTTAAGTTTATGAAGAATTCTCTCACAATTACTGCAAAAATGTTTAATGTATTTAAAATTTGAAATAATATTTTTATGGTTAGGAAAATGTAAAGCAGTATAATAGACAACCAAACCAATTACAATTCCCTATGAGTAAAATCCAAAGACATATACCAGTCACTGGGAGGAACACAAATTAGTTTTTTAAAATGTAAAATACAGTGATAATGAGGAATATAGCAGCAATCTGTGTACTAATCATAGTAATTTATTTTGATTCAGGCAGAAAAATAATTCTGCTCTTTGAATAAAAAGTACCTATACAGTCAAAAACAGTTGTATTTTAAAGCTCTTTCTTAACATAATTCTTATTAGTTAACACTAGATTTTACTGATGATCTTACCACTTCACTAACCCACATTTTAAACTAATGCTTGAGTAAAAAATAATAACTGGTATAATAAATAAATGCTTTTCATATATCCATGCATTAATGTCCACTATTCTGTGGTAAATATATCTTAAATTTTTTAATTTAAAATAACTAAACCAGAAACGCAACACAGTCACATAAATTAAGCCTAATGATTCTATGAAAAAAGCAAAAAGAAGACTGAAGAAAAGTATTAAAAACATGTTGATGCCTTGTAAAGAATCGTAGAAGCCAAGCACACATTATTTTTATTACTAAGAAGCTAATCTAAAAGCTTAGCATGAGCAGGGTTTAAATAAACACCATTACAAGTAAGCAGTTCTTTCACAAACTGCAAATACTCAACTTTATTGCTTTCACTTAGGAATAAATGTCATTTTTTTTTTTTTTTTTTTTTTTTACCATACACTTTTCTCAAAGGCAGGTGACATGATGATATGATATGGTCTTGCAAAAGTTAGCCATAATATATGTCTTATCATCTCATCTTCTTCATCAATCATGTCCATTTGTTTATTATTTCAAAACTATGTAAGCATTTTATCACCTCTTCTGCTGTCTATATGACATGCACTTCAGCGTGTGATCAAATACATTCATGTACTCTCCATCAAAACACTAATTTTTAAAATTTCTTTTTTTTATCATTACACTTAAAGTTCTAGATTACATGTGCACAATGTGCAGGTTTGTTACATGTGTATATATGTGCCATGTTGGTGTGCTGCACCCATTAACTCCTCATTTATATTAGGTATATCTCTTAATGTTATCCCTCCCTACTCCTCACTCCCCCCATCCCATGACAGGCCTCATTTTGTGATGTTCCCCATCCTGTGTCCAAGTGTTCTCATTGTTCAATTCCCACATATGAGTGAGAACATGTGGTGTTTGGTTTTCTGTCCTTGGCTATAGTTTGCTCATAATGATGGTTTCCAGCTTTATCCATGTCCCTACAAAGGACATGAACTCATCATTTTTTATGGCTGCATAAGTATTCCATGGTATATATGTGCCACATGTTCTTAATCCAGTCTATCATTGATGGACATTTGGGTTGGTTCCAAGACTTCACTACTGTGAATACTGCCACAATAAACATACGTGTGCATATGTCTTTATAGCAGCATGATTTATAATCCTTTGTGTATATACCCCGTAATGGGATGGCTGGGTCAAATGATATTTCCAGTTCTAGACCCTTGAGGAGTCACCACACTGTCTTCCACAATGGTTGAACTAGTTTACAGTCCCACCAACAGTGTAACAGTTTTTCTATTTCTCCACATCCACTCCAACAACTGTTGTTTCCTGACTTTTAATAATCACCATTCTAACTGGTGTGAGATGGTCTGTCATTGTGGTTTTGATTTGCATTTGTCTAATGGCCAGTGATAATGAGCATTTTTCCATGTGTCTTTTTGCTGCATAAATGTTTTCTTTTGAGAAGCATCTGTTTATATCCTTTGCCCACTTTTCGATGGGGTTGTTTGATTTTTTCTTGTAAATTTGTTTAATTTCTTTGTATATTCTGTATATTAGCCCTTTGTCAGATGAGGAGATTGCAAAAATTTTCTTCCATTCTATAGGTTGCCTGTTCACTCTGATGGTAATTTCTTTGTCTGTGCAGAAGCTCCTTAGTTTAATCAGAAGCCATTTGTCAATTTTGGCATTTGTTTCCACTGCTTTTGGTGTTTTAGACATGAAGTCCTTGTCCATGCTTATGTCTTGTATTGCCTAGGTTTTCTTCTAGGGTTTTTATGGTTTTAGGTCTAACATTTAAGTATTTTCAGAGAATACTTTAAACACCTCTACACCAAAGAACTAGAAAATCTAGAAGAAATGGATAAATTCCTGGACACATACACACTCCCAAAACTAAAGCAGGAAGAAGTTGAATTCCTGAATAGACCAATAACAGGCTCTGAAATTGAAGTAGCAGTTAATAGCCTATCAACCAAAAAAAGTCCAGGACCAGATGGATTCTTAGCCGAATTCTACCAGAGGCACAAAGAGGAGTTGGTACCATTTCTTCTGAAACTATTCCAATCAATAGAAAAAGAGAGAATCCTCCCCAACTCATTTTATGAAGCCAGCATCATCCTGATACCAAATCCTAGCAGAGACATATATACAAAAAAGAGAATTTCAGACCAATATCCCTGATGAATAGCGATGCAAAAATCCTGAATAAAATACTGGCAAACCGAATCCAGCAGCATATCAAAAACCTACCCATCATGATCAAGTGGGCTTCATCCCTGGGATGCAAAGCTGGTTCAATATGCACAAATCAATAAATGCAAACCATCATATAAACAGAACCAAAGACAAAAACCACATGGTTATCTCAATAGATGCAGAAAAGGCCTTCGATAAAATTTCTCTATCATCATCCATTTTAAATCCTGTTAAATCTTCATCATCAAATTTATACCAGGAATCTCAGTTATCATCCTACCATTTTTTGAATAATATAAGAACAATAATGCCTACTGCTTGCTTGACCACAGTATACAGGCACACTTAAAAGTCTGCATTTTGTGATCTTTGTAGTTTTATTTTCAGGTTACTCTTTCTGTTAAATCAACTGATTTTCTGATTTGACAGTATTCTCTTCCAGCTTTGCAATGTCTGCTTCTATGTAAGGTCCCATATCCAACTCCCAAGGAAATTCAAAATAATCACTGAATGTAAATGCACCTTTTTATTCATACTCAAATCATTTCTGTTGGCCAAAAAAAAGAAAAAAAATTATTTAAATAGCAAGTGCTTAATTATGTTAACATACCATAAACAGAGAACATGTAAAATGTTCACATTCCCTGAGCAAACATTAAAACAATTTAATAATAATTTTAAGGTTTATAACCTTTTAAATTTATTTATAAAAAGATAAGTAAATAATAATTAACATCATTAGGGTGATTATGCCATCACAAACTTAAGCAATATTTTCTTACCAAAGCTTAAAATATTTACATATAGCAATCCTTTGATTTATAGGGGATTGGCTCCAGGAGCCTCTTAAATACTATAATTTGTGTCTGCTCAAGCTCTGATTTACAATGATGGAGTATGTAAATATAATTCTTACCTCTCCTCCTGTGTAGTTTACTTTTCCCCTACATAAATATTTAATAAAATATAAATGCTCTGTAAGCAGATGATATACTCCAACGGCTTTAAATTTGTTATATTTTACGGTCGTATTGATTTGTTTTTGTTTTCAAACATCTTAATATACGTTTGCAGAAATCTGTTTGCAGAATCTGTGTATGTTAAAGTCTCTTATTTGTTGCAAATCAGAAAACATTACTGACACAGACACTGATGGCTATGTGCTCTGAGATAAATAACTTATGAGGAATAAGATAGTTTGTTCCCCTAGAATTCAGTGTCCTCTTGTGAGTATAATGTATTTTTACAGATTTCATGATATAATTTATGTGATGTATTTGGAATTATTACCACACAACAAATATGGCTGTTAAACTAGTTGTGGAAGGAATGAGAACATACACAGGAGCTCCAAAGGTCATAATTTCCTTGTAGCTACAGGGAAAAATAATGTTATTTTACACATATCTATCATGTTTCTATATGTTTTTCTCTACACCTGAGGTTATTGATACAAAAATAAACAATATCCAGTATATGCCCTGATGAAGTTCATCGCATAGAAAAATTAGCTAGGCAGACATGCACGCCGCAGTGAAGTGCTAAGAAAACATAAAGCATAAGCAACCAAGAGCAAAGATGGAGACTTTATTAGAATTTTATATTCTGTGTGCCTCATTCACTTTTTGTCAGTATAATTAACCATCACTATCTGTTTTAAATTCAAAACCCTAGGGGTAAAACCAACTACAATACCAGGACTTGAATTTTACTTTTTTGTTGTTGCTGTTTGTTAGTGGCTGTTAATCAAGTGTTAGTGAACATCCCATATGGAGATTCTAATAAAAGAAACACTGCCAAGGTTGCAATGACTGCATGGTGTGATGTATCAGATCTAGAAAGGCAGAGGAAAGTTTGTGTTTTAATCTCCATTGATGATAAGTGCTGAGATGCTATTTGAAAACCAAACTATTTCTGATCACTGAGGAAGATAAACAGAAATTTAAGAATTATTTACTACAGTTAAAGTATTCTAATTTCTTTATTTAGTTTCTGTCAATATCTATGCAAAAAAGTAACGGAATGATAAATTACTTGAGTACAAATGTTTCCAAAATTAAAGTTTTCTGGGTTCACTTACTTAATAGCTATATCTTAAATATGCAAACTGCCACTAAAACCTAACTTTTTTTCTGCTTTATTTTCAATCAGATACTTTTTATTTTCAACCAGATGCTTTTATACTCTTAGCAGCCTGATTTTAATAGTTATATCATGTTGCCAACAGGTCCATGTAGCATTATCTCAAAAACAATTTTTTTCCTTTGCAGAAAAAACCTTAATTTGAGAAAAATATTCAGAGAATCCAAAAAATAAGCACAGCTTATATGACACAGACAGAACAACAGTAAAAAAAAAAAAACAAAAAATGCCTACTTTAAAAAAAATGTGAATATAATTATTAAAAATAAAAGGCCTGTCATGGTGGCTCATGCCTGTAATCCCAGTGCTGTGGGAGGCTGAGACAGTTGGATCAAGAAGTCAGGAGACCACCCTGGCTCACAGTGAAACCCCATCCCTACTAAAAATTGAAAAACAATATAGCCAGGTTTGATAGTGGGCGCCTGTAGTCCCAGCTACTTGGGAAGCTTAGGCAGGAAAATGGCATGAAGCCAGGAGGCAGAGCTTGCAGTGAGCTGAGATTGCATCACTGCACTCCAGCCTGGGTGTCAGAATGAGACTTCATCTTAAAAAAAAAAAATCTCATTATTCGAAAGCTGAATTTCATTTACCAGGTCATACAAATGTGATTACATCTACCATGGTTTGAAAACAAACAAACAAAAAGTGATAATTATTATTCACTAAAATTTCAAGTTACTAGATAGTGAGCACAATAAATATGCCAGTCATAGTATCATACATATTCTAGCCGTAACATCAAAATGCAGTCCTGATAAAAGTCTCATTAAAGTACACTAATCTCAGGAAGAACAACAGTATCTACTATCAGAATATTAAAAAAAAATAATTAAAACTTACCTTACAATTTTGTTTCTCATCTTTGAACAATCATCATCTTTATCACTGTTTTTTCAATTGCAGAAAAACTGTTTCTGATGACTAGGATCAGGTATAGTTGCTGGATCACAGAATTTATGTGAAAAGTAGCAGCAGCTTCTCTGAGTCCCAGCAATCTTTTTGGTGGGCAGGGTCCAACAGGGGGCAGATAGTCCTACTCACTGAGTGCTTCACAAGCTATGAAAAATGAATGCTTTTGCAACAAAAATAATGATTTTTTCCATTGTTCTCTTAATTGGACTGTGAAATTTATTTTATAAGGTTAACATAGCCATTTTGAAAGAGTACTTTAAACTTTTACATCATCAATGTGAGCCACTATAATGGCTATTAAATACAGGCTATTATAAAAACTATTAAATACAGGCTATTATAAAGACTATTAAATACAGAATTTTTAAGTCCACACTTTTTAATGGCATTGCTTTTGTAACAATTTTCTTAGAAAGAGTCATACACAATGATGTAATATTAAATTCTCATGTGTTAAAAAGAGACTTAGCATTAATCGTTATGACTTTATATATTAAAAAACTTTTGCACTTAAAATAAATCTATCCAATACACTTTCATCAGAACATTATATAAGTAGAACATTAGGTTTTTCTCAGTTTTAATTGAGCACTTCATTTAAATTATTGTTCCAACTCATAAAAACTATAACATTCACATAATTATCACTTTCTTCCTCAGCTAATAGTGATAATTGCTTTATATATGTTCACAGTTTTATTGTGAGAAGAAGACAGATGGTATCTTTAAAATACCTATGAAAATTGTAAATGCTACTTTTTGTAAAACTGAATACAACTTACACATCACTCCGTCTTAGAAGTGGATTGCATAAATTAGAGCACGTTGAACTGCAAGTTATGTAGCTACAAAAGAGAATTAAACAGATCTTCATGTATTGACAGGTGTGTGACTAAGTGCAAAACAAAGTTAACCATATTGCATATTGCATATGCTCATTTCTGTAAAAAAAAAAAAAAAGGTAAGTGTTTGGAGATGTGCATATACCTAAAAGAAAATCTCTGGACCAGAAATATATTATTGGTGACAAGTTCATAGTTTTTACCGCATGTCCTCTTATATATTTGAAAATATATACTAATCACAAGAAAACAATGGCTAAATAGTTTAACAAAAATAATGTTTGGTTAAACATATATTTACTATTCCAATACAATAGTTAAAGAAAATAACAAAAAAAGTGTTTTCAAAAAAAATTTTTCTGTCTACATAGATCCTACAAAACACATAAAGATCTGAACTTTCAAGAAGTCAGTTTAGCTACAAACTCCTACAATGTACTAAAAAATATACCCATACAGAAAAAAACATAAACAAATATAATTTCATATTTCCAATTAAATATCTGTACAGAATGCTGTTGTTAATTATATTCTTAACCCTCAGGTTTCTCTTGAAATCAACTAAACTTCCTCTTATTACTTGTTAACTTACTTACTCTGAGTTTCAGTTTTGTGTAAGATTTCAACATTGCCACCCATTTTGCTTAACTAATATGGACATTTAAAAGTAACAGAATGCACTCAAATGTTCTGTTCTCACATTATGATTTTTTTTAAAAATACCTCTCAGAATATAATTAAAATACATTAAGCAACATTAACATTTGGGTTATGAAAATCTTTTTCATGAATATATTTTTAATATAAAATTTTGTAGCATTAAATTAGGTTTCTTGTTACCCTAAAGGATTAATGTCTTTTTTTCGCATACGAGTAAATAAAACCCACTGTGGTAAAGTACCAAAACCAACTATAGGAGAGAAGTTAAGAAATACATGCTTATTAAAAAATTAATGTTCTCTTACTTAAATGGTTTTAATTATATACCTGGTGACTACAAAATGGTAAACTAGTTGACCCAAAACAAAGGAAACCATGAGTTAATTTTTCTAAATGAAACAACAGAATTTTAAACAAAAGTATGATTAATGAACAAAACTGCTTTATAATTTAAAATACTCACAGTTTTTACTTTGTCTATGTAATATGTTTCAGTCAAATAGTCTAGCATCACTGTGAGATTTTTTACACAGCCAACAGCTGGTGCTGCAGGTAGCTCAAAACCAGGGTTGATGGTAATGGGTGACTTACAGACTGGAACAGCCTTCTCTGTTAACAGTTCTTTGCTTGTCATATACTGCAGTTGAACTTTAGGTGCAGGGAAAATGAAAAAAAATAATTTCTAGTATGTTAGAAAAAATAATCACATGTTATTGGTAGAAAATATAGGTTACAAAAACTTTCTTTTCAAAGAAAATACCTTTAAGTTTATTTCACATAATTGAACATCTCAATGTATCTTGAAGAAATTTTGAATTTTCTTACAAAAGAAAATCCTGTGGAAAATAACCTGAGTACAATCAAGTAATGTAATTAATTATCCAAATTTGTTTTTTAAAGAAATTTCTACAACCTCATAACTTTACACACAGCAAAAAAAAAACACGCTAAATATACTTACTATTTTAATTAGATATTAATAAAAATAAATTCATTTTCACTTACAAGAAAATACATTAAAATTATACCATTTTCTTTAATAATGAGATATATAAAGAAACACATCAAAAATATAATATGGAAAATAAGGTTTTGCAAGACACATTTTTTTTGAATTAGAAATTCAGTCAGGGGCCAGGCATGGTGATTCACACATGTAATTCCTATACTTTTGGAGGCCAAGGGAGGCAGAGTACTTGAGTTCTGGAGCTTGAGACAAGCATGGCCAATATGGTAAAAATCAATCAGGTGTGGTGGTGTGCATCTATATTCTCAGCTATTCAAGAAGCTGAGGAAGAATAAACACATGAAGCTGGGAGGCAGGGGGTTGTAGTGTGCTAAGATTGCAGCACTGCACTCCAGCCAAAGAGACAGCATGAGATTTCATTCTAAAAAGAAAAGAAAAGAAATTCAATCAATTAAAGATTGATATATGCTACTCATTTGCATTTCAATGAAGTTTGTGACAACGCTGATTTGTAATTACAAAATGTTTTAAATAAAGTGTGGCACACATTTCAAAGCTATTATAACCTCACATCCAGAAAAAAAAATTATTTGCATTTAATTAATTTAGTATTGTTTTATATTAAGTTCTATGGTACATGCAGGACACCCTGGTATTTTTCACAAATTACAGAATGTTAGAATAGCAGCAAGTTAGAGAAAATTTCAGGATGTTGGAATAGCCAAAAATTAGAGAAAAATGAGATCTCATATAAAATTTCTGCACATGTTTTTTAAGACAGAGGTTTGCTCTTGTCATACAGGCTGGAGTGCAATGGTGTGATCTCAGCTCACTGCAAACTCCACCTCCCAGATTTAAGCAATTTTCCTGCCTCAGCCTCCCAAGTAGCTGGGATTACATCTGTCCACCACCATGCCCAGCTGATTTTTCTATGTGTGTATGTGTGTAATTTTAGAGAAGACGAGGTTTCACCCTATTGACCAGGCTGGTCTACAACTCCTAAACTCAGATGATCCTCCTGCCTCAGTCTTCAAAGGTACTTGGATTACAGGTGTGAGCCACCCCTCCTGGCCTCCACAAAATTTTAAAATGTGGTTTTTAATTTCTTCTTCAGAACTCTCTAGAATAGTAAATGTCAACAATTTAGATTCCACGAGACACAAACTTATTAGGGTATTTCAACCACAGAAAATGGATGTTACTATTGCATTTAGCAGAAAATGCCAGAAATGCTGCTCATCATATTATAATACTGAGCAAAAGTGACTCTCAATAAGAAATTATATAAGTACAAAACATCAAAGTCCAGGAATTAGAAATGCTCTTTCATAAGTAAGCTTCATAACCTACTAGGAGAATGCTAATCTGATCTCCAATGCCATGCTGGGCACCGTGGTGGGTGCTTGTAATTTCAGCCCCACAGGAGGCAGAGGCAGGAGGTACAGTGAGCTGAGAAAATGCCATTGCAGTCCAGCTTGGATGACAAAACTGAAACTCTGTCTTAAAAAAAAATACAGTGTACATAAGATGGATAAAGTGATTCAATGCAAATAATAATCTTTCAAATTTGATTTTGTAAGAATTTTCAAATATAATCATTTGCAAAAGAGGTTAAAAGATACCAAAATGTAGGACACTGAATAGTCATTATTTCAAGAACCAAAAGAAGTAAGTCATTTAAAAATAACCAGCTATTGCTTTTATTGCTATGGGATTTTAGGGGCATCAATTTGCCAGATGAAAACCTCTGTGGCCTGTGGTGCCTTTCCCTGAGCTTTAATCGGGCCTGCTAAGTTGTTCTACACACACTATCTGACATGCTGCACTCATCTGGCATTAACAGCTAGGGTTTATCACCTGCCAAGGAGAAACATGGATGAGTGGTGAGGGGTGTATGAGCAAGTGTGTGCTCCAGCTGCTAAACAAGGTCAGTCATGCCAGCTATATCAGGCCAGGAAGTTTTAGTTGCCAACAGAACTGCTAGATAATTGAAAAGCTGGAGCTGGACCAGTCCTACTGCAAGCAGCTTCCACAGCTGATACTGGGGAAGGTAGTGAAACTCAGAAACTTGGAGATGCTGGAAAACCCAAAGCCACAAAGGGTGTGACAGCCCTCCCTGGCTTTGAGAGCTCCTAGGTCTGTGCACACTGAAGGGCCACAGCTCTTGTTTTATTTTTGTCTTACCACAATGTGATAAGCCAGGGGAATCTTTTATCCCTGTTTGAGTTCCAGGTCATTCAGCCCTGCCATTCAGATAATCTCAAATTATGTTTCTGCATCCAGGAAGAATGAGATTCATGCTGCCATCAGCCTTTTCACCTGTTTCTGCAGAGATAATCCCCATGCTGTTTATGGCAACAGTGATGGCCTCTCCTAGAAGATGCTTGAGCTTTCATTCTACTCAACAGCTAGAATTCTCTAACCCTGGCTATAATCCTTGAAATCTCAGTTTCCATTTGGCTTGGTTATTGTAAAATCTTAGCAACTTTTATGTCATAAGAAACATTTAATATTGTCTTATGACAATCATTATGCCCAGTCTGTATGCATAATGAAGTGCACTAATGCACTTATATACATCTGTATTCTGTATGACTTCCAGTTGTATTCAAGATTAGTTCTATCCCAAAAGCCATTGAGTGTTCTCCATGGCATCCTCAGAAAAAAGTGTGCCTAGGGTTTTATTTTGCTATATTCGTGTTTTACAGAAATATTTTAAATTAATGGAAAAGAAAGGGGGAGAAAAAATGAAATAGTTTACTTTCTTTTTTTTTTTTTTCCAGAGATGGAGTCTTGCTCTGTCACCCAGGCTGGAGTGCAGTGGCACCACCTCGGCTTACTGCAAACTCCACCCCCTGGGTCCACGCCATTCTCCTGCCTCAGTCTCCTGAGTACCTGGGACTACAGGCACCTGTCACCATGCACAGCTGATTTTTTTTTTTTGTATTATTAGTAGAGACAAAGTTTCACCATGTTAGCCAGGATGATCTTGATGTCCTGACCTTGTGATCGGCCCACTTTGGCCTCCCAAAATACTGGGATTATAGCCACTGCACCTAGCCTATACTTTACTTTCTAATCATTGATTAACTGAACTGACTTCACTTTATTAACACTTACCCTAACTTGAATCAACTGACCTTTACAGGAGCTTCTTAAAATCCTTCAGATTTACAGAAACCAAAGATTGAGTTAAGTAACCTTGAAAATATAAAATCAATGTTTTCTAAAAGTGTGCTTCTTCTTTTTTTTTTCACAATTTTCTGGAGACATAGTTGAATACTGTTAATTGCTCAAAGGTGCCTGAGACTAGATTTTAAGGTATTCAACCGCATTTCTAGCCTCTTGACACTAGATGCTAGTAACAATGTTACCACTTCCACTTCCAGTCATGAACTTGGCTTAAAGTGAAACTAAAGTAAAATCTACTGACCTATGGAAACCCTAGACAATCACAATGACTGTGAGTTACCCATATAACTCATTGTCTACAATCATTTTCCTTCGACATTCTGCTTCATCCATAGTGACCTGGTTGTTTTTCAAACAATTTATTCAGGCTTCTGTCAGAGATCATCACACTTGTAGATCTTGCTGCATGCCTACATAATTATTCCGTTATTGTTTTATTTAGATATGTACTTGAAAGTCGCTTTGGAAACAAATAATTGTATACATGTTTTACATAAAACCAAGATGTAATTCATAATAGAGAATATTGCCCTTGCCTTTTATATGAAATTGATAGCATCAATTAATTAAAAGCAAACAAAAAACTTCATACCGTAACCACTAAAACAAAAACCTAACAATTAGAAACACAAATTAAAAGTGTAAAATTCAATTTAAATATTTTAAACAAAATTTTCATAGGACAAATCATAGATCTCCTAAATAAAAATAACCTCTGAGATTATAAAATAATCAGTGCTTCTCAAATAAAAATAAAGGCAAAACTGCAGGGTTGGCAGCTTCAAACCATTCAAGGAAACATCAAACTAATCAAAAACTGTCTGTACACTGTAAATAAGTAGTTGGTATCAACCAAGCAAACCATCAAAAGAGACAATTTCAAAGTAGTAAATATCTTTTTGGATTGCCATACTGCCTCCCAGGCACAGACGAAGGCTTCAAAATTGAAATTTTCATTTTCCGTTTCAGGCCTTCGTTCCTAATTCAGGGAGGAGTGAAGAAGCACTTGTTTGCTAATTTATTGTTTTTGTTGTAGTCTCTCTAGAAGGTAAGTAAAGAATTGATGAAACATATTTATTTCTGTTTTGCCAAACTCAGAAGTCACTCTTGGTTGAAAAATGCCTGGAATTGGTCACAAACAAAATTTTTAGTTGTTGAAAGCAAGAATACAGTTATTTCATACAATAGACAATACAACAGATTTGTTAATACAGATCCAGTTTTTTTTTAAATAATAGTTTTTATATTGCTCTTATTGATAATGTTAATGTGTTAATGGAATGCATTCTAAGCTATCAATAACTAAAAAAAAACACTTTGGAGAAATGAAGAAAATCTATATCTTGTAAAAATGATACTCAAACAAAAAATGTCTATATATAGAAAAGCTAAAATAATCTGTGATTAAACTTTCCCTTAAAAAAAAAAATGCTATTGCAATCCTGGCAAATTTAGCTATTGCTATTACAGACCTCATAGGCAGCTATCACATAAAAAGTTACAAATTTACTATAATGGACACTCAGGGTGTACAGATACAATCTGAGACAAGTTATATTGAGAAAGAAAAGTATAAGAGCAGAATATACTTATATTGTTGAAATTAAAATTTTGATTATTCAAACAATTTAATGTTATTCAAAGTCTATATTATGTTAAGAATATAATTAAAGTCCAAATATAATTAATTATCACATGAAAATACAGAAAAAAATTTTAAAACTTTAACTTTTTTAATGGACAAAGGAGTAACTGAGGATCAAATAAGAAAAAGAACATATAAAAAAGGTAAGTAAATGTCACAGTAAGTAATTTTTTTACTTGTAATAACAGTAAATGTGAGCTCTTGCATAAAAACAAAGACTGGCACAAATGCATCTTTGGAAGGAAAATTCACAAATGTGATGTCTATGCATGTCTTACTTTATGTTCAAAGAAACAGAGATTGAAATTAAAATAATACAGGTTCTTAGGAAAGCATGCCAACTTATTTTCAAACTTAGAAAAAAATTCTGGGCCAGGTTCAGTGGCTCTCAGGAAAAAAAAATTCTGGAGATGAAAATAAAACAACTGACATAAAAATTCACAGCTGGGCGTGGTGGCTCACACCTGTAATCCCAGCACATTGGGAGACAGAGTTGGGTGAATCAAGAGGTCAGGAGATTGAAACCATCCGGACTAACATGGTGAAACTCCATCTCTACTAAAACCACAAAAAAAAAAAAAAAATTACTAGAGGCATGCAATCCCAGCATTTCGGGAGGACTAGGTGGCAGATCATAAGGTCAAGAAGTCATGACTATTCTGGGGAACATGATGAAACTCCATCTGTACTAAAAATACACAAATTAGCTGAGTGTGGTGACAAATATCTGTAGTCCCAGCTACTCAAGAGGCTGAGGCAGGAGAATCATTTGAATCCAGTATGCAGAGGTTGGAGTGAGCCAAGATTTTGCCACTGCACTCCAGCCCGGTGACAGAGAAAGACTCCATCTAAAATAAATAAATAAATAAATAATTACTACAGACATTTAAAAGGAGACTTGAGCCTATAGAACAAAATGTCAGCGAATTGAATAAAAGAGGCAAATGAAATTATTAAGTCAAGAAGAGAAAAAAATAAGAAAATGTGAAAACAGTCTAGAAACCATTGTGACACCATCAAGCAGATCTACTTATGCATTTTGGAAATTCAAGAAGAGACCAACAAATAGGGAGGCTAAAAAAGTGGTCAAACATGTCACAAATTTAAGGTAATAAATAACTAAGAAACGCAACAAACTCCAAGTAAAATAAACTCAAAGAAACACATTCAAATATACATGATAGTTAAACTGTCTAAAACAAAGACAAAGAGAATCTTGAAAGCAGAAAGAGAAATCTTGACTAGTAATGTACAAAAAACCCTCACAAATAATAGGGGAATCTCTTATCTGAAAATTCAGAGAAGACTCATATATTCCAAGTGCAGTAAGAAAAAGTTTGAAAGAGAAAAGTAATGTTTAAACAAAGTGTCCATCAAAAGTGAGGGTGAAGTTATGAAATTCCCAAATAAAAGTCACATTCTTTTGCCAGTAGACAACCATTTAAGAAATGCCTTATGGATTATTCCAGGATAAAATGAAAGGACACTGAACAGCACTATTAACAAACAAAGAATAAAGTAAAGATAAATATAAGAACAATTATAAAAGATAAAAAGATTAACAATATGCAGCTTCACAATATGTTCTCCACATAATTTAACACACTATTATATCAAAAAAACTCACTAGCTTCTGTTTCTGAGATATAATGCATATTGTTATAATTTTGAGAACTCAATAACTGAAATAAAGTAGGGCATGCTATAAAGGATTAAGGGTTTTCTATGTTAAGTGAGAATAAACTAATGTGATTTTAGAAGTGTTTTACTTTTAGAATGTTTAATATAATCACTGGAGCAACTACAAAGCAAAGAGTTATAGCCAGGAAGAAAGATCTCTGCACCATACCGGAAAGTAGGAGTACCTGAGGCTACCTAGCCAGACACCTTGGCATGATAAACAGAAGCCTCAGCTGTCACACCATGGAATAAGTTAGGAGATACTAAGGTACATAGCATAGCTCCTTCTTCAGACAACTTTTACTACACCAGTGGCCACAAAGTGGAACAGGCTCATGCATACCCAGGGCTGGTGCAGCAATGGAGGCAGAAAGCAGTGACAATATGGAGACTCAACAGAAAGAAAAATGACACAGTAATTGCTCCAATCCTATCTCTTCCTTCATGGCATCCCAGGAGTTTGAGGTTGAAACTGTTGTTGACAAAAGACAAGACAAAAATGGGAAGACAGAGTATTTCTTTCAGTGGAAAGGCTATGACAAACACAATGACACTTGGGAAGCAGAGCAGCAATTCGTAAACTGTGAAAAATGTATTTATGACTCTAAGAGATGACAAATTAAAAAACAGAAAAAGAAGGACATCATTGGCAAATAAGTAGAACATTTTGAACATTTTCAAGCAAAGCCAGAAAAGGAACTTCCGAATCTACCAACTCCAACTTTTTAAAGAACCTTCCTAAAACGCTAGTGACTTGCAAACACCACACATCTGAAACTGCCAGTTGTTTGCTACCAACCACAATGCTAGGAGAAACACAATTTCACGTCTCTTTGACCCAAGGAATATGGAGCTAGGAAATTAAACTATCAAGACTCTTGCACCTCAGAGCCAATTTAACAGCAAGAACACAGTGGATTTCAATAACTCGGGAAACTGGATCCTATTTTACTGGATCAGCAGGACACCACGGTGCTCAAGTTGGCAGCTGAGAAGCCCTTCAGAGCTGTATTATATCCTGATGCAGAACAGACTGGAGGAGAGAACAGGTGCAAGATATACCCACTTATGTCTCAGGGGTCTGGCTCAGTTACTGCTTCCATGGTTACAGGCCTAGCTAGCAAGGATAGTACATTGGTATAAGCAATTCCATGAACAGCCAACAGAACAAAAAGCTTGCATATATTTGTTCCAGGTGTGAGAGGGGGTCAAAGAAAGATTATTGATGATGAAAAAGACCAGCCTTTTATCAAAAGCATGTATTTTACCATAAGGCTAACAGAAAATGCCAGTAGACTCGGAGACATTTCGATGAGGAAAAATGATGGCTTTACCCAGAAAGTGCTATCAATAGGATTGACTGAGAATAACTCACTAAATATAGAAGTAATGAAAAAAAAAAGAGAATGTTCTGCATAGGACTGCTGCAGATGACAGGAAGCTTATGCTGCCCAGTGCAGCTGGCTGTGTCCTTTTCTGAGATCTTGATTTTGTGTGCATTTAAGAAATGACAGAAACAGAGCAAGTATTGAAAGATTGGATACCATAAAGAACATTGTGAATAGTTTCATTCAGTTTAAGAAGCCTATTGTATCAGCCAATAGCCCAGCCATTTGACTAGCTGCATCCATACTGTCTCTTTGTGATTTGGTTAAAATGCTTGGTTTTAAACCCCTTATATGACTTTTGGACAGAGCCCAGGTAGCTTGTTTGCCATTAAATTTCACAAGATGATGGGTGAAGCATCGGCCAAGATAATGTTAATTGGTGGGAGAAAGCTTAAAACATGGGAGGCATGTGCAAAGAACTGGTCTCTAAGGTGTCTTGAACTGCAACTTTTTCTCCAAGTGGTTATGATTCAAATTAAGGGATTTGCTTCATATAATTCAGTTGTGCTACAGAAAAGTAACACCCTTATTTACTATAACATTAAGATGAAGTTGAAACAGGCCAATGAGAGAGTGTGATGTGTCAAAAGAATCTGAATCTCAGCACAAGGAATAGAATCTATGTTCAAGGATATGCAAAGGAAAATTGGTAAGTTTTAATAGTCAGTCTGTCTGCTCAGGACACAAAAAATGTGCTGAGCAAAATAAATCATTAGCTGCAAGATGAACTAATTTGTTTTAATAGCCCTAAACAGTATCACCCATTACTGCTATGGGTGAGCCAGGCACAGAGTAGAGAGAGATGCTTGAGTGAGCAACTGTTGAGTCCAGCCACTTCCCACCTCTAGGCATGTCAGCAATGATAAGATGAGAAGTTCCAGGTGCCAGCTCAGGAGCCAGGTCCCTACATATATTTGGCTGAATCAGGCATAACACAAGCTGTTTCCTTCAGAGGGACTGAGGAATGCAGTGGCATCCAGAAGCTTAGAAATTCCAGAAACTGCAAATCTGCAAAGATAGAGTTACAGCCCTGGCTTGGAAAAGGTTTCAGCCTGGGTTCTTTAAGGGCTGAACCTCTTCTATCTTTTTTTTTCCTGTAACCAACAATTTTGTAAGTGTGAGTTGCTGGGTTTCTGTGTTTCAGTCTTGTGCACCATTAAGTGGGTCCTGAGTTCTTGCTGCATATCCAAAGAGAATGAGGTATTTGGACAACAGCAGAATACTCAAGATCCTTTATTGAGTGAAGGTACAGCTCTCAGGAGAGAGAAAGTGGGTAACTCCATTTCAAAAACAGGACATAACTGCATCTGTGCAACACTCAGTGAAGACTGGACCAAGAGTGAACAGTTTCAGTGGAAAAGCACGTTGTTAAAACATCTCTGAAGGCCTCAGTGGAGAGAAGTTTCAGAGAGGGTAGCTTCTATCTGCAGGAAGTTTGTTGAGATGTATCTGCAGCTTTAAGTTTGGAGGAGACTTATCTATTTGCAGCTGTGCAATCCCAAGAACGGTACAACCCACAAAGGAGAGGTAGCATATAATTGGTAGATCCACTTTAAGTCAGGTTATTTCACAATCTGATGCTGGGCATGGTGACTCATGTGTGTAATCCCAGCACTTCGGGAGGCCAAGGCAGGTGGATCACTTGAGATTGAGGTTCAAGTCCAGCCTGACAAACATGGAGAAACCCCATCTTTAATAAAAAGACAAAATTAGTTAAGTGTGATAGTAGATGCCTTTAACCTCAGCTACTCAGGAGCTGAGGCAAGACAATAGCTTGAAACTGGGAGGTAGAGGTTGCAGTAAGCCCAGTTCACATCATAGTACTCCAGTCGTGGCAACAAGAGTGAAATGCCATCTCCAAAAATAAATAAATAAATACATACATACATACATAAAATGAATAAACAAATAAATAAATAATCTAAATAAGTGTGGAGTACATATGAGCTTCGGAAGGCAGAAAGAGTGTGCTGATTGTGCCATGGGTTGACATGGGTGAAAAAGACGTCTAACCCAAAAATATGCCACAATACTAATGCTGAAACACTAACAATAAACCTGAAACCCTAACCCTAATCCTCACATAAACTCAACACAAACCATTAACAAAACATATGCCTAAACATAAATGTAACCCTACCTGAAACCATAACACTATACATACCCCTACACCTACACCAACCCTAAACCTACCCCTGACCCTAAATCTACCCTAAACCCTAACACTCACAAAAACCCTAACCTAAATACTAAACCAATCCCTAACTCTAACACTAACTTTAAACAATGAACTCTAACCCCTAACTCTAACTCTAACCCCTAAAGCTAACTTCATACCTCATCCTAAATACAACCTTAACTCTAACCATAATACTAAAACTCAAACCTTAAAAATGTAACCTAACACCTAACCAATATCCCTAATCAAATCTACTTCTAACTCTAATTCTAACCATACATTGAACATACCCCAACCTTAAAACCCTGACACTAACACTACTCCTAACTCTAACCCACAGCTCAAATGCAACTGCAATGATAGCTCTTAACACTAAAACCTAAACTCTAACTATGATCCTATACAATAAACTCTATCCCAAATTTAACCCTAAACCTAACCCCACCATAACACTAAACCTAAACCCTGACATTAGACCAAACCCTAACCCCTTCTCCTAACCCTAAACTGACTCTAATCCTAAACCTAATTGCTAAACAATAGCCCTAAAAATAAAACTGAACCTTAAAACACTAACCATAAAGCTCAACTGAAACCCTAACCAGGACATGAAACTTAAACCCTAAACCCTAAACCAAATCTTTATTCCTCTCGTAACACTAACCCTAAACCCAAACCCTAACACTAATGCACTAACCCTCTTACCTTAACACTCACTGTTACCTCATCTTTCACCTTTGGTACTAACCCTAATCCTCACTATGATATTAACCCAGAGCCTAACCCTACACTAACCCCAACCTCTAACTGTAAGCCTATTTCTTACCCTAAACCTAAACATAACCTGACCTTAAAACTAACATCTAATCCTTATTCTAACTCTAGTCTTAAACATAACACTAACTTTTACCCCGTCTTTAATCCTAATCCTAACCATAACCCTACTCCCACCACAACACTAACCTCTAATCCAATGCCAGACCTAACCCTCAATCTAAACTTATTTCTGCAATTGTAAACCCCTATCCCTAATCCCAAACTTTTATCCCATTCTTAATATTATCCTATAACCCTTCAAAAGAATTTTAAATATATCATCTGTGACTCTAATCTCTAACCCCTAATTCCCATAAGAGTACACTAAACCTTACCTATTATTAACTCCAATTGAAAATTGAATTAAACAGATGATATAACTGGGACAAAACTCTAAATGTTAATAAATATGATAATTAGAGACATGTTTAACCAAATAATAGTACATGAAATTTGCTACATGGGGAAGACATTATGCACCTCAATAATTACATTCATTTTTTAGAAACTTTAAGATTTGTTTGTTTTTAACATTCTGAAGCCAACCCTTTTCAATATACCATGTAAACTAAATGATGGGAAAACAGTACATGTTTATCTCAACTGTTACAGAAATTACTTAAAGTTAGTTAACATATTTAATGGTAAAACATCCAATAAACCGTGCTTCAAATTTCTTTCACATGATGAAATGTCTTTATGCAATACCCATAACAATCAGCGTCTGAATTTTTGGGAACAAAAGCTTTAAGACAAGGAGCACAGCACTGATGCTCACTTTCATCATTGTATTTGATACAGTACTAGATGTTCCATCCAAAATAATTGGAAAAGAAAAATATATATGAAGCTATTCATATGTGGAAAAATAAAAGTAAAACTATCTACTCATGGATCTCATGGCCTCATGTACAGAAAATCTTAAGAAAACAACAAGAAATAATAAAATCTAGTAAACAAATTAAACAAACATACAGTATAAAATACAATACACTAAAATCTATTTCTATACACTAGCAATAAACCATATGAAAATGAAATTAACACAATAATTTTATTTGTAAAAGCAACAAGCTGTGTGTCATCCAACTTCCTTGGAACGTACAGGATCATGCAGCTAGGGGTGAAGGGTGGCCTTGGAGTGGAGTCTGTACTGCTATATTGGGACCCATGCTGCACTGTCCGTGGGGCCAAGAAGAAACCACTCAAATTCTGAGGGAGTCAAAGTAGCATCACTTAAGTACATAATGCATGAAGAGTAGAACATCTACAGTGGTTTTGAAAGCCCTAAAGCCACAATGCCAAATGGATATTTTCAGAGTCATAAATTTGTTGTAAAAGAGAACATGCGTGAACATCAGCAAAAATGAAAGTCATGTTGAGTGGCCCAGGTCATTTTGCTGAGAAGAAAAGCATTGAGGTTAATTTGGAGGAATCCCTTCACAAGTGCTGCCAAATCTTGGATGTATTTTACCTAAATATTTCACTACACCTACAGCTCCACAGAAATTTCTAAATTCCATTTCACCTGAAACTGTAGTAGAACTGTTGATGGCAGTAAACTTTCAAGATTGTACATAAATACAATTGATTGATAGGATAAAATAAATTATAATAAACTGTTAATTTTTTTCAGTGTTTAAGATCTGTAGTTCAGTTAGTATTTTTTATAGATAGCACAAGGTGTGTATACAAGGTAACTGTAAAATTAAATGCAAGGTATGTATGCAAGATAACTATAAAATTAATTGAAAAGAAGATTCTCTTGTGTTTTTTGCATAACACAATTGAAATTTTTTGCATTGTGAGAAAACTAATGACATTTTCACAGAGAAATAAACAAATATGCCAATTCATAGGTGATTTTGCCTTATCCTTAGAATGTGACTTTAAAATGACTAATGTTGACACATAAAATGATGAAAATTAGGTATAAATAAAAAATTACATTAATTACATGTTCATAGCTTATCTTAAAGATTGATTTTTATTATTATTATTATTATTATACTTTAAGTTTTAGGGCACATGTGCACAATGTGCAGATTAGTTACATATGTATACATTTGCCATGCTGGTGTGCTGCACCCATTACCTCACCATATAGCCTTAGGAATATCTCCTAATGCTATCCCTCCCTCCTCTCCCCACCCACAACAGTCCCGAGTGTGATGTTCCCCTTCCTGTGTCCATGTGTTCTCATTGTTCAATTCCCATCTATGAGTGAGAACATGCGATGTTTGGTTTTTTATCCTTGCAATACTTTACTGAGAATGATGATTTCCAATTCCATCAATGTCCCTACAAAGGACATGAACTCATCATTTATTGTGGCTGCATGGTATTCCGTGGTGTATATGTGTCACATTTTCTTAATCCAGTCTATCGTTGTTGGCCATTTGGGTTGGTTCCAAGTCTTCGCTATTATAAATAGTGCCGCAATAAACATACATGTGTATGTGTGTTTATAGCAGCAGGATTTATAGTCCTTTGGGTATATACCCAGTAATGGGATGGCTGGGTCAAATGATATTTCTAGTTCTAGATCCCTGAGGAATCATCACGCTGACTTCCACAATGGTTGAACTAGTTTACAGCCCCACCAACAGTGTAAAAATGTTCCTATTTCTCCACATCTTCTGCAGGATATGTTGTTTCCTGACTTTCTTTTTTTTTCCCAACACACAGAAATGACACTTGTTTTTTTATTTTTTTTTTTCATTTGTTTTTTTTTTTTTTTTTTACTATTATTATACTTTAAGTTTTAGGGTACATGTGCACAATGTACAGGTTACTTACATATGTATATATGTGCCATGCTGGTGTGCTGCACCCATTAACTCGTCATTTAGCATTAGGTATATCTCCTAATGCTATCCCTCCCCCTTCCCCCCACCCAACAACAGTCCTGAGAGTGTGATGTTCCCCTTCCTGTGTCCATTTGTTCACATTGTTCAATTCCCACAATTGAGTGAAAACATACGGTGTTTGGTTTTTTGTCCTTGAGTTAGTTTGCTGTGAATGATGGTTTCCAGTTACATCCATGTCCCTACAAAGAATATCAACTCATCATTTTTTATGGCTGCATAGTATTCCATGGTGTATATGTGCCACATTTTCTTAATCCAGTCTATCTTTGTTGGACATTTAGATTGGTTCCAAGTCTTTGCTACTGTGAATAGTGTCACTATAAACATACGTGTGCATGTGTCTTTATACCAGCATGATTTATAGTCCTTTGGGTATATACCCAGTAATGGGATGGCTGGGTCAAAGAGTATTTCTAGTTTTAGATCCCTGAGGGATCGCCACACTGACTTCCACAATGGTTGAACTGGTTTACGGTCCTACCAACAGTGTAAATGTTTTCCTATTTCTCCACATCCTCTCCAGCACCTGTTGTTTCCCGACTTTTTAATGATTGCCATTCTAACTGGTGTGAGATGGTATCTCATTGTGGTTTTGATTTGCATTTCTATGATGGCCAGTGATGATGAGCATTTTTTCATCTGTGTTTTGGCTGCATAAATGTCTTCTTTTGAGAAGTGTCTGTTCATATCCTCCACTCACTTTTTGATGGGGTTTGTTTGTTTTTTTCTTGTACATTTATTGGAGTTCATTGTAGATTCTTGATATCAGCCCTTTGTCAGATGAGCAGGTTGCAAAAATTTTCTCCCAGTCTGTGGGTTGCCTGCTCAATCTGATGGTAGTTTCTTTTGCTGTGCAGAAGCTCTTTAGTTCAATTAGATCCCATTTTTTAATTTTGGCTTTTACTGCCATTGCTTTTGGTGTTTTAGACATGCAGTCCTTGGCCATGGCTATGTCCTGAATGGTAATACCTAGGTTTTCTTCTTAGGTTTTTATGGTTTTATGTCTAACGTTGAAGTCTTTAATCCATCTTGAATTAATTTTTGTATAAGGTGTAAGGAAGGCATCCAGTTTCAACTTTCTACATATGGCTAGCCAGTTTTCAAGACTAATTTTTATGTAACCCTAACATAAACATTTTATTAATGCCTATAATCTCAGCACTTTTTGAGGCCAAGGCAGGCAGATCACCTGAGTACAGGCATTTGAGACATGTCCAGGCAACATGGCAAAGCTTTGTCTCTACCAAAAAATACAAAAAGATAGGCAGAGTTGATAGCTGAGTCTAAGGTGAAGGATCAGTTGATCTTCAAAGCTAGAGGCTGCAGTGAGCCATGATGGAAATTCTGCACTCCAGGCTGGGAAAAAGAATGAGATCCTGTCTCAAAAAAAAAAAAAAAAAAAAGAAGAATAGGAATAATTGTGGAAAATTTTATGTCCTGTGATAAACTTCAGTATTTTTTAATACTGTCTTCATTTTGTTTACTACTACAATTTAAGAAATTTACTTAGAAACAATTTTGGAAAGTTACTAGGTACAATATTTGAAGAAGCAACAGAACTATACACAGATGGTCAACAAGTCAGCTATATGACTTACAAGCAAATCATCTCTAAGAACTTTAAAAACAGAGAGAATAAAAAATCTGGCAAGGTGTGGTGGCTTAGATTTTTTAGCGTTTTTTTTTTTTTAATTTAAGAAATCCCTTTTTCTCTTAGACTAATTATAGTGTATAACAATTTATTGGTTATAATTTTGTAAATAGAAGTGAGACATTGTAAAAAAAAATTAACTCTCAAGTCCCCCCACCCACCACAGTCATCTGAATGGACCCCACCTTTTGACCAAGGGCATTCCAAAAGTGGTCCAGTTACCGACAGGAAAGAAGGACACACATGATTCATTACATGCTCCTCCCTTTTGAACTTTAGAAAAAGTTGATCATCATTAACAGCAACACATACCTTAAGTCTGATAAGCAATATTTACCTTCTATTCTCTCAAGCCTGCTACATGGAGTATTCATCATCATGATAAAACTTTGGTCTCTACAGCCCTTACTATTTATTGTAACCCAGTCATTCCTATCTTTTGATTTTAGGTTTTTAGGTAATAACTTAACTCTTTCAGACAACTGCCAATGAAAACATATTAAAATCTACCCGTAACTTGAAAGTCCATCCCCGCACCATCGCTGTTTCCAAGTTGTCCATCCTTTCTCCACCAAACTAATGTACATCTTACATATGTTTGATTGATGTCTCCTGTCTCCCTAAAATGCATAAATATAGGCTGTTTACACACCACCTGTGGCACATGTTGTCAGGATCTCCTGAGTAGGGCTGTGTCATGGACCATTTGTCAATCATATTTGGCTCAGAATTCTTCAATTAATTTCATGGTATAATATTAAAATTTGATACTGTTAGTACATCTCACCTAATGTGGGATGTCAATCTTCATAAAATGGACATTTTCATCGCCATTAGAAATCCACTCTCAATTAAACTGTGACTGTCTCAGGAAAAGAAAATTGTTGCTAACCAGTCATATATCATATATTTAAACTTAAATAATAATTCAAGTTCTCATATACCTACTTAAAAATTTTTTTATATTGTTTGAACTACTTTAGTTCTCTAAGAAAAATGAGTCATTAAAGCAAGAAAAAAGTTTTGTTGGAGGTTGTGATTTCTCCCCTGGCCTCAGCCAGTCATAGTGGTTCCACTCAGCGCCTCTCCTTTCTCTGTACCAGAATCTCCCACAGAAACAAGTTCAGATCATCTGCAAACCATACATTGGTAGCTGTGACAATGCATGGTCACTGACTCACTCAAGGGACACTTTCGTATAGTCAGAATTGTAGGCTAAGGCTGGGAATTAAGGCTCAGGGCAGTGCCCCTCCTCAGTTCTGGGTGCGGCAGACACGGTGTCTTTTCCTCTCCTGGCCACTAGAGGTCTGAATGCCATGTCCTCTGCTGGAGGGTGCCGAGGAGACGTTTTTATTCTCACCTGGTCACAGCACCAGATCTCTTGTAGCAACGGCCACTCCTGGACATGTACGGAAGAGAAAGAGGCTTCATCTTCATGGTGGACGCGACCCCAGGTGTGCCAAAGCCGCGACCACACTTGGGCGGGTCCTGAGATGAAGGAGGCTTAGTCTTCACCATGAACGTGCCACAGGTGTCCCCAGGTACCTTGAAACAACGGCCTTTCTCCGGTGTGTCCTGAGGAGAAGGAAGCACTGTTCGAGGAACTGTGAAGACAGAGAGTTGGTTTGCGGGCTCTGCGGGCTCAGTGCCTAGGCTCCGTGGTACCCCGGGAAAATCTCTGAAATTCGGGGTGGGTTCATACAGGAGGTAATCTCAGGAAGTGGAAGTGAAATAGAGCCAACATTCCTATACCTGAATGGAGATAAAAAGAAGCAAAGAAGACGGGCAATAGATAAAACTCAATTGAGTTTTTGTATATCAGTAATAATGAATAGAAATCATTGGAATTTCAATATTAAAACACCACTTACAATACTACCCACAAAATTGAATCCATTAAGTATAAATGTAACAAAATATGCAAGATTCATTCAGTAAACAACAAGTCACCTTTGAGAGAAATCAAAAGAAATGTTAGTAAATGCAGAGAGGCCTGGCATGTTGGCAGATGCCTGTAATCCCAGCACTTTGGGAGGCTGCCACAGGCAGATCACTTGAGCCTAAGAGTTGGAGACCAGCCTGGGGAACAGGGTGAAATCCATCTCTACCAAAAATACAACGCCTGTAGTCCCAGCTACTTGAGTCATTGAAGTGGGAGAATCTCAGTGAGTTGAGATAGCAGCACTGCACTCCAACATGGGTGACACAACTCTTTTTCAATCAATCAATCAATCAATAAACAGATGTTTCTCGTTCTGGAGAAGTACATTTTTGATTATTTCAGCCATATCCCAATCAAACTCCAGGTAAATATATCAACAAACTCTTCCTAAACCTAGAATAGATGAAATAAGACTGAAGAAGAACAAAGCTAAGGGACTTGCATCTGGATAGGAATACTTACACTAAAGCTAACGTAATAAAGAAGAGTGTGGCATTCATAATTTAATAGACAAGCAGATAAGTGGAAGAGAATAGATAGCCCCAAAACCATCCCAAGTCAACTGATTTTGTCAAAAATGCAAAGCATATTCTTTGGAAGAGGCAAAGCTATTTCACAAGTGTCAAGAAAACTGCTGGAAACTAAATGGAAACCAATGAATATAGACAAAAATTTTACAGTTAAAAAATTAGTCAAAAATACCCATACATTAAATTTATTCAATGCAAAGTTGTAATTAGAAAATATCTTCATGGGTCTGGGTTTGGTAATGAGTTATTAGCAAGTCCATGAAAGAAAAAGAATGGATAATATGAACTTTATTGGAAGCTGAATTGTCTACTCTGTAAAACACCCTGTTGCCATTGGACATGGCAGTTCAAGCCCGTAATCTTAGCACTTTCGAAAGTCAAAGTGGACAGATACCTGAGGACAGGAGTTCCAGATCAGCATCGTGTACATGGTGAAATCACGTCTGTACTAAAAATACAAAAATTTAACTGGGATTTCTGGTGTGCGCCGGTAATCCTAGCTGCTCAGGAGTCTGAGAAAGGAGAATCCTTTGAACTTGGGATGTGGGGATTGCAGTGAGGCTAGATCTGGTCATTGAACTCCAGCCTTGGTGACAAAATGAGACTCCACGTCAAAAAAAATAAAAATCCGATAAAGGGAAACAAAAAGCCAGCCACAGGTAGAAAAATTTAGCAAACTCATCTGAAAAGTGACTTGTATGGACAATATACGAGGAAACTCTCAAACTCAAAAAGATAAGCAACCCAATTCCAAGGTAAAAACCTGAGTAGATACATCACTAAGGAAGATATAGAGATGGAAATCAGGCAGGCACGCCAAACACTGCTTGCGGAAAGCCTGCTGTTTCTGCTGAAGGCTGAGACTCCTAGCTATCCATGGGGAACAGCAGTGGCTGCCAGAGCGGCAGTGACTCCAAAGGCCGCCCCCACCTACCCCACTTCTATCCTTCCTCCAGGGTCCAAGAATCCTCAAGGCACTGGGCATCCTTTCCCAGAAAGAGCCTGAAGTTGGATATTTTGTTTCTCCGCTTTCCTTAAAGTTCTGGAGGCTGCCAAGTATCATTAGGTTGGAAGTTTCATTTTTATCATAAGAACCTTGCAGCACTGACAAGCATTAGGAGAGTTGGTTTTTAATCCATACTTGTCTTCATAAAGAGATAAAAGAATTGGCTCCAACTGCTTTTTAGTAAATTCTTTTAAAATGTTCGGTACAATATATTTTTATTTTGTTTTCCTGGAGACACAAAGCACAGACAAATTATAAAGTAAAAACCAAATAGGGAGTAATCATGAATTCATGGATACTATTTAGTCTGTCATTTAACCTGACTTTTTAAAATTATAATTTAACTTCTAGGATACATGTGCAGAACAGGCAGATTTGTTACATTGGTGTACATGTGACACAGTGGTTTGCTGCACCCATCAACCCCTCATCTAAGTTTTAAGTCCTGCATGCATTAGGTTTTCTCCTAATGATCTCCTTCCACTTACGCCCTACTCCCTGACAGGCTCCATTGTGTCTTCATTGTTTCATTCCCACTTATGAGTTAGAACAGGTAGTGTTTGCTTTTCTGTTCCTATGTTAGCTTGCTGAGAATGATTGCTTCCAGCTTCATTCATGTCCCTGAAAAGGACATGAACTTATTCTTTTTCATGGCTGCATAGTATCCCATGATAGATATGTTCCATATTTTCTTTATCCAGTCCATAATTGATGGGCATTTGGGTTTGTTCCATGTCTTTTTTGCGTCTGAATCGTGCTGCAATAAACATATGTGTGCATGTTTCCTTATGTAGAATGATTTATAATCCTCTTACGGTATACAACATAATGGGATTGCTGGGTCAAATGGTATTTCTGGTTATAGATCATTGAAGAATCACCACACTGTCTTCCCCAATGATTGAACTAATTTACACTCCCACCAGCAATATAGAGCATTTCTTTTTCTCCACATCTTCACCAGCATCTGTTGTTTCCTGACTTTTTAATGGTCACCATTCTGACCGGTGTGAGATGGTATCTCATTGTCCTTTTGATGTGCATTTCTCTAATGACCAGTGATGCAGAGCTTTTTTTATACACGTTTGTTGGCTGATTAAATGTCTTCTTTTGAGAATTGTCTGTTCATCTCCTTTGCCCACTTTTCGATGGGTTTTTTTATATTGTTGTATATTTTTAAAAAATTCTTGTGGGTTTTGAATTGTAGACCTTTTTCAGATAGATAGGTTGAAAAAATGTTCTCACATTTTGTATGTCACCTGTTCACTCTGATGATATTTTCTTTTGCTGTGGAGAAGCTCTTTAGATTAGTTAGGTCCTATTTGTCAATTTTGCATTGTGTTGAAATTGTTTTTTGTTTTTTTTGTCATGAAGGCTTTGCTCATGCCTATATCCTGAATGGTAATTTCTTGATTTTCTTCTAGGGCATTTAGGGTTTTAGGTTTTATGTTTAAGTCTGTTAATTCATCTTGAGTTAATTATGTGGTGTGAGAAAGGGATCTAGTTTCAGGTTTGTGTGTATGGTGAGCCAGTTTTCCCATATCAGGGAATTCTTCCCCAGTTGCTTGTTTTTGTCAGGCTTGTCAAAGATCAGATCACTGTAGATATGTGAATTACTTTAAGCAGTATGGTCATTTTCATGATATTTATTCTTCTTACCCGTGAACACGATTTTTTTTTTTTTTTTTTTTTTTTGGTGTCCTCTCTTATTTCTTTGAATGGTGGTTTGTAGTTCTCCATAAAGGAGTCCTTCATGTTCCTTGTAATTTTTATTCTTAGTTATTTTATTTTCTTTGGAGCAATTGTGAATTTGAGTTCATTCATGATTTGACTCTCTGTTTGTCTATTATTGGTGTATAGAAATTCTTGTGATTTTTGCACATTGATTTGGTAGTCTGAGATTGCTGGAGTTGCTTATAAGCTTAAGCAAACTCATACAAAAGACAAGTTTCTTGTCTATTGTTGAGGAGTTTTAGAGGTGAGATAATGGGGTATTCTAAATATACGACTATGTCCTCTAAAAACAGGGAAAACTTGATTTCCTTTATTTTTATCTGAATATCCTTTATTTGTTTCTCTTGCCCGATTGCCCTGGGCAGAACTTTCAATTCAGTGTTGAATAGGAGTGGTGAGAGAAGCCATCCTTGTCTTGTGCCTTGTGTTTTGTGTTTTCAAAGGAAATGTTTACAGCTGTTGCCCATGCAGTATAATATTGCCTATGTGTTTCTCACAAACAGTTCTCTTTAGTTTTTGATACATTCCATCAATACCTGGTAAATTGAGTGTTTTCAGTAGGAAGGGATATTGAATTTTATCTAAGGCCTTTTCTGCATCGATAGAGAAAATTATGTGGTTTTTGTCATTGGTTCTCTTCACGTGATGAATTACGTTTGTTGATTTGTGTATGTTGAAACCAGCCTTGCTGGTTGGAGCTGATCTGATCATGATGGATAAGCTTTTTGATATGTTGCTGGATTCAGTTTGTGAGTATTTTATTGTGAATATTCACGTTGATGTTCATTGGGGATATTGGCCTTTTTTTTTTTTATGTCTCTGACAGGTTTTGGTATTAAGATGATGCTGGCCTCTTAAAATAATTTCAGGGGGAGTCCCTCTTTTTCTATTGTTGGAATAGTTTCAGAAGGAAATAGCACCAGCTTTTCTTTGTACGTCTGCTAGAAGTCAGCTCTGAATCTGTCTGGTCTGGTCATTTTATGGTTGGTAGGCTATTAATTACTGCCTCAACTTTAGAATCTGTTGGTCTCTTCAGGGATTCTAATTTTTCCTGGTTTAGTCTTTTAGAAGTGTGTTTGTCAAGGAGTTTATTTATTTCTTCTAGATTTTTTGCTTTATTTACATAGAGGGGTTTAGAGTATTCTCTGATGGTAGTTTATATTTATGTGGGATCAGTGGTTACATCCCCATTATCTTTTTTTTACTATGTCTAATCGATTCTTCTCTTTTTTTCTTTATTAGTCTGGCTAGCAGTGTATCTATTTTGTTAATTTTTACAAAATAAAAAAAAAAAACACTTCTGGAGTCATGAATTTTTTGAAGGGTTTTCCTGTCTCTATCACCTTCAGTTATGTTCTGAACTCAGTTATTTCTTTTTTTGTCTCAGCTTTTGGATTTGTTTGTCCTTGCTTCTCCAGATCTTTTTCTTTCTTTCTTCTTCATTTTTTTTTTCTTTTTGAGAAGCTGTCTTGCTCTGCCATGCACACTGGAGTGGAGTGGTGCTACCTCAGCTCACTGTGGCTTTTATCTTTTGGGTTCAAGAGATTATCTCAACTCAGCTTCCCAAGTATCCTGTATTACAGCTGTGTGCCCCCATGCCAGGCTCCTTTTCTTTTCTTTTTATTTTCTGCGGAGATGGAGTTTCACCATGTTGGTTGGCTAAGCTGGTCTTGAACAGTTGAACTCAGGTGACCTGCCTGGCACAACATCCCAATGTGCTGAAATATCAGGCATGAGCCACTATGTCTGTCCCTCTAGTTTTTTTCATTGTGATTTTATGGTGTTGATTTTAGATCTTTCCCACTTTTGATGTGGGCATTTAGTGCTATAAATTTCTCTCTTAAAACTGTTTTAGCTGTGTTCTAGAGATTGTGGTAGGTTGTGTCTTTGTTCTTATTGATTTCAAACAACTTTTTTCTTTCTTTCTTAATTTTGTTATTTACCCAGTGGTCAATCAGAAGCAGGTTTTACGGTTCCCATGCAATTGTGCTGTTTTGAGTAACTTTCTTAATCTGAGTTCTAATTTTATTCCACTCTGGTGTGAGACACTGTTTGTTTGCATATCCGTTCTTTTGCATTTGCTGAGGAGTGTTTTACCTCCAATTATGTGGTCAATTTTACAATAAGTGCTACGTGGTGATGAGAAGAATGTATATTCTGTTGATTTGGCATGGAGACATCTACAGACGTCTATTAGCTCTACTTGGTCAAGGCTGAATTCCCTTCCTGAGTATTCTTGTTAAAATTCTGTCTCATTTATCTGTGTAATATTGATAGTGGGGTGTTAAAGTCTCCTGTTACAATTGTGTGTGAGTCTAAGTCTGTGTAAGTCTCTAAGAACTTGCTTTTTAATCTGAGTGCTCCTGTATTAGGTTCATAGATATTTAGGATTGTTAGCTCTGCCTGTTGAATTGATTCCTTTACCATTATGCAATTCTGTTCTTTGTCTTTTATGATCTGTGTTGGCTTAAATTTTGTCTTAGGATAGACTACAACTTCAACCCCTGCATTTTTTTTTTAACTTTCCATTTGCTTGGTAAATATTCCTCCATCCCTTTATTTTGAGCCAATGTGTGTCTTCACCCATGAGATGGGTCTCCTGAATATAGCACACTGAAGAGTCTTGACTCTTTATACAATTTGCCTGTCTCTGTACTTTAATTGGCAAATTTATTTCATTTACATTTAAGGTTAATATTCTTAAGTGTCAATTTGATCTGGCATGGCAATGCTAGCTGGTTGTTTTGCATATTAGTTGATCCACTTTCTTCATAGTGTTGTTGTTCTTTATAATTTGCTATTTTTTTCAATGGTGAGTACCAGTTTTCTTTTGTTTTTTTTTTGTTTGTTTGTTTTGTTTTTTGAGACGGAGTCTCACTCTGTCGTCCAGGCTGGAGTGCAGTGGTGTGAACTCGGCTCACTGAAAAGTCCCGCCATTCTGACTCAGCCCCCTGAGTCAGAGTAGCTGGGACTACCGGCACGCACAAACACAGCCAGCTGATTTTTTTGTATTTTTAGTAGTGACGGGGTTTCGCTATGTTAGCCAGGATGGTCTCCAGCTCCTGACCTCATGATCCTCCTGGCTATGCCTCCCAAAGTGCTGGGATTACAGGTCTGAGCTTCTGCACCAGGTGAGTACTGGTATTTTATTTCCATATTTAGTGCTTTCTTCAGGAACTCTTCTAAGGCAGGCATGGTGGTGACAAAACCATCTACATTTTGTTGTCTGTAATAATTTTATTTTTATTTTGCTTATAAAGCTTTGTTGGGCTCAATATAAAATTCTAGGTTGAAATGGTTTTTCTTTAGGATTGTTTTATATTGGACTCCACTCTGTTTTGGCTTGCAGAGTTTCTGCAGAGAGATCCTCTGTTAGTCTGATGGGTTTCCCTTTGTAGGTAACCTGACCTGTCTCTCTGGCTGTCCTTAATATTTTTTCTTTTTGTTCAACCTTGGAGAATCTGACAGTTATATGTCTGTTACTCCTCTCAAGGAGTATATTAGGGTGTTATCTGTATTTCCTGAACTTGAATGTTGGCCTGTCTTGTTCCATTTGTGAAGTTCTCCTGAGTAATGACTTGAAGTGTGTTTTCAAACTTGGTTCCATTTTTCCCCATCACTTTCAGGTACACCAATCAATTATAGATTTGGTCTTTTGACATAGTCTCACATCCCTTGAAGGCTTTGTTTTTTGCTTTTCTTTCATTTTTCTCTAATCTTGTCTTCATGCTTTATTTCATTAAGTTGATCTTGAATCTCTGATACTCTTTTTTCCTCTTCATTGATTCAGCTATTAATACTTGTTTTTGCTTCACAATGTTTCTTGCACTGTGTTTTTTAGCTCTATGAGTTAACATATGTTCTTCTCTAAACTGGTTATTTTACTTAGCAGCTTATGTAACATTTTATCAAGGTTCTTACCTTCCTTGCATTGATTTAGAACATACTCCTTTAGCTCAGAGAATTTTGTTATTACTGACCTTCTGAAGCCTACTTCTGCCAACTCATCTTCCTCATTCTGCATTCACATTTGTGCCCTTGCTGGAGAGGAGTTGCAATGATTTGGAGAAGAAGAGGCATTCTAGTTTTTTCAATTTTCAGCTCTTTTGTGCTGGCTATTCCTTATTTTTCATGGATTTATCTACCTGTGATTTTTGATCCTGAATGTCTTTGGATTGGGATTTTGTGTGAGTGTCTTTTTGTTGATGTTGATGTTACTGTTTCCTGTTTGTTAGTTTTTCTTCTAACAGTCAGGTCTCTCTTCTACAGATCTGCTACAGTTTGCTTCTCTACCTCAGATGCTGTTTGCCTGGGTATCACCATATGAAGTTGCACAACAGCAATGATTGGAATATTTCTCCCAGTGTGATACCTGGCTGATGCCAGCCACAGCTCTTCTGTACGAAGTGTCTTTTGACCCCTGCTGGAAGGGGTCTTCTAGTCAGGAAGCACATTCATCAGGTGCACACTTGAAAAGCCAGTCTGTCCCTGTGCAGAGATTGAGCACTGTCCTGGGAGATACACTGCTCCCTTCAGAGCAAGCAGGCAGGAATGTTTAAGTCTGCTGAAGTTGCACTTACAGCCATCCCTTTTTCCAGGTGTTCTGTCCCAAGGAGATGGGAGTTTTACATATAAGCCCCTGACTCAGGCTGCTGCCTTTCTTTCAGAGATGCCCTACCCAGTGAGGAGGAATCTAGAAAGCCAATGTGGCCACAGCTGCTTTGCATGCTTCTGTGAGTTCCATGCAGTCCAAAGTTCCTGGCAGTTTTCTTAACACTCTGAGGGGAAATCCTTATGCTCAAGTCTCAGTAATGGTGGTCAACCCTCTCCCAACCAACCATGATCAGTCTAGGTTGACTTCAGGCTTCTTTGTGGGTAGTGAGAACTTGAAGACATTGGATATCAGCTGGCTGTTGTCCATGGGATTGGGGCCTGCTCAGTGAGACCACTTAGCTCCCTGGCTTCAGCCCCTTTCCAGAGGGGTTAGTGGTTCTGTGTCACTGGTGTTCCACATGCCACTGGGGTACAAAAATTATTTTGCAGCTAGCTCAGCATCTGTGAAAGCAGTCACCCAGTTTTGTGCTTGAAACCCAGGTCTGTGGTTATGAAAGCGCACTAGGGAATCTCCTGGTCTTTGCATTGTAAAAACCATGGAAAACTGCAGGTTATGGGCTTGATAGCACAGCCCCTAATTGCTTTCCTTGGTTAAGGGAGGAAGTTTTCAGCTCCTTGCACTTCCTGAGTAAAGCAACACTCACCCTACTTCTGCTTGCCTTTTGTGGGCTGCATTCAATGTCTAACCACTTCCAGTGACCTGATCTGGATAACTCAGGTGGAAATGCAGAAATCACCTGTCATTTGTGTTCATCTTGCTGGGAGCTGTAGACCAGAGTTGTTACTTTTCAACCATATTGCCAGATGCCCATCACCTTTTCTTCTTATTTAAAGTGTGCACTGCTGAAATTATGAGAAGTTTCACTTGTAATGTCTCAAAGCCAAAGGGAAAAGAACAGTGAGAAATGTTTTAATATATTAATCTCTGTCTTCAAATGTCAATTGAAAGCAGTGCCACGTTGCGAAGGGTGAAGAAAAATGAATAGACCAAAAACATGTGATTTCACATTTTCATTTACTTTTGAAAAAGCAGATTTAAGAAGGTAAACCTCGAGATTTCTAATCTCTATCAAGTATTAAGCATTGTGAAGTATGCACTAAAATTGAAATCAATGATTTCTTCAATTTTCACAGAAACGAATTTGTACTCTAGAAATTCCTGTTGTTGCTTTGATATCTGTGGGGTTTCAGTCAAGATGGTGAGCAAAATTAGCAGATGCAAGCCTTCTTGCAAGGCCTAGCGGGTTGG
Organism: Pongo abelii; assembly: GCF_028885655.2. Taxonomy (NCBI): domain Eukaryota; kingdom Metazoa; phylum Chordata; class Mammalia; order Primates; family Hominidae; genus Pongo; species Pongo abelii. The sequence continues at coordinate 53,726,271 of NC_072009.2, forward strand.
CACAAGCCCCAGTAATAAAGTTGCCTGAAAATGGCCTTTTCCCTTTAGTTAAGTAAGTTAGAATAGAAACAAATGAATATGGGGTGTTTATCTAGCTTGCTTACTCATGTGGTCCTAAGTTTAATCTTTGACTTAGTACAGTGCTAGATTGCTTTCTAATTGGGAAGTCCAAACTGTCAATTACCCTTTAGTAGTGTTGACTTCAGCCTTGGTCAATTAATCTTTACTAAATTAATGCGAGTCTCACTAGCTGGTTGGGGCCATAGTCAAAGCTCTGCAGTGAGCAGAGGCCACACCACTGCACTCCAGCCTGGGCCACAGAGCAAGACTCCGTTTGAAAAAAATAAAAGGTTCCTACTCACTCTAGGAAAGAAGAGTCTTGTTTTGTTCCACATGGAACTATTTCAGGACCAGTTCTCAGGAAGCCTTTATTGTATGTGTTAAAAGAAACATAACATAAATTTTACTAATCTAACATTTTTACATGTATAGGTAAGTGGCATTAAGTATGTTTATGTTATTGTGCAACCATCAGCATCATTTCACATTCTCACCAACAATACACAAGGGTTCTGTTTTCTCCACAAACACTCCAACTCTCCCTTTTACCAAAAAAAAAAAAAAAAGACATTCTAGTGGGTATAAAATAATCCCTCTCCTGCCCCACTGATGCCTGTTTAAATATCTGTAACACACCCACTGGCCATTTCAAGCTACAGGTCACTTTTTCTATGCTGCCTATCCAGACACCCAGTGATCAGTGATGTCTACTCAGGGTTTACAAGGTCTTCTGCATCTTGCTCTTTTGTAATCCAGACCTCACATATAATATCCATGCATTGTTCCACTTAAATAAAGGGAAATTAACATTTTCTGAGCACCACTATGTGCAGATGACTTGCTCAGGTGAACTCACAGTAACTCTGCCAGGTATGGGTTGTCCAACATGTAGAGAAAAATGCCAGGATAGGGTGATTGAGTGACTCACTTTCAATCACACAGCTTCCAAGTAACTTCAGGTTCCAAACCCTGGCCAGGTCTCCAGTTGTCATTTAGAAAAAGTTGGTGAGTCACTTGAACACATGTCCAGGCCACAGCCAGTCTTCTTTCTATCAACCAAGATGAGCTCCAGGGACAAGGGGTGACAAGACACACCCAGTCATCTTTCTTCCATTCAGAGCTATTGTAGGTACTTGATACTCACCAGGAACACTCTCTTATCCCAAAACCCTCTCATACATAGGATGTTTCAAGGGCAATGTGTTACACATGGGTCACAGAAGGCAACTTTAGTGAGGGAATCAAAGCCATAACATGGAGAAGGAGCTGGTGATTCCAAGTGTAAAGGAAGGGTGGTATGCTAAGAAGTTATTCCCCTTGAGGGTGAAGGAGACAAGACGTTAGTATGACTAAATCAGATGGAGCAAGACAGAAATCAGGGAATGGACCAAACACTTAGCACAAGGGTCAGTGGTTCCTTAGCAAGGTCGAAGCAGACCTACCATGACATGATGTGGCCACTGCACTCCTAGGAATGAACGATGAGAAATGAAGGCAAATTTACAGGCTACATACATAAATAAATTTTCAAGACATCCTTATACACAATGTTCCCAAACCAGGAGCTCCCAAATGCCCATACACAGAAGAAGGGTGAACAAGCTGTGGCACATCCACACCATGGCATGTGGTTCAGCATGAAAAGGAATGGACTGTTTATGCACTCAAAACAGAGTGACTCTGAAAGTGGTTCTGCTAAATAAAAGAAGCCAGATCAGAATGATGCACATAGACCCAAGTACATACTGTATTTACATGTAATTCTATAAAATACCTGCTAAATTTTAGTCAAAGAAGCAAATCTGTGATCTGAGATTGGCCAGAGAGAGGTTGTTATTGCGGGGAGGAAGGTATGTTTTCATGACCTTCATTGCACTTCTGGTCTTTCGGTGAATGAAATACTCACATGGAGAAAACCACCAGTTCTTCTATCTGCACATGTGCAGTTTACCGTATGCCAATCACACTTCAATGAAGCTGTTTTTAAATAAGGAATCACCGTCTGAAGCTTAGAATATGGATGAGCAGGAGGTCTGAGAAGGCAGATTTTTTTCTTTTCCTAATTTATGAGGCTGTACAATGAGAATTAAGTTGGCCCTGAGCTCATAAACAGAACAGGCCTGAGAGGAAGGCTCACACAGTCCTTCCTTCTGCACAGAAGAGTGACCATCTAACATAGTACCTGGCTACCCCTGAGGACCTTTATAGGTCAAAGTGACTTTCCTGTCCTTGTGTCTATTTTCTGATATTTCCTCTTACATGCAGAATCTTACGTGCCCTCTGATGTAGAGGAAATGATGTTCAAGTTCTAATATGAACATTCTGGTTCCATCACAGTAGAGAAATGGGTTGCATTGTCTCTCTTTAAGACAAAGAGAAGGGAAAAGCCATGAGCACAATGTCCATGGTTGTGCAAGTCAGATTGCAAGTGGAGGAAGAGCACCACCATGCCAAGGCAGCAGCAGGACAACTGAAGGTGAAGGTTACTGCAGAGGAAACAAGGAAGCTTAGGGATTCCCAGAGGAAATCATCCTTCCCATGTGTAGACCCCTGGATTGATGGCCAGCTCCTCTTGTCCCAATGTGAAATGAGCCTGTAAACATCCCTATTTCAGCCTAAGTACTAATTGCACAGGCAAACATGAGTGTTCAACAGTTTTTAAAACTGCAAAAAATAAAAGACATATATGATCAAACACACAACTCACCTCCAGAGAAACGAGTCTTTAAGTTCCTTTTTCCTTCTGACCCCATGCCCTCCGTTCAAGGAAATTTCAGAATGCATGCTCCCTATAGTCTCAAAGAAGTATAAAATATTGCATCCATAGAAAGTAACAAAATTTAGGAAGATAATAAGAAAATTCTGAGATTAGGAAAGACAGCTTGAAATTCTCTTAAAATGTGTAACTATCAAAAAATGGAAGACAGAATCTACAAAATATTTCAAAAGCACATACAACTAAAAAAATGAACCATAAGAAAAGTGGTTAGCTCTCTGGGAGATGAGTCACCAAGTTGCAGTAGTGAAATAGCATTTGACATGTAAAAACCCTGGGAGGCAGTTATGATAGCCCTTGGAATGACAGCTCCATCCCAGGCCTAGAGAGATGTTGGTTAGGTGGGAACAGGAAAAAAGAAGGCATCCAGCAGTGCCTTTTCAGATGGGAGATTAGAAATGAGGGAAGATGTTAAGGATGTGATAAAAGGAGACAATTTAATTTTAAATAGAAAGAGAGAAGAAAAGGAATAGAAACTTCAAGAAAATAGAGAGCTAAAGAACAAATGTGTATATACCCATAGAACACCAAGATGTGTGTGTGAATTCACAGTGATAATATACTTCCTACAAGAGGAAAGTCACAAGATTCTATTGTATTGGATCAACAATATATATATATATATAAATATTTATATTCTATAGTTACTTACAATTTCAATGATAACTAAGAAAGAAACTAAAATCATGGCATTCCTATAATTGGCTGAGGGTGGAGGAAAGGTGGGAATGTAAGAAACTCGGTTGTCCTCTGTGGTACCTGGTTGTTAACAGGTAGTTCAGGTGACTAGAGTGAGGTGTACATGGTGGCAGCTCCTTCTATGTTACTCTTGGCTCATGTCTGTATTTTTCAGTCATGTGTATATATTTTTATTTTCAAAATAAAATATATGAGAAATAATATATGGTATCAGAGACTCTAGGAACAGTCTCTGTTCCAGGTGTACTTGTTCCAAGTCTAATTAAATGTCACAGATTCCAGCAGAAAATCCTGGCTCTACCCACACTTCCACTCCCTCAAACAAGACCCAAATAATCACCAGATCCAACTCAAAAACTCAAGATCTTTCCAAAGCAGATCCACATGTAGGCATCACCAATGGTATCAATAGACACAACCACAGAGGTGTCTGCAGTGTGCATCATGAAGTCCAGCCCCTAACTGTAGACCAACTTCCCAGTCTGGAAGGAAATTTCCTTAGAGGATGCCAGTTCTAGCGGCATCAACCACGACTCAGGTGCAGCCATAGAGTGGTCCAGCATGTTACTGTAAGCAGCCAGAAGGCAGATGAAAGGAGCAAGAAAGATGAGAGGAAGGGCGGTGACAACATGGTTGGGCCCCTACTGGTACATCTCACTACCCTGCAGTGGCCTGGGGGTCACAAAGAACACCTTATTTTGGTGGGCAGAGGCTCTCTTGGGTCAGAGTAGTATGACTTGGAAAGAAACTGAAGACAAGCTGAGGAATGTGGTTTCCTGTTTCAATTTGGCCAATCGTGGCTGTGGGTCCCAGGATATCACAAATTGCAATGCCTTTCCCATTTTCTCTGTGGCCGCAAACACTTGGCTCAGGCTCTGATTGACCTGGCACCCTTGAGGCACTTAATAATGCCTATTACTTGAAATTGATAATATGTTAGCACTTTATTTACAATGACTTTCAATGAAGTATTGTTCTCCAGTGTTGAAAATAGGAAAACGATTAACAAGAGCTTGATAGTTATTTGAATAAATGATGATTGATCCTAAAGAACAATTAGGCAGCACTTGATAATAAAGAATTTGTATTTCATGAATGCACACTGTACCTCAATGGTACCCTTAGGCTTTTGATAACCACTGCCACTTAACTTTGCAACAATCCCCATGGCAGGTCCTGGCACCATCCCCATTTTAGAGGTGAGAAGTCACATTAACCTGCCTAGGGTCACACATCTGGGCAGTGCGGGATCTAAATATAAGCTGGCAAAAGAGGTGCCAGGAAACATGATAATATCCTTATGGTATGTGGAAAGGAGGAGAAAAAGTGCACATGATGTGAAGGCCAGACAAGATGTAGGCCAGCCCGAAATGTAGACCAGATCCACAGCTGGCCAGCCGGTACTTTTCTTATCTTAAAGGATCCTCCTCATCAAAGGAAGATCACGGAGTGCAGGTAGTTTGCTCAAAAAAGCACTGACATGTAGCAGAAACATGAGAAAAGAGAAACAGACAAAATACTAAAAATAAACACTCCAGAATTACAACTGGGTTTGTCTTTAGATGACAGGACTGCAAGTGTCTTTTTCTAAGTCTGTTTTCTTCATTCTCCAAAATAGACATAAATTCAGGTGATGAGTCAGGCTGCAGGAGTAAGCGTGAGGTCAGAGGAAACTGCTGCCCACACCTGGCCCCCGACCTGGACTCCTGGCTGGAGGCTTCCCCTTCCCTGGGTTCTGTCCTTATCCCACAGACAGGGCCCTGTCATCTGTCATCCCTACACCCATTCCATGCCTTAGTCCCCAATAAAATGTAGAGAGGAACTGAACAGGTAAAATGGTCTTGTGGCCCATGGGATGACTGTACCTGGTAGTCAGTGGCATTCAAATTGTCTTGTCTCCAGGAAAGTCCAAGCCCAAGTCCTTGAGTGCTTTCTTGGGACTGTGGAGGCCCATTTTATTCATGTCCCTCTAGAAGGGATCAGATGGAAGAAGAAGTTTGTGGGACTCTGAGGCCCAGCCTTCTTCCCAGAAGGTAAAGAAGGCCTGCTGGCTGGAAAATGCTGTCACCACAGGGCCACCCCAATATTTTTGTTTATCTCTTGTCCTCTCTTTGGTCCAAACCAAAAACCCATAATTACTAACTGTGGAAAAGTGTGTTTCTGGGGTGCCAGTTGTGTTGGTCTCCCCTGTGTGAGAAATTCATGGGGAGCCATGGGGAGCCTCTGAGGAGAAAAGTCTCCTTATTGCCTTCACTTATTTATGCACCAAGTGCATAACTGCTCAGCAGCACTCCACAGGTTGTTCAGGTAGATAACACTCCCTTGAAGCAGTGGAGTATAATCAAACATTTTTGCTCCTCCTGAAACCAACTCCCACCTGTTTCAGGCCCAATAATTTACAGAACTTAAGTAGGTTAGACACACACCTTTGCTCAAGGAAATTCATGGAAACTGCCAGTGCCAAACATCTTATTGAATGACTCACGAGTTCTCCTTCACTGATTAATCATTTTCCTCATCCCTTACTCCCCCTCCCAGATGCCCTGAGAACAAAGAGCTTGTAAACCAATAAATAGGGTGAAGACCAAGAGCAATGGGCCATGAGCAAGCCTTCAATGCTCTGGTCCCCTGGACCTACTTTTTAAATGTTTATTCTATCTCTTTCTAATTCCTTTGTCTTCTCCAGAGTCAGGGTACCAACTGAATGGTGTGGGGTTGGTTTCCCCAACACTAAGATGGTACATTCCAAATCTTGTTGATTGTATTGTCTCTCAAATCAACTCAAAAAGCCCTCCTCTGGTGACACGATAGCCTTTTCTGTAGCCAAAGAACTGACCCTATCATACAGTGACCTTGAAATGCAGGCGGGCAGCCACAACACTGCTTGGGCCTGTCCTGAGCCTCAGATCACTGGTTTCAATGATCTCACAGCCAGCTGATTGACAGGGACAGGGAAGTGTGTGGAGGAAGCACTCTCCACACCACTGAACTCCAGCCTGGGTGACAGAATGAGATTCCATCTTAAAAAAAAATTACCTTTAAAAATGCATCCTATTTTTTTCCTGGGGGTTTTCCAAGATCACCAAATAGGAACAGCTCCAGTCTGCAGCTCCCAGAATGATCAATGCAGATCAGTGATTTTGGCATTTCCCACAGAGGTACTTGGTTCATCTCACTGGGAATTGTTGGACAGTGGTGCAGCCCATGGAGGTGGGTGCAGCCCACAGAGAGTGAGCTGAAGTAAGGCGGGGTGTCACCTCTACTGGGAAGTGCAAGGGGTTGGGTGATTTCCCTTTCCTAGCCAAGGGAAGACATGACAGACTATCTGGAAAAAAAAGGGTACTCCTGTGCAAATACTGCACATTTCCAAGGTCACCACATCTGGAAGAACAAGTGATTCTCTCCCATGCCTGGCTTGGTGGGTCCCATGCCCACAGAGCCTTGCTCACTGCTAATGCAGCAGTTTGAGATCAACCCCGAAGGTGGCAGCCTGACTGGTAGATGGGCATCCACCATTGCTAAGGCTTGAGTAGGTAAACAAAGCATGCAGAAAACTTGAACTGGGCAGAGCCCACCACAGCTCAACAAGGCCTATTGCCTCTAGACTTTGCAACTGTGGGCCAGACATAGCTAAAAAAAGGCAGCAGACAACTTTGGCAGACTGAAACATCCCTGTCTGACAGCTCTGAAGAGAGCAGTGGTTATACTAGAATGCCATTTGAGCTCTGAGAATAGACAGACTGCCTCCTCACATGGGTCCCTGACCCTTCTGTAGCCTATCTGGGAGAAACCTTCCAGTAGGAGCTGACCTCATATAGGCAGTTGCCCCTCTGGGACAAAGCTTCCAGAGGGAGAATGAGACAGCAATATTTGCCATTCTGTAATATTTGCTCTTCTGCATCCTCTGCTCATGACAACCAGGCAGACAGAATCTGGAGTGGAACTTCTCCAAATTACAAAAGACCTGCAGCTGAGGGACCTTGTAGTTGGAAGGAAAACTGACAAATGGAAAGGAATAGCTTCAACATCAAAAAAAAAAGTTCATTTACACCAAAACCCTACGTATAGGTCAAGAAGCTCAAAGACCCAAGGTTGATAAATGCACAAAGGTGGGGAGAAACCTGAGTAGAAAAGATGAAAATTCTAAAAATTAGAACACATCTTCTCCTTCAAAGGAGCACAGCTCCTCACAAGCAGTGGAACAAAACTGGATGGAGAATGACTTTGATGAGTTTCCAGAGGTAGGCTTCAGAAGGTTGGTGATAACAAATCTCCTTGACCTAAAGTTACATGTTTGAACCCATCACATGGAAGCTAAAAACCTCAAAAGGTGATTAAATGAATGGCTAACTAGAAGAAACAGTGTAGAGAAGACCTTAAATGACCTGATGGATCTGAAAACCATGGCACGAGAACTTCGTGACACATGCACAAGCTTCAATAGCCAATATGATCAAGTGGAACAAAGGGTGTCTGTGACTGAAGATCATATCAATAAAATAAAATGAGAAGACAGGGTTAGAAAAAAAAAAGAGTAAAAAGATACAATCAAATCTAAGAAATATGGGACTAAGTGAAAAGACCAAATCTTCATTTGACTGGTGTACCTGAAAGTGAGGGAAAGAATGGAACTAAGTTGGAAAATATTCTTCAGTATAATAACCAGGATAACTTCCCCAACTTAGCAAGGCAGGCCAACATTCAAATTCAGGAAATATAGGTAACATCGCAAAGATACTCCTTGAGAAGTACAACCCAAAGACACATAACTGTCAGGTTCACCAAGGTTGAAATGCAGAAAAAGTGTTAAGGGCAGCCAGAGAAAAAGGTTGAATTACTCACAAAGGGAAGCCTGCCAGACCAACAGTGGATCTCTTAACAGAAACCGTACAAGCCAGAAGAGAGTGAGGCCAATATTCAAGATTCTTAAAGAATTTCAATGCAGAATTTCATATCTTGCCAAACTAAGCTTTGTAAGTGAAGGAGAAGTAAAATCCTTTACAGTCAAGCAAATGCTGAGAGATTTTGTCACCACCAGGCCTGCCTTAAAAGGGCTCCGGAAGGAAGCACTATACATGGAAAGAAACAACCAGTACCAACCACTGCAAAAACATGACAAATTGTAAAGACCTTCAATGCTATGAAGAGATTGTATCAATTAATGGGCAAACTATCCAGCAAACATCATAATGACAGGATCATATTCACACATAACAATATTAACCTTAAATGTAAATGGGCTAAATGCCCCAATTAAAGGACACAGACTGGCAAATCTGATAAAGAGTTGAGACCTATCAGTGTTTTGTATTCAGGAGACCCATGTCTCATTCAAAGACTCACATAGGCTCAAAATAAAGGGATAGAAGAAGACCTACCATGCAAATGGAAAGAAAAAAAAAAAAAAAAAAGCAGGGTTTGCAATCCTAGTCTCTGATAAATCAGATTTTAAGCTAACAAAGATCAAAGGAGACAAAGAAGGCCATTACATATGGTAAAGGGATCAATTCATGAAGAAGAGCTAGGCATCCTAAATATATATGCACCCAATACAGGAGCACCCAGATTCATAAAGCAAGTCCTTATAGACCTACAAAGGGACTTACACTACTACAGAATAATAATGGGAGACTTTAACACCGCACTGTCAATATTAGACAGATCAACGAGGCAGAAAGTTAACAAGGATATCCAGGACCTGAACTCAGCTCTGCAACAAACAGGCCTAATAGACATCTATGGAACTCTCCACCCGAAATCATATGCATTCTTCTCAGCACCATATCACACTTATTCTAAAATTGACCACATAATAGGAAATAAAGCACTACTAAGCAAATGTAAAACAATAGAAATCACAACAAACTGTCTGCCAGACCACACTGCAATCAAATTACAACCCAGCATTAAGAAATTCACTCAAAACTACAGAACTACATGTAAACTGAACAACTTGTTCCCGAATGACTGCTGGGTAAATAACGAAATGAAGGCAGAAAAACAGATGTTCTTTGAAGCCAATGTGAACAAAGACACAACGTACCATAATCTCTGGACACATTTAAAACAGTGTGTAGAGAGAAATTTATGGCACTAAAAGCCCACAAGAAAAAGCAGAAAAGATCTAAAATTGACACTCTAACATCACAATCAAAAGAAATAGAGAAGCAAGAGTAAACAAATTCAAAAGCTAGCAGAAGGCAAAAGATAAGGAAGATCAGAGCAGAATTGAGAGAGATAGAAATACAAAAAACCTTTCAAAAAATCAATGAATCCAGGAACTGCTTTTTTTAAAGATAAACAAAATTGATAGATCCCTAGCAAGACAAATAAGGAAGAAAAGATAGAATAATCAAACAGAAGCAATAAAAATGATAAAGAGGAATATCACAAACAGTCCCTCAGACATACAAACTACTATCAGAGAAAACCATAAACACCTCTATGCAAATAAACTAGCAAATCTAGACTAAATGGATAAATTCCTGGACACATACACCCTACAAAAACTAAACCAGGAAGGTGTTGAATCACTGAATAGACCAAAAACAGACTCTGAAATTGAGGCAATAATTAATAGCCTTTCAAACAAAAAAAGTCCAGGACCAGATGGATTCACAGCTGAATTCTACTGGAGGTACAAAGAGGAGCTGGTAGCATTCCTTCTGAAAATATTCCAATCAATAAAAAAAGAAGTAATGCTCCCTAACTCATTTTATAAGGTCACCGTCATCCTGATACTAAGGCCCGGCAGAGACACAACAATAAAAGTTAATTTTAGACCAATAGCCATGATGAGCATTGATGTGAAAATCCTGAGTGCAATACCAGTAAACTGAATCCAGCAGCACATCAAAAAGCTTATCCACAACTATCATGTCATCTTCATCCCTGAAATGTAAATATGGTTGAACTTATGCAATTCAATAAATGTAATCTATCACATAAACAGAACCGACGACAAAAGCCACATGATTATCTCAACAGATACAAAAAAGGCCTCTGACAAAATTCAGTAGTCCTTCATGCTAGAAGACTCTCAATAAACTAGGTATTCATGGAACGTATCTCAAAAAAATGAAAGCTACTTATCACAAACCCACAGCCAATATCATACTGAGTGGGCAAATACTGGAAGAATTCCCTTTGAAACCCAGCACAAAACAAAGATGCCCTCTCTCACCACTCCTATTCAACATAGTGTTGGAAGTTCTGCTCAGGGCAATCAGGTAAGAGAAAGAAATAAAGAATATTCAATTAGGAAATGAGGAAGTCAAATTGTCCCTGTTTTCTGATGACATGATTGTATATTGAGAAAACTCCATTGTCTCAGCCCAAAATCTACTTAAGCTGATAAGCAACTTCAGCAAAGTCTCAGGATATGAAATCAGTGTGCAAAAATCACAAGCATTCCTATATACCAATAACAGAGAGCCAAATCATGAGTGAATTCCCATTCGAAATTGCTTCAAAGAGAGTAAAATACCTAGGAATCCAACTGACAAGGGATGTGAGGGACGTCTTCAGGGAGAACTACAAAACACTGCTTAACAAAATAAAAAAGGGCACAAACAAATGGGAGAATATTCTATGATCTTAGATAGGAAGAATCAATAGCTTGAAAATGGCTGTAGTGCCCAAAGTAATTTATACATGCAAAGCCATTCTGATCAAGCTACCGAAGACTTTCTTCAGAGAATTGGAAAAAAAAAAACTACTTTAAAGTTTATATGGAACCAAAAAAGAAGCCACATTGCCAACACAATCCTAAGCAAAAACAACAAAGCTGGAGGCATCATGCTAACTGACTGGAAACTATACTACAAGGCTATGGTACTGGTACCATACAGCATGGTACTGGTACCAAAACAGATATATTGGTACCAGATATATTGGTACCAGACCAATGGAACAGAAGACAGGCCTCAGAAATAACACCACACATCTGCAATGATCTCATTTTTGACACATCTGACAAAAAGAAGAAATGGGGAAAGGATTCCTTATTTAGCAAATGGTGCTGGGAAAAGTGGCTAGCCATTTTTAGAAAGCTGAAACTGGATCCCTTCCTTACACCTTACATAAAAATTAATTCAAAATGGATTAAATACTTAAATGTTAAACCTAAAACCATACAAACCCTAGAAGAAAACTTAGGCAATACCATTCAGAACATAGGCATGAGCAAGCACTTCATGACTGAAACACCAAAAGCAATGGCAATAAAAGTGAAAATAGACAAATAGGATCTAATGAAACTGGAGAGCTTCTGCACAGTGAAAGAAACTACCATCAGAGTAAACAGGAAACCTACAGAATGAGAGAAAATTTGGCAATCTACCCATCCAACAAAGAACTAATATCCAGAATCAACAAAGAACACAAAAAAATTTATATGAAAAAAAGTCATCAAAAGGTGGGCAAAGGATAAGAACTGACACTTCTCAAAAGAGGACATCTATGCAGCCAACAGGTGCAGGGAAAAATGCTCATCGTCATTGGTCATCAGGGAAATGCAAATGAAAACCAAAATGAGATACCATCTCATGCCTCTTAGAATGGCGATCATTAAAAAGTCAGATGCTGGAGTAGATGTGGAGAAATTGGAATACTTTTACACTGTTGCTGGGAGTAAATTAGTTCAACCACTGTGGAAGACAGTGTGGTGATTCCTCAAGGATCTAAAACTAGAATTACCATTTGATCCCGCAATCCTATTACTGGATATACAACCAAAGGATTATAAATCATGCTGCTATAAAGAAACATGCATACATTTGTTTATTGTGGCACTATTTACAATAGCAAAGGCTTGGAAACAACACAAATGTCCATCAATGATAGACTGGATTAAGAAAATGTGGCACATATACACCACTGAATACTAAGCAGCCATTAAAAAAGATGAGTTTTTGTCTTTTGCAGGGACATGGATAAGCTAGAAACCATCATTCTCAGTAAACTTTCACAAGGACATAAAACCAAACACCACATGTTCTCACTCATAGGTGAGAATGGAATAATGAGATCAGCTGGACACAGGGCAAGGAAAATCACACACCAGGGCCTGTCAGGAAATGGGGGGGGGGAGTAGCGATTTGGGGGAGGGATAGCATTAGGAGAAATACCTAATGTAAATGATGTGTTGATGGTTGCAGCAAACCAACATGGCACACGAATACCTATGTATCAAACCTTCACACTGTAGACATGTACCCTAGAAATTAAAGTATAATAAAAATTTAAAAATAAATAAATAAATAAAAATGCATCCTATTATGTTCATTTCATGTGTACAACATATACTATGGGATACCTATTGCTATTTCAAAGGCTACCATACTAGAGCAAATTAACATATTTCTAATCTCACATAGTTACTCCTATAGTTTGGATATTTGCTTTTACAAACTTTATGCTGAAATTTGATCCCCAGTGTTGGAGGAAAGGTTGAGTGGGAGATGCTCAGGTCTTGGGGGTGGATACTTTTTGAAGAGTTTAGTGTCATTCTTGTGATAAGGAGGGAGATCTTTTTTTATTAGCCTTTGAGAACTCATTAAGAAAAAAAAGCCTGGCACCGCCCTCCCTTCTGTTGCATATATGTGACTATAAATATTTCTCTTTCTGTGTCTGGTTTATTTCACTTAGCATAGTTACCCCCAAGTTCCTCCATGGTGGGGCAAATGGCAAGATCTCATACTTGCTTAGGGCTAAATAATATTTCTTTGTACTGGACAATAAGGTTGTTTCCATATTTAGCTATTGTTAATAATGCTGCAATGAACATGAGAGTGCAAATATCTCTATGAGGTAGGGATTTCCTTTGGTTATATGTCTAAAGGAAGAGTTGTTGAGGCATAAGTGGCTTTATTTTTAATTTTCTGGAAACCTCCATACCGATTTTTATAATTGCTACACATTACCAACAACACTGTACATGAGTTTCATTTTCAATACATCCTAGCCAATCTTTGTGATCTTTTGAGTTTTTAATAATAGCTATCCTGATGTGAGTTATGTAACGTCTCAAAGTATCTTTGATTTAATTTTTTTCTGATGATTAATGATGTTGAAAAGTTTTTAAATACCTGTTGCCCATTTTTACATGTTCCTTGGAGAAATGTCAATTCTGAGCTTTTGCTCAGCTTTTAATATGTTTATTTGTTTTGCTACTGTTGAGTTGTACAATGTCGGGGAAAACAGTCTCACAACACCCCGTAGGTACCTTGAGTCTGGGGGAGACAAAGGAGATAGAAAGAGAGAGAATAAGCATTTAAAATGCTGGTCCAGGGGGCCTGAGCATCGGAGGCTTGTTCACGGCCCAAAGTTGTCAGGCTCCACCTAATTTAGTGGTTTACAAGTTCTTTGTTCTTAGGGTAGATGGGAGGGGGAGGAAGGAATGAGGAAAATGATTAATCAGTGAAGGAGAACTCCTCAGTCATTGAGTAAGATGTATAGCACTGGCGATTTCTGTGAATTCCCTTGAGCAAAGGCGGGTGGCTAAACTACTTAAGATCTTTAACTTATCAGAACTGAAATGGGTGGGAACAGGTTTCAGGAAGAGCCAAGACGTTTGATTATACTCCACTGCTTCAAGGGAGTGTTATCTCCCTGAGCAACCAGTGGAATGTGCTGTGCGGTTGTGCTCTCAGGGAAAAAGACATGAAGGCAGTAAGGAGATTTTTCTCCTCAGAAGCCACCCATGGCTCCCCATGGGTGTCTCACACAGGGGAGATCAAATCAACTGGCACCCCAGAAACTTTCTTTCCCACATACAATTTTTTCATAAACTTTAGATCTTAACCCATCATCAGATATATAGCTTGAAAATATTTTCCCCAATATTTAGGCTATTGTATTTGGTCGATTGATTCCTTTTTCATTTGATGTAGTCTTGCTTATTTGTTTTTGTTTATGTGGACTGAGTTTTTAATATGGTATTCAAAATAATTATTATCAAGGCCATCGTTCATGAGCTTTTTTCTGTGTTCTCTTCTAGGTGTTTTAGAGGTTGCAGTCTTACATTTAGGATTTTTCAACTCATCTTCATTTGATTTTTGTGTATGATGTAAAATGTGGATCCAATTTTTTTCTTTTGCATGTGGAAATCTAGTTTTCCCAGCACTACTCATAGAAAACATGATCCCTCTTCTCATTTTATGATTTTGCTGTAGATTTCAAAAACTAATTGACTACATATGCTTGGATGTTCTGTTCTGTTCCTTTGGTCATGATTCTGTGTTCGTGCCAATTTCAAATAAGGTCATGTGATTCTTCCTACTTCTTTTTTGTTTCTCAAGAATTGTTTTCACAATTTATGGCTCTCTATATAGCTATACAAGTTTTATATTTTGTTTTCTATTTCTGTGAAGAATGCCATTGAAATTTTGTTGGATCGCATTGAATCTGTGTATTGATTTTGATGCTATAAATATTTTAACAATATTAACTCTCCCAATCCATAAGCATAGACAATCTTTCCATTTATTTTTGTCTTCTTAAATTGCTTTTAACAATGTCTCATAGTTTTCAATGGAGAGATCTTTTACTTTCTGGTTACCTTTTTTTAAGTATTTAATTTCTTTGATATGCTTATAAGTCAGATGAGTGTCTTGAATTCTTTTTCAGTTAGGTAATTATTTGTACAATGATGTTACCAAATTCGTTCATTGGTTCTAACAGTTTCTTAAATAGAATATTTGAACTGTCTTTACATATAGGAGCTTGTCATCTGCAAAGAGAGACAACTTTACTTATTTCTTTATAATTTGGCTGCCTTTATTTTTTTCTCATCAGATGTTTATGTTCCCTATTTGATTTGTTTCTGTTTTAATTATTATTTTATTAATTGTGCTAATTTTGAATTTAGATGTTTTTCCTTCTAGTTTCTTAGATACAATGAGATGTTGTTTATTTGGTATGTTTTTTTTTTTAATGTATGCATTTATTGTTGTAATTTTCCATCATAATTCTGCTTCACTGCACACCATAGGTATAGGTATGTTGAGTTTCCTCTATTATTTGCCTCAAGATATTTATGAATTTTTCTTTTCATTTTTCATTTCATCAATTCATTATTCAGGACAATGTTTTAAAAATGCCATGTAGGCTGGGGGGTGGTGGGTCATGCCTGTAATCTCAGCACTTTGGGAGGCCGAGTTGGGCAGATCATGAGGTCAGGAGATCGTGACCACCTTGACTAACATGGTGAAATTCAATCTCTACTAAAAATATGAAAAATTAGCTGGGCGTGGTGGCAAGTGCCTTTTGTGCTAGCTACTTGGGAGACTGGAGAAGGACTATGGCGTGAACCTGGGAGGCAGAGCTTGCAATGAGCCTAGATTGTGCCACTGCACTGCATCCTGGGCAACAAAGCGAGACTCTGTCTCAAAAAAAAAAAAAATGTTCATTATTTGCGATTTTTTTTTTTTAAGATTTCTCTTCTTACTGATTTTTGGTTTGCTACCATGACGGTCTGAAAAAATACTCACTATATTTTTAGCCATTTTAATTTGTTAAGACTTGTTTTATGGCCTTGCATATGGTCTATCTTACAGAATCCTCTAGGCGTGTTACAGCAAAATATATATTCGGCTTCTACATGATGAAAAGTTCTGTATATGTCTGTGGGTTCATTTAGCTAAAACTACAATTCAAGTCTGGCATTTTCTTATTAATTTTCTGCCGAGTTTGTCTTTTCCTTGTTTTAATTGAGGTACTGAAATTTCCTACAACTATTTTATTGCCATTTTTCTCTTCATTTCTATTTATATTTGCTTTAAATATTTAGGTGCTCCAATGTTGAGTGCAGATTTATATATATAACTGTTATAACCTTTTGATGAATTGGTTGCTTTATTATTAAATGATGACCTTCTTGGTCTTATGACAGGTTTTGAATTGAAATCTCTTTTATAGATAGGAGTATAGCCACTCCAAATTTTTTATTACCATTTGCATAGCAGTATCTTCTTCAATTCCTTCACTTTCAGCCCATGTTTGTCCTTAAAGATTAAGTGGGTCTCATAGGTAACATGTTGTTGAATTCCATTTTTAAAATCCATTTGGTCACTCCACAACTTTTAATTGCATAATTTAATTCATTTGCATTCAAGATAATTATTGATAAGTTCTTACTACTGTTATCTTGTTAGTTGTTTCTGATTGAGTCATACATCATTTTTTCCTTTCTTCCTCCCATGTCTGCTTTTAAATGTTTAGCATTTAAATAATTTCAGTCGTGATAAGCTTTGATTGCTTTGTTTTTATCATTAGTGTTGCTGCTGTAGTTTTTGATGGTCTTCAAAGGCTCAGAGAAAACATCTTATACTTAATTATCAACTAGCTTAAGCTGACAACTTTTGTCATATAAAAACTATAGACATTTACCCTCTGTTCCAATTATGTTTTTGATGTCACAATTTATGTCTTTTAATACAGTGTCTTCCTTAAAATCCTATTGGTGACAAGTCTTTTGCTGAATGATTTCAAGCTCCTCCTTTTTTTGTTTATTTTCCCTTAGTGCTTTTAGAATTTTCTTTATTTCTCAACCTTTGAGAGTTTGATTCTTTTTTTGGCAGCACTTTTATTTTTTCTTACACAGTGATGTGTTGCTGAGTCCTAACGTTCTCATATAACAGTAGAAACAAAAATTTGTTATCATGTCTTTAAAGAATCTAGAATATCATACAAAAAAACTTACATAAATTAAAAGGATGAATACATTTACAGGTGTAAATGCAAACTGCTTTCAACTCAAGGCAAGTGACAGCCCACGGTGTTCTGGCAAAAAACATCAGCTAAGAAAGGAAACTGGGTCCTATGGCTTGGGCTTTTCAACCGTGACAGAGAGGCAGGACAGAAGCAACTAAGTCAGGAGTCCTTGCTAGCTGCTAGAGAAATCCCAGAACACTCAGCCCTGATACATTAATACCCTGCACAGATCAGAGACTGCTGACCATGCAGACTCACCAAGCCACAGGCTTGTCTTCCACAAGCACGTTCTTACCTCAGTCATGAAGTGACCAAGCCACGTGCACTAAAGTTTGAGCTCAAAGATATGTACACAGTATTAAACAAATACCAAGGGGAACAACTAACTTGAATACAAGGTCAAAATCAGCAACAAGTTCTATGATCCAGTGCTGATGATATCAGATACAAGCTTCAAAGACAATTTCTTCTCAAAGGCTTATTCCAGTTTCATGAGGCTAGCATGAGGTGTATGCATTTGCTAAGGGCAAATTTATACTTCTTCTGTATTAACCTATGCAGCAAATGCTACACATCTGCTCAGTCCATTTAGAAGCATTTGTGGTGGACGATGGAGGGTCCCAACTCATCATACTCCTGCTTGCTAATCCACATCTGCTGGAAGGTGGACAGTGAGGCCACGATGGAGCCACCAATCCAAACTGAGTACTTGTGCTCTGGTGGTGCAATGATCTTAATCCTCATATTGCTGGGCACCAGGGCAGTGATCTCCTTCTGCATTCTGTCAGCAATGCCTGGGTACACGGTGGTGCTGCCAGATAGTACCATGTTGGCATACAGGTCTTTGCAGAGGTCCACGTCACACTTCATGATGGAGTTGAAGGTGGTCTCGCAGATGTTGCAAGATTCCATGCCCAGAAAGGAAGGCTGGAACAGCACCTCTGGACACTGGAACCACTCATTGTCAATGGTGATGACCTGACCATTGAGCAGTTCATAGCTTTTCTCCAGAGAAGAGGAGAATGTGGCAGTGGCCATCTCCTGCTTGAAGTTCAGGGAGATCTAGCATAGCTTCTCCTTGATGTCGTGCATGATTTCCCACTTGGGTGTGGTGGTGAAGCTGTAGCCTAGCTTGTTGAGGATCTTCATGAAGTTCTCAGTCAAGTCCCAGCCAACCAGATCCAGATGCAGGATGGCATGAGGAAGGGATTAGATCTCCCAGAAGGGCACCGTGTTGGTGACCCTGTGTCCAGAGTCCATGAAAATGCCAGTGATACACCCAAAGTCATAGAGGGACAGCTCATCTCGGATGGCCGCATACATGGCTGGGGTGTTGAAGGTCTGAAACATAATCTGAGTCATCTTCTCTCTGTTCGCCTTGGGATTCAGGGGTTCCTTGGTTAGCAGCACTGGCTGCTCCTCTGGGGCCCCATGCAGCTCATTGTAGAAGTGGTGCCAGATCTTCTCCATGTTGTCCCAGTTGGTGGCGATGTCATGCTTGATGGAGTACTTCAGGGTCAGGATGCTGCGTTTCCTCTGGGCTTCCTTGCCCACTTAGGAGTCCTTCTGGCCCATGTCCACCATCACGCTCTGGTGTCAGGGGCAACCCACAATGGAGGGAAACATGGCTCGGGGAATGCTGTCCCTAGCAAAGCCAGTTTTGCACATGCCAGAGCCATTGTCAATGACCAGCATGGCGATCACTTCTTCTATTGCAATGGGTGGAGGAGTGGGATAGTGGAGCCACAGAAGAACAAGGTGAGGGAGCTGGCAGTGGTGACTGGGAGCGAGAGTTTGATTCTTGTTTGTTGTGGGATAGTTTTATGCAGTGTTAATCTTTTTTGTAGTTTCCGATCTTTCTGAACCTATATATTTATATTTCTCTCAAATTTTTGAAAGTTGTTATTATTCATTTGAATATGCTGTATATAACTTCCTTTTGCTGAACTCTTTCATGAATATTGCTAAATCTTAGATTTTCTTATTTAAGGTAATTCTGTATATCTGGTAAATGTTCTTCATTCTTTTTGATTGTTTTTCTGTTTTGTTCTCTGTGAATTTCTTAATAACCTCTGTTAATTTACTTTTCTTTTCTTTTTTCTTTTTCTTTTTTTTTCTTTTTTTTTTTTTTTTAGACAAAGCCTCTCTGTGTTGCCCAGGCTGGAGTTCAATGACACCACATTGACTCCCTGAAAAATCAAGGTTTCACCATGATATCCAGACTGGTCTTGAACTGCTAACCTCAAGTGATCAACCCATTTCAGCCTCCCAAAGTGCTGTGATTACAGGCCTGAGCCTGCACACCTGGCCCTAATAACTCATTTTACAGCTCACTGATTCTTTATTCTGTTTGATCTATTCTGCTGTTGAAAGCTTTCTGAATTTTAAACTTCAACCCGTATATTTCTCAGTTCTGGGACTTTTTTTATTTTTAAATAATTTCAGTCCATTTCTAAAAATTTCTTTCAGAAGTGTATCAGTTCCTTTTCTGTGTTGTTTTAGAGATCTGAGTTTCCTGAAAACTGATACCTTGAATTCTTGATCCAATAAACACTGATAGCCATCTCATTAATTGGCATTGGTCAACGGTTTATGTTTTGTCCATTTAGGGAGGTTATAATTTCCTGTTTGGTATTATTTCTTGTAGTTGTACATCTATATCTCTTTATTGAAGGAGTAGTTATTTACTTTATTGTTTTCTCTGTCTTATTTTGCATTTTGAGCTTTCTTTAAGACATAAGTATTGTGGGGTATTGTTTGCTTGATTTTGGCTAGGTCAGTGCCTCTGTTTTGGCAGTAGATGATGCCTTAAGCCCAGGTTTATCACGGCTCTAACAAACTTTGAAACACTGCCAGTCTCCTATCTGAGAGATTTTGAAAGGGATATCCTAAGAGTGTGGGAAGGCTCTCTATAGGTTTGTGATCAAGGAAATTATGCACTATACCTCCTACCTTATGGTAATGCTGTACAGGCACTCAGGGTTGACATCTCCTGTGACTGAGATATCCAGGCTGGAGATGGTAGTCCTGCCTTTCTACTTCATGCCTGGTTGTCCTCAGGTTTTTTTTTTTTTTTTTTTTCTCTTTTCAGCACTCACAGGGCTTCCTTGGGTGAAGACAAGAATAAGTCTCCTGCCAGGGAATCCACAGTAATGGGGAATCTGTCCATCCACTTCAACTTTATTTTGTTCTGTGTAGTAACTAAGAGTCGGAGGAGTTTTTTTTTTTCTTTTTTCTTTTTTTAATGTGAATACAGATGAGTATTTTATTTTATTTTATTTTATTTTTTTATTTTATTTTATTATACTTTAAGTTTTAGGGTACATGTGCACAACATGCAGGTTAGTTACGTATGTATACATGTGCCATGCTGGTGTGCTGCACACATTAACTCATCATTTAGCAATAGGTATATCTCCTAATGCTATCCCTCCCCACTCCCTCCACCCCACAACTGTCCCCAGAGTGTGATGTTCCCCTTCCTGTGTCCATGTGTTCTCATTGTTCAATTCCCACCTATGAGTGAGAACATGTGGTGTTTAGTTTTTTGTCCTTGCTATAGTTTGCTGAGAATAATGATTTCCAATTTCATCCATGTCCCTACAAAGGACATGAACTCATCATTTTTTATGGCTGCATAGTATTCCATGGTGTATATGTGCCACATTTTCTTAATCCAGTCTATCATTGTTGGACAATTGGGTTGGTTCCAATTATTTGCTATTGTGAAAAGTGCTGCAATAAACATTCATGTGTGCATGTGTCTTTATAGCTGACCACCAACAGTGTAAAAGTGTTCCTATTTCTCCACATCCTCTCCAGCACCTGTTGTTTCCTGATATTTTAATGATCACCATTCTAACTGGTGTGAGATGGTATCTCATTGTGGTTTTGATTTGCATTTCTTTGATGGCCAGTGGTGATGAGCATTTTTTCATGTGTTTTTTGGCTGCATAAATGTCTTCTTTTGAGAAGTGTCTGTTCATGTCCTTCACCCACTTTTTGATGGGGTTGTTTGTTTTTTTCTTGTAAATTTGTCTGAGTTCTTCGTAGATTCTGGATATTAGCCCTTTGTCAGATGAGTAGGTTGCAAAAACTTTCTCCCATTTTGTAGGTTGCCTGTTCACTCTGAGGGTAGTTTCTTTTGCTGTGCAGAAGCTCTTTAGTTTAATTAGATCCCATTTGTCAATTTTGGCTTTTGTTGCCATTGCTTTTGGTGTTTTAGATATGAAGTCCTTATCCATGCCTATGTCCTGAATGGTAATGCCTGGGTTTTTCTCTAGAGTTTTTATGATTTTAGGTCTAACGTTTAAGTCTTTAGTCCATCTTGAATTAATTTTTGTATAAGGTGTAAGGAACGGATCCAGTTTCAGCTTTCTACATATGGCTAGCCAGTTTTCCCAGCACCATTTATTAAATAGGGAATCCTTTCCCCATTGCTTGTTTTTCTCAGGTTTGTCAAAAATCAGATAGTTGTAGATATGTGGCATTATTTCTGAGGGCTCTGTTTTGTTCCATTGATGTATATCTCTGTTTTGGTACCAGTACCATGCTGTTTTGGTTACTGTAGCCTTGTAGTATAGTTTGAAGTCAGGTAGCATGATGCCTCCAGCTTTGTTCTTTTGGCTTAGGATTGACTTGGTGATTCGGGCTCTTTTTTGATTCCACATGAACCTTAAAGTAGATTTTTCCAATTCTGTGAAGAAAGTCATTGGTAGTTTGATGGAGATGGCATCAAATCAATAAATTATCTTGGGCAGTGTGGCCATTTTCATGATATTGACTCTTCCTACCCATGAGTATGGGATATTCTTCCATTTGTTTGTATCCTCTTTTATTTTATTGAGCAGTGGTTTGTAGTTCTCCTTGAAGAGGTCCTTCACGTCCCCTGTAAGTTGGATTCCTAGGTATTTTATTCTCTTTGAAGTAATTGTGAAAGGGAGTTCACTGATGATTTGGCTCTCTGTTTGTTATTGGTGTATGAGAATGCTTGTGATTTTTATACATTGATTTTGTATCCTGAGACTTTGCTGAAATTGCTTATCAGCTTGAGGAGATTTTGGGCTGAGACAATGGGGTTTTGTAGATATACAATCATGTCATCTGCAAAAAGGGACAATTTGACTTCCTTTTTTTCCTAATTGAATACTCTTTATTTCCTTCTCCTGCCTAATTGCCCTGACCAGAACTTCCAACACTGTGTTGAATAGGAGTGGTGAGATTGGGCTTCCCTGTCTTGTGCCAGTTTTCAAAAGGAATGCTTTCCATGTTTGCCCATTCAGTATGATATTGGCTGTGGGTTTGTCATAGATGGCTCTTATTATTTTCAGATACGTCCCATCAATACCTAATTTACTGAGAGTTTTCAGCATGAAGTGTTGTTGAATTTTGTCAAAGGCCTTTTCTGCATCTATTTAGATAATCATGTGGTTTTTGCCTTTTATTCTGTTTATATGCTTGATTACATTTATTGATTTGCATATACTGAACAAGCCTTGCATCCCGGAGATGAAGCCCACTTGATCATGGTGGAT
This sequence comes from Pongo abelii, assembly GCF_028885655.2. NCBI lineage: Eukaryota > Metazoa > Chordata > Mammalia > Primates > Hominidae > Pongo > Pongo abelii. The sequence continues at coordinate 53,749,053 of NC_072009.2, forward strand.
AAGCTTTTTGATGTGCTGCTGGATTTGGTTGGCCAGTATTTTATTGAGGATTTTTGTATCAATATTCATCAAGGTTATTGGTCTAAAATTCTCTTTTTTGGTTGTGTCTCTGCTCAGCTTTAGTATCAGGATGATAACAGCAGATATTGGTGAACTGCAAATGCTGCTGTCTGATTGTTCCTCTAGAAGTTTTGTCTCAGAGGAGTACTTGGCCATGTGAGGTGTCAGTCTGCCCCTACTGGGGGGTGCCTCCCTGTTAGACTGCTTGGGGTTAGAGGTCAGGGACTCACTTGAGGAGACAGTCTGCCCATTCTCAGATCTCCAGCTGCGTGCAGGGAGAACCACTGCTCTCTTCAAAGCTGTCAGACAGGGACATTTAAGTCTGCAGAGGTTACTGCTGTATTTTTGTTTGTCTGTGCCATGCCCCCAGAGGTGAAGCCTAGAGAGGCAGGCAGGTCTCCTTGAGCTGTGTTGAACTCCACCCTGTTCGAGCTTCCTGACTGCTTTCTTTACCTTAGCCAGCCTGGGCAATGGCGTGCGACCCTTCCCTAGCTTCGCTGCCACCTTGCAGTTTGATCTCAGACTGCTGTGCTAGCAATCAGGGAGACTCCATGGGCATAGGACCCTCTGAGCAAGGTGTGGGATATAATCTCCTGGTGCACTGTTTTTTAAGCCCATCAGAAAAGCGCAATATTAGGGTGGGAGTGAACCGATTTTCCAGGTGCCAGCTGTCACCCCTTTCTTTGACAAGGAAAGGGAACTCCCTGACCCCTTGCACTTCCTGAGTAAGGCAATGCCTTGCCTTGCCTTGGCTCGTGCACAATGGGCTGCACCCACTGCCTTGCACCCACTGTCTGGCACTCCCTAGTGAGATGAACCCGGTAACTCATATCGAAATGCAGAAATCACCCTTCTTCTGTGTCACTCATGCTGGGAGATGTAGAGCGGAATCTTTCCTTATTCGGCCATCTTGCCTACCAAACTTTTTTCTTTTTTTTCACACTTGGTTGTCAGCAGAATAGGGGACAAGTGTCATGAATATAAAAGGTCAAATTTTTTACACTTTGCCTGGTTTCTTCACTTCTCTGTCACCCTAGGAGCAGCCTCATTCTCAATTTTGATCTCTGCTTTATTGATGGTGATAATCTCAGCACTGTATACTCAGTTTTTCTGTGGGTGTTCTTTGGGGGTTAGGCTTGGAGGCAATTGATGGCAGCTTCCTTTACTATGCCATATTTTTTATAAAAGTACTCTACTCTAGTTTAAACTTTTTCTGCTTCTTTTTGTATACATTTATGTTATAAATTTTACATTTCTTCTTTTTTATCTATATGTTTACACATATATATTTCTCAAAATTGATTTAGTGCATTTCAAAAGCTTTAGTATGTTTTAATTTTCCTTTTATTTGTGAAAATTATTTAATTCCTTGCAGATTCTTCAGTTAACCATAGGTTGTTGAAGAGTGTGTTTATTAGTTTCCAAACAATATGTATTTTTTCAGTTTTTAGAAAATGAGACTCAGTCAGGTGTGGTGGTCATGCTTATAATCCCAGCACTTTGACAGGCTGAAGTGGGTTTATCACCTGAGGTCAGGAGTTTGAGACTAGCCTCCTCAATACAGTGAAACTCCCTCTCCACTAAAACTGCAAAAATTAGCCTAGCATGGTGGTGTGTGCCTGTAGTCCCAGCTACTTGGGAGTATGAGGCAGGAGAATTGCTTGAACATGAAAGGTTTTGGTGAGTCGAGATCACACCACTGAATTCCAGCCTGGGTGACAGAGTGAAACTCCAACTTATTTATTTATTTTGTAAAGAAAGAAAGAAAAAAAGAAATAAAGAAAAAAAAAGAAAATGGGTCTCTAGTTTTATTCCATTGTGGTTGGAGAAAGCATTATGTGTGATTTCAATAATATTAGATATAATTACACTTGCTTTGTGGACTACCATAAAGTCTATTCTGAAGATAGCTCAGAGAATAACACATAAGCAGTTTAGAAGAATGTGTAGTCAGCTTGTGGACTGTTTTGTATATGTCTGAGAGACTTATTTAGTTTATACTGCTTTTCAAGACCTTTTTTTTTCTTATTGAACTTGGATGTGGTCGCTTCACTCATTATTGAAAGTGGGCTGTTGAAATCTCCAACTATTATTATTATTGCAGAACTGTCTAGCTCCACAAATCTATTTGTTTTTGTTTCACATATTCTGAGGATCTGTTATTAGGTATATATGTAAGTGATATATCTTCTTGATTAGTTAAACAATTTTGATATTTATCTAGTAATTCCACCTCTATTTTGGTTACAGTTTGAGTTATTTTTTCCCTCACTTTTAAAACATTTAAAAAGTTATTCTGCCAGTCTTTGACATTTAACTGGAGTTTATTTGGACTGAAATTAATTGCTGACAAGAATTTAATTTCCTATTTTTGTCCTTTTTTTCTACAAGTTTTGTTGTTGTTATATTTCATTCCTCCAAAACTGCTCATATTTACATTTGTTTTTCTGGGGTACAATTCTGACTCCTTCATTTCTCTTCAGTATATTGAACAGTTATTTTCCTATTGGCCATTAATGGCACTATAATTAATATCTGAAATTTATAATAATACAGTGTGAATTACAATAACTGAGTATTGACATACACAAATCATTTTCCTATATTGCTCTCCCTACCTTTCTACTTTTTTTGTCAAAAATTTTTTGTCATACAATATGTAGTAACAACACAGATATGTAATTATTGTTTTATTCTTTGTCATTTCTTCATTTTATTATTGAATTTTATTTTACTTCATTGAGACAGGGTTTCAGTCACATAGGCTAAACATGGTTCACTACAGCCTTGAGCTCCTGGGCGTAAGGGATCCTTCCACCTCAGCCCCTCATGTACCTGTGACAGAAGTGTATGCCACCACAGCAGGCTAATATTGTTGATTTTCTGTAGAGACAGGGTCACGTTTTTTTGCCTTGACTGGTCTCAAACTCCTGGGCTCAAGGAAATCCTCATCTTTGGTTGGGATTACAGTTGTGAGATACTGTGCCTTTCCTCTTGTCATTTAAATCCAGTAGAAAAATACAGTTACAGAAACCCCATATACAATAATATTGGCTTTTCTATTTCCTGGTGTAATTACTTTATTGATATTCTTTATTTCATTTCTTGATTTGCACATGAGGTACGGGTTTACTTTCACTCCTTATATGTTTTTATCATGTTTGGTAAGGCTGATCTAGTAGTAATGTACTCTCTTTAATTCTGTTTGCTTGGCAATGCCTTACTTGCTCATAAATTTAAATTTTGGTTTGGACAGATATTGAGTTTATGATTGACTTAATTTTGTTTATTTCAGCACTTTGAAGATCTCATCACAGTGACATTTCCTTAAAGTTCTCTATTTATTTGTCTTCTGTCAATTTCAGTGCATGTGTTTCAGTGTGGATGTCCTTGAGTTTATTCTTCCTGGAGAATTTTTTTTTTTCTTTGGAGATACTTGGATGAGTAGATTTCCATCTATCAACACATTTGTGAAGTTTCAGCCACTGTTTATTCAAATATTCTTTTCCTTCACCTCATATTTCTCTTTTATCAGTGGAACTCCCATTATGAATATGTTGATATTCTTGATGGAATCCCATGGCAACCTTAGTTTTGTTCATTATTCTTGCTTCTCTTTTTGTTTCATACACTGAATAATATCAAACAATCTATCTTCAAGTTGCCTCATTATGCTTTTTGCATGCTCACACAAGCAATTCAATCTTTCTAGTTACAGATTATTGATTTCATTTTTTAAATAATGTATGTGTATTTATTGGTATTTTCAATTTTGAATCACTGTTCTACTGGGTTCCCTTAGGTCTTTGAGAACATTAAAATGAAGAGAATTGAAAGATTTCCCTAGTTAGTACCATGCCTGGGCTTTCTGAAATAGTTTCTTTTAATCATGTTTTCTTTGAATGTGCTTTTTTGCATTTATCTTTGAATGGCTTTTATTTTATTGTTGAACTTTGAACACTTTGGATATTATTCAGCATATTTAGATAAAAAATTCTTGACCTCCACAATTGCTTAGTTTGTGGGTTGTGTACTTGTTTAAAACTCTTTAAAGCTAGTTTTGTAGTCTGTGTTCTTTGTCATGTATGGCCACTTAACCTGTTTTCTCTCATATTTTTGTTCATATCTTTTCCTTGACACATTAAAAAAAAATCTAAGGAAGGAAAAGAAAAAGAGGAAAAGAAAGAGAAGAAAAACTGTCCAGAATTTGCATATGGACTCTTTCAGGAACTCTAGTGTTTAGTACAAAGTCAGGAAAAAGTTAAAAGTTTTGGGGTCTTCTCCATGCATGCATCCAAAAATGGGCATACTTCTATCCTTCTAAATATACCAGTAGGAGTCTGGGTGCGGTGGTTCATATCTGTAATCCCACCAATTTAGAAGGCTTAGGAGAACAAATCACTTGAGCCCAGAATTATGAGACCAGCCTTGACATCATGACAAGATCTCTTCTGTATAAAAGAATACAAAAATAAGCTAGTTTTGGAGGCCCATGCCTGTACTGTGAAATGCTGAGGGGGAAGGATTGGTGGAGTCCAGAGAGGTGAGATGCTCAGGAGGCTAAGTTGGCAAGATCATTTGAACCCAAGGAGGTTGCCGCTGCAGAAGGCCATGATCATGCCACAGGATTCCAATGTGGGCCACAGGGCAAGTTATGTGACTATTTAAAACCAAATCCAATATAAACAGCAATAAACTGTGAGAATTTTTCAAAGGTGATTTTCCTCATCAATTTTCTTTACCAGACTCTTATTTCTAGGCGTTTTGTTTGTGTACTGCTTGACCTGACTCTTATTCCTTGCTACTAGTGGCCCCGACTAGTATATTTCCTTTCCACAAATGTCTCCTGGGAGTCAACTTATGCCCCCAAGAAAGCTCTGAGGTGGGCTAAAGAAAAGCTTCTGAGCTAATATTCTCCAAGGGATCCTCAGACATTTTAAATCACACAACCACAATTATTTGAGATAAGCTCCATATTTCCACACGTGCATCAAAATCTGCATCTAGAATCTAATCTTCCTCACAGTTGTCATGAAGCCAAGGAGTTGGTGATGATGGTCAGTTAAAATGCCACATATTGTCTTGCCCAAACTTAGAGGTCAGGTCTTTCTTCATTAAACACACCCCTGAGTTATGTTATTAGATTCCAGAGCTCCAAAAATCAAGTCTGATGTTGTTTTCTCTTCCTTATAGATCTTCACTTTTAACTCAATTAACTTTAATGACAGCTTAAAATAGAAACTTGGTTAAATCTACCTTGCTTTTTAATGTTCAGAGAGGTTTTTCTCGAGATGTAGTCTCACTTTCTCACCCAGGCCAGAGGGAAGTGGTGCAATCTTGGATCCCTGCAGCCTCTTCCAGGTTCAAGGGATTCTCTTGTCTCAGCTTCCTGAGTAACTGGGGTTACAGGCATGCACCCTCATGCCTAAATAATGTTCTTATTTTTAGTAGAGTAGGGGTTTCACCATGTTGGCCAGGCTCATCTCAAACTCTTGCAATGAAGTCATCCACCTCCCTCAGCCTCCCAAAGAGCTGGGACTACAGTCATGGAGCCATCCTGTCCAGACAGTTTTGTAAGATTTTATTTGACACTGCTTCCATCATTATCATGAAAGCCATTCTGTCTTTCATGCCGTAAGAAATGTTTAAGAATATATGTTTCTGTTAGCAACTTTTAAATGATATGATTTTACTATTTTCCAAATTATTAAGAGTTCAGTTACTTCATTTCACAACAGTATGGTAGTTGTTATAAATAATTAAGTTCCATCTTGGGCCAGTTTAATCTCACAGTCCCTAACTAAAGTATCTGAGTGTAAAAATTAACTCTCTAAATAGACTATATAATGTGCAGCTCATATATTATTATTACATTAGTGTTGTTTTATATAATTAAATGTAAGGGTGATATTTTAGGACACTATCCTATTCATCTTGTAGAGTCATACCCTCCTAAGAAGGCAGAATTACACTTGGTAGATGTAGGCATATCAATATAGATTTCAAAAGACACTCTTCAGATTTCACTGGGAAATGAAAACTGAAATGTTACAACTGTTCTGGAAATATGACCCTAACCAGTAAGGAGAAGGCTTGTGACCTCTATGATAAAAGGAATGATAAATAATGAATTACTTGAGATATTTCCACATTTGTTTCCCGTATTGTGTTTTGAATAATAAAAAATGTAAATGACAACTCTAATAATATATTTAAATAAAAAAAACATTTAAATACATTTTAAATTTTAAACATTTATATTTATTTATATGAATTAAATAGTGAGCACACATTTCTTTATTCATATAACAGGCTCTCAAGTATAGAGAAGAATATGTCAAGTTCACACCTCTAAGGGTCTTATAGCTAGGTTGGATAGAAATGGAAGGAGTGAGTGAGAAGATAGCATAAGCTTATCTGCAAGTCAACTAAAATATTGTTTCATAAATATTATATAGACTTAGTATTCAAAAATGTAATACTGAAATTACAAAGTTGTATTATTTATTATAATATTAAACACTTAGAGAGACATTCTTATATCTCAAAATTCTAGCTTAAAATGGTGGATATAATAGTAAATAACACTGAAATGGCCCCTCACTTCATAAAGTAACAGTTAATAGTAAAGCAGAAAGGAACAAGAACAGAAAAGAAAAGAGATGTGTTTCATTCGTTGAAAAGTAGAATAATTCTAGACCCTCAATGAAAAATAAATTGATCAGGGTAACACAGAAGAAGGAAGTAAATTAAGATGTTAATACTATCATTTTGGGAACAGTAAATGATGACCTCACCTTTAATGCATAAACAGCAACAAGAAAAAAAATTGTAGGCAGTAGATAATAGATAAAATATTGGTATAGATAAAATATGAAAGAGATGAGGGAAAATAAGTGTATTTGGAATATCCCCAGTTTTTATGTTATATAGGTGATGCACTTTTGGAAAAAAAATAACAGAAGAGAGAGGCATATAGAAAGTGTAAAGAAGTTCAGGGGAAGTTTTAAATTTGGCTGTCTTAGTCTTGGGGCACTCGTAAGAAAAAAAAAAAAACAATGTATAGAAATTCAGAGATCATATCACTGGTTGAATTCCTTAGAACCACAGATTTAAAACTGAAGAGGCTTTTTTCTCAAAACAACCTCAATAAAAAGCCAGGTGTGATGGTGTGCATCTGTAGTCTCAGCTACTGAGGAGACCAATGCAGGAAAATTGCTTGAGCCCAGCAATTTGAGGCTGTAGTGAGTCAAGGTCTCATTACTGCACTCCAGACTCGGTAACAGGACACTTTCTTAAAAAAGAAAAGGAAAGAAAAAGGGAAGGGAAAAGGGAAAGGAGAAAGAGAAGTAGAAAGAGGTATTCTGTGTAGTTACATTAGTGGTCTAACGAACAGACATCTATGAGATAAAATGAAACAAAACACACTGACAACTAAATAGAGAAATCAGATGAAAGTTGAGTCATGTAATCCAAAGCAAAATAGTATTTCAAGAATGATGGTGTGACTCAGTTTTACAAATACACATGACTGAGTGATATGCAAAAGACAAGTGATACATGGGATTTAGTGACAAGTAGAAGATATGATTCTAAAAACAGGGTAAATTCCTTAAGAAAGGAGAGTTAAGAAAAATAAAATTAAACCTTGTCAGGGCCAACTCTTTCCATGAGTCTTCCTATCACAGGATCTAAATAAATGAGTTGACAGTGGCATATCTAGGACTAAGACAAGCAGGATGTAGATCTAGTAAAGAAAATGATCAAGCCTGGTTTGGTGGCTCACACCTGTAATTGCAGCACTTTGGGAGGCTGAGGGGGTGGATCATTTGAGGTCAGTTTGAGACCAGCCTTGGCAACACAGTGAAACACCATCACAATTAAAAATTCTAAAACTAGCCAAGCGTGGTAGTGCATGCCTATAATATCAGATACTCAGGAGGCTGAGGCCGGAGAATCACCTGAATCCAAGAGGCCAAGGTTGCATTGAACCAAGGTTGTGCCAGAGACCTTCTCTCAAAAAAATTAAACTAAACTAAAATAAAAAGAAATGATCCTGCAGGTAGAATGAAGAAGTAATGGTACAAGGAGACAATAAATAATAAGCAAATCAGTGTTTTAAGAAGCTGGGAAATTCAAAGCAAAGGCAAAGAGGGTCATAACAAGGAGCAGTAAAAAGTACACACAAATCTATACAAGTTTTTTTTTTGGTGGTGATTTCTTAGGAGAAAGAAACACAAAAGAAAGTGTGAAAAAGAAATTTGTCACCATTGCTTTGGTAGAAAGGAAAAAAGGAGAAACACCAACCACAACAAAATAATGTAAATTATACAATGTTAAGCTTTAGTGTTCTTCGTCCCTTCCCATGGTTATTGTTTCCTCAAGAAATAACAGAAGCCAAATATTCAAAATAGAAGAAAACTTTAGCATATATTACTATCTATATATATTAAGCCAAGTTTATTTTAACTGTCATTCTTTTAAAATTTGTATTTTAGATGAAGAAATATAAATATTTATGGGACACAAAGTGATTTTATAATGCATGTATATATTGCAAAATAATTATATTGGGTTATTTACCATATCCATTACCTCACATACATACCATTTCTTTCTTTGTGGTAAGAATATGTAAATTCTAATTTTTAAACAATCTGCATTTTTGAGATAGAGTTTTGCTCCTGTTGCCCAGACTTGAGTGCACTGGTGCAAACTCAGTTCATTTCAACTGCCACCTCCGGAGTTCAAGTTATTGTCTTGCCTCAGCCATTTGAGTAGCTGGGGTGAGAAGTGCATGCAACCAAACCTGGCTAATTCTTATATTTTCAGTAGAGACAGTGTTTCATCGTGTTGGCCAGGCTGGTCTGGAACTCCTGACCTCTAATGATCCTCCCTCTATGGCCACTCAAAGTGCTGGGATTTCAGACATGAGCCACCATGCCTGACCTTCTTTTATTAAACAATTTTGAAGTTGACATTTATTAACTGTGATCACCATTCGGTGCAAAGGATCACCAGAACTTCTTCCTGTCTCACTGAAATTTGTTGTCATTTGATGAACACCTCCCCTTTCTCTATCCACTCCCATCACCACCACACACTCCAATCTCTGACTACTTTTTGTGTGTTTGTAGAAAGAGTCAGGGCCTTGCTGCATTGCCCAGGCTGAAGTACAGTGACACAACTATGGCTCACTGTGGCCTCAAACTTCTGACCTCAAGTTATCCAATCACCTCATCCTCCCATAGTGCTGGAGTGACAGGCATGAGCCACCACATCTGTCATATTCACAGTTTGAATGAGTTCAACTTTTTTAGATTTTACATATAATTGTGATCATTGTATACTTGTCTTTCTATGCCTCTCTTATTTCACTGAGCAAAATATCTTCCAATTCCATTCATTTGATCACAAATAAATAAAATATCTTTCTCCTTTTTTTAAGGCTGTATAGTATATCTCCTTCTGTATATGTGCCACACTTTATCTGTTGCTGCATTGATGAGCACTTGGGTTGTTACCGTATCTTGGCTGTTATGAATAATGCTGAGATGAATACAGAAGTGCAGATATCTCATTGACATGCTAATTTTACATCCTTTGAGTACATATTTGGAAGTAGAGTAACTGGATTATGTGGTAATTCTTATTTTTAATTTAATTGTATTTTTGAAAACTCAATTCTATGACCCCAAAAGCACAGACTACAAAAGCACAACAAAAAACAATTGGATCACATTACATCAAACTGAAGTGTTTCTGCACCACAGAGGGAAAAGTGTGAAAAGAAAATGTTCACTGATAATCTATATGCTATATTACAAACACTTATGAAATTAAAGGTATAAGTTCCAAAAATGTACTAGGTGAAAAATGTATTATGGTTATTTTTTCTGCTTAGTTTTTGGAGCCAGATGGAGTTTGGATTTTGTTTTGTTTAATAAGTTGTACAATTATATTTAAGAAAACAAAAATTATTAATGCATAGTCACATTAGAAAAGTCAATTTTATTTGAAACTACTTCTAAGATTTTGTTGTTTATAATTTTTTATGAGTATCTTTATAAAGTCACACTCACCCTCTTTTCTCTTTCTTCTGTGAAAGTATATATGGATATAGCATACTCATTTATTGAAAATATCTAACCCTTCTCCATGAGTGATAGTAATTCCTCAGCTGCTTACATTTATTATTTTAATGGAATTTTCTCCAGATGCTTACACTATATCACAGTGCTTCTGGATGATTTTCAGTATCTCCTGGCAATACTTTGACTGACCACATTGGTTGCAAATACTGACAGAAGAGGAGCATAAAGCCAATGGCTACTATGTAGGTTATGATGAGCTACACAGCAGTTATTTAGTCGCAAGACTTCAGTAAAGTGTTTCCTCCAGAGTATCTAAATATCACTATTATTATCACATTTTCTAAAAACTGAAAACTGTAGTGTAGGATTGTATGGCCCACGTTGGCCTCTTATCAATTCCTGATTTGACAGCTGCAGTTTCACTGCTGACCAGCAGGAGAATTGATGGCAGCATATACTAGCATGATTAAGATAAGCATCCATAGTTACCCACCAAGCTGGAATTATTTTCTGTGTTGCTAGGAAGATGAGCTCCACTTTTCCAAAACTCCAGCCATGGTGTCAACAATAACACAAAATATGTGATTAATAGAAAATGTAAGCTCCCCTGTTTCAGAGATGCAGGGAAAAATGACAGTCTCTACATGTGAGATAATCACCAAGGAATGCCATATCAAGATATAGATGAATTTTATCACCTGTAGCTTAATGGCAGCAAAGTCGTTGACAGTGTGGATGGCCAGTATATTGCAGTGAATGGCACTTACACAACTGAGAAGAGGGAATATGCATCAGCAATGCTATTAAAGATAAACATGTAAATGTTAGAGAATAATTTTCATTAGTAATGGCCACTTTCTCTTTTAAACTTGCCATGTTAAGATATATTTCTCCCAACCCACCTCCTTCAGAAAATAATTTACTTACAAAAAGGAAAAAAAAAACTGTTATCTTTCCATTATCAGGGATTTAGTAAATATCTGCATGCAAAACATATATTACACCTGGGAAAAACAAATAATAAGTGAATACACACATACCCAAATTTATAAATCTATATACACATTCCCTCAAAATAAAATAACTGGAACACAGGAAATTGGATAGAGACATTCATATCTGATGCTATAAGGTGTGACAGCACCTAGAAAGAAGTCTCAATTAAGAACAAATAAAATTACCTGAACTAGATATTGAAAAGGTAGTTTCTTTTTTATGGAAAGTTAGAGTGTAAAGTAGGAAATTACAGTGTAATGGTGATAACAGGAAATCAGAAATAATCTGTGGAGTCCAAGTAAATTCTGGAAGTGGTGCTGCCAGATTTTGCTGAGTGATGGAATACAAGGTGCTAGAGAAGCAGAAAAATTAAAAGTTTTAGAAATTAAGTGATATGTGTGGGCATGTTTTTGTTTGTGTGTATTTAGGTAATTTTATCAGAAACTTTTTAAGATGAAAATTAATTTAATTTTGACATTGTTATCCCAATAACTAGACTAATATGCACAAGGAAGAAAACCAAAATTATGTAGTAGTTGAATAATCAGTTTAAACAATCTTCTACTACATTCAGTTGAAAAAGTAGAAATTCATTTCATGTATACAGGAGGGTTAAAATAACACAGTCTTCATACACAATGAAATGAAGTCAGAAAACAAAAAGAGGCCAAATAGTCTTTACTCATCTAAAGTAATTGTTCATTTTCTAACACTATTTAGAAAATGAATATCAAGAGTCCATTTATTCCTTCAGGAATACCCAAAGAGAAACTCTAAAGCAATAACATTCTTAACTGCATTTATGAGAAATAAGACTGAAAAAAAGAAATGACCTAAAAGTTAAATTTTAGAAAGTAAATTTTAGCTGGGTGTGGTGACTCAAACCTGTAACCCTAGCACTTTATCATGCTGAGGTGAGTAGATCACTTGAGCCCAAGAAAAACAACAACAAAACACCAAAAATGTCAGCCAGCCATGGTGGCACTTTCCTGTAGTCTCAACTATTCAGGAGGTGGAGGTGAGAGGCTTGCCTGGGCAAAGGAAGTAGGCATAGTACATTTTGCCTTGGGACTTTTATTTGCCTGTCCCCTTACCCCAGCACTTTATGAGGTTGATACCCAGGGGTAATCATGTAGACCAACGCTGGCAACAGATAAGAAACTATGACCTCAGCAGAATGGAGCTGAGTTCCAGTCAATATTCCTGCTGATTGACTACAGTAACCTCAGGCACCAAATAAAGGTCAGAGGGGAGACCATGGAAGCTACAGGCCTTGAGTGCACCCAGTGCTCAACTGTGTGATGCAGGTGCAACCTTGCACTGAGTCAACATTGTCGGTCAAATTACTCCAGCCATGAAAGTCTGCTCATTAATGTTTCCCTTCATGCTACCAGGGCTGAAGTTATCATAGACTTAAAGACCTTAATTTCCTTCTTCTCCTTGCCCTGAATCTCTGGACAGCCTTACTGTGGAAGAAAGCCTCCAAACAAAGACAAACTACAAACACTGAATTAGGCACCTACATCACTGCATAGACATTGATGCATAGTCACAAGCATTAGGATCAATGAGAGAAATATGATGTCATCAAGTGGTCAAAATAAAGGGCTGTTGGTGACTGACCCAAAAGAAATGGGCATGGACACATGGCCTGACAAGAAATTCAAAATGCTTGTTTTAAGACAATGCAGTGAACTTCAGCAAAACACAGAGAACTCTGAATTTTATCAGAGAAACTTACAGGTGAGATTAAAAAATGGGAGGAAAAAACAAACAGAAATCTTGAAGAATAAAACACAACAATATAAAAAATGCAATTGACAGCAGTGACTATAGAAGTGGTCAAGCATCAAAACTCAAAGACAGGTCAATTTAAAATGTACAGTCAGAGAAGAAAACATAAATAAGATTCATAAGATTAATGGGATAACCTCCAAAGAGCAAATATATCAGACAGTGGCATTGAAGAGTGTGGTAGAGCTGGGTGTGATGGCTCATGCCTATATCCTCAGCACATTGGGGTCCAAGGTGGGTGGATCATATGTTATCAGGAGCTTGAGAGTAGCCTGGACAATATGGTGAAACCGTTTATCTATCATTAAAGAAAAATTAGCCGGGTGTATTGTTGGACATCTGTAATCCCAGCTACTCAGAAAGCTGAGTCAGGAGAATCACTGGAACCCAGGAGAATCACTGGAACCCAGGAAGCCGATGTTGCAGTGAGCCACAATCCCACCATTGCACTCCAACCTGAGAGACAAGAGCAAACCTGCATCCCAGAAAAAATAAAAAAAGAGTACAAAGCTTATTTGAAGAAATAATAACAGAAGCCTTTCAAACAAATAAAATATAAATATTCTGCTATAGGAATGTCGAAGGCTTACAATCGCATTCAATTGCTATAAAAAGATCCCCATGATTTAATATTATCAAGCCACTAAACATCAAAGACAAAGAAACGATACAGAATTAAGCAGGAGAAAAAAAATAACATACTATACCAGGAATTCATCTATATGAGTAATATATGCATATACATAATACAAATGTTAATAGATCCACAGGAAGAAAAAAATGCAAGATAATACTAGAAACCTTCAGCACCTTACTTTCAGCAATGAATAGATAATGCAGACATAATTTAATAAGTAAACATTGGATGAAAATGTGATGTAGAGAAAATGCTAAAAACAGTTATTGAACTATCCATCCAAGAGCTATAGAATAAACATTTTTCTCCACTGCATACATGAGACATCTTCCAGCATATGTCACACATTAGGTAAAAAATCACATCTTAATGAATTTGGAAAGATCAAAGTCATATCAAGTATCTCTTCTGAAATCATAATTCATAAGTATATTAAAATTAAACATGCTCCTGAATAACCAATAAGTCAGTGAAGACATTAAAGAGAAAACACCATATTTCTTGAGACAAAAATAGAAACACAGCACACCAAAACCTATGAGATTCAACCAAAGCAGTTTTAAGAGGGAAGTTATGACAATAAATGCCTTCAACTACAAGAAGATATCAAATACACAACTTGATGTTTCAATGAAGGAATTAGAAAATAAAAATCTAAACTCAAAAATAAAAAAAAAACAAAAAAGAAAACAAAGTCCCTAATAAAGGAAATCAGAGCCATAAAAGAGATACCATCACTGATATCCAGAAACAAATTAATAGTAAGAAATCAAATCAGCAATAAAAGGTCACCTATTAAAAAGAAGCCCAGGACCTGATGTATTCACTGCTGCATTCTACCTAACACAAAAAGAAACTACTGCCACTTTTTTTTTAACCTAGTCAAAACATAAAACAAAAAGGAAGATATGGGAACTGTTCCAACTCATTTCATCGGGATGGCATTATGCTGATTACAAAACCAGACAAGGATACAAGAAAAAGGAGAAAACTATAGGCCATTATATCTGATAAACGTAATGTAAAAATCCTCAATAAAATACTGGGAAAATTACTTATAATGACCATTTAGAAAATCATTCACTGTGATCAAGTGAGATTACAGGGATGCAGGAATGGTTTAATACACTAGAATCATTAAATGTCATACATTATATCAACAAAATAAAGAACAAAATCCATGCAGTCATTTCAATAAGTGAAAAAAAAATTGACAAAATTCAACATTTTCTCAATAAAATCTCTTAACAAATTATGCGTGGAGCAACTGTAACTCAACACAACAAAAGACATAGACCCAAATAACCAGATAATGCCATATATACAAACCCTTAGCTAATATCACACTCAAAGGGAATTAAAAGGTGAAAGCTTTTCTGTGAAGATCTGAAGGAAGACCAGGATGTTCATTTTCACTACTTCTATTAATGTAACAATAAGAGTCCTTAGCCAGAAAATTAGACAAAAGAAAGTAAGAAAACTTACCCAAATTAGACAGGAATAAGTAAAGTTGTCCATATATGCTAATGACATACTATGGAAATCCTTAAAGACACAACTAAAAAGTAGTTAGAACTAATACAGAAGGTCAGTAAAGTCTCAGCTTACAAAATCAACATATGAAGTTGCATAGCATTTCTACACACTAACAGCAAAATATCAAAAAACAAACAATTAAGAACACAATCTCATTCACAATAAGTATGGGGGATAAAATGGAGTAAATTTAACCAAGGAGATAAAAAAAATCTGCATTCTGAAATCTATGAAACACTAACAAAATGTTAAAATGACATAAATAAGTGGAAATATATTTATGTTCATTGACTGGAAAAAGCAATATGGTTAAAATGTTTATATGATCCAAAGAAGTGCACAAGTTGAGTGCAGTTTCTATCAAAACACCAATGACATTTTTCACAGAAATTGAAAAAAATCCTAAATAAATATGAAACCACAAAAATAAAACCATGAATAGCCAAAGCTATCCCGAAGATGTCAATGGGGTTGGGGATTGAATCCACGGAACTGGGATGTCACAATGCTATAAATCAATACAATAGATAACACTGAGCAAAAATAAATCTGCACCTGTATAGCCAATTGATATTCTGCAGAGATGCCAAGAAAACAAAATGAGGAAATGTCAGTCTGTTCAATTAGTGGTGCTGGGAAAATGAGACAACTACATGCAGAAGAACATAATTAGAACTCTGTCTCTCATCGAATACAAAAATTAACTCAAATGGATTAAAAAGCCTAGTGCTGTGGTGTGCCTCTATAATTTAAGCTACTCAGGGGTCTCAGCAGGGAGGATCACCTGAGCCTAACTGTTCAAACTATAGAATGAAACACTTATGCCATTGCAGTCTACACCAGGTAATATAGTGAGACCTGACCTATAAGAATATATATTTAAAAACATTTAAAATTAAAGATGTAATGACAACACCAATCTGTGAAACAAGTAGAATAAATCACAAGACGCATTTAATGAACTTGGTCTTGGCAAGAATATTTTTTGGATAAGACTTCAACAACACAAGCAAAAAAAAAATGCACAAACAGAAAAATGAGGTTATACGATACTACAAAAATTCCTTACAGAAAAAAATAAAAATAAAATAAAATAAATCACCAGACTAATATAATGAGAGCAAATATTTGCAAACTGTCCATCAGACAAGGGGTTAATCAAAATGTACAAGGAAAGAAAAACAGATTCAAAAGAACAAGAAAATAATAACCCAATTAAAAATAAGTATCTTCTCTTTACCAAAGAATACATATACACAGCTAACAGGTGTAGTGTGTGTGTGTGTGTGTCTGTAGCTGTGTGTGCACACACACTATATATAAATATCTCAACATTTCTCATCATCACGGAATTGCAACCTCTACCTTCCAGGTTCAAGTGATTGTACTGCCTCAACCTCCTAAGTAGCTGGGATTACAGGGGCATACCACCACTCCCAGCTACTTTTGTATTTGTAGTAGGGGTGGTTTCACCATGTCATCTAAGCTGGCCTCGAACTGCCACCCTCAGATGATCTGCATGACTTGGCCTTTAAAAGTGCTGGGATTAGAGGTGTGAGCCACCATGCTCAGCCTATTGCAACAAATTTAAGAAATGTATAAAATTTCTTAAATTAACCTTGTAACAAAGAAGAAATTTGCCAGGCACGATGGCACATGCCTGTAATCCCAACACTGGGAGGCCCATGTGGGTGGATCACGAGGTCAGGAGCTTGAGACCATCCCGGCCAATATAGTGAAATGCCATCTCTACTAAAAACACAAAAATGAGCTGGGCTTGTTGGTGTGTGCCTGTGGCCCCAGCTATTTGGGAGGCTCAGGCAAGAGAACCTCTTGAACTTGGGAGTTGAAGGTTGCTGGGAAGTGAGATCATACCACTGCACTCCAGCTTGGGTGACAGACACTGTCTCCAAACAACAACAACTACAGCAACACAACTAGGTGTGTTTTTACTACATCGGGATTTATTGGTTCTAATATTTTCAGGTGTTTTATTTATCTGTTGAGTTTTCTGGCTAATGTGTTGTTCATTTTTTTGTTCCTTCTGCCTAAATCCTTTTATTTCAGGAGATTCAGTCAATTAAACTTAAATTATCTCCAGAGTATGGCCCAAAATCACTTCAGCCATTATCACTGGTATTAATTCTTTGGCTTTGCAGGAGTGTTTATTGCCCTGCTAGTGTCACCAATTGCCCTAGCAATTACTAATTTTTATTTGCATAGAAGATTAAATCATGAGATTGCACACTTTTGCAAGTGTTTATAAACTTCTGCACTTACCTTTCAAAGAAAAGTAACACTTATCCCCAGTGACTCCTTATTCTATAAAACGTACATATTTTTTATACATTCTAGTGTCTTGGAAGTCTAAATGCAGATCTGAATGGAATTAGTTCTCAGAAAATTTATAGTACTCGTGAAAATCAGTATAGTAGTAGACAGAAATCATATGGAAATGAATTGTTTAGCTAATTTTGATATTCCAAGTCACAGCTCCAAATTTAGGATGACTAGAAAATCTACCACTAACATGTTAAATCACATGAGTTGGCAAATAAAACTTGTGAGATTATTTTTGAGCCATACTCTCTTCTCTCTCACTCTACCCTCATTCCTTAATTTAAGGTTATATTCGTATCCCTCATTACTATTTAGAATGCCCATTAGGCTGAATGAGAATAATATTAAAGGGAGCAGAAAAAACCACTAACTAAATCCCATTTTCATTTTTTAAAAACTATTATCTTATGACTGATAAAAATTGAATAGGAAAATTTTCAAAATTGTGAAAGCTAAATAAAACTGAACAGGGATGCATTTCACTTAGAGGAATGATGATTACCCCATCCTTAATCTTGTTAGTGAACTATATGTATTCTATTCACTTGTTGGAAACAGAGTGAGAGATATTTGTGTCACTTACATCACTGTAGGTCCTAAAGGAAGAACGTGCCAAAAAAAGTAATGCAGATTTATTTCTTCTAAAGTCTTTGCTGGAAAACATTAGGAAGCAAAGCTCATATGGGGTCTGGGCCCAAGGACCAATTTTTCTTCCAAAGATAAAACTCCTCCTGTAATTTGTTTATCAGTCTCTGCAAACATGGTGTCCATTCTCAGCATGCTGCTAATTCAAACACTTCTTGTCAGTGAATCCAGTATATTTCCATATCAAATCCAAAGAGAAGAAAACAAGATTCTGTATAATTCACTATACATGGAAAATGTAAAAAGGTAAATATGGATCCCTAATCACAATACAAATACATATATCTGGTTTAGGAAATAGTGAACCACGACTTGACATAATGCAGTCAATTTAAGCATTTGACATAATTTAGTCAATATGTCAAATAACTTGACATATTATTTCTTCAGCAAACATTGTTTCAAGGAAATAGACAATAAACCTTCTATGAGGTCTAAACTACCTCTTAACACCAAGATGATACTCCTGTATTCAAGTAGTAAGAAGAAAGGGATATATTTCTCATAAGTTTTCTTTTTGTGCTCTGCAGCCAATGTTTGCCGCCGACATTGACTAAAAAAAAAAACGGCACAAGTTCTAAGCCAAATCCAACCATGACACTAAGAAAACTATCTAGCAGATATTTCTTATTTGGAAAGGAATACAAAACAGTGAGTCTTTTAAGTTCCACTTGTTAGATGTTAGTCATTTTGCATTTAAAATACTGTTTCTTGGCTTGATGCACTGAAGTTATTAATCAAGTAAAGTTTCAATTTAAATAGAATGGAAATCTAGACTTTGCATGGTTATAGAACATGTAAATTCTATTTTGTTGGGGGGCCGTATGAAGCAGGTCATAATAGGTTCTTTCTAGACAAACTATCAGAGAAATTTTGTGAAGGTCAATTAGTCATTATGGGTGGGAAGCAATATTCAACAAAAATGAATAGGAAGGAAGACAAAAGGCAACAGTACTTTTAAATCAAGTAAATATTGGAATGGAATTTAGACAGAAAACTTTTCTGACTAAAAATTCTGTTAATATAATAAAAAGACATGAAATGTGTAAGAATACAATGCAAATTACCAGAGAGACAACATAGTATTTCCCCAGAAGATGGTGGTCATTTGTTAAAATATCAATGGGAAAATAGACGTAGTAGTTTAAAAAAGAGGGAGGGAAGAATCAAGAAGTTATCTATTTTATTTTTATTTTATAAGATGTTCATTTCCTGAACTTTCTTTGCATTGCTTTTATTCTCATAACTTACCATAAACATCCTTTCCTCCAATTTGTTAAGTTTTAAAGTAGAGTATTAAATTCCTCAACTTCTGTTGTTTGTTATTCTGATCTAAATCACACCTTTAACTATATGCATGTATTTATTCAAAGACAAAACCTTTATCATATTTTAAAATACATCCTCCTGGACCCAATCCATCAATGTGATTGATTTTTTCCTCTTTCGTATAATTTCTTTTATTCTCTTCTTCACTGCCCTGATTTCTTTATCTCACGTATATAAAAACTCCATATTTTACGATCCACAGCAGAGACTGTCTCTTTTGGTACTGACATTTTTCTCTGCTTTTAATTTCAACAGAGAATTTCTATTAGCTATTTTATTTCCATCAGTTCATATTCTGTCTCAGGTTTTATCCCACAACAATGAAGTCACAGTCCTTTCTCAAAGGCCATGAGTGACACCCTAACTGCTAAATTTAAAAGGTTACATTGAATTTCAGGTGAATATTTTTTCCATTGATAATATGCTCTCACTTGAAAATTCCACTTACCTTACCATCCCCAACAGTCTACCGAATATACTATACTTAAAATAATCACATTTTTTGCCGAATATTATATATATATATTATATATATATTTTTAATTTATTGTCTTTGTTGTTTGTTTGTTTACTGAGACAGGGTCTTCCTCTGTTGTCCAAGCTGGAGTGCAGTGGTGTGATCAAGAACTCACTGCAGCCTCAAACTCCCATGCTCAGGTGATATTTCCACATCAGCCTCCTGGGTGACTGTGAATACAGGCACACAGACTAGCTAATTTTGTTAGAAATGGGGTCTCTCCCATGTATACCAGCCTTGACTTGAGATTCTAGGATCAAGTCATCTGCCTGCCTCAAGCTCACAAAATGCTGGCATTGGAGGGGCTAGCCACCAGGCCTGGCCAAATATAAGTTACTTCTTATTCACCCTCTTCCTTGAACTATTTCTGATAAATTTGCTCTCAATCTCCCAGTTATCTCTTCCTGTACGATGGATTTCTGAATGGTACTATGAGTCCCAAATGGTAATCTCCTGCCACTCTCTTACCAAAGACCAAATCATATATGGCTCTATTACACATACTCATGTTTAACAGGCAATTTGATCTCAAGGCTATACACTGAATTCTGGTGCTTCTTCCAAACATCTTCCCCCAAGTGTATCCCATTTAACCTGATAGTAATTACATCCTGTTTCCAAGGCCTAAAACTGTAAGGTCATCCTTGATGCTTTTCTTTTCATCTCCTCATTTCTATTGATCCTCAAATTCTGCATGTTTTCCTTTTAAAACAGGTCCAGAATCTAACCACTTTTCCCTATTCTTCCTGCCATCACCCAGATACAGGTTATCCACATTTCTCATCTGATTAACTCAGCCTCTTTACTGATCTCCTACCTTACACTATTACAAGTATTACACTATCACTACTATTACAACTAGGTGAATTATATCTCAGATACTATAAAATTAACCATTTTAAAGTACACATTCAGTGATTTGCAGGATATTCCCAATGTTATGAAACCATCACTATTATTTAAATATAGAATGTTGCCCTTACCTTAAAAAGTAACTCTACCTATGAACATTCAATATCAGCTTCCCTTTT
This sequence comes from Pongo abelii, assembly GCF_028885655.2. Taxonomy (NCBI): domain Eukaryota; kingdom Metazoa; phylum Chordata; class Mammalia; order Primates; family Hominidae; genus Pongo; species Pongo abelii. Next base: position 53,770,032 of record NC_072009.2, read on the forward strand.
TCCTAAGCTAAAACCATGGTCTTTATAATGTCACAAAAAACCATATATTATTTTCTTCTTATTCTCTTTTCATATCTTCTTCTACCATCCTCTTTCTTGTTCAGAGCCTCAGTATACACTGTGACTTCAGCGGTTTTCCGCTCCTTTTTGTTTCAAGAAGTTTGCTCAAATCTCCTTTGAGCTTATGCTATTCACCTGCTTATAAATGAACCCAAAATCCTTATCCTTCTTACATAAAAATAAAATCACTAGATATTGTCACTACTTTCCACTAAAGCAAAAATGTAAGTTCCATCAGTACATGGATTTTGTCTTTGCTCAGGTGAACTGGCATAAACAATACCAGATGTATTCACAGTTAATTTGATCTTTTCTCATTTATTTATTTTTTATTTTTGGCACATGAGTGGGGTGTGATTAAATCTTTCTCTGTTGCTCAACCTGGAGTGGCAGGATCTCAGTTCACAGCAACCTCCGCCTCTCAGGTTCAAGCAATTCTCCTGAGTCAGTCTCCTGAGTAGCTGGTAGCTCAGGCACCTGCCAGCTTAACTGGCGGTTTTTTTGGTTTTTTTTTTGACATTTTTAGTACAGACTGAGTTTTGCCATGTTGGCTAGGCTGGTCTCAAACTCCTGAATTTGAATGCAATATATTATATAGACAAAGGAATACTTAGGGAGTTTTTAAATTATAAAGCTGTTTTTGTTCATTAATAAGAGTTTACTTTGAAAGTGTATTTTCCTTTAGAAAAAAATTAACTCTTTTTTTAGTTTGTTTTTGATCAACTAGTTTACCATTTTATTAGCTATCAGGTATATATTTAAAATAATTTATGTCAGACAATATTAAATTAAAAATATATGTATTTCTTAAGTGTTCCCCTATACTTGGTGTTGGTAACTAAACTGAGTTTTATTGAATCATATGTTAAAAAACACTGAAACCTTAGTGTAAAAAGTAGCCAAATTTAATGGTACAAAATGTTTGTATTTAAAATGTGTTCATGAGAAATATTTTAATAAGCCAAGCCTTGAAGTTGCTTAATGTTATTTTATTTAAATTCTAAGAGAGGTATGGCTTTAAAAATCATAATGTGAGAAGAGAAACTTTGAGTGCATTGTATTACTTCTAAATATCCACCTCTGTCCAACAAAGTAAGTAGTAATGTTCAAATCTTACACAGAATTGAAACTTAGGGTGGGAAGTCATATAAGTAAATTAACAAATGATAACAAAATTTAGTTCATTTCAAGAGAAAACTGAGGTTTAAGAATACAATTCACAACACATTCTGTACTGATCTTTAATTGGAAAATGTGAAGTTATATTTGTTTATGTTTTTATCTATGTGAGTGTATTTTCTAGCACATTGCAGAATTTTCTAGCTAAACTCACTGCTTAAAAGGTCAGATCTTTATTTGTCTTGTGGGATCTATGTAGAAAGAAGAGTTTCCTCTATAAAAACACTTTTGTTTTTGTTAATTTATTTACAGTCGCATTGACATGGTAAATGTATATAATCAAAAGATTTTTTTTAAACAAACAAATTTTTTTAAAAAACAAACAGATAATGTCATTAAAATATGAACCTAAGGGATCTGTTGTTAAAAATCTGTATAGTTACTGGATTTGTTATTAATATCAAAATTTAAAATACTCCTTCAAAGATGGCTGTATTGATAAATGAGTTGTTGTTGATATTAATTTGTCACTTGATGAAAAGACAAGTGGATAGAATTATTTTCATACTACAAGCATTATTTTTTCTTCTTATCTCAGGTTGTGAGCAGCTTTTGAGTGGGAATATCTGCTCTCTGTTAGATCTCACCCACCAGAAAAACTTATGGGACTCAAAAATACTGGTGCTAATTTTCACATGAATTCTGTGATCCAACAGCCACATATAATATATTATATATACACTATATATAATATATTTTATAATATATAATTATATAATATATTATTATGTAAATCCATATATTATATATAAATCTATATATAGTATAAACTATATATTATATATAATTTATGTGTGTGTATGTGTATGTGTGTGTATATATATATACGTATATATATATATATACGTATATATACGTATATATATATATACGTATATATATACGTATATATACGTATATATATATATATACGTATATATATATATATATACACACATACATATATATATAGTTTCCACCAGAAACAGTATTCTTGCAATTGAATGCATAGGTGAAAATATAGACAATGAGTTTTCAAAGATGAGAAGCAGAACAGTTAGGTAAACTCTAATTATTAATTATTATTACTTCAAAGATTCTGATAGCAGCTACTATTTTTCTCTCAGAAATTACTGTACTTTAAAAGAATTATGCGGGAAGATCTTCTTCATAATATGGCTAAAATCTCTGAGATACTATGACTGATATATTTATGTTATCTGTTTCATAAGCTGTGCTTTTTCTAAAATTCTCTCTATATTTTTCTCAAATGAGAGCTTTTTCTGCTAAAGAAACAAATTTCTTCTTCAAATTATGTTATGTGAACTTGTAAAAAATATTAGTTAAGAATTATCATGAAACTGCCTATGAAAGGTATTCATTTGAATATAAAGCGGTAAAAAGTTAGATCATAGTGGTAGGTCACCTATTTAGGATACATCTCCAAATAAGAGAATATGGGATACCTAAATTTTGGTAATGTTTATACTCAAGATCTTTATTATTGTTATTTTTTTTTTTACCTTTCTGTACAGATATTGATAGAAACTAAATTTAAAAATTAGAATATTTTAACTGTAGTAAATGGTTCTACAATTTCTTCTTTTTTTCCTTTCAGTGGGCAGAAATAGTTTGTCTTTTAGCTACTAGCTTCTCAGCACTTATCATATATAGGATTACAAAACACACACTTTCTTTCTCTTTGCTAGATCCAGTAAATTATATCATCCAAACATTGCAGTCGTGGTAGCTTTACTTTTAGTAGAGTCTTCATATGGGATGTTCACCAATACTTCTTAACAGCCACTATTGGAAGAAAAATTGTAATGTGAGTTCCGGTACTATAGCCTGTGTGCCCCCTAGGGTGTTGAATTTAACACATATAGTGATGGTTAATCATACCAGCAAGAAGCAAATGAAACAGACAGAATATAAAATTGCAAATTAGATATCTCACCTTTGTACTTGGTTGCTTTTGCTTTATGTTGTCTCGGCAACATACTGTGGCACATATGTCTGCCTTGTTTCTTTTTCTATGCAATCAGCTTCTCCAGGGCAGGACGTGGATATTGTTTCTTTCTTTGTCACAAATCTAAGACAAAATTAAAAGCATACAGAAATTTCTCAGATACTTGTAAACAGACAATATTTTGCTATATGGCTACAGACATGTTTTGACTTTTGGAGCTTCTGTCTATGCTCCCCTTCCTTCCACAACTACGGTTAATAGGCATATTTATTGAGTGTTAATAATTCTGATTTAATCATGTAAATAATCTTATGTAATTTGGAAAATGCATTATTCTCAAAAGAAGATTCTGAATCCTAGAAAGACTAATTAACTTACTCCCCAAACTGTACTTATTCCCCCAAAGTTACTCATGGCAGAGGACTCACTTGTCTTTACTCCTGCCTGCTTGACCAAACTTTACTGTATTATGTCCAGTGTATATTATTATTTTATTACTCTTTTATAATAACTTCTCTGTGAACTCAGTTATAATAGTCCGTGTTTGAAATAAGCAATAATCATAAAAATTAAAAAATAAATTAAGTGCTTTGAAAATTAGGAGCATAAACAGTATATCACCTTATTCAGTAACTTTTGGTATTTCTTGTAACCTCTTTCCTTGTATTTATAAAGTTAAATTAGTGCATTACTGATTTCTTTTGATCTTTAATGTTGGTACCCAAGATAATTTACTAGAATTGTTTTATTTATTTGAAGACAAACCAAAGTTAAGTAAGACAAGAGATAGAAAAGAGTACAATATTAGTGTCCTAAGACAGCTTCAAGACATCTTTGTTCATTTAGCTGTTTCCAAACTACAGTCCTATGTACCCAAGGAATTTTGGTCACAGTTAAGGTAAATTTCATGTAAGTGATTATTTCAGTTTCATAAAAACCTCAATACATTGACTAAACATTACTCAGAAAAAGGCTTCATACAAAGGACATTATGTTAAGTGAAATTAGCCAGGAAATATAAAAGACAAAGATTGCATCTTTTTATTTATATGTGAGAAATAACAAAGTTGATCTCATGGGGGTAGAAAATAGAATGACAGATTATTATAGGCTGTGAAAGATATTGAGCAAACAAATAAGTGAGTTAGTTGATGGGTAAAAAATACAGTTAGAAGGAATAGGTTCTAAAGTTTGATTGTATAGGAGAGAGAATATAGGTATGAATAATTTGTTATAGATTTCAAAATAAATAGAAGTTTAGATGTGGAAAGCTGTTTACACAAATATGTCGGTAATAATTTAAGGGGTGCATTAAAGAAGGACATGTTGATTTCCATTTGATGAACAATCCTCTCCAGGATGATTGGGAGGTGATTAGAACCAGGACAACATGATGCATTCACTTGAGGTAGCAAACTTATAGAGATGCAGCAGTAATACAGAGATAAGATTAATCTACACATATTTCTCTTACACTCTCTAAGGAACAGAAATTCCAAAATCTAAGTCTAGGCCAGAAGAGAAACATAGACGGCAAATAACAATAGGCCAACTAGGAAGGGCCATAACATAGTTGGATTACAATGTACAAATATCAGTAGCCCTGATGATGTATTTATAAGTCTCGACTAAGGTAGACTGCAAGTTGCATTCATACTGGTTGATGCTACTGCTTATGTACTATAAAAGATAAAAACATAGTATATTCTAACCAATTTGAACAAACAAATTGCTGTTCCTCAAGCTATGCAACACACTTAATATCCTATTGTTTCCAACAATGGGTGTTGAGATATTACGTCAAATAAAAAATTATATGAATTATTTAAAATCAGAAGGCGCTTATATCCTCAGTAAACCCTACATCTAACAACAAAAGCTTTAAAATAATATAGAAATAAACTAGGAGACTTACTGCTCTCAAGGAAAATTGTGACTGGCTAGCAAAGCAGTCAGAAATCTTGGCACAATAGTGATTCAAGGTACTGTGGATTCTGACAATATGCAGTTCACTGGGATTAGATGAAACCAAATTTTAGAAGCATCACTTAATAAATTCTACCACAAAAGTGCCCCAAGCACAAAAATATAATCTACTATGCTTCACACATTGTGACATATGAAAATTGTGCATATTGGTTTTAATATTTTAGAATTTCTATTAAAATATATCCATATTCTTTATCTCAACAAGAAATTAAACTATCAAACATTAAATGTGAAGAACGTGTATAATTAAAATCTTCTTGTTTTTTACATTTTTCCCCATTTTATATTTTTTCTGGTGATAAAAAATAAGGTTTCTGAGCAATACAGCTGTTATTCTGGGCAACTGTTGTAATTCAGGTAATTCCATCCCTTGGCTACATGAACTTGATGAGAAGTCATGCTGAATGTTACTTTAAATGATTAACCTGGCCGGGTGCAATGACTCACCACTTGTAATCCCAGGAGTTTGAGAGACCGAGGCGGAGGTGGGTGGACTGTGAACTCAGGAGATCCAGACCACCCTAACTAACACAGTGAAACACTGTCTCTACCAAAAATACAAAATTAGCCAGATGCATGCCTGTAATCCCAGCTACTTCAGAGGATGATACAGGAGAATCGCTTGAACTCGGGAGGTGGAAGTTGTAGTGAGCCAAGATCACAACCATTGCACTTCAGCCTAGGCAACAAGAGTGAAACTATCAAAAGAACAAATAAAACAAAAGAAGAAAGGGAGAAGGAAAGGAAAGAAATAAAGAAAGGAAGGAAGGTAGGAAGGAAAAGAAATGGAAAAGGAAGGAAGGGAAGAAAAGAGAAAAGAGGGAAGAAAAAAGACAAGAAATCTGCATTACTCACATTGTGGCTGATCTTCCCAGAATATTTTAACACAAATATTTGTTTTAACTTAGAAGTGCTCATAAATGGATTTTATTTATATTTTTGGTCAGTATTTGTTCTTTATGGTAAATTTCATATTAAAGCTGGCAAAATTGTTAAGTTTTACTGCCACTGGATTTTAAGAAAGACTAAATGAATTACTTTATACTCTTATTGAAATATCACACATTTTTATGAACTAGGACAAGGTAGCACCTAATTACAAAGAAAATATCACAAGGGTAAAATAAAACATGATCCCACTTAAACTATTCTTCCTCCGATCATCTTGCCAAAGCTGTCCTAGAAATTTTTTTTTAATTTGCAGTCACAGCTGATAAGTTACAAAATATGTTATAAAATAATAATTGAAGACCATATAAGTAAATCATCAAAATGAGTTTTGAAAAAGAAAATTATTATTATTATTATTATTTAACCTGCTGATACATAAAGCCTATTGAATGAGGATATAATGGAGCATCTTCTGTTGGAGAGGTCTTATGCCCATCTAAAGCATCATGGTCAACTGGCTCCAAATTCTAAATATTTAAATATCAACAATTTGATTATAAAAGTAACTTTATACCTTATATTTTATTTTCTTCGTTAGAATAAACTTTTAAAAAATGCAAGAAAGCTGACAGCTATAGCATCTTTACAATTCCTGCAAATGATTTATAATTTAGGGAAAAATTCTGAATTATATTAGCTACATAATTTTTAGGCCATTTCACACAAGTTGCTTCCAAAAGGAAACTGCTTTTTGAGAACAAACAAACCAATGCTAATAATTTCACAAAATAAATATTTTTAAGGGCAATATTAATACATACACATTGGCTTATGCATTTAAAAATTACTTCTCTTTTTCCCAGATATATCTGCTGCCCTTTGGGGGCTTCCCTCAGCCACCTCATCTAGACAAAGTTCTCAAGCATTTGCAAGTGTCATCCTAGCACTATTTGATTTTTCTAATAAATAACAATTTGATGTTTTATTGTTTTGTACTGGCGGACAACAATTTTTGTAGGCATATTTAATTCTTTCCAGTTTATGGTTTTCTTTCAATTTTCTATATACACGAAATGACTCAATTTTCTTTCTTTTTTTCCCACGTGAAAGCACAAACACAGTCCTTCACTTCCACAAATTATGCAGTTGAGTTTCCCACATTTGGGGAAATCTCATGGGTCAACACATCTAGAGTGCAATAGATCTGCCTTTCCTTGGGAAAGCCACCTTCGTGATCATGGTGTCTCCCCTGGCAGGGAAGTATCCATTTTCTTTTTAAGAATTCCATTAGCCTTTGAAAGAAAATACAAATATAAATGTAATAGAATTCAGAATAATTTTCAGTATCAGCTTAAAATGTTAATTTCAATCATCCATGATTATTCTTTTCTAAAAGAGTTCTTAATTCTGACACAGGCTTCTACAAAATTGTAAGAAAAAACAGTATGATAAACAACGAAATGACTGCTAAATAAAACTACCATACATTTTATGCACTGATATACTCATTTTTGATACTGACTCTTAGAGTGTTCTATTGTATCTAACAGCCATTCTCGGTCTTCCGGAATTTTATCATGTGCACTATGAGCTTTAAAAATAATCAGATGAAAATAATTTACAATATGTAGTAGCTAATATTTTACTGCCTAATGTGTGTCATTCAGAACAAGTTTTTGAGGTAATCTAATTAATATCAGTTAGTTTCCTAAGCAGGTAGCATTAGTAAATCCATTTAACAAATAAAAAATCAATTACAGTTAGAACAAATACTTCACCAATTATTACAGATTTAGCCAGTTGAGGAGCTAGTTAGCAATCTGACCCAATCATCTGATCTTTTGGTGTATTATCAATTTAAAATATTATGGTTAAGTATACTATCCATGCATTACTACAAGTGAATTAAAAACTGTAATGCTATAATACTTTTCATAGTTCTATTTTTTATTCTATACTTAGGATTATGCTCCCTGGCCCAGGCTGGACTACAGGGACAAGATGATAGCTGATAGCTCAATGAGGCCTCATGCCCCAGGGTTCATGGAACACTCCTGCCTCAGCCGTCCAGCTACTTGGGATTAGAAAAATGCACCACCATGTCCCACTCACCTCATTATTTTTACTAAATATGAGTAGCATTTTATGACTACCTTTTTAAAGAAAAAACAAAACTTACTTGGTTTTTACTCATTTTTCAGAGACAACATTTTAGAATGTAAAGCAAGAATCTCATGATAATTAAACAGTGATATTAATTGGCAGTACAAAATTGATTTCAATTCTGACAGTAAAGAACACACATGATGAGTAAAACAATTTTCAACGACAAAAATAAAAATTGCCTGATTTACTAATGATCAGTCATTTTCTTTCACAGCTGGCTAAATTGCAATATATTTACACTGCCAACTGTTTTATGTTCTTAGGAATCAATATTAAAAATCACAAAAAGAAGACCTCTGTCTGTTTTGTCATCACCATGACAGATAAATAAAATAGTTTTTTTCTCTCTACCATGTATCTTACTTAATAAAATGATATTATATTCCAAGTCAGAGGCCAGATTTTTTTTCTTTTTGCCATAGGAACATTTATAATATATATTTCTTTTGAAAAAGGTAATTTTTATAATCTAATTTCAGGTAAAGAATAACATGGATAGGCTTCTTCTAACACTTAAACAATACACATTTCATTATCTTATTCTCTTAAAAATTATAATAAAGTGAAAATCATGTCATTTGCCACATTATTAATAGTATCAAAAGTTTTCATGTGAAATTTCGATTAATATTATCTTTGCCTATATTGTTATCTGCTGCCTTGAACAGTGTTGGTACTCAGCAGATGCTGATATATATCTGTTGAATACTGCCTATTGAATAGACTAAATGTTCATTAGACAAAATATTTCAAGCTTATCTTAATAAAGAGAATAATAAATTTATACATGAAACCCACATTAATCCACATCAACTATTTTCCACATTATGTCAACATGTATACCTTTAATGTAAACACCTCCTTGGATGAGATGAGGCTAAGATGTGATCTAGCCTTACTTTAGGGCAAATACAAGAAGTTACATAATAAACAATATATGACTACAAACAATTTTTAAAATGGTATAAATTAAATTCTATTGATAGGGAACTCAGTGTCATTCGTACAACATTAATTATCTCCTTGAAATCTATGATGGTGGACCAAAGAACAATTAGAAAATTTTAATTGCTAAAATCTAATATTTCTGTTGTTTAAAATTTAAAATTATCTTTTGCCTTTAATTATTGTGTTCTACAGCTTTATAATTATTTTATTATCAGGTTTTCAGTTTGCTTATTATAATGTTTATTGAGTGAAAATTGTGTGTTTGTGTGTGGGCATGTGTGTATAGAGTTTCCAGATGTATAGTCTGATTGTTTCTAGAAACCTATAACAATAAAACTTCGAATCTCCTGGCAGAGTTGGGCAACTAATTCTGGTGCAAATCTTTGGCTTATTTTATTGCAGATGACACAACTAAGAATTCTAGAAGAATGCTAAAGATTTGTGTTGAGCATTAACATAGTTCTTTAAAATTATAATTTTTCTCGAAACCAGTCTGGCCATGATTGTGAAACCCCATCTCTTCTAAAAACACAAAAATTAGCCAGGCATGGTGGCAAGCACTTGTAATCCCAGCTACTCAGGAGACTGATGAAGAGAATTGCTTGAACCCAGGAGGCAGAGGTTTCAGTGAGCTGAGATTCCACTCTTGCCCTCCTGCCTGGGTGAGACAGCGAGAATTCCTCTTACACATACATGCACACACACACACACACACACAAATAATAGTAATAAAAAATAAAAAAGAAAAAAAGCTCTTTTTCTTACATCCTGATAGTCTAACTACTTAGAGGCTACAGATTGCTTTTGGATAACTTAATGTTGTCTGCCATGATAACATTAACTTTTCCAAAAATGTTTCCATTCTAGGACATTACTTTCTATGACTGTTTTTCATTGTTACTTCTGTAGTAACACATGTATGCTTTTAGATGATTCCAAATTCTGGACATATGTATCCAAATCCCCATTACAATTTTTTATTTGGTGCCCCATATGTTTCTAAAATGCAGTCCGCTCAAAGAGGTTCACTTTTTCTATCAGTAAATTGCATTACTATTCTCTCAGCTTATCAAATCACACCTAGGACATAGGTGTTAACATCTCTTTCCTACCCCACTTTCTCAAATATCCAATTGCTAACAACTGCCTATTCTAACTCATTACAAGCTCATAAATCTGTCCACATGTATGTTCTACATTGCCAGCTTTTCTAATATAGAGCACCCACAATTTTTTTCTACAGATTATTTTGAATACTTCCTTACTGTGGTCTATTGTGAAATTTTCTATGCTACAGCCAATGAGATGTTACTAATATATGCCCTTTGTTGTCCTCTGATGGTTTATCAAGTCACACTGATTATCTCACGATTGCTAAAAAGCCAAGTTATGTCAATAATAAGTCTGTACCCACTGTATACTTAAAAAAATCAACTTAACAAAGCAAACTTTTTCAACTGCAAGATGCTTTTTACTCTCCAAATCTAAGTCACATACACCCTATAATAGGCAGATCTCTTTGTATTGTATTTTTTTGTTATGATGCTTTGTATCCCACCTGAGCTGTTTATTCAGTACTGTATTTTCAATACCATAATTAAGACAGATTCAAAATACTTTATCTGAAATTGAAAAAGCTCAATTAAGCAAGAGTTTTTAAAATAAGATTGGTATGTAACTCAATGTCTGATGCAATAAAGACTTAATTGAGGGAAGCTATTTCAGTCTGCATTCATGTATCCTTCACCCTTAAAGAGAATATCCATTTCTCTTCCTAGAGACATTAGCATGTTTGATTCTTGAGTACTTTCAGGAACTTACAGGTAATGGTACACAAAGTGATGCAAATGTGTTGACTCAGTTTTCTCAAATGCAAGAATTCCTAAAACCTAAAACATACTACCTAAATGCCTCAAGATGTATAAATGTATACTGAACCTTAGCAATTAAAATTAAACTTAGGTTATATCATAAACCGAACATGTGTTTTGTATCAGCAACTAAAATCTCAAGTTAAATTGTGCAAAACAAAGTTTTTGTGAGTTCTTAAGTTAGATACTTTTACATTTAAAATAAATATTTTTTTTTTCTCTGATGTCTTTATGAAATCTGAAACCAAACACATGGATCCATTTTCCTTTGCCGCTCTTCAGCTAGATAACTTCTCTTCATTAGGGTGTCAGCATAAACCTCACCTTTTCTTTTTTTTTTTTGTTTAATTTTCTTTTATTATTATTATTATTATTACTTTAGGTAAAAAATAAATAAATAAATAAATAAATATTTTGTTTATGTTTGTATAATATATGCTCCTACTCTACTAAAATTATCCCAGCATCTTAGATATTGTCAGGCTAGGCTGAGAAAAAGAAAGTACAGAGGTGGTCAGAGCAGGAAGAGTAAACGGTAAAATTTATTTTCTCCTGAAGGTATATATTAATAATACAGAAAACACTTTCATTACAGAAATGTGTGACCATAGAACTTAATTTTAGGTAGTAAAATATTTGTGATTTTAACAAGTTACTTAAAATGATCTGCTAATTGTCTGAGTCAATCATTCATATAAATGTGACCTCTAGCTCATCTTTCTGTTGAATGTGAGAGATAAGGCAGACACATTCTAACCAACTCACATGTATACACAAAATCAACATGGACATGGAGAAGAGAATTAGTGTTTGTAAGAGTGTATTACTTACTAATAAAATTCAACAAGTGTATATATCTGCATCATTAGTTGATGGGAGATGGGACAAATCCACTCATAGAGGAATATATTTGCTCAATAATGGCACCTTACATTTATAAACTGTAATGGTTTTCTGAAAATGTTTCTTTGATTTTCATATGTAAATTAGAGAGCTAATAAATGAGATGACCAAGACTTTAATTACAATTAAAATAAGAAACTTGACTACTATAGAATTCACACTTGGATTTTTTTCCTGGAAAAACCAGATACTACTATTTATATGTACATGATTTTTATGCAATTAGTATTGTATTCTTGGTGAATGAAAATGATTTCCTAAAACAATAATGTTAGATATGAAAGATTAGAATCTACTGAATTTGCAATGCATTCTTATTTAATTTACTTCTTTATTCTCTTCAAAATGACTTAACCTTTTTTATTTTCATTCTACATAGCATTAGAATTATTCTCACTAGCAATTACTCCATCATTTGTATGCCATTAATGAACTTCTTCCAACATATATCATGTTTCACTGCACCAGCAGGAGGAAGGGCCAACAGTGGCACAAGAGTTGCTTCATACAGTCTGTCACACATCCTTCTAAATTCAAGTTCTCCATGGATAAAAAGCCTTTCCAAAGCCAGTGTTCAGCTTTAAGAAAAAGGCTAACTACTGAACTTGGAGAAAAGACAAATCTGCCTTTGATAGCTGATTTAAGAAATATAATGTGTGTGTAGAGGATACAAAATTACAATTCCACTAATGGGATAGTTAATATTTGTGTTACTTTCTTCACCCTTGTGGAAAGTCTACTAGTTGAAGTTAAACCATTTCTTTTTCACACAAGACAGAAGGCAACCTTATCACTCTCAGAGGAAATACTAAGAAGGATTGTACTTTGTCAGAGGGTAAATCAAGACATCTTTATTAGGCCACCTATTTACTTAGTGTCTCCTCTATTACTGAACATTATTTTGTGATTTGCTTTCAAGGATTTTTGTGTTTGTTTAAAAAAAAAATCCTTGCCGCAATGATGAGACTTGATAAAGCAAATGGTGGCCTCTTGTGGATGTTCACATTCTGTGCAGTCGGTAACTGTCTGATTCTGTGGAAGCTAATCAAAGCTTGGACTGAATGTGGATGAGACCCGCCACTGGGGAGTGATGGACGTATCAAAGGACATGATGGGTGAGGGGAGGTGGCTGTCACATAGGGAATAGAGTTTTGAAAAGTTACATAGAAAAATTTCTCTTACTGGCCCCACCCAATATTGCCATCTGGAAACATTTGATAAAAAATACAATAGGAAATGTTGGCAGAACAAAGCAGGCAGTGAGTGTGGCAGCAGGAGCAGTCAGAAGCAGCTGCAGAGCCACCCTGGGCAGAAGAACCATAGATGATGCTCCACAGTTTGAACAAAGTGTGGTTCCCGGTGGTACAGAAGTTGGTCCATACAGTCTGTCATATATCCAGCTAGATGCAAGCTAAGAATGGAAAGATTTTCCATAGAGAGAGTTCAGTTTATTGAGAAAGGCTAACTACAGAAATTGAAGAAGAGACAAATGTGCATTTAATAACATAAGTAATAATTACAGTGTTCTGAGTAGAGGATAAAAAATAACAATTGCATTCCAATGAAATAAATATTTTTGTTAACTTTCATCTTTGGGGAAAGTTTCCTAGTTGAAGACAAAACATTCCCACTGTTTCTTATCTTAGAACAAAACTACTTAGATTTCTGTATAAACCTAAGTTTTCACTTTTATATGAAGCACCACCATGTAACTTTTATTACAATAAATGTGTCATACCGAGTAGTAAATTGATAAGTAGAGAAATGCCCCAGTGTTTTACCCAGTGAAAGGTGGTGTCTGGACAGTCAGTGCTTTCTAGAACCCTGGACCAACAACCAGGAAGTGTTGAAGTGACTGAAAAGTTAAAGATCACAAGTACAGCATGAGGAAAACAGAGATCAACAGTACCTATGTCCATGCCAAAGGAAGTATCCTAGGAAATTTTGACTATGACAAGAGAATGAAACTCCATATGCACATTTCTTCTGGATCACTTTTGGAGCACTGAAGCAGAAAACAAACTTAGTGCTAATGTACATGTGCTAAGGGGAGGCTGATTTTAAGACTGACTTCATTCTTTCCACATGTTAAAGAAACTTCACGGGACATTGCCTTCTAGATCCAAGCTTTGCCAGCTTATTTTTCCTCATGATCAGCTCCTATCTATCAGCTGATATTTCTACCCATGTGCACCAGTGCTCTTCTTCACAGCTTCACACCTGTAATACTGTTCTCTGCAGCCAACATACGAGGTCCCAATTAATGCTCCACTTTCCTTCCAGCTCCTTCAAAGAATTGGCCACACATGAAATTTGGCACTTAACTTTACTAATTTACACCCAGGATGTGGATTACTAGTTCCTACCTCACGTTCATTAGCCTGGAGGAAAGGTTATTTTCAGAGTGCCACTGTTGTGCAGCTCGGCCATGTCTTCCTGCTGTCACTCACCCTGCTGCTCTTGGTTGGATTTCATCATAATCCTCAGGATTGTATGCTCATTGAGGGCAGGAACAACCATATTAAAAAATATGTGCTTGCAGAAATTACTCCCAGAATTCTAGATGAGTTTTACCTTTTTCTGCACCCATAGCTCTGGGATTTAGTTTGTTTTAATATGAGTGCTACCTAACAGGTTAAGACATCATATTAGTTTGGACACTACCGATAGGGGAAATAGAACAAAAACAGCTGTGGTTGGCAGCACTTTAAAAATGAATATTAAACTACCACAATCTTGAACAAATATCTTTAGTGTAAATGTCAAATAAGTGGGGTAAAAATGATGGTAGCTATTTCACACAAGGACACAAGACAAAAGCTTAGAATTACTTGCTTAAAGTTAATTCAGAATGGAACAAAATTGTTCAAGTGCTTAGCATTAGAACAGGTTGTATAACCTGGTTTTCAATGGACATTACCTATTTTACAGCAAGATCTTGTTATAGGAACAAAGAGATGATTCCCAGCCTCCTGTGGTGTATCATCTCTGCCTCCCAAAATACTGAGATTAGAGGCATGAGCCACCATGCCCAGGGCAATTCCAAACTTTTTATAAAAGTTCTGTGACTTCCTCCACCTTGCCTTCACCCGCAAAACAAGCACTACTAAGAATTCCAATATATAATACAAATAAAGCACTGCCATGACCAAAGTACTACATTGATATGAGTGTGTATCCATGCTCTGTTCAATTTTTTTATTGCTTTAACAGAGACCTTTGCTGCATCTAAAAGGATGAGTACAAATGTGAATGTAATCCTGGATTTTCTCTGACAACTCTCCTAAAAACTGACTTACAACTTTTTCCAAGTATAAGTATCAACGGTTTACTCTCTGAGGGAAAGGAAATAATCAGCAGGACCACTATTCCTAGCCACCGGCAGAAGCATGTATGTAACACTTAGCACCACACATGTGTTTCCTTGGCTTCTTGAGTACTCCTGTGTACACTGCCTATACATTTTTATAATATCTCTAAGTGTATAAAAGAATTAATGTGAATGTATGTGCTATCACATATCATTTCCAACTGCAGAATATGTTAGTTTTATATCTATCTACCGTATCTTGACTCTGACATTTATTTTTGGATTGTTACATTAAAATCAAGTACCTAGGACAGTCGCTGTGGCTCATGCCTGTAATCTGAGGGCTTTGGAAAGCAGAGGAAGGTAAATCACCTAAGTTCAGGAGTTTGAGACCAGTCTGGCTAACATGAAAACAGTGAAACCCCATCTCTACTAAAAATACAAAAACACATCACACATGGTGTTTGGGCCTGTAGTCCCAGGTACTCCAGGGACTGAGGCAGGAGAGTCACTTGATCCCTGGAGGAAAATGTTGCAGTGAGCCAGGATCATGCCACTGAACTCCAGTCTGGACAACAGAGTGAGACTTCATAACAACAACAATAAAATCACAAAGAAAAAACCAATCCAAATAAATAACTGGCAACATTCTTCTTGAATGACTATTTGATCACAGAAAATTCAATTCCTGACAGGTCATGATCTCTAGTAGTAACACAGCAACTTATTTGAAAGTAAATGGAAAGTAGATGGAAACATTTCAGATGACATTTTTATTTACTTTTCTATTATATAGGCTGCTTCCTTGCATGATGAGAAAAGGCAGTCTGAAAGGTAAGCTGTGCAGCCTAAGGGAGTTACTTCAAAAGGCCAGTTTCCTGACAAAGATCAAATATTTTTTCTATCATCAGATTTTTAAAATTATAGAACATGCCTTACTTTCATATGTAAATCATAAACATCAGCAAATAAGTGATTTATTCCATCTTCTTGCCTTATGCCATGAAGAATAATAATTCTCATATATGACATATTTAAGGCAATGTTTTTCTTAGAAATAGTAATTAAAAAAAGCAACCAGTTCATTGAGACAATATTCCTCAAATTAGTCAAAGGCCATGTATTTGTGATGGAAGATTTGAATACATTAACTGGGTTTAAAATTAGCTTACTTTTACCAGAAAGAGAACATAAGCATTGTAAGTGAGAAAATAACTACAAAATAAATTAGCATCACCCTTGATATTATTCAGATAAACTTTTTGGTCGATGTGAGACTTAGTTTTAAAATTAGCTGTTCATCAAAATATTTTCTCCCTTAACAAAACAAAAGTAGTCCCATTAATGGAAACTTTTAAATTCGTACAAATTGTGAAGTGTACAATCTCAGAGCCTGGCATCTGTCTTCCATCATCTTCTAGTTTGTGAACCCAAACATTAGTTAATTAACTTTACTAAAATGGTGAAGTTATGTCCTGAAGCAATGAATGCTGACACAAACCACTTGCTGGAGTTGCCCCTACTTTTCAAGAACATGTTGATCAAAAGCCACATGTTCTCATCTATGCGGTCAAGAGCAACATGAGCTATGAACTGGTGCAGATGATGATACTCATAAATGACTGTGTGAGCAACAACAGATTAACTTACCCACATAGAATAAAGAAAGTAAACAATAAGTTCTGTAAATTCTATGGATGGTTTTCTTGTGCAGAAAAAGGAAAGTTTGACTTTGCTTTTTTTATTATTTTCAAGAGACATACAAGAGGTCTGTTTTCTCATTATATCTAATTCTTTCTTTCAAAATATCATTTTAAAATGACACCTCAGTTATGGGTTGAAGTGTATGCTCTCCAAAATTCCTTTGTTGACATCCCATGTGAACAGTACCACAGAATGTGTCTTCATTTGGAAGGAGAGGTTACATGTAGACATGGTTATTTCAAATAATCTCATTTTACAGTAGGATGGGCCCCTAACAAAACCATACATGTATTTAGAAAAAAGGATCATTTGCAGATACACACAGGGAGAAAAATGACACAGGAAGACTGGAGTTACACTGCTGCAAGCCAGGGAACTTCCGGAAGCTGGGAGATTAACCAAAAAGGTTCTTACCTTAACACCTGCATAGGAAGCATGGCACCACTGACACCTTGATTGTAGACAGTGACTCTCAGAAATGAGGCAATGCATTTCTGCTGTCCAAAGCCACTAAATTTTTGGTACTTTGTTAGAACAGCCACAGGAAACAGAGACAGCCTCTTTGTTGAAGAAGCTGTTCCCAATCCTGGGCTGGAGGAGGGTGGCCCATTGTCCCAAAATGTCTCTGACATCTAAAGCATTCTTTACTTCACTCATGTTGTCATGACAAACCTAAGTGAATCTTTAGATAAATGGATGTTTTTGTGTCTAGTCAAGCAGTAGTTTCTTTTACAATGATGATCAATCCTGAAAGCTTAGGAACAAATTGTGAAAGAGCCTTAACAAGGTGAATGGTAGCAGGAGAAAGAATTAAAATCAATGTATGCAACAAATTATTTTTATGTGTGCTCCTTTGTCCACCACAGGACCAGTGGAGTGCACAGAAACTATATACAAGTAGCTGCATCCCAGGAAGCAATAC
This sequence comes from Pongo abelii, assembly GCF_028885655.2. Taxonomy (NCBI): domain Eukaryota; kingdom Metazoa; phylum Chordata; class Mammalia; order Primates; family Hominidae; genus Pongo; species Pongo abelii. The sequence goes on from NC_072009.2 coordinate 53,787,923, forward strand.
TGCTACAAGTACTCAAAACAATTTTTATGAGTATTGTTCTCATAATATGAGAAAATAATGTCACAACAACACCTGTCACATAATCCTGTCTATCATATTTTGGTGACAAGTCCTGAATAGTTGAAAAGTATCACACAATTAAACATTATACATTACAAGCAACTTACTATATGAATTCCTCAAAAGCCATTAAAGCTGACTTGGGTGCTTGAGGGAAACAGTGCAAATGTTCCAGAAATGTATTAGAAACATAAATTGGAAAGGACTGGGCTCTTCTCATGACAAAAATCTATGGGCCTCTTTACTCTGAATGACAACATGTTCTCGAGCCAAGCCTGGTTTCTGGAAACATTCTTGACAAGAAAGTCAGGTGGCATTATCTCTGGTGTTGCTTTTGAGCTTCCTGTGCATGGCCAAGGTGGTCACTGGAGAGGAAAGCATGCATGTATGACCCAGCCAGGAAGTGCCACTAGGGGACACTGAGGGTCTTTTTCAACCCCGTAGGTCCTCATCAAAAACATGATTCATGGAAACTGTCTGAATTTTAATGGATGAACCCCAGTAGGTCCTGATGAAAAATGTGATTCATGAAAACTGCCTGAACACTCATGGATGACATTTCAAGGCCCCAACTTGCTACAGGTGAACTAGGCTTTTAAGTGCTCAAGCGGCAACAATTCAGGGTGGATGACATAGTGAACTGAATATCATAGGAAAGTCAGAGGTCATGCTAGTCTGTGCTGAATTAAAGGATAAATAAACAACTCCCAGGATATTCACTGGCTGGCTTTTATCAGTCTCTGAAACTCCAGAGGAAACCTCATTTAATTGTGTTGGATTTCATTTACCTCCTCTGTTCTAATCTTCCAGTTCTAAAATCACATTACACTATATTGTTACAATATAATAAAAATTCTTATTAAATGTAAGCTTCTACATACACTTTGGATTCTGCTTTCCCAGCTGGCAAAAACTCCATTTCAAAAACTGCATTATCATGGAGGCCAACAATTACAAAATAGAAGCTCATAGACATGGTCTTAAATGTGTGCCTACTGATGAAGTAAAAAATAGTGCATATTTTTAGCAGCCAATATTGAAATTCAAAGATGACTAATGAGAGGTGTATAATTCTTCTTTTGTTTTGCTTTCTAACTTAAACTTGGAAGATGCCAGTAAGCTTGTCACCATTTCCCGCATACTAGTGAAGATGAATGATTTCTGGAATAAACAAATGATATAACTGTGATATTTCTTGCAGAATCCTACGTATTTCTGTAAGAAAACTAGAAGACCTCTAACATAAAATCCCAGACAACATTCTCATGATCTACAAGTACGGCACATTCAGCCCACAGGACCCTGAATGTCTGGTGGAGTAAGCTAGGCTTCACTTGGACTGGAGCAGTTAGCGCCGGCACTGACACTTAGAAAATTTAACAGAGGTAGACAGTAAGGTAAGGACCATAGACAGTGTTGAGAAGACCAGGGAATTAATTAGCTTGCCTTAGAAATGTCCATTAGGTATCCATTGGGGGAAGCTAAAACCAAGTCTCCCTCATGTCACTTAGAAAAGAGAAGCAATGTAGCACTTTGTGCTCTATTTTTCTTCTTTCTACCTGAGTTATGTGTGCTATAATATATGCCCTTGCAAATAAAAGAGACTATGATATGCCTTTAGACACACCAATTTATAAGAAAGGAAGTTTTGCATGCTATAAGAGATGGAAGAAATATTCCATAAAGGAAGACATTTTGAGGTACTGAGAGACCTTACAATGAAGTTTCACAGATTGGGGCAAGTGTAATGGCTCAGGCCTGTAATGCCAGCACTTTGGAAGGCTGAGGCAGGCAGCCTGCTTCAGCCTGGGAGTTTGAGACCAGCCAAGGCAACAGCATGGAAAAAGAAATACCTCTCTACAAAAAATACATCTCTACAGAAATACTAAACCTTTCTGAACATGTTGGTGTGTGCATGGAGTCCCAGATACATTGGAGGCTGACAGGAGAGAATTACCTGACATGTCAGTAAGCTGAAATATTCTGACTCAAAAGCAAAACAAAACAAAAAAACAAAAAACTTCAACAGATTCACAAAAGAAATGAACATATGAGAAACTGGGGAAAAAACATAAGCTATTCCATGGCTTCTAGCACAGATAATTAATATAGATGAATGACTAATGAGTGGGAACATGGATGGATATATGCAATGGTAACCCCACTGTGTGTATTCTTAACAAGGGATTTGAAATCAAAGGAAGTTGGGTTCTGTCTACCTCTGCTACTTACCTGCAATGTGAACAGAGGAAGTCTTTAATCTACTGTTGGTCTTTTCCTTTATGAAGTAATTTTGTATCACTTCATGGTAAAGTATCCAGCACAATGTCTGACTCACAGGATGTGCTCAATTAATATTATCTAGAATAACATGGAAAGGCCAAATGCACACTGAGATGTGGGGGACTATAGCCTTGTCCACTTTCTCACTACCATCTAAGCTGCTTTCACCCTTCAATGGCACAGTTAAGTATCTGCAATCAGGGTTACCCACAGAGCCAAAAATATTCACTATCTGGTCTTCCAAAGAAATCCTCAGGTCCTGCTTTAGAAAAGAGATGAAAAACAGATGATATAGAAAAACTGGGTAACAAAGGAATGATAAAAAAGCCATGAAAAACTACAGGAACTGGCAATAATTCTTCAGAGAATGTAATGGGAGAAAAGATGGGCAGTAGAAAACTGAATAAAGTAAACAATGATATCTTGAATTATTGCTGGGCTAAATTTTAGAGCCAAAAGAATTGGTTGCTACTTTTTTCAGTACAAACATTGAAGCAGCAACAGCACCAAAAAAGGGTGGGCAAATGTGTGTGTGATTGGGTGTGTGTGGTTTAGTGTGGGTGTGTCAGTGTGCATGTAAGGGAGATAACATGCATCCCCACACTAATCCCTATATGAAAAGCCACAAATGTGTAAGCAGCATGGTGCTAACTCAGCAGGAGGACAGACAGAAGGGAACTCAAAGAAAAATTGCATGAGGTTGCTGTTACCAACTACACAGAAGGGCAGAAGATAAGACAGAGCTTACTTTATATACATTCCATACGTATTGTGAGTTGCTAATTTTGTTTTCCTTTTGTAAACAGCTGAAGAAGCAAGAAGGCTGTAATTTTTCATTCAATTTTGACAAAGGAAAACTGACAGGTGAAGTGGAAGAATTGGAAACCCTGGGAGAAAATGGCCCCGTTGCCACAGGAAGGGAAGGCAATAGCTGCAATCACTTAGCAAACACTTGAGGGCATTGGGTAAAGGTGAGACACATATTACTATCCTGTACTTTGCAATCTGTGGAACTTTCTCCAAGGATGCAAATGTTGTACCTCTGTGCTGTCCAATATGAAAGCCAGTGAGTATTAGAGATGTGGCTACTGTAATTATAGAACTGATTTTTAATTAAACAAAAATAGGCTCATGTGGATGCTGGCTATGTAATAGACAGCACAGGTCTAGATCAAATATTCCCAGCCAGTGGCATGATTTTGGCCCACTGCAAACTCCACCTCCCAGGTTCAGGAGATTCTCCTGCCTCAGCATCCTGAGTAGCTGGGATTAAGGGCATGCACCATTATGCCATGGTAAATCTTGTAATTTTAGTAGAGACAGGGTTTTGCCATATTGCCCAAGCTGGTCTGGAAATCCTGGCCTCAAGTGATCAGCAGACCCCAGCAGTGCTGAGATCAGAGTCATGAGATTGTAAAGTGCTGAGTTTAGAGTCCCAAAAGTGTTGAGATTAGAGTCATGAGCCACCATGCCCAACCTAATTTCAATTTTTTATATAATATTTCTGTGACATCCTCCAACTTCCCTTCACCAACAAAACACGTATTACTTAGTATTCCAATATATAATGCAAATAAAGCAACTGCCATGACTGACTTACCTGCATTGGCATGAATGTGTAATCATGGTCTGCTTGATTTTTCCATTGCTTTAAATAGGGGCTTTTGAAGAATCTCCAAGGAACAGTTGTGCCAGATGCCCTGATGAGGTAGCTACACAGAGTTAGATAACAGATAAAATTGGGAAAATGAGGACAAGAGGAGAATCTGGGATAGTTTCCAAATGTCCAGCTGAGGGGACAAAACAGAATATGACCTCTTCTAAGATGCCCTCATCCAAATCTCTAAAACTTGTGAGCATGTGAGGGCTCATGGCAAAGAGAAATTAAGGTTGTTCAGCAGCTGACCTTAAGATAGGAAGATTGCCCAGGATGATACAGCTTGATCAATGCCGTTACAATGGCCTTAAATGTAGAAGATGGAAGCAAAAGAGAAAAGTCAGGAGGAAATGACAGAAGAATGGTAAAAGCAATGTGATGTTGATGGCTTAGAAAATGGAGGAAGGGTTCTAGCTAAGGAATGCAGGAGGCCCCTAGAAGCTAGAAAGTACAAGGAAACAAATTATGCTCCAGAGCCTCCAAGAGGAGCACAGTTCGGTGCACACATCAATCTTAGCCAAACAAGACCTGAATTGGACTCCTATACTACAGAATTGTAAGATGATACACTTGTCTTGTATTAAGCCACTAAATTTGTAATAATTTGTTACAGTGCCTATTGTTCTGCCTCTGTTAGTTTTTTTTATATTATTATTATACTTTAAGATTTAGGGTACATATGCACAATGTTCAGGTTTGTTACGTATGTATACGTGAGCCATGTTGGTGTGCTGCACCCATTAACTCATCATTTATCATTAGATATATCTCCTAATTCTTTCCCTCCCTCCTCCACCCACCCCACAACTGTCCCCAGAGTGTGATGTTTCCCTTACTGTGTCCATGTGTTCTCATTGTTCAATTCCCACCTATGAGTGAAACATGTGGCATTTGGTTTTTTGTCCTTGAGATAGCTTGCTGAGAATGATGGTTTCCAGTTACATCCATGTTACTACAAAAATATCAACTCATCATTTTTTATGGCTGCATAGTATTCCATGGTGTATATGTGCCACATTTTCTTAATCCAGTCTATCATTTTTGGACATTTAGATTGTTCCAAGTCTTTGCTATTGTGAATAGTGACACTATAAAAAACACGTGTGCATGTGTCTTTATAGCAGCATGATTTATAATCCTTTGGGTATATACACAGTAATGGGATGGCTGGGTCAAACGGTATTTCTAGTTCTAGATCCCTGAGGGATCGCCATACTCACTTCCACAATGGTTGAACTAGTTTCCAGTCCCACCAACAGTGTAAAATTTTTCCTATTTCTCCACATCCTATCCAGCACCTGCTGTTTCCTGACTTTTCAATGATTGCCATTCTAACTGCTGTGAGATGGTATCTCATTGTGGTTTTGATTTGCATTTCTCTGATGGCCAGTGAGGATGAGCCTTTTTTCATGTGTGTTTTGCCTGCATAAATGTCTTCTTTTGAGAAGTGTCTGTTCATATCCTCCACCCACTTTTTGATGGAGTTTGTTTGTGTTTTTCTTGTAAATTTGTTTGAGTTCATTGTAGATTCTGGATATTAGCCTTTTGTCAGATGAGTAGGTTGCAAAAATTGTTTCCCAGTCTGCAGGTTGTCTGCTCACTCTGATGGTAGTTTCTTTTGCTGTGCAGAAGGTTATAGTTTAATTAGATCTCATTTGTCAATTTTGGCTTTTACTGCCATTGCTTTTGGTGTTTTAGACATGAAGTTCTTACTCATGGCTATGTCCTGAATGGTATTGCCTAGGTTTTCGTCTAGGGATTTTATGGTTTTCGGTCTAAGAATTAAGTCTTTAATCCATCTTGAATTAATTTTTGTATAAGGTTTAAGGAAGGGATAAAGTTTCAGCTTTCTCCATATTGCTAGCCAGTTTTCCCAGCACCATTTATTAAATAGGGAATACTTTCCCCATTGTTTGTTTTTGTCTGGTTTGTCAATGATCAGATAGTTTTAGATATGCAGCATTTTTTCTGAGGGCTCTGTTCCGTTCCATTGGTCTATATCTCTGTTTTGGTACCAGTACCATGCTGTTTTGGTTCCTGTAGCTTTGTAGTATAGTTTGAAGTCAGGTAGCATGATGCCTCCAGCTTTGTTCTTTTGGCTTAGGATTGACTTGGCATTGTCGGTTCTTTTTTGGTTCCATATGAACTTTAAAGCAGTTTTTCCAAATTCTGTGAAGAAAGTTCATTGGTAGCTTCATCAGGATGGCATTGAATCTGTAAATTACCTTGGGCAGTATTGCCATGTTCATGATATTGATTCTTCCTACCCATGAGCATGGAATGCTCTTCCATTTGTTTGTACCCTCTTTCATTTCATTGAGCATTGGTTTGTAGTTCTCCTTGAAGAGGCCCTTCATGTCCCTTGTAATTTGGATTCCTAGGTATTTTATTCTCTTTGAAGCAATTATGAATGGGAGTTCACTCATGATTTGGCTGTCTGTCTGTTATTGTGTATAAGAATGCTTGTGATTTTTGTACATTGCTGTTGTATCCTGAGACTTTGCTGAAGTTGCTTATCAGCTTGAGGAGATTTTGGACTGAGACAATGGGGTTTTCTAGATAAACCATCATGCCGTCTGCAAACAGGGACAATTTGACTTCCTCTTTTCCTAATTGAATACCCTTGATTTCCTTCTCCTGCCTAATTGCCCTGGCCAGAACTTCCAACACTATGTTGAATAGGAGTGGTGAGAGAGGGCATCCCTGTCTTGTGCCAGTTTTCAAAGGGAATGCTTCCAGTTTTTGCCCATTCAGTATGATATTGGCTGTGGATTTGTCATAGATAGCTCTTAATATTTTGAGATACATCCCATCTATACCTAATTTATTGAGAGTTTTTAGCATGAAGCATTGTTGAATTTTATCAAAGGGCTTTCCTGCATCTATTGAGATAATCATGTGGTTTTTTGTTTGGTTCTGTTTATATTCTGGATTACATTTATTGATTTGTGTATGTTGAACCAGCCTTGCATCCCAGGGATGAAGGTCACTTGATCATGGTGGATAAGTTTTTTGATGTGCTGCTGGATTCAGTTTGCCAGTATTTTATTGAGGATTTTTGCATCAATGTTCATCAAGCATATTGGCCTAAAATTCTGTTTTTTGGTTGTGTCTCTGTGCCAGGCTTTGGATCAGGATGATGCTGCCCTCATAAAATGTGTTAGGGAGAATTCTCTCTTTTTCTATTGATTAGAATAGTTCAGAAGGAATGGTACCAGCTCCGCTTTGTACCTCTGGTAGAACTTGGCTGTGAATCCATCTGTTCCTTTACATTTTTTGGTTGGTAAGCTATTGATTATTACCGCAATTTCAGAGCCTGTTATTGGTCTATTCAGAGATTCAACTTTCTCCTGGTTAGTGTTGGGAGGACATATGTGTCGAGGAATTTATCCATTTCTTCTAGATTTTCAAGTTTATTTGCGTGGAGCTGTTTATTGTGTTCTCTGATGATAGTTTGTATTTCTGTGGGATCGATGGTGATATCTCCTTTATCATTGTTTATTTTATCTATTTCATTCTTCTCTCTTTTTTTCTTTAATGGTCTTGCCAGCAGTCTATGAATTTCATTGATCTTTTTGAAAAACAAGCTGCTGGATTTATTAATTTTTTGAAGGGATTTTGTATCTCTATGTCCTTCACTTCTGCTCTGGTCCCAGTTATTTCTTGTTTTCTGCTAGCTTTTGAATGTGTTTACTCCTGGTTTTCTAGTTTTTATAATTGTGATGTTAGGGTGTCAATTTTGATCTTCCCTGCTTTCTCTTGTGGGCATTTAGTGCTATAATTTTCCCTCTACACTCTGCTTTGCATATGTGCCAGAGATTCTGGTATGTTGTGGTTTTGTTCTCTTTGGCTTCAAAGGACATCTTTATTTCTGCCTTCATTTCATTATTTACCCAGTGCTCATTCAGGAGCACGTTGTTCGGTTTCCATGCCATTGAGTGGTTTTGAGTAAGTTTCCTAATCCTGAGTTTTAGTTTGATTGCACTGTGGTCTGTGAGAGTTTGTTATAATTTCTGTTCTTTTACATTGGTTGAGGAGTGCTTTATTTCCAAATATGTGGTCAATTTTGCAGTAGATGTGGTGCGTTACTGAAAAGAATGTATATTCTGTCGATTTGGGGTGGAGAGTTTTGTAGCTGTCTATTAGGTCAGCTTGGTGCATAGCTGAGTTCAATTCCTGGGTATCCTTGTTAACTTTCTGTCTCATTCATCTGTCTAATGTTGACAGTGGCGTGTTAAAGTCTCCCATTATTATTGTGTGGGAGTCTAAGTGTCTTTGTAGGTCACTAAGGACTTACTTTATGAATATGGGTGTTCCTGTATTGGGTTCATATATATCTAGGATAGTTAGCTCTTCTTTTTGAATTGATCCCTTTACCATTATGTAATGGCCTTCCCTGTATCTTTTGATCTTTGTTATTTTAAAGTCTGTTTTATCAGAGACTAGGATTGCAACTCCTGCCTTTTTTGTTTTCCATTTGCTGGGTAGATCTTCCTCCATCCCTTTATTTTGAGCCTATATGTGTCTCTGCACATGAGATGGGTTTCCTGAATACAGCACACTGATGGGTCTTGACTCTTTATCCATTTTGCCAGTCTGTTTCTTTTAATTGGAGCATTTAGCCCATTTATATTTAAAGCTAATATTGTTACGTGTGAATTTGATCCTGTCATTATGATGTTAGCTGGTTATTTTGCTCGTGAGTTGATGCAGTTTCTTCCTGGCCTTGATGGTCTTTACAATTGGGCATGTTTTTGCAGTGGCTGGTACTGGTTGTTCCTTTCCATGTTTAGTGCTTCCTTCAGGAGCTCTTTTAGGGCAGGCCTGGTGGTGACAAAATCTCTGAGAATTTGCTTGTCTGTAAAGTATTTTATTTCTCCTTCACTTATGAAGCTTAGTTTGACTGGATATGAAATTCTGGGTTGAAAATTCTTGTCTTTAAGAATGTTGAATATTGGTCCCCACTCTCTTCTGGCTTGTAGAATTTCTGCCGAGAGATCTGCTGTTAGTCTGATGGGCTTTCTTTTGTGGGTTACCCGACTTTTCTCTCTGGCTGCCCTTAACGTTTTTTCCCCATTTCAACCTTGGCGAATCTGACAATTATATTTCTGGGAGTTCCTCTTCTCAAGGAGTATCTTTGTGGCATTCTGCATATTTCCTGTATCTGAATGTGGGCCTCCCTTGCTAGATTGGGGAAGTTCTCCTGGGAAATATCCTGCAGAGTGTTTCCAACTTGGTTCCATTCTCCCCATCACTTTCAGGTACACCAGTCAGATGTAGATTTGGTCTTTTCACATAGTCCCACATTTCTTGGAGGCTTTGTTCTTTGGAGGCTAATTCTTTTTTCTCTAAACTTCTCTTCTCACTTCATTTCATCTTCCATCACTGATACCCTTTCTTCCAGTTGATCGCATCGGCTACTGAGCCTTCTATATTCATCACTTAGCTCTCGTACCTTGGTTTTCAGCTCAATCATCTCCTTTAAGCACTTATCTGCATTGGTTATTCTAGTTAGCCATTCATCTAATTTTTTTTCAAAGCCTTTAACTTCTTGCTATTGGTTCAACTTTCCTCGTGTAGCTCAGATTAGTTTGATAGTCTGAAGCCTTCTTCTCTCAACTCATCAAAGTCATTCTCCAACCAGCTTTGTTCCCTTCATGGTGACGAGCTGCATTCCTTTGGAGGAGGAGCGGTGCTCTAATTTTTAGAGTTTCCAGTTTTTCTGCTGTGTTTTCTTCCCATCTTTGTGGTTTTATCTACCTATGGTCCTTGATGATGGCGACAAACAGATGGGCTTTTGGTGTGGATGTCCTTTCTGTTTGTTAGTTTTCCTTCTAACAGACAGGACCCTCAGCTGCAGATCTGTTGGAGTTTGCTAGAGGTCCACTCCAGACTCTTTTTGCCTGGGTTTCATCAGTGGTGGCTGCAGAAGAGTGGATATTGGTGAACCACAAATGCTGCTGCCTGATCATTCCTCTGGAAGTTTTGTCTCAGAGGAGGACTCGGCTGCATGAGGTGTCTGTCCGCCCCTACTGGGGGGTGCCTCCCAGTTAGGCTACTCGGGGATCAGGGTCCCATTTGAGGAGGCAGTCTGCTCGTTCTCAGATCTCAAGCTGCGTGCTGGGAGAACCACTGCTCTCTTCAAAGCTGTCAGACAGGGACATTTAAGTCTGCAGAAGTTACCGCTGTCTTTTTGTTTGTCTGTGCCCTGTCCCCAGAAGTGGAGCCTACAGAGGCAGGCAGGCCTCCTTGAGCTGTGGTGGGCTCCACCCTGTTCGATCTTCCTGGCCACTTTGTTTACCTAATCAAACAACTAACTCGTCAATGGCGGGCCCCTCTCCCAGTCTTGCTGCCGCCTTGCAGTTTGATCTCAGACTACTGTGCTGGCAATGAGTGAGACTCCATGTGCATAGCCCCCTCCTAGCCAACTGAGGGATATAATCTCCTGGTGCACCATTTTTTAAGCCCATTGGAAAAGTGCAGTATTATGGTGGGAGTGACCCGATTTTCCAGGAGCCGTCTGTCACCCCTTTCTTTGACTAGGAAAGGGAATTCCCTGACCCCTTGTGCTTCCCGGGTGAGGGGATGTCTCACCCTGCTTCAGCTCGCACACGGTGTGCTGCACCCACTGTCCTAAACTTACTGTCTGGCACTCCCCAGTGAGATGAACTTGGTACGTCAGTTGGAAATGTAGAAATATCCCATGTTCTGTGTCGCTCATGCTGGGAGCTGTAGACTGGAGCTGTTCCTATTCGGCCATCTACCACCTCTGGTAGAGTTTTGTCATTCACTTTTTTCCCCCCAAATCCACGTTGACTGTATCGACTTCAGAACTACTCTTATTTCTCTTCTCATGCCTAGAATCTTCTCCCTTATTCTGCCTGCAACCCCTACCTATTTTTAAAAATCCAACTAAATCTCTCACCCTCCTCGATTATTTCCCAGAAAAACCTACACATTCTTCACATCCTAAGAAGTTCTGTCCCTCATATTGCCTCTTCAAGTATTTTTTTTCACAGCCAATGATGAAAACTCATTGTACACTTCTTCAATGTTGTGTACAAAGCTGAATCTGATCAAATTTTGTCCTCATAGGACACAGATACTTTATCAGGCTTATTTTCCCAACACACAAATCTGGACTCAGGTTAGATTCCTCACTGCCCCCAAGAAGGTCCTGGATTTTTGTTTGTTTGTTTGTTTTTGTTCCTTTGCTCAATTTTCCCCTCCCTACAATGCTCTTCTTTTACACCCCATGTAAATCCTATGCATCAAGGCCCTGATGACTTTTTCTGAGAGATGATCTGGATCACTTCCATCTTCTCCCAACTCTCCTTTAAAGTCTTTACTCAGTTTATAATATTTTCTTAGCTCTTGTTCAATGCTCTGGCCATAAAATTTTCATTATTGCTTCTGAGAGTTTTGGCTCCTTTTCTTTTTAATTACATATAAGCATCATGGGGTCAGTCTCACCTTTCCTCACAACACACAATGGTGGCTATTAAAAAATATTTCATTCTGTGGATATCAACCCAGAGCCATCTTGCTTCCAAAAGGACATCTGGCAACGTCTGGAGAGATTTTTTGTTGTCTCACTTGGAAGAGAAGGTGCTATTGACAACATAGAGACCGAGGATATAGCTAAATCTACAACGCATGGGACAGCCTCCCAAAACAAAGAATCTGCCGGCTCCAAAAGGCAACAGTGGCTCCCTTAAGAAACCCTGGGTCAGCTGAATGACCCTGTTAACTGTGAAAGCAAAGCCCCCAAGAGAGCAGACACTTGCAGGTGGAAGTGTGCACAGTGCATAGATGAACCTGTTGGGGCGTGGGCAGATCTGATCTGGCTACCCCAGGGAGGAGTGGAGGTACAGCACCAGCCTGCACTGTCATGTAGGGCCAGTAAAGTCCCACAGGGTCTCAAAATGCCTGTTTCAACTCACTCCATCCCCCTATCTGCAGCCAGAGGTCAAGGAGGGAAAGGAATTCTCAGTCCCGCTGTGGAGACCTGCTCTGCTGCTGCTTCAGTCTAGTATGCTGAGGGCAGTTCTTTGGATACCTCGGATGTGCTCTGGCGAGATGTGGGCGGAGCGTCTGTCGGGTGCTAGTCAACCAAGTGCATGTGCCATGTATCTTCAGAACAGGAAGACTGTACTTTGTAGGTCTCCAGGAAGCGCAGCATGGGATGTGAGGGCTGTATTCTGTCTGTCCTGCCTCACTACTTTCCATCCCTAGTCTTTGGATCTCAGCCGTCAAGCCGCCTTTGAGCTGTGCCTAGGTCTCGGTCCTTGGCCATGCCTCAGAACCGCCAAGAGAGGAGACTCGCATGTTTGATAGAAAACCTACTTGGGAGTGTGATAGTGTTCAGCACCTTTGTTCCTCACCTGGGACGCAGGCAGGGCTTTGAGGGCGGAGATTCCCCGTCATCTTGGACCGGCATCCTGTCCTGCACACTCAACTCCGGCCATGGCGGGGCGAGGGAGTAGGCCTGGGAGGAAGCTGATGATGGCAGGAAGCTGGCGCCTAATGACTCAGGAATACACAACTGCCCCTTGTCAGCGACAGGTAAAAATGAAGTCTTGTTGATGTTCCTTAATACCTCCTTCCCTGCTAGGCCACTCAGGGTGTCCGCAGAGACCAGTGATCTTTTTTCCTTCGTTCACCTTTCCTCTATCCCCCAGATAACCTGTAATCATTTCATCTTCTAGTTCAACTTGCTCCCCATGTCTGACGTGTTGAGTCAAGATGAGCTGCGAGGAAAGCTACAACAGACGTTGAAGGATCGGGGAATACAGGGCACACTCAAGTATCGGATTGAGGTTTATCTGTTACATAACTTTTAAAAGTATAAGTTGTAACAAGTAGGTCACATTTAAATTCATCCAAAGTTTGGGTTTTAAAACTATCCTGAAATATTACAGTCTCTTTGAATCCATTGAGAAAATTGTTGCGTTTGAATCGACTTTCAGGAGAATGTTCAAATACTTAATTGAACCCACAATAAGATAGGAGAAGAAAGCATTTATATAATGAACACATTTTAGTAAGATGAGGCCTGTTTTATAAATCTGGCTTACTGGTTGCTAAACTAACAAGTGGGTGTGTAATACATTTGGACGAGGAATATTGACACCCTATAGAAAACACTAGTGTGCTGTTTTAATAGTTTGGGAATGAACACTTTCATTTTTAAACTATATTGATCTGCCTGCCTATTTAACTTGTGCAGGAAGTATCGTAGGTATGCTTTACATTTGGATTAACAGCTAGGAATAGCATTAGCTCAGTGTGTTTTCATTGCAATATGTATTTCAAAAGCATATTTTACATTTAAAATATGTAGATATATTCTGTGTATATATCCTTTTAAAATTTAAGTTATATAGTGTGAGCATTTCTCTATTTCCTTAAAAGTTTCTTGAAATCCTCATTTTTAGGGGTAACCGATTTATCTTTGGATATTTTTGTGACACAGGAGCAGTCCCTTGTTGAATATTTTGGCTATATTTTCCAACGGTCCATAGAGGTGCGAGGAAATGGCAGAATTTTTTCTTATACTTCATATCTCAAGCATAAGCTACTGAAATGGGCTTCTAGGAAGTGAAGTGAAGAGTCTGCAAGTGGGTCTGGCTAATTACCAGGTTCACTTGGAAGCTGAGGAAACAGACATTTTTCTAGAGCACACTGGCCTTCTTGTTTCATGTGGTAAGACTTTTGCAAGGGAAAGTTTCTAACTTCTGGCCATAGATCTAGAAACATTACGGAAATAAAAGGAAGTTTTCTAATGAATATAACACATCTCTGTATACCTCTACTGAGAAAATCCTACTGAAGTTTTTTTTTTACTTTTCTTACTTCCCTCCCTCCTTCCTTCTTCCCTTCCTTTCTTCCTCCCATCCTTCTTTTCTTGCTTCCTTCCTTTCTCTTTTCCTCCCTCCCTTTCTCTCTCCCTCCCTTTATTTCTTCCTTCATTCTGCTCCTTCTTATTTTTTTCCTTTCTTTTTTCCTTCCTCCGTTGCAAGATACAAATTCAAAACCAGCTAATTCGTGAGTAGGTGCACCCTGAATCGAATGAAGAATTGCAACCTCAGTCCACTTCAGTGCAAGGGAACTCCCTCTTACTAGTAGCCTCTAACTCTTCAGTCACCGATCGCTAACAAAGATGTGGCTGTGAGTCTTCACTTTCTGTTTTCTTTCCAGAAATTGGTTTAGAAAAGGAAAATGTAATGAATTTCCTTTTCTATTTTGAACTTTTTATTAACAGTTTTTTCTCGGCAGACTGTAACATGCTGCATTATAGCTAATTGCTTTTAAACTAGTTCTGTTTCTCATTCCTCTTTGAATTTACATCATACCTGCACATAATACATTTGTTATATAACAAGTGGGTACTAAATTTGAAATTAATGTCTTGGTATCCCATTTAGTATTTTGTAAAATTGTGATCTACAATATCTAAAGCTTTAAGAGCTAAAACTGGTTTATCTATTTTCCATGTTGTTTAATAAGACTTTCCCAATCTGCTGAATGTTTGCTCTGAGTTTGGCACTGTGATAAACACATGACAGATGTTTTGCATGTTACAGATGAGGAACCAGACTGTGGAGAGTTGAATCAAGTAACTTAAGTGATGTAATTCTGAAAAGTCTGTAAAGTTTCCAAATAACAATGATACTTTCATTGTATTTTTTAGTACGTTTATAATTATTTTAACTATATTTCTCCACCATTATTTTTGAACATTCATCCCAGTTTATTATTTTAAAGCTAGATGCAGCAAAGTTTCCCTGTGAATATGCGTGTATGTTTTGGGGAGGAGGGGTGGTGTTTGTTGGCTTTGTTTTTTAGAGCTGTTTTTAGTTCACAGCCAGGTAGATGGAGAAGTACAAAGAGTTACTATACACCCACTGCGCCTACACACGCACAGTGTCTCCCACTTTCAACATCTTGTATCAAGTTGGTACATTTTCTACAATTGATAAACCTATCTTGACATGTCATTATTCCCAAAGTCTATCGTTTACATTAAATTACACTCTTGGTGGTGTGCATATGTCTTTATTTTCTTTATGTTGTCCATAGTTATCTAAACATTTCATATTCCAAATTTTTAAGGACACAAGAAACTTGGTATTGTAATTATTTTCTTTGAGATGGACTATCACTCTGTTGCTCAGGCTGGAGTGCAGTGGCATGATCTCAGGCTGTAAAATTTGCCTCCTGGGTTGAAGAAATTCTCCCACCTCAGCTGCTCAAGTGGCTGTGATTACAGGTTTTCACCCAGGCATCTGGCTAATTTTTGTATTTCTAGTAGAGGTGGGCTTTCACCATGTTGGCCAGGTTTGTCTCAAATTCCTGATCTCAAGTGATCCCTTTGCCTCAGAATCCAAAAGTGCAGGGATTACAAATGTGAGCCACAATGCCTGGCCTTAGTAGAGGATTTGAATGAAAATTTTAAATATGTTGAGTTTCTTCATAAGCAACCAAATTTTACTTATCGGCTTTATAAATGTATTTACTTACATACTTATTTTTTAGTAATAATGTCTCGCTTTTACTAAAGTCAGAAGGGCAGTGCCATAATCTCAGCTTACTGCAATAACTGCCTCCTGGGTTCAAGCAATTATACTACTGCAGCCTTTGAAGCAGCTGGGATTACAGGCACACACCACCCCATTCTGCTATTTTTTTTTTTAATAGATCCTGGATTTCTTATGGTGGGCAGTGTTGTTTTGAATCCTGAGCTCATGTCATCTGCCCGCTTAGCCTGCCCAAGTGCTGTAATTACAACTGTGAAACATTGTACCTTGTCTGGAATTCATTTTTGATATATCTTTGTCTAATTTCCTAATCACTCTATATTCTACTTATTTTTTAATTACCAGTTGTATAATTCTTATGACAGGAATTCATCCCACTCAAACAACTTAATGGTTTCTCCTAATGGAAAATGCCAATGCTAAATGTTTTCTTTAAAGGAAATCCAGTTGAAAACATGTCAGTGTTCTCAGACTAGACATAATTGATACATAGTGTAGTAGAAACAGATATAAATAGCTGCCCAAAATGTCTGTTTGAGGGTATTTTAAGTGCATTTTAATCATGATTGTAAAGACAGTGAAAATTTAGTTTATTTACATTTTTAAGCACTACTTTCAAAAAAATGTAATTGAATGACATTTGATGTAAAATACTTAGAGGTTAATTACCTGATCAATAAAGATATTTTATTATTTTGACCTCAAAGTGATTTTGTAATTTATCTAACAGTGTAAGAAAGAGCTTCAATTTTGCTTTGTAATCTTATTTTTTTGAAGGTTGTTTCTTAATCTCATATGCATAAGTATATTATAATGTGTCATTTAAACACTGCTATAAACATGTGTCTAATTAGGAACTTCTTATTTTGTTAACGTATTTGTTATGCAGGATTGATTGCACTCAAAAGAATTCATCATACTTCCAGTTTCTAGAAATCACTGGTAAGATTAGTTTCTATAATCTACTTTGGTTTATTAATTATAACTGAATAACGTTATAAAGGGCAAAAAAATTTTTTAACAGGTCTCAGGATTTGATAAAGAAAACCAAAAATGTAGGAGCCTATGTATTTGTAAATTATAGCAAGGTTTTTCTATGTAATTTTCCTTATAAAAGAATGAAGCTAATTTTGAGTGAGAAGATTAAGACAGTTAATTTCATTTCAATTACATGTTCTTCCTTGCTCACCACATCTTAGTTTGTAAACAATAGTTCACCTGTTCTGCAGGTCATTATTCCCATATTTTCATTTTTGTAATAAATTTATTTAGTCAAATATTAAAACTTCAGATGGCATCAAGGGTCCTGCAGACACATAAAAGGATAATGTTTGTAAACATATCCGCTGTTGGCAAAATTTTTTAGAAAAACAAAAACATTCAAAGAACTGCCTTTTAGCCCAGGTGTCTTTGTATACTAGGTATGCCTCTCAAGTACAATTGATAGAGTATTAAATGCATTAATATGTCATTAATGAATATAATATGTGTTTGGTAAAGTGTAATATAACTTTTGGTCTTAAATGTTTATGCAGACCTGATTAATTGCCTTAATTTTGGCCTTCATACAAAACTTTTACAAAATTTGTAAGTGCTGTGGGTTTCACACCATTGGTTAGACTTGATAACGGGCTTTGTAGCATGAACATAAGCTGGAAACTTGCCTTTTTATTCTTAGTTATCCCTTAGGTCTTTTAAAATAATCTGTGAATGAGTAATGGTCTTTTTGTGTTGCTACCACCTTGGGATTTTTTCTGTTACATGCATTTCTATAATCCCCACAGAGACATTTATTCATTCATCCATTCATTCAGAACTTAATCATTTGAGTACATACTTTGTGCCACCCATTGTGTGTGTATATTAATTGCCAAGCTTCATTGTAATAATATTAAGGAAGGAAGGAAAGAAGGAAAGAAGGAAGAAAGAAATAAAATAAAATAAACTGTGGTAGCAGTTCTCACATTTCTCACACTGTGACACCATCTTTTAATTTTTATGTAGTGAGATTGATAAATATTTCTCTTTATTGCTTCCAGGTTTTGTATCATGCTTGGGAAGGACTTTTTCCAGATTTACTCTTAAAAGTTATAACCAGAAAAAGAGGCTCATTCCTGGGATTCCAGCAACTTAGGAGGCCCAGGCAGGAGGATCACCTGAGGCCATGAGTTTGAGATCAGCTTGGGCAGGCAGCATAGGAAGAACCTGTCTATACAAATAATAATAATAATAATAAATAAATTAGCTTGGCGTGATGGATGGTGGTAAATTCCTGAGCGTTTTCAACTTATAGAAAAGTTGAAACAATTGTAGTCAACACATACCTACAACCTAGATTTCACTATTACATTTGTATTATATATACTTCATCATTTTTAATCTGTCCATCTATTCATCTATCATACTTTTTTTTTTTTTATTTCAAAGTACATTGCAGACACCTGTGCTTTCCCCTAAGAATGCCCTACTTTTGAACCAGAAGCCTGGCCTCTTACACACCTGACCATGCTTCTGTGTCCCAATTTCACCTGTTACTTTTTAATAGCTGAAAACCTTCAGCTTATTGATGGTCAATTGGCAGATGCTTTTCCTCAGCATATAAAGTTTGAGTTTTTAGAAATAAAACTAAATGAAGATAAGAGAGAAATAGAAAGGCTACTTCTGGCAGAAATGTGTCAGAAGGTAATCTTTATCTTGTTACAGTTAAGAAGTCATGTTTTTGATTGTCATCTAAAGATTTAAGCTTAGATATACTAAAAAATACCTGGAATTTTTAATACAAAATAGGGTACTTCACTGTTTTGCAAATCAATTTATTTCTGATGAGATTTGTTTATTCTTTTTGATTCAGTCCTACAAATACAGCAAATGGTATAAAATGATAGATTAAATAAATATAACATATTTGGACAGAACATTAATGTATAGCCTAGCTGTGGAGAGAGAATCTGTTACTGCACTTATAAGATAATGACTGGAACTTTTACATTTGTAATCAATTTGCAATTGAAATTTTTTATGAAAGTTGTAAGAGAGTAGGAGAAGGAATTAGCTATGTTCTGAAATGATTTTGAGAAAGCTTGTCCAGCAGAATCTGGAAACTTTAGTCTTTGGAAGTAGAGTATCCTTGAGAGACATCAAAAGCACCAAAAGGTGGTATTTACAAATATTTTACTGGGTGGCTATTTCCTACAGCTATTTCTAGACTGATTCAAGGAATGAGATGTTAGAAATGTTGGAACAGGTTTCCAGAAGAGCAGTAGTGACTGTGGCCAAGATTGCAAATTAAAGAATGATGGGTCTTGAAAAGGATACAGATTTGCATTATTTGAGACTTCTGGAAATGCAAGATCTGCAGAGGTGACCAGTCAAGTTGGAATTATGAGAAACACACCCTAAAAAACTTCATCTTGTCTGGCAAATTAAGGAGACAGATGAAAGGTTTCAGGAGCAGCTTGGAGGTGCAGAGTAGCTCATGTGGGTAATGGATGAACAACTCTTTAAAACAGAGCAGACTGATTACCTGTACTGAAGGCACAGCTGTGGTTGGGGTAACCCTGGAAGTGAGAGAGACAAAACCACATGTTTGTAGGTGAGTTTTCTGTTCTACCTCAGGGGAGGAATTTTAAGGGTCTCTCTCTGCTGCCCCTTTCAGTGAGGGTGTAAAGATGGAGATGCTTGGGAAGTGGAGATTTGCAGAACATAACTCAATGTCCTTGAGAAAGGCAGACTATTTCATGATGATTCCCTGGATCTCCTGTGTAGTGATGGTAAGCAGAGGAGAGGGCAGATGGCTGGTAACCTCAGGGGAAAGGGAGTGTTGAGTGGTAGTCTCAGTGATCAAGAACTAGATCTGGAGAGACTGGCAGGTGGAAGAATAAAGATGGTCCAGGAGTGCAGAATCACAGAATGAGGTTTCAGGTAGAGAGTGGAAATCAAAGTCACCATGCTGCCATTGGATGGAGCCATGGAACTAAGCAAGAGTAAAGATCCTTGGAGTGAAGGAGTCATCAGGACCCCAAGGGTCATCCATGTGGCCATTTGTTTTATTTTATTTTATTTTATTATTACTAGACTTTAAGTTTTAGGGTACATGTGCACAATGTGCAGGTTAGTTACATATGTATACATGTGCCATGCTGAGTGCTGCACCCATTAACTCACCATTTACCATTAGGTATATCTCCTAATGCTATCCCTCCCCCATCCTCCCACCCCACAACAGTCCCCAGAGTGTGACGTTCCCCTTCCTGTGTCCATGTGTTCTCATTGTTCAATTCCCATCTATGGGTGAGAACGTGCGGTGTTTGGTTTTTTGTCTTTGCGATAGTTTACTGAGAATCATGATTTCCAATTTCATCCATGTCCCTGCAAAGGACATGAACTCATCACTTTTTATAGCTGCATAGTATTCCATGGTGTATATGTGCCACATTTTCTTAATCCAGTCTATCATTGTTGGACATTTGCGTTGGTTCCAAGTCTTTGCTATTATGAATAATGCCACAATAAACATACGTGTGCATGTGTCTTTATAGCAGCATGATTTATAAATCCAGCTGGTGAGGAGTTGCGTTTCTTTGGAGGAGGAGAGGCACTTGGCTTTTTAGAGTTTCCAGTTTTTCTGCTCTCTTTTTGCCCCATGTTTGTGGTTTTATCTACTTTTGGTCTTTGATGATAGTGTTGTACAGATGGGTTTTTGGTGTGGATGTCCTTTATGTTTGTTAGTTTTCCTTCTACCAGACAGGACCCTCAGCTGCAGTTCTATTGGAGTTTGCTAGAGGTCCACTCCAGACCCTTTTTGCCTGGGTTTCAGCAGTGGTGGCTGCAGAAGAACGGATATTGGTGAACCACAAATGCTGCTGCCTGATCATTCCTCTGGTTGTTTTGTCTCAGAGGAGAACCCGGTTGTGTGAGGTGTCTGTCCGCCCCTACTGGGGGGTGCCTCCCAGCTAGGCTTTTCAGAGGTCAGGGTCCCACCTGAGGAGGCAGTCTGCCCAGTCTCAGTTCTCAAGCTGGGTGCTGAGAGAACCACTGCTCTCTTCAAAGCTGTCAGAGATGGACATTTTAGTCTGCAGAGCTTACTGCTGTCTTTTTATTTGTCTGTGCCCTGTCCCCAGAGGTGGAGCCTACAGAGGCAGGCAGGCCTCCTTGAGCTGTGGTGGGCTCCTCAAATTTGGGGCTTCCCAGCTGCTTTGTTTACCTAAGAAAGCCTGGGCAATGGCAGGCCCCCTTCCCCCAGCCTCCCTGCCACCTTCCAGTTTGATCTCAGACTGCTGTGCTAGCAATCAGCAAGGCTCCGTGGGCATAGGACCCTCTGAGCCAGGTGCGGGATAGAATCCCCTGGTGCGCTGTTTTTAAGCCTGTCAGAAAAGTGCAGTATTAGGTTGGGAGTGACCCAATTTTCCAGGTGCCATCTGTCACCCCTTTGTTTGACTAGGAAAGGGAACTCCCTGACCCCTTGGGCTTCCCGAGTGAGGCAGTGCCTCGCACTGCTTCGGCTCATGCACGGTGCGCTGCGCCAATTGTCCTGCACCCACTCTCTGGCACTCCCTAGTGAGATGAGCCCAGTACCTCAGATGGAAATGCAGAATTCACAGGTCTTCTGCGTAGCTCACGCTGGGAGCTGTAGACTGGAGCTCTTCCTATTTGGCCATCTTGGCTCCCTCCACCAACTTTTTTTCTCATGTGGCCATTTGATCTCATCACCAGGAAAGTAACTTGAAGGAGATGAAGGGGATGAGGAGTGACAGGGAGTTTGTGTTGGCAAGTTGGATTGGATCTACTCCTTTAAGAAATTTTATTCCTTTTCCATATGTGTGTCTTAGACCACGCAGTATTTACAGCAGTATTTCAAACATACATCTAAAACTGCTGCTGCCAGATGTTAAAAGTATGATGTCTTCCCCCTAGTGCCCACTCTTGCTTGGATCTTCTCAATGAGACATAGTTGTTTAATGCTAAGGGCACTCATTCTAAAATTTTCCATAGCATTTCTGGAAATTCAGCTTACTTCAGTTATAAAACTGGACATTGGACACACAGATTTTACAGATGATTAGATTGTGTTTAGACTAATAATTTCATCTTCAAGATAGGTGACTGACTAAATTCTGTTTATTCAACTGCAAATATCTGAAGCCTTTGAGGAAGATTGTCATTCTCATAAAAACCACCATGCCTGTATTTCCCAACCTGGAATATCAAACCCCTTCTTTCTCTGATAAAACCATAGGGTCATTCAAGTCCCAGCTTTGATGTCACCCCTGAGATGCCTTCCCTGACTCCCACTGAGCAACTCATTTCGGCCTTATTCCTGCCTGCAGTCTTTATTTACCTCAGTTATAAAATTATCCTATGTCAGTGTGATTGTTTCTCCCTGACTATACTGTGAGGTCTTCAGAGGTGAGGACTACATCTGTCTACATTTTTATATCCAGTTCCTAGTATGCTGCTTGATATATGATAGATAGTAAATTCTTGCTCTGTGAAGACAAAAGTGGAATGTTGGCTCATTCATTTACAAGTTCATATGAGCTTACTAACTCTGAATCACAATGACTCATGAACATTTTGATGACTCAGAAACATTTAGGCAACACCACCACTAAAATCCATGAGGATTTTATTTCTTTGGAGTTTTATTTCTGAAAGTACATTTTGTTTATTTTCCTGAAGAACTTCCCAAATTTTAGTTAAGGGGGCTAGGTCTGGTGGCTCATGCTTGTAGTTTTAGGACTTTGAGAGGCTGAGAATGGGGATCTCATTTGAGCTCAGAGGTTCAACACCAGTTTGGTCAGCATGGCACCACCCCATCTCTACAAAAAAATAGGGGAACTTGGTGGTTTGTGTTTGTAGTCTAACTCAGCTACTCAAAAGGCTGAGGTAGGATGATGCCTTGAGTCTGGGAGGCAGAGGTTGCAATTATCCAAAATCATAACACTGCACTCAAGCCTGAGCAACAGAGCAGAACCGAGTCTCAAAACAAAAATTACCTAAAATTACCTAAGGGACTGAGATATGTTAATTAAGTAGCATAAATTTAATGGGGATGTTAGAAATATATGACAATTTACTGTAATAGAAGTTGGGAGAGTAAATACTTGTGCAGCTGGAATAGCTAGTTGAGTTATACATTGAATTGGATTTTTTCTTGTGTTTTGAGATATAGTTTTAATATTTTTCCCAGGCTGGAGTGCAATGGCACTACTTCGACTCACTGAAATCTCTGCCTCCCAGGTTCAAGTGATGCTTCTGCCTCAGCCTCCCAGTTAGCTGGGATTAAAAGTGCTGACCACCTTACCCAGTTAATTTTTGTAATTTTTATACAGATGTGGTTTCACCATATTGGGAAAGGCGGTTCTCAAGTTTTGACCTCGGGTGATCAGCCTGTTTTGGCCTCACAAAGGACTAGGATTACAGCAGTGAATCACCATTCACAGCTGAGTAGGAATCACTTGAAGGTGAAATTGTATTTTTTTTTATTATGATTAAGGGTACATATGCACAATGTGCAGGTTAGTTACATATGTATACATGTGCCATGCTGGTGTGCTGCACCCATTAACTCGCTGTTTAGCATTAGGTATATCACCTAATGCTATCCCTCTCCCTCCCCCCACGCCACAACAGCCCCCAGAGTGTAATGTTCCCCTTCCTGTGTCCATGAGTTCTCATTGTCCGTTTCCCATCTATGAGTGAGAACATGTGGTGTTTGTTTTTTTGTCCTTGGGATAGTTTACTGAGAATGATGATTTCCAATTTCATCCATGTCCCTACAAAGAACATGAACTCATCATTTTTTATGGCTGCATAGTATTCCATGGTGTATATGTGCCATATTTTCTTAATCCAGTCTATCATTGTTGGACATTTGGGTTTGTTCCAAGTCTTTGCTATGGTGAATACTACCACAATAAACATACGTGTGCACGTGTCTTTATAGCAGCATGATTTATAGTTTTTTGGGTATATACCTAGTAATGGGAAGGCTGGGTCAAATGGTATTTCAAGTTCTCGATCCCTGAGGAATCGCCACACTGACTTCCACAATGGCTGAACTAGTTTACAGTCCCACCAACAGTGTGAAAGTGTTCCTATTTCTCCAAATCCTCTCCGGCACCTGTTGTTTCCTGACTTTTTAATGATTGCCATTCTAACTGGTGTGAGATGGCATCTCATTGTGGTTTTGATTTGCGTTTCTCTGATGACCAGTGATGATGAGCATTTCTTCATGTGTTTTTTGGCTGCATAAATGTCTCCTTTTGAGAAGTGTCTGTTCATGTCCTTCGCTCACTTTTTGATGGGGTTGTTTGTTTTTTCTTGTAAATTTGTTGGATTTCATTGTAGATTCTGGATATTAGCCCTCTGTCAGATGAGTAGGTTGCGAAAATTTTCTCCCAGGTTACCTGTTCACTCTAATGGTAGTTTCTTTTGCTGTGCAATAGCTCTTTAGTTTAATTAGATCCCATTTGTCAATTTTGGCTTTTGTTGCCATTGCTTTTGGTGTTTTAGACATGAAGTCCTTGTCCATGCCTATGTTCTGAATGGTAATGCCTAGGTTTTCTTCTAGGATTTTTATGCTTTTAGGTCTAACATTTAAGTCTTTAATCCATCTCGAATTAATTTTTGTGTAAAGTGTAAGGAAGGGATCCTGTTTCAGCTTTCTACATATGGCTAGCCAGTTTTCCCAGCACCATTTATTAAATAAGGAATCCTTTCCCCATTGCTTGTTTTTCTCAGGTTTGTCAAAGATCAGATAGTTGTAGATATGTGGCATTATTTCTGAGGGCTCTGTTCTGTTCCATTGATCTATATCTCTGTTTTGGTACCAGTACCTTGCTCTTTTGGTTACTGTAGCCTTGTAGTACAGTTTGAAGTCAGATCGTGTGATGCCTCCAACTTTGTTCTTTTGGGTTAGGAATCACTTGCCGTTGTGGGCTCTTTTTTGGTTCCATATGAACTTTAAAGTAGTTTTTTCCAATTCTGTGAAGAAAGTCATTGGTAGCTTGATGGGGATGGCATTGAATCTGTAAATTACCTTGGGCAGTATGGCCATGTTCACAATATTGACTCTTCCTACCCATGAGCATGGATTGTTCTCCAATTTTTTTGTATCCTCTTTTATTTCATTGAGCAGTGGTTCATAGTTCTCCTTGAAGAGGTCCTTCATGTCCCTTGCATGTTGGATTCCTAAGTATTTTATTCTAATTGAAGCAATTGTGAATGGGAGTTCACTCATGATTTGGCTCTCTGTTGGTCTGTTATTGGTGTATAAGAATGCTTGTGATTTTTGTACATTGATTTTGTATTCTCAGACTGCTGAAGTTGCTTATCAGTTTAAGGAGAATTTGGGCTGAGACAATGGGGTTTTCTAGATATACAATCATGTTGTCTGCAAACAGGGAGAATTTGACTTCCTCTTTTCCTAATTGAATATCCCTTATTTCCTTCTCCTGCCTAATTGCCCTGACCAGAACTTCCAACACTAAGTTGAATAGGAGTGGTGAGAGAGGGCATCCCCGTCTTGTGCCAGTTTTCGAAGGGAATGCTTCCAGCTTTTGCCCATTCAGTATTATATTGGCTGTCGATTTGTTATAGATAGCTCTTATTATTTTGAGATAGTTCCCATCTATACCTAATTTATTGAGAGTTTTTAGCATGAAAGGTTGTTGAATTTTGTCAAAGACCTTTTCTGCATCTATTGAGATAATCGTGAGGTTTTTGTCTTTGGTTCTTTTTGTATGCTGGATTACATTTTTTGATTTGCATATGTTGAACAAGTGTTGCATCCCATGGATGAAGCCCACTTCATCATGGTGGATAAGCTTTTTGGTGTGCTGCTGGATTCGATTTGCCGGTATTTTATTGAAGATTTTTGCATCAATGCTCATTGAGGATATTGGTCTAAAATTCTCTTTTTTTGTTGTGTCTCTGCCCGGCTTTGGTATCGGGATGATGCTGGCCTCATAAATTGAGTTAGGAGGGATTTCCTCTTTTTCTATTGATTGGAATAGTTTCAGAAGGAATGGTACCAGTTCCTTCTTTTACCTCTGGTAGAATTTGGCTGTGAATCCATCTGGTCCTGGACTCTTTTTGGTTGGTAAGCTATTGATTATTGCCACAATTTCAGAGCCTGTTATTGGTCTATTCAGAGATTCAACTTCTTCCTGGTTTAGTCTTGGGACGGTGTATGTGTCGAGGAATTTCTCCATTTCTTCTACATTTTCTAGTTTATTTGTGTAGAGGTGTTTGTAGTATTCCTGATGGTAGTTTGTATTTCTGTGGGATTGGTGGTGATAACCCCTTTATTATTTTTTATTGCGTGTATTTGATTGTTCTCTCTTTTCATCTTTATTATTCTTGCTAGCGGTCTATCAATTTTGTTGATCCTTTAAAAAAAACCAGCTCCTGGATTCATTAATATTTAGATTTTCTTTTTCTATTTCCTTCCGTTCTGCTCTGATTTTAGTTATTTCTTTCGTTTTCCTATTATTTGAATGCGTTTGCCCTTTCTATTCTAGTTCTTTTAATTGTGATGTTATGGTGTCAATTGTGGATCTTTCCTGCATTCTCTTGTGGGCATTTAGTGTTATAAATTTCCCTCTACACACTGCTTTGAATGTGTCCCAGAGATTCTAGTACATTGTGTTTTTGCTCTTGTTAGTTTCAAAGAACATCTTTATTTCTGCCTTCATTTCTTTATGTACCCAGCAGTCATTCAGGAGCAGGTTGTTCAGTTTCCACGTAGTTGAGCAGTTTTGAGTGAGTTTCTTAATCCTGAGATCTAGTTTGATTGCACTCTGGTCTGAGATACTGTTTGTTATAATTTCTGTTCTTTTACATTTGCTGAGGTGAGCTTAACTTCCAACTATGTGGTCAATTTTGGAATAGATGTGATGTGGTGCTGAATAATATGTATATTCTGATGATTTGAGATGGAGAGTTCTGTAGATGTCTATTAGGTTAGCTTGGTGCAGAGCTGAGTTCAATTCCTGGGTATCCTTTTTAACTTTCTGTCTCCTTGATCAGTCTAATGTTGACAGTGGGGTGTTAAAGTCTCCCATTATTATTGTGTGGGAATCTAATTCTCTCTGTAGGTCACTCAGGACTTGCTTTATGAATCTGGGTGTTTCTGTACTGGGTGCATATATGTTTAGAATAGTTAGCTCTTCTTGTTGAATTGATCCCTTTATCACTATGTAATGACCTACTTTGTCTTTTTTGATCTTTGTTGGTTGGAAGTCTGTTTTATCAGAGACTTGGATAGTAACCCCTGCCTTTTTTGTTTTCCATTTTCTTGGTAGATCTTCCTCCATCCTTTTATTTTTAGCCTATGTGTGTCTCTGCGCGTGAGATGGGTTTCCTGAATACAGCACACTGATGTGTCTTGATTCTTTATCCAATTTGCCAGTCTGTGTCTTTTAATTGGAGCATTTAGACCATTTGCATAGAAGGTTAATATTGTTATGTGTGAATTTGATCCTGTCATTATGATGTTAGCTGGTTATTTTGCTCATTAGTTAATGCAGTTTCTGCCTAGCCTTGATGGTCTTTACAATTTGGCATGTTTTTGCAGTGGCTGGTACTGGTTGTTCCTTTCCGCGTTTAGTGCTTCCTTCAGGAGCTCTTTTAGGTCAGTCCTGATGGTGACAAAATCTCTGAGCATTTGCTTGTTTGTAAAGTATTTTATTTCTCCTTTACTTCTGAAGCTTAGTTTGGCTGAATATGAAATTCTGGGTTGAAAATTCTTTTGTTTAAGAATGTTGAATGTGTCCCTCACTCTCCACTGGCTTGTAGAGTTTCTGCTGAGAGATCTGCTGTTAGTCTGATGGGCTTCCCTTTGTGGGTAACCCGACCTTTGTCTCTTGCTGCCCTTAAAATTTTTTCCTTCATTTCAACTTTGGTGAATCTGACAATTATGTATCTTGTACTTGCTCTTCTCCAGGAATATCTCTGTGGTGTTCTCTGTATTTCCTGAATCTGAATTTTGGCCTGCCTTGCCAGATTGGGGAAGTTCTCCTAGATAATATCCTGCAGTGTGTTTTCCAACTTGGTTCCATTCTCTCCGTCAGTTTCAGGTACACCAATCAGATGCAGATTTAGTCTTTTCACATAGTCCCACATTTCTTGGTGGTTTTGTTCCTTTCTTTTCATTCTTTTTTCTCTAAACTTCCCGTCTTGCTTCATTTCATTCATTTCATCTTCCATCACTGATACCCTTTCTTCCAGTTGATCACATCGTCTCCTGAGTCTTCTGCATTCTTCACTTATTTTTCAAGCCTTGGCTTTCAGCTCCATCGGCTCCTTTAAGCAATTGTCTGTATTCGTTTTTCTAGTTATACATTCGTCTATAGTTTTTCAAGGTTTTCAACTTCTTTGCCTTTGGTTTGAATTTCCTCCGGTAGCTCGGAGTAGCTTGATCATCTGAAACCTTCTTCTTTCCACTCATCAAAGTCATTCTCTGTCCAGCTTTTTTTCATTGCTGGTGAAGAACTGCATTCCTTTGGAGGAGGAGAGGTGCTCTGTTTTTTAGAGTTTCAAGATTTTCTGCTCTCATTTTTCCGCATCTTTGTGGTTTTATATACTTTTGGTCTTTGATGATGGTGATGTACAGATGGGTTTTTGGTGTGGATGTCCTTTCTGTTTCTTAGTTTTCCTTCTAACAGACAGTACCCTCAGCTGCAGGTCTGTTGGAGTTTGCTAGAGTTCCACTCCAGACCCTGTTTGCCTGGGTATCAGCAGTGGTGTCTGCAGAACAGCGGGTTTTCATGATCTGCGAATGCTACTGTCTGATCGTTCCTCTGCAAGTTTTGTCTCAGAGGAGTACCCGGCCGTGTCAGGTGTCAGTCTGCCTCTACTGGGGAGTGCCTCCCAGTTAGGTGCCCGGGGTTCAGGGGTCAGGGACCCACTTGAGGAGGCAGTCTGCCTATTCTAATATCTCCAGCTTCGTGCTGGGATACCCACTTCTCTCCTCAAAGCAGTCAGACCATGACATTTAAGTCTGCAGATGTTACTGCTGTCTTTTTTTTGTCTGTACCCTGCCCCCAGATTTGGAGCCTACAGAGGCAGGCAAGCCTCCTTGAGCTGTGGTGTACTCCACCCAGTTCGAGCTTCTGGACTGCTTTCTTTACCTAAGCAAGCTTGGGCAATGGCGGGCACCCCTTCCCCAGCCTCGCTGCTGCCTTGCCATTTAATCTCAGACTGCTGTGTGAGCAATCAGTGAGACTCCGTGGGCATAGGACCCTCCAAGCCAGGTGCGGGATATAATCTCTTGGTGCACCATTTCCTAAACCAGGAAGAAAAGCGCAGTATTCATGTGGGAGTGGCCTGATTTTCCAGGTGCCCTCTGCCACCCATTTCCTTTACCAGGAAAGGGAACTCCCTGACCCTTTCCACTTCCCGATTGAGGCCATGTCTTACCCTGCTTCAGCTGGTGCATGATGCACTGCACCCACTGTCCTGCACCCACTGTCTGGCACTCCCTAGTGAGATGAACTTGGTACCTCAGATGGAAATACAGAAATCACACGTCTTTTGTGTCACTTATGCTGGGAGCTGTAGACTGGAGCTGTTCCTATTCCGCCATCTTGGCTCTGAAATTGGATTCTTAATTTCTATAGTAAGCAGTATATTTATTTCAAGTTGTTCTACTTTCGTTAACTTTCTTGCTAAAACATAATACCTTTTTTTTTTTTTTTTTTGAGAAACGGTCTTTCTCTGTCACTCAGGCTGGAGAGCAGTGCTGTGATCTTTGCTTACTGCAAATTTCACCTTTCAAGTTCAAGCAATTTCCTGCCTCAACCCCTTGAGTAGCTGGAATTACAGGTTTCTGCCACCACGCCCAGGTAACTTTTGTATTTTCAGTAGAGATGGGGTTTTACCACCTTGGCCTGTGTGATCTTCAACTCCTGACCTCGTGATCTGTCTGCCTCGGCCTCCCAAAATGTGGGGTTACAAGCATGAGCCACCATAACCAGCCAAAATTAATGCTCTTTTACGGATTGAAACAACAAAGTTTATGTTCAAAGGCTTCTTTTACCAAAAGATATAGATTTGTTAAGAGGAAAAAAAAGCAAAGCTGAAGCAGAGAGTTGAAGCTTTTGAATTATATGTATTCAAGTTTATTTTGAATATTCAGAATGATGAGATTAAAAAGAATTTCTAAATATATGTCTAAATGTTGTAATGTTTATTGATGAGTAGAATTCTTTCTTATAAATGTGGTATCACCCAGCAATAGAATTTACACATTAGCAGAAACAAACATCAGGGCTGTGTTTTTGAAATATTAAACTTTAACTTGAAATGCTATCACTAGGCTACAGTAACACCAAATAGAAAATTTGGAGATGCTGTTAATACTTGAACAGATCATACGTTTTAAAGTTAACTTCAGACCTTCATGTCTGATATTTTTGTATGTTTATGTATTGTAACTGAATTCCAAATATCCAGGCCTGTGGCTTATACCTGCTCTGTGCTCAAAAAAAGGAAATATTGTGGTTTGACTTGTACTGGATGAAAATATTTCTCAATGCTATTCACTTTTTCTGTGTGCTCACAAATGTTTCATCCTTCATATATTACCTGGGATTGACAGCAAGCTCACCTGTCTATAGTTTGCACAAGAAACCTTGTTTTCCATTGGGAATATTCTGTGAATTGACACCCATAGATATTTTAGGGCTTTTAGCTCATTAAAGAATTTGTCCCCATTGTATTTAAGGTTGTTTTCTCACTTCTATAGGTTTGAGTTTTTATTTCAGCCCACTGTGTACCTTACTTTCTTTTTGGCAGTAACGAGAAGGTAAATTAAACAAGAGAGAGAGAGAAAAAGAAGAGAAACATTAGGGCAGGGAGTGTGTGTCACTTTTTTTACCTCCGTTTTCTCTACTCCTTTTCCCTTCTCTCAGCATATATACACAATCAATGTAGTTTACCTCTCCATGCCATTCCAGATTACCAGAAGAGGGAGCTAATGCCTGGAGCTTTTAACTGTTCCTAGACTAGCTAATGTTTTGCAGTACTTCTCTGGATGGCTGGATCTCATCTCCTGTGAATCCACCTCCTTGGCTGGGGAGTTGGTGTAACGTGTGATTTCAAGTCTCCCTATGAAGAGCATTCTATTCTTAAATATTTGGAAGCCCTGAATGACCCATCTATCTGTTGCCCTCTCTTTTGGTACTTGATCAATATTCAATCAATAGTTTTTTTTTGTTGTTTTGTAGGGATATTTTCTTGGTGTTGTTTTGGTTTTAAGAGACAGGGTCTTGCTATGTTGTCCAGGCTGGTCACGTAGCAGTTTTAGTCTGTTGAACTAAAAACGTGTCATTTGATGTTTTCCCTAAATTTGTTAACTCTGCTGTTATAGTTGATTTACTTTATGTTTTTTGCTAATTTCAGGACCCAAAAACTTCAGGAAGAAAAATAAAAGCATGACTGAGGACTTAGGAGATGGGAGCAGAATACAAAGTGTCTTGAGGAAAACTGTGACTGAAACATAAAACGAACTTCTAAAGTAATTGGCACATTTGAAGGAGTAATATGTTTAAATTACATTGGCAGAGATATAACAAAAGCCGCGGAAGTAGTCTATGATCAATCTTTTATGCAAACTTTAGTGTTCAAAAAATACTTATGTTCATCAATAACCAATATATTCCTGCATTTGAGTTAGGGTAGCTATTAAAAGATAAGGTGGAGAAAAGCCGACCCTCTGTTCTTTGTATTCATGGCTTCTCAAATATTTATCAAGGGCTGTGATTTGCTTTAACTTTCAGGGCATATTGTGACTTGCTCAGGTTGCATAGATAATAAGCTGCAAAGTTTGAATTATAATAACTTTTAGTTTCTTTTTCTCTACCACACTCATACTGCCACAAAGATGTGGATATCTAACAATGCATAAATTATAAAATTAAAAAAAAGTTTTAAGACCAGATTAAAAAAATGAAATAAAGTAAAATAAAATCAAAATTAAAATTAAACAAAATCAACTTAAAAAAAGCTTATCATGCTGTAAAAAAAATTACACTTAGTAGTCAGATTTTTTGTCAGTGAACGTGTGTCTTGTATTCTTTCATGATTCTGGAAAGACATAATCACAAAAAAAGAGCTAAAATTAACTATGTGGGGCAAATATTGATACAGGAAAGCAAAATATGGACAACTGTGATTACTTTGGCTTTGCTTTACTCTCACCTGGTGTATTAGTGAGTAATACCTGTGTTCTAAGACACTATGCCCATGTTGTAAGTTTTCAGTGTCTTCAAAAGCATCTGACACATAAAAAATGGTCAGTTAATATTTGCTGTTAATGTGTCCAGAGGAAATGACTCAACTTAGGTGCTCTGGGTATTTATTTGGCCTGTTTTTAATTGCCTCCCTCATAATTTATCATCAATATTCCATTACACAGAACTTGCAAAGGTTTCTTGAGGTTATTCTATAAACACATTCTATTTGTAAAAAATAGACCAGTTCTTTATAGATTCTGAATTCCCAATATATTCTCAATATATTTTCATAAATCTGTAGTTGTCGAGAAGTTGGCAGCAGCTTATTGCCTCTGGTACATATTACTTCTAACCATGAGAGACTTTATTTTTACATTGAAAATGAAGTATTTTATGGAATTTTTGTCAGTTTGTATATTAAAATAGCTGACATGAAGTTTCTGTAATTTTTTAGTAGTACATTTATTAGTATTTTTTACTAATTTTTAGTTTCACATTTAGTAATTTTTAGATTAAAGTATGTTAATTTTATATAGTTATGGAGCTAGTGAACTATTTGGTACTATTGTGACAGCTTGCATGGCCTGCATGGTGTCTTTCTGGCTTTGAGAATTCTCGTTTGACTTTGGCAAGTCTTGGAGTTTGGGGACTGTTCACAACAGGAGTGTTTCTTGATCGTTTTGGAATCAAAAGTCAACTTGTAGAAGCTGAGAAAGAAAAGTAAAAATGTGAAAGTGTGCCTTTGGATATTGCTAATTCAGATATAATGCTTTCAGCACCTGGTTCCCTGGACTGGGCTTGGTCCCTGGGCCCAAAGTCCTTACGTTTGTTTGGGCTGGGCAGATAGTACAGGTGGGTTGAAAGTGACTGTCTAATTATCATTTGGGATTGAGCCTGTTGTGTGCTGTGTAAATTTAACTACCTTCCCTGTTGTTTGGGCCAGTTGAGACCAACTGGAATGTAATGCTTTCAGTAACCTTAGGAAAACAAAACCCTGCTTTTTGTATGATTGTGCTTTATAACATCAAGGCAGTGTTTTGTTGGACATTTTATGTTTGAAAGTCATATCCCTGGCTTTAGTACTGAGGGAATTTGAAGTCCTGCAATGTCGTATTCAGTGTCCCCAGGTGTATCTGTACCATAAATAAGGTCCTGCATTGGTAAGCATCTTTCTGGAAAGGCAACTGTGAGACTTGTATTTACTCATTCTGATTCTCAGATATCAAATTGAACTAACGGATGACTGCATCATTAGAACTAATTGAGTGATTGAAGAGGAAAGGAAGAATAAAGGTGATGTTTGGGTGGAGCCATAAGCCACAGTTTTCAGGTTTGATACAAGATATTAGCTTCACTAGTTGAGTCTGTTTTATATTTAAAAAAAGCTTACACTATTTTTCTTTTCTATAGTACACCTTTTTGTGTAATATTAATTATGTAAAATTTTTTTAAAAAAACTTTGTTCCCGCCTTTTGAGAAACCATTACTTTTAATATTTTATATAAACAGAAGGGCCAGTGATTTTTTCTGGATATTTTATTAAACTTTGTTTCAATAAATTTTGATAAATCTGCAATTATCAAGAAGTTGGCAGCAACTTATTGCCTCTGGTACCTATTATTTTTAACCATGAGATACGTTCTTTTTCACTTATGGAAAAATTTTAACTTCTCTGTTTCCTGTGACATAGCTTCTTATTTTGTTGCCTTCTAATATATATTTTTATTTATAATATTTTTACTTTACATATAACCTCCTGAATTCTTGTGTATATTGCCCTTGAGACTGGAAGATGAGTAATGTCTCAATCCTTAGATATTTTATATTTCAATATATCTTTAGGAAATTTCCTGTAAAGAGAAGTGAAGTTTTCGTGGAATTTTCAAATAGATTCTTGAAAGTATACCAAGGGTAGTTATCTGATGTTTTCCAGACACCCAGTGTGTGGCTTCCCCTTTAACTACTATTTTGTGCAGACTAACAATTCTTTTATAAATTAGTACCATCATCTATGTAACAAATTATGCCTTGATAGTACATCTACATAGACTCAAGTTAAATAAAATGAAAATGAAATGGTAATACCTGCAATACAATGACAATATTTTCTTTTACAATATAGTAACAGACTGATCTGCTTCAAGGAAATTACAACATCTCTGGTTAGCATGTGTAGATGGTGGAATTTCACCACATGCATGAGAGTTATAGCTTCACATCACCTGTTAGGTAACAGGGCTAATTTCTTACTTGCCTGTGAAAGTTTTGTCCCCTACACAGGCTATTTCATATTATAAAATAATGGTCATTAGGTCTGTCTGACATACTGACCATAAATATTAAATAGCTTTTGTATTCACAATGAAAACATTATGTTGTTTAAAGGGCTCTTTCTTTCAGGAAAAAGTTTACTTGCAAAAGGAGCTCACAGTTATTAATGCAAAAAAGAAGGAACTCAATCAATCCGTATATTTCATGTAAGAACTTGAGGAATTGTTTGACATATTTTTTTGAAACCGATTTTAATGAATATATAAAATTTTGGTCATATATAATTTATTCAAAATCTTTCTCTCGAGATGTTTAAACTGCCATTTCTATGGCAAAGGGGGATTGACTAAAGTTAATTCAATAGTTCTTAATTTCAATCAACATCATATATGAAAGTGTAGACAGTGTTTTGAGTCTTAGGGTCCTCTTTGAATCCTATCTGTGGCCTAATTTCTTGTGTGCCTTTGGGCAGATCCTTTGATTGCAGATTCCTCAGCTGTGAACTCTACGATGTTTTCCACATTATAAGGTTGTTGAGGGAATTCAGTGAGTTAACTTATGTGCCTAGTTCATAGCAGGTGGCCAATATTATTATTGTTCTGTTTCTACATTAACTTGTTCTTTCCATCAGCAGCAGGTAAACATTTCTGACAGTATAGTGTTATCTCACATATTAAAACAAAATGCAATGCATTTATCACATGCCATTGCTTCCTTACTTTTCTCTTTATTTTTGTGCTTGCTGTCTGAAGATGAAGCTGGAACTTTAGGCACTTGAAACATTTTAAGTATAAAGTTTATTTTTGCTAGTTGAACTTTTGTAAAAACTTTCTATGATTTCTTATTCAAATATGAGATTTAGTATACTAGGAAAGAAAACCTCTAAACAAAATGTTACCTTTTTTTTTTTTTTGAGACTGAGTCTCATTCTGTCATTAAGCATGGAGTGTGCTAGTGTGATATCAGCTCACTACAATCATCACCTCCCAGGTTAAAGCAATTCTTGTGTCTCCATCTCCTGAGAAGCTCAGATTACATCCATGCCCCACCACACCAAGCAAATTATGTTTGTTTTTTCTTTTTTTTACTTTTTTTCTTTTTTCTTTTTTAAGATGGAGTCTATTCTGCTGCCCAGGCTTGAGCGTAATGATGCAAACTGGGCTCACTGCAACCAATGCCTTTGTTTTCAAGTGATTTTTTCTGCTTCAGCCTCCTTGGTAGCTGGGATTACAGACACCTGCTACCATGCCTGGCTAATATTTATAGTTTTAGCAGAGATGGGGTTTCACCATGTTGGCTAGGGTGTTTTCACATTTTTTACCTCAAGTGATCTGCCCACGATGGTCTCCCAGTGTGCGGGGATTACAGGCCTGAGCCATAGTGACCTGCTGTACTTTTAGTAGAGACCAGGTTTTTCCTTGTTGCCCAAAGTAGTCTGGAAATTCTGAGATCAAGCTATCCTCTCATGTTGGCCTCCAAAAGTGCTGGAATTACAGGTGGGAGCCACCATGCTTGGCCATTTTTACCTTACATTTTCATATTTAAAACAAATCTATATTGCTCTGATGAGTGATTATTGTTAGGTTCTTCATTGCCTATGCAAAATGGGGTGATGATCTTACTTAGAAGGACTTCCTTCATGGGAGGTGGTCCATAAAACTTCCTCTGCCCCAACTGTAGGGCAGAAGACAATTTTTGTTACTGTAGTTTGGGTGTTATTGCAGAGATTCAGACATCTGTTCTGTGACCTTAGTTAAATTGTGATGCTATGCTAAAAGGAACCTTCCAGCTTTTACTTTTGCAGCACTATAAAGTCATCATTCAAATGTAAATTTTCCTTTTTAAATTTCAATTGAGTTAGTGTCTGTCAAAGCACAGCCTTTGGCAATACCAAAACAAATATATGCTGAATGAAAGTGTTCAAGAGATAAGTGATTATTTACTATGAAAGAAGAAACACTGGGAGAGAATAAAAAAAATGCACCTCCTAAACCATATGTCCACCTCCTACATTCAAGCAATTCTCCTGCCTCTTCCTCTCAAGTAGGTAAGACTACAGGAATTTACCCCACCACACAGTTAATTTTTGTATGCTTAATAGGGACGGGGTTTCACCATGTTGGCCAGGCTGGTCTCAATCTTTTGACCAAAATGTTCCACTAGCCTTGGCCTCATAAATAGCTGAGATTACAGACATGAGACACTGTACATGGCTTACATGTATTAGTGATTCATGCTAAGTCAGTATCATAAAACTATGGTTTGTACTTGTAAAGGAGGCTTAAATTTGAAAGATTTATAAAATTATGCTTTCTGGATTGAACTCTGCTAACCTGCCTCTAGGTGGTAACAAGTCATGTTTTTGCCCTCTGCCTGCTGATTGGGTTTGGCCATTGGGAACACCAGCCTCCACATAGAGTGGCCCTAGACTGGCTGCCTCATCTCAAGGCCCAGTGAAGTCATAGTGCCTGTGATGACATCTTCCAAGTACTCTGAACCATCTACCTCTCTCCAGTGCTGAGAATTTATCTCTCCCCTAATTCTCCATTCACAAGGAGTACTGAATATGGTCCTGTTACTATTCCAGGGAACTCCACCATCTTTTGTGGGTACCCTGAATAAGTCACTCTTTATTGAAAAGTTCTTAGATGACTTTGACTGTGGGGACCATCTGCCTTCTGCCTGGATCCCAACTGCTGCTTACAGATGCACAGATTGTATTGGATCTCGAGTCTGTAATCAAAAGGTAGACCACATAGCACCTCTGTGTGTGGTAGAGGAGAGAAACAGACTTTTAGGTTAATATGGGAGATTGAAAGAGTTCATTTTTTTTTTTTCTGTACCAACATGCATTCAACACGCAATGAATGAATTGCTGTTTTTCCTCCAGCAAATCACTTGTCATGTTTTAAAAGTGGTTTAGCAGTTCCAACAAATATAGATGGGCCATGCTAACTCATTGTTTTAATTTTCAGTCGCTAAAGATATATGAGTTTCAGCATCTTCTTGTTTGCTTGCCATCTTTGTATTTTCATTGGTGAGCTCAGCTTTCTATACATTATTAATCGGATAGTCTGTTTTATTGTTGAGTTTCAAGATTTGTGTATATTCAGTGCAAGTTTTTGCTCAGATCTGTATTTTGCAGATGCTTACTTTCAGTCTGTTGCTTATCTTTCTATTTTCTGAACAAAATTTTACTCAGATTATAAACTTTTAATATGAGAAGGCTTTAGTTATTATTAATATTATTTTTTTTTACCGTTACTGATCGGCTTTGTTGTCATTTGTTAAAACATATGACCAAATACAAGATCACATAAATTTCTTTCTTACTTTCTTCTAGAATTTACATAGTTTAACATTTCCAGTTAATGGCTCCTTCCCCATTAAAAAAAAAAAAAAATATGAGGAAGAATTGCTGGGAAGATTGCTCAACAAAAACAGCTCCACACTGCAGCTCCCAGATAGATTGATGCAGAAGGTGAGTGATTCCTGCATTTCCAACTGAGGCACACTGTTCATCTCATTGGGAATGGTTAGACAGTGGATGCAGAACATGGAGTGTGAGATGAAGCAGGGTGGGGCATCACCTCACCTGGAAAGCCTGAGAAACCAAGGGCCATGTTCCAGATACGTGCTTCTCCCATGGTCTTCACAACCTACAGACCAGGATATTTCCTTTGGTGCCTACATCGTGAAGGCCATGGGTTTCAAGTAGCAAAATGGGCAGCTGTTAGAGCAAACACTAAACTAGGTGGAGATTTTGTTTGTTTGTTTGTTTTCATACCCTAGTGGTGCCTGGAATATTAAGGAGACAGAACCGTTTGCTCTCCTGAAGAGAGGTGATGAGGTCAACGAGCTAAGTGGTCTGGCTTGGGGAGTGATACTCCCCACAGAGGCAAGGAATCGAAGGTTCAATGGCTTGAAATTCTCTCTGCCAGCACAGCAGCAGTCTGAGATTGACCTAAAATGCTCAAGCTTGTGTCGGGGGAGGGTCATCCGCCATTGCTGAGTCTTGAGTAGGCCATTTTACCTTTGTAGTGTAAATAAAGCCACAGGGAAATTTGAATTGGTTAGAGCCAACTGCAGCTCAGCAAGGTTGATGTGGCTAGGCTGCCAGATTTCTTCTCTCTGTGCAAGACATTTCTGAAAAAATGACAGAATCCCCAGTCAGGGACTTATAAATAAAACCCCCATCAACCTGGGGCAGAGCACCTGGGGGAAGGGGCAGCCATGGATGCAGTTTCAGCAGACATCAACATAACTGCATGATGGCTGTGAAGAGATCAGCAGATCTCCCATCCATAGCATTTGAGCTCTGCTAATGTTCAGACTGCCTTCTCGAGTGGATCCCTTGTGTCTGTGTATCCTGATGGGAGACATCTCATACAGGAGAGCACTGGCTGGAATCTGAAGTTGCCCCTTGGGGATGAAGCTTCCAAAGAAAAGAACAGGCAGCAATCGATGCGACAGAAAATTCACAAGGATTTGCAGGACTTGAAATCAGCTGTGGACATCTACAGAACTAAGTAACATCTACAGAACTATCCACCCCCAATCAACAGACTATACATTCTTCTTGGTGTCACATAACATGTATTGAAAAATTGACCACATAATTGGAAGTAAAACACTCCTCAACAAAAGCCAGAGAATGCAAATTGTAGCAAAGAGCCTCCCAGACCACAGTGCAATCAAATTAGAACCCAGATTAAGAAACTCACTCAAAACCAAACAACTACATAGAAACTGAACAGCCTGTTCCTAAATCACTGATGAGTAAATAATGAAATAAGGCAGAAATAAAGATGTTCTTTCATACCAATGATAATGAAGACAGAACGTATCACCATCTCTGGGACACATTTAAAGCAGTGTGTAGAGAAAAATTGATAGCACTAAATGCCCACAAGAGAAAGCAGGAAAGATCTAAAATAGGCACACTAACATCAAAATGAAAAGAACTGGGGAAGCAACAGCAAACCAATTCAAAAGCTAGCAGAAGACAAGAAATAACTAACATCAGAGCAGAACTAAAAGAGATAGAGACACCAATGAAACTTTCAAAAATCAATAAATCCACAAGCTGGTTTTTTGATAATATCAAGAATATAGATAGACCACTAGCCAAAATAATAAGAAAAGAGAAAAATAAAATAGATGCAATAAAAAGTGATAAAGGTAATATCACCACTGATCCCACAGAAATACAAACTACCATCTGCTAATACTATAAACAGCTCTACGCAAATAAATGAGAAAATCTAAAAGAAATGAATAAATTCTTTGACATATACATCCTCCCAAGTCTACACCAGGAAAACGTTAAATTCATGAATAGACCATTAACAAGTTCTGAAATTGAGGCAGTAACTGACAGCCTACCAACCAAGAGAAACCAGGACCAGACAGATTCATAGCCGAATTCTACCAGAAATCCAAAAATTAAGTGGTACCATTCCTCCTGATATTATTACAAAGAATAAAAAAAGAAATCACCCTTAAATAATTTTATGAGACCAGCATCACTCTGATGTTAAACCTGGCAGAGACACACCAAAAAAGAAAATTTCAGGCCAATATCCCTCATGAACATAGCTGTGAAAATCCTCAATAAAATACTGGCAGACTGAAAACAGCAGCACATCATAAAGCTTATCCACCACGATTATGTCAGCTTTATCCCTGGGATACAAGGCTAGTTGAACATACGCATATGAATAAACGTAACAGATCACATAAACAGAACAAATGACAAAAACCACATAATTATCTTCATAGATGCTGAAAGGGTTTTCATCAAAATTCAACACCCATTTGTGTAAAATCTCTCAATAAACTAGGTAAGGGTGGAACGTATCTCAAGATAATAAGATCTACTTATGGCAAACCCACCGCCAATATCACACTGAATGGGCAAAAATTGGAAGCATTCCCTTTGAAAACCTGTACAACACAAAGATACACTCTCTCTTCACTCTTATTCAAAATTGTATTGAAACTTCTGGCCAGGGCAATCAGGCAAGAAGAAGAAATAAAGAGTAGTCAAATCGGAAGAGAGGAAGTCAAATTGTCTCTCTTTGCAGAGGTCATTATTGTATACTTAGAAAACTCACCATCTCAGCACAAAATCACCTTAAGCTGGCAAGCAACTTCAGATAAGCCTCAAGATTCAAAATCAGTGTGCAAAAATCACAAGAATTCCAACACATAATAATAGAGAAACAGAAAGCGAAATTATGGGAAAACTCCCATTCACAGTTGCTACTAAGTGAATAAAATACCTAGGAATAAAACTTACAGGGGGTGTGAAGAACCTATTCAAAGAGAACTTCCAACCAATGCTCAACGAATTAATAGAGGACATAAAGAAATGAAAAATCCTTCCATGCTCTTGGATTGGAAGAATCAATATTGTAAAAATGTCCTTGCTGCCAAGAGTAATTTATAGATTCAATGCTATCTCCATCAAGCTACCAATCCCTTTCTTCACAGAATTGGAAAAAAAAACCTTAAAGTTCATATGGAACCAAAAAAGAGCCTGCATAGGCAACACGATCATAAGCAAAAAGAACAAAACTGGAGGCATCACACTACCTGACTTCAAACTACATTACAAGACTGTAGTCACCAAAAAAGCATGGTACTTGTACCAAAACAGATATATAGACCAGTGGAACAGCACACTGGTCTCAGCAATAATACCACACATCTACTACCATCTGATCTTTGACAAACCTGAAACAAGCAAGCAATGGGGAAAATGTTTTCCCTATAATGAATGGTGTTGACAAAACTGGCTAGCTATATTCAGAAAACTGAAATTGGACCACTTCCTTACAGCATACGCAAAAATCAACTCAAGATGGAATAAAGCCTTAAATGTAAGAATTAAAACCCTAAATTACCTAGAAGAAAACCTAGGCAATACCATTCAGGACATAGGCATGTGCAAAGTCTTCATGTTTAAACACCAAGAGCAACGGGAATAAAACCAAAATTGACAAATGGGATCTAATTAAACTAAAGAGCTTCTGCACAGCAAAATAAACTCTCATCAGTGTGAACAGACAACCTATGGAATGGGTGAAAATCTTACAATCTCTCTATCTGAGACAAGGCTAATATCAGGAATCTATAGGGAACTTAAACAAGTTTACAAGAAGTAAACAAACAACCTCATCAAACAGTGGGCAAAGGATATGAACAGATGCTCCTCAAAAGAAGACTTTGATGCAGCCAACAAACATATGAAAAAATGCTCATTAAGTCATCACTCGTTATTAGAGAAATACAAATCCAAACCACAGTGAGATACCCTCTCAAACCGGTTAGAATGGCGATCATTAAAATATCAGAAAACTGCAGATTCTGGAGAGGATATGGAGAAATAGGAATGCTTTTACAGTGTTGGTGGCATTGTTAATAATTTAACTCTTGTGGAAGACAAGGATCTAGAGTGAGAAATACCATTTGACCCAGCAATCCTCTTATTGCACATATAACCAAAGGACTATAAATCATTCAACTATAAAGATACATGCACACGTATATTTATTGCAGCACTATTCACAGTAGCAAACACTTGGAACCAACCCAAATGTGCATCAATAATAGACTGGATAGAGAAAAGGTGGCACATATACACCATGGGATAGTAGGCAGAGATAAAAGTGAATGAGTTCATGTCTTTTGCAGGGACATGAAAGAAGCTGGAAAACATCATTCTCAGCAGACTCTCAGAAAAATAGAAAACCAAACACCACATGTTCTCATTTTTAAGTGGGAGTTGAACAATGAGAACACATGGACACAGGGAGAAAAATATCACGTGCTGGTGGGTGGTGGGCTAGTGTAGAGAAAACATTAGGAGAAATACCTAATGTAGTGATGGGTTGATGGGTTCAGCAAACCACCATGGCACGGTAGTCTGCACTTCTCTAATGACCAGTGATGGTGAGCATTTTTCATATGTTGGCTGCACAAATGTCTTCTCTAGAGAAGTGTCAACAGACATTTTACAAAGGACATACAGGCGGCCAATAAACTTATTTTAAAAAGCTCACTATTATTGATTATTAAAGAAATGTAACATGTAAAAATGGGTCTGCCTTTTCTGACCCTGGGAGTGCAGGTGTTTTCAGCACATGCCGCTTGAGGGGGAGAGCTGCGTTCTTCTCAGGGCTTCTTGTGGAAAATTAAACATAAAAATATCCCATGTCTTTAGCGCACCCCAACGTTCTTCCCCACATACAACGTGTGGTGGCCACAATGCCAGGTCCACACCGTGGTCTTGTGCCACAAATGTATCATTCATCATATAACATCTGTAATAGAAATATAACATCAGTAAACAAATATATCAACCATAATACAGGTGTGTCATTCGTAATACTAATGTAACACCTGAAATACTGATCGAACACCCATATTACCACTGTACACTTGTAACAGCAATAAAACACTCATAATACCAGTATACCATCTGAAACACAAATACGACAACCATAATACTGATCTAAGACCCATAATACAAGTGTCACTCTCATAATGTCACTATACAATCCACAATACAAATGAAACATCCATAACACATATGTAACATGTCTAATGCTGTCCTGACACCTGTAATACAACTGTAACACTCATAATACCAATATACCACTCATAATACCAATATATCATCCTGCAATACAAATATAGCAACTGTAATACTGATGTAACAACTGTAATACTGATGTAACACCGGTAATACTAACACTCATAATACTAACAGAACATTTGTAATACAAATGAAACAACCATAACACTGATGTAACACCCATAATTACTGATGTAACACCCATCATAAAGATGTAACACCTGCAATACTGACATAACATTCCTACTCTTACTGGGGCACTTCATTTCAGAGCTTCCACTGAGCTGGATTTGGGGGGGAATTGGCCTCTCTAATGATGTTTGATGTTGTTGTCTCTGCTTTAGTGACAAGGTATTGATGTGGTTGTTTTTATTAAAAAGTAGTTTATTTCTCAATAATTTCATACGTCTAGGGCACCTCCAATAGCTATTAGTATAGATTAATTCTCTCTCCCAGAATCTCCAGTGGTTTCTGCTGTGTCAGATTTGAAGCTTTATGCAAAATATCCCAGTGGGTTTTACTAAAAGTGGAGCCATTCTCCAAGGGTACTACCACATAACTACCACATCAGGAAATACAGGTTTGGTACTGGTAATGGTAATGCCAAAATATTCACTAATAAACACAAATTTCATGTTGTCACCCTCTTGATTTAATTTTGTCAATGTTATCCCACTGACCTTAGAACAAGAACCATAGAACCCACCATGGCTGCAGACTCCAAGTTCTCCTACCTGTTTCCCATGCCCACTCAGTCCGCTCAACTGCCTGCAGTATCATCTAATTTTAATTGTGGGAACACAGTCTCTTGGGTGTCTCAGGAGTTTTATGTTCAATCTCCCAATCTATTCACCCAGTGCCCACAATTATCTAACTTTCCAAGGCTTTGTCCAGTTAATAAAGTCAGATCTTGTGCTATTTAACTGTAGAAAAGCTAATAATGTGCTGTTTCTAAAGATAAAAAGAAATTCATTCTTTGTTAGAAAATTGAGATCACCCTCAGTTTATAAATCAAGGTAATAATAATTAATGCAATGAAAGTTCATGTTTGGGATAATTTGTAAAGAAAAAAATATCAGTGCTGAAGACTAATGACGCTATTAATTACTGAAATCACATAAGAATTTATTGGACAGACTATTACTTTGCTATCTCCCCTAACTGTGTGTCATTAATTCCAAATTTTGTTAGGTTTAAATACTTACATGTAATGTACTCTATCAATATATTTAAGTGACAAAAAAGTCCTAGAACACGACAAGACAATTCATATAAATATTTGTAAACCTCCTTAACTGTACAGCATAAATTAGATAAAGTAAGCTTAGATATTTAAGCAGATGAATTACTAATATTTGAATATTGAAATGCTGTGAGAGTATGTAATTATGTCACAGTTTTGATATGGGACTTGGGAC
This sequence comes from Pongo abelii, assembly GCF_028885655.2. Taxonomy (NCBI): domain Eukaryota; kingdom Metazoa; phylum Chordata; class Mammalia; order Primates; family Hominidae; genus Pongo; species Pongo abelii. Next base: position 53,832,031 of record NC_072009.2, read on the forward strand.
ATTTGTGTATCCATGTACCTCATTAACTTAATGACTTCCCTTATTACTTCCTGCTGGATGATAAATTTTGGGCCCATGGATGGTGAGGGACAAACTATCAGCTCTATTGGAAACTCTAGTACAGCAAGAAAGTTTTCATTTCAGAATATTATTTCCTGCCAGATATTTATTTTCTCATCCAAGCAAACTTGCTCCCGAGAAGTGTTGTTAACTTAGCTACTCCTCAGGTCGAGCTGGAAATCAAGTGACTACGAGAAAAGCTCATTTATGAAAGACCTGAGGGAGTAAAACTTATATACTTTACTGGCCATGTTTTTATGTGCTTGTATTCCATATGCATGTCTTTCTGGTGAAGTGTGTATTCAACTACTTCTCCATTATGCAACTGGATGGTTTGTCTTTTTTTTGTTACTGAGGTATGCAAATTATTCATACATTGTCGATAACAGACTGTTGTTACATACATAACATGCAAACCTTCCTTTCTGCACCATGTCTTTTCACTTTCTTGACAGTGACTTTTGATGCACAAAAATGTTGAATTTTGAGAAAATTATTTCTTAAGATGCCTGTGCTTTTAGTATCAGATCTAAGAAACCACAGCTAAATCCAACATCATGAAGATTTATCCCTATATTTTCTTTTAAAGTTTATGTTTTTACCTCTAATATGTAGGCTTTGAAACATTTTGACTTAATTTTATTTTCTGCTGTGAGGAAAGAGTACAATTTCTTTGTCTGAATGTGGTATTCAGTTGTATAACAGCATTTGTTGAATTTACTGATCTTGGCTACATGTCAGGAATCGGTTGACTATAGAGGTATGGTTGGTTCTAACATTCAGTTCAATCGACAGAGTCTGTGTGTGTCCTTATGCCAGTATTATGCCGTTTTGATTACTGCTCCTTAGCAGTAATATTTGAAATTGAGAAATATGAGCCTCCAAATTGGTTTTTGTTTTCAAGAATATTTTGGCTCTTCAGGATCCCCCGAAATGTGTATGAATGTTAGAATTGGCTTGCCCATTTCTACCAAAAAGACTTTGGTATTTTCATAGAAATCACAATGAATTTGTAGATTGCTTTGTACAGTATTGTCACATGAAAAATCATCTTCTAATCCAAAAACATTGAGTGTCTTTACATTTATGTAGGGTTTCTGGAATTTATTTCAGCAGTATTTTGTCATTTTTCATGTCTAATTCTTGCACCTTGATAAAATGTAGTCTTGAAAACATTATGATCTTTGGCTTTTTGTCGGTACTCTTTGAGACAGGGCCTTATTCTTTGGCCCTGGGGGGAATGTGCATGTGCAATCATAACTCACTGCAGCTCCAAACACTTGGGCTTGAGCAATCCTCCCACCTTGGCCTCCCAAAGTACTGGAATTACAGGTGTAAGCCACAACATTCAGTCTGTTTCTTTTTTTTTCTTAATTTCTGTTTTGGAAGTTGAAAAGGATAATTTGCTTTATAATCAATGAAAATATAGTACTTTGAATTGGCCAGATGACATAATGCACAAGAACTCTATGTTGTATAGTTGACTCATCGACCATCTGGGTAAACTGCAATTACTTCTTAAAATTTTGTAGCTGTTAACCTTCCAAAATTGTCTTTCAATAAACTCCTTGAATTGTAGGAATAAAGAAATGAGAAGACAAGACACATTTCAACAATACTGAAGTTTATCAAAGGACTTAAGAAATTTCAACTCATACCTCTCTCTCTCTCTTTCTTTCTTCTCTTTCTTTCTTTCTTTCTCAGTCTTTCAGACAGTGTCTCACTTTTTGTCTAGGGTAGACTGCAATGGTGCCATCATGGCTCATTGCAGCCTGCAGCCTCTCACTCCTGGGCTCCTTTGAATCCGTCTGCCTTAGCTTCAGCTGCAATACCTGGCTAATTCTTTTTCTTTTCCTTTCTTTCTTTTTTTTTGGAGACAATGGTTTGCCACATTGCCTGGGCTCTTCTGAAACCTCTGGGTGCAAGTGATGTGCCTGTTTTGACTTCTCAAAGTGCTGAGATTACAGGAATCAATAAAACATTCTTTGTGTTAGGGTCAGTAAAAATAAATCAATGTTTTGGCTGAGTTATGAACATACCTGTAATGCAATTATTTGAATAACTCCAACAGTGCAATGGGCATCTACAAAATCAAGAATTTTATTAACAAACAACTAAATACATAAAAACACTAAGCCCAATTGTTTAATTGAGGAACATGTTTATTATTTCTAGTTTCCAGCATTTTCTAGATCATCATTGTTCATTTTAAAAGTCATATCCATAGTATAAAAAAAACCCTATGAATTGCCATATTTGTTTATTTCTCAGTTGTGAAAATGTCCTTAATTTGTTGACATTGCAAACAAATTTCAACTCTGTTATGAAAAAACTGAGGACAACCTTCTTAACAATTAACTTCTTAGTTACATTGGATACAGGGAATGTGCTGTCTGTGAAAACATACAAACTCAACTACAGGTCTTAAACACTGAAAAGAGTTAACAGGTGATTATAATTTATTTTATTATATCAATATATTGTATTTTTATATAATCAATTACATTTACATACAATCTAGAAAGTTTACAGCCATCAGAAGTTCTAGTACAGTTTTATGTGAAATCAGAATTTAAAAATCCCTGTGGAGCTGTAGGTGTAGTAAAACGTGTAGGTAAAATATGTGCATGCTCTTGACAGTACTTATGAAGGGATGTCTCTCCAATTGACCTCAATGGTTTTCTTCTTGGCAAAATGGCCTGGGCCACTCAACCACTGTTTCATTATTGCTGATGTTTGCGCATGACCATTTATACAAAATTTATGACTCTAAAGACATTTATTTGACATCATGGCATTAGGGTTTTCAAAACCACTAGAGGTTTTCTGTTCTTCATCCATTATGTTTTAAAGTAATTTGACTTTGATTTCTCAGGAACTTGAACAGTTTCTGGTTAGCCCCACAGTGATTCCAGCCAGGCCCTGATATAGTAGCACAGCCTCAACTCCAAGGCTGTCCCAGACCCCAGCTGCCTGCTATCCATGTCTTTCAAGTCAGTGGGAAATATTCCAGCTTCTTGTTTTTTTGAGAAATAAAGCTATCATCTTAATTTTACTTTATAGGGTTTATTTCTAGTGAATAGAAATAGATTTTTGTGGCCAGGTGCAGTGGCTCATGCTTGTAATCTCAGCAATTTAGGAAGCCAAAGTGGGCACATCATCTGAGGTCAGGAGTTCAAGACTGGCCTGACTAACATGGAGAAATCCAGTCTCCACTAGAAATACAAAATTAGCCAGGCATGGTGGGACATGTCTGAATCCCAGCTACTCAGGAGGCTGAGGCAGGAGAATCACTCAAACCCAGGAGGCTGAGGCAGGAGAATCACTCAAACCCAGGAGATGGAGGTTGCAGTGACCCGAGGTCTTGCCATTGCATTCCAGCCTGGGCAACAAGAGGAAAACACTATCAAAAAGAAAAGAAAACAGTTTTTTTGTGTGTTGATATTTTGTTCTGTTATTTTTCTTAATGTGTTTACTAGATTTCATAATTTCTAGATGGTTCCCTATGGATTTCTGTGTATGAGATTTGTCAGTAGTTTTTCTTTTCTCTTCCATATATGAATGTCTTTGTGTGTGTGTGTGTATGTATGTATACATATATATATTTGTAATTGTTCTTCTGGAACTTCTAGTACAGGGTTTAATACAGATGAGCATCAATGCTATGTTCCTCATCTTAAAGCTTTGGTTCTCCACAATTTAGATGATGATTATTATGGGTTTTGCATAAAGATGTTTTATCATGGGAAAAAAAATGAAATACTGTTTATTGGATTTTTAATTGCTAAATGTGTTGACTGTCCTTAAGAACATTCTATAACAGTTGAGACAAACATGGTGTATTTCAACATTTGATTTACATAATATATTGAAAAGGGATAGCATTAGAATGGTAAAAAAAGAAAAACACCTTGATTTTCTGAGAAAAGATCTTAAACATTGTGGTTTATAATGTCTTCACTTATTTGGTTAAAGATTATAATGTCTATAATTAGCAGATTCAGTAACATTTAGTTTTTTGTCCGAATGATATCATATGTTTAATTCAATACTCTTTCGGGCTTAGAGAGAGATATGATTTCTTGTACTCATGGATATAGGCTGCTAGTGGTTAGAGTCATACAGGATGCATTTAAAGTTTTTTAAGCATAGAATAGAAATAGAGGATTAGGATATGGTTTACAATTGCAGAACAAGTTCAGGATTAGATTGAGGGTTAGGGCTGTACTTGAGATAAGATTTAGTGTTGTGGTAGGATTAGGGTTTGAGTTAGAGTTAAGATTAGGTTTATGGGTTAGGGTTGAGTTTAGGGCTAGGGGTCAGAATCAGGGTTAGAGGTTAGGTTTGTGGTTGGGTTATGCTTAGGTTTAGGGTAAAAAGTTAGGCTTACAGTTAGAGGTTAGGAATTAGGGTCATGGCCGGGGTTAGGGTTAGTGTTAAGGGTTAGCTTGAGGGTAAGGGTTAGAGCATTTCTGTTTTTGGGTTGGCATTTAGCATTAAGACAGGGCTTAGGGTTACATGTTGGGTTAGAGTTCAGGGTTCTGGGTTAGGGTTTAGGATTATTGTAAAGGATAGTGTTCAACATTTATGGTTAGATGTTAGTGATAGTGCTGGGCATATAGTTAGGGCTTTGGATTTAAGTTTAGCATGACTGTTAAGGCTGAGTTTGTGTAGAGGTTGAGGTTAGTGGTCACGATTAGGGTAACACTTAGGGTTCAGTTTAGAGTTTAGGATTAGGGTTAGGGTTTAGTGTTAGGGTTCTGTTTAGTGTTAAGGTTAGGGGTTAGCATTTATGGTTAGTGTTAGTATTAAGGTTTTTCTAGAGTTAGGGGCTAAGATTAGGTTTACATTTAGGGTTTAGGTTTAATTAGGGTTACAGATTTTGCTTTAGGGCTAGGGTTAGTGTTAAGGGTTAGGGTTTCTAATTTAGGGTTAAGGTTATGATTAGGTTCAGTGTTTAGGATAAGAGTTATTTTTAGGTTTAGTGCTAAGGCTAAGATTATGTTAGAATTATATTACTTTTACTGTTAGGATAAGGGTATTAGGGTTAGTGTTATTGTAAGTTTTAGAGTTATGGGATGCAGTTAAACTACCTTCAGTGTTTTGGGATTTCAGGATTTATAGTTAGAATTAGGATTAGGTTTAGTTGGTAATATAAGGGTTCAGATTAGGGTTTGGGTTAGGGTTAGTGTTGGGATTCAGGATGAGGGTTAAAATTAGGGTAAGTGTTATGTTTAGTGTTCGGGTTATGATTAAAATGTTTGGTTTAGTGTTACAATTTAGGATTAGGGTTTATTGTTAGTTTATGGTTTAAGATTGGGTGCCTGGTTGTGGCTGAGTTAGAGTTAGGATGATGGTGAAAGTGTTTGGCTAAAGACTAGGCTTAGGGTTAGTGTTAGGGTTAGAGTAGGACTTGGGATTAGGTGTTAGTGTTAGAGTTAGTGTTTAGGGTTTGGCTAAAGTTTAGGGCATTGTTTATGGTTAGTGTTATAATCAATGTTAGGATTTGGGCTTAGGATTCCCTGTTTAGTGTAAGGTAAGGTTTATGTTTATGTTTGGGCTTGGTGTTCATGTAGGGGTAAGGTTAAGTTAAGTTTACAAGGGTCAGGTACTGTGGTAAGGGTTAGGCTTAGTGTTAGGCTTACTGTTAGGGCATACATTTGGGGTTGGTGTTAGTGTCGAAGTTCGGGTTATGATTTTGGGTAAGGATTAGGAATTGAGTTTTCAGTTAGTGTTAGGGTTTAGGACTAGTGTTGGGGATTAGCGTTTGTGTTAGTGTTACAGTTAGGGACTAAGGTTTAGTTTAACATTGAGGGTTAGGGTTTTGGTTTACGGATAGGGTTACAGGTTATAGTTAAAGTTTATGGTTAAGGATTAAGACTATAGTTATGTGTTTAGGCTTTATGATTTAGGATTATTTTTACTGATGGGTTTAGAGTTAGGTTGGTTTTGATGTTAAAGTTCAGGTTTCACGCTTTTACAGTTAGGATTAGTGTTATTGTTAGGGTTATGCATTGAGTTTATGGTTAGGTGTAGTTTTTGCCTCTTTTATTGTTAGCATTAGGATTACATTTAAAAATAAGGGATTGGCTTTGGGATAGGTTTTCAAGGTTAGATTTAGGGTTAAGTGTTAGGGTTAGTATTTAGGGTAAGGATTAAATTAAGTTATCAGATAGAGTAAGTTTTAGGTTTAGAGTCACAGCGTATGGGTTAAAATTCAGGGTTAGAGTTAGCTTTAAGATATAGAATTAGTGTTAGGGGTTAGCATTAGGCTGGAGTTTAGTGGTTTTGAGTCAGTTAGTTGGTGTTATAGATAGGGTACAGTGTTAGAGTTAGGATTAAGATTGGAATTATTGTTTAATATTATTTTTAGGGTTGGGGTGAGAGTAGATTAAGCTTTAGGCTTATAGTTATGGTTAGTATTTAAATTTAGATTAAGGGGTTAAAGTTATGTTTATTATTATGATTACAGTTGAAATTAGAATTATTGGTTATAATTAGTGTTAGGGTGAGCATTAGGATACAGATTGCAGTAACACATTAGGGTAAGAGTTAATGTTAGCAGTCAGGCTGAGGGTCAGGGGTTAGGATTAGGCATACAGTTAGGGTTGACCTAAAGATTAATGTTAGGATTAGGATTTGGGTTTTATGTAACAGCTAGGTTTAGGTGTGGTGTAGGTGTAGTGTTAGTGTTATAATAAGAGTTTTAGCATTCAGGTTAGGGGTTAGTATTGGACTTAATGTGAATGTTATGTTCATGTTCAAAAAGCAGATTTAGGAGCTCAAATTTTGGGTTAGATTTAGGGGTTGTGGTTAGTGTTAGGGTTAACATTAGCTTTTGAGGGTCAGAGATAGGGTTTCTTGTTTAGGGTTAGTGTTTTTGTCTTAGGGTTTTAGGGTTAAGATTTTAGGCTTAGAGCTTAAGTTCAGGTTTCTGTAATGTTTGCTTTACCCTTGGGTTAGGGTTATTTTCAGGGTCAGGGTCAAATTCAGGTTTAGCTATTAGATTTAGGATTTAGAATTGGGATTTGTTTTGGGGTTTAAGTTTTGGTGAGTGGCTAGGCATAGGGTTGATGTTGGGGTCAAGTTTGTGGCTTAGAGTTGCTGTTAGTGTTAGGGATTCTAGGTTAGGATTGGAGTAGAAGTTGGGTTAAGGTTAAAGTTATGATTAATTTTAGGGTTACAGAAGGCACTGGGCAGCTGGCTGGTGTATTATGTCATCACTCCTTTTTGCAGAAGGGAGGACTGAGCCTTGCACCCAGAACTTTTCTGGGCCTAAGCTCAGGGCCGTCTTAATACTCATTGTACAGCCTGATAGATTTGGAGCCAAAGGAAGTTGCCTTCTGAGGCCGCAGTTTTTCAAAATGTCAACCCAGAGCTAACCAAATCCACATTAGCTTGTGTTTGAGAGTGGCAGGTGTTTGAGGTAGTCTGTGGAAGGCCCAAAGGAAGGGAAGTTGGTGACAGCTTACACCACAGACAGATATTGGCAAACCTTAGAGGTAAAGGTAGAAATAATTAAATGCTGGTGGTGAAGCACTCTGTGTACCAGCCAGAAGTGGAGACTGAGTTGACACATTCTCCCACACCAGCAGGAGATAGCAACTTGCCAACTCTGAATCCAGTCACTGGCGCTAGGGTTGTGTGAGATCTGGAATGACAGCAGCATTTAAAATCAGCAGAATTCCAAGTTATTTGGCCTATCAAATCCTGAAAAGGCTGTTGAGATTGATGGTTGTGGCAGTTCCTTTCTCACAGAGGGAGGCTGAGGCCCGTGAGTGGTGAGCTTGGTTCATGTGGGCTGGGGTGACTGGGCTAAATGTAGTGTCCACTTCTGGACTTTACAGTCTCTGTTGTAGCACGTATGGGCTGTGCTCCTCCCTCCAGGCCTGTGTCCATTAGTGACCACCAGGATCAGGTTCCCAGGGCATGAGGGTCTCTTTTGTCTTGGAGCTGAGACCAGGTTGGCCCCAGGCAGGTGCCTAGTGAAGACTGAATTATAGGGGACCTATGAGAAGAGGGGGTACAGTACCCCAAATCACAAACTCTCCTATCTGAAATAGCTAGATTGTGAGAAAATCCACACTACAATCATGCACTCACCTTCCATTCACTGCTGAAACGAGACCGGGCAGAATTTGCCACAGGCACTGTCTCCCTTGGAGCTTGCCTATCCTCTCCACATGGCTGTCCTCAGCCTTCCTCTTGCTCCTCCAATTCTTATGTCTCCTGCCCATTTTAACCTAGGGGAAATGCAAGTCAAAACTACAGTAAGATACCTCTTCACACCCATTATAATTGCAAAAAAAAAAAAAAAAAAAAAAAACAGCTAACAATCGTTGAAGTGTAAGTGGGAATATGTGAAAGAAAATTGCTGCAGCTGCTGTGGAAAGTAATTTGGTGGTTGTGTAAAAGCTAAATATAAAATTACCGTAGAAACCACAACATCCACTCCAAGCTGTATACACAAAAAATGTAAAAGAGGTATTCAAACAAAAACATGTATACATGTGTTCATAGCAGCATTCACACTAACTAAAATCTGGAAACACATCAAATAAATGTCCACCAACAAAAAGTTAGAAGCAAAATGTAGTATGTCCATAGAATGGCTTAATATTCAGCTGTGAAAAGGTTCACAGCTCTAATGCCACAATGTGAAGAAACTTCAAAAGGATTTTGGCTCAAGAAGCTGAACACCAAAGTCACCTAGTGTATGATTTTATTTATATAAATATTTAGAATAAGTAAATCCATAGAGGCAAAATGCAGATTACTGGTTGCTGGTGTCAGAAAGAGTACAGATTTGGTAGGAGCTCCTTAATAAGTGGGGTATTTCCTTTTGGAATGATGAAAATAATTTGGAACTAAGATGTGGTCGTTGCACACAAATATGCATGTACTAAAGATCACTAAGGAATTCATTAGGAAACAATTAATTTCATATTAAGTGAAGGAATTTTACTTCATTAAAAGGACAAAATTTCTTCCTCAGCATTCTCAGCTTTCTTTCCACAGAGGGTTTATTGCATGGGGTTCTGGTCCCTCCACAGTCCAGAACTGCCTGGGGCTAGGCCAACCACACACTACACACATACTCCTGCCCCCGTGTCCAGCAGCTCCCCGACCTGTTACCAGTAGAGGTTATCTGAGTTACTGGCATCATATCTATCATGGTCTGCGGTAATTTAAATTCTTCCCTCCTCAGATGAAAGAATTTGGCAGAGGGGAAAAAAGTAGTAAAGGCGACTGAGAAAAGTTTCACAGCAGATATGGATGTTTATTTAAAAACTTTTAGAGTAAGAAAAAATGGAGAGTGCACTTGGAAGAGATCCAAGTGGTTGATTTGAATATATATCATATATATGTCTTGCAAATATTTTGTCCCATGTTGTTGGTTTTCTTTCCCCTATACTGACAGTGTCCTTTAATATACAAAAGCGCTTAGTTTTGACGAAGTTAAATTGAGCTATATTTTCTTATGTTTTGTGTTCATTCAGTGATAAAGCCATGAAATCATTTACAAATCCACAACCAATAAGTGCATGAAAGGATGTTCAAAATCACTAGCCACTTAATACTTGAATACCTAAACCACAATGAGATTACCACTTTCTCCCCATTGGAATTTTTCATTTTTTTTAAGGAAAAGTTTGAGAGTATGTGGAGAAATTGGAACCCTTGTACATTGCTGGTGAGATTGTGAAATGGTGGTGATGGTTGCACAATTTGAGCATAGTTAATGCTTCCAAATTATACACTCAAAAATGTTTGAAATGGTACATTTGTTTATGTATGTTTTTCCATTTACAATAAAAGCTTCCTCTGAATCGTCCTAAAATAGTTGCATGTGTGATGAAAGAAGATGCTCCTCCCTATCATGAGTAGAAGCGTATTTATTTATTCACACCAGTGTACACACTCATGACTCTTCGACACGCCCAGCATGATCTCATCAAGCAGAATGAGTCCCTTCTCATCTGGCCCATTTGCACTTCTTTCCATCATTGCACACTCCTTATGAACTTACTACCTGCCCACTAAAACAACTGTAAAACATTCCACTGCATCAGAATCAAATTTGAAGACTGAGATTCATTTAGTTCACTAACTGTTGTTTCTTTTTGTATTTAGAGATCACAGGTAAAATGTTTGATTACTTCAGCATAACACATTTTAAATGATAAAAGCCAGAAAGTGTGCCAGATGAAATTAATCCCATGAATTTGTAATGACTTGCTATTTGGATTTACTTACTACTGTTACTGACTTTTCTGTCTTGAGAATACCAAAATAGTAATGCATTGTACAAAGCATTCTAAAATAACTGCCTAAAAGGGTAACTGAATCCTTTTTTTCCCTTTTTTTTTGGGGGGGGGATGGAGTCTTCCTCTGTTCCCATAGCTGGAGTGCAATGATGTGATCTCGGCTCTGGTAACCTCAGCTTTCTGGGTTCATGCAATTCTCCTCTCAGCTTCCTGAGGATCTGGGATTACAGACCCAGCTGTCACTGATGGCTAACATTTGTATTTTTGGTAGAGAGCTTTTTTCACCATGTTGACCAGGATGATCTCAAACACCTGACCTAAGGACATCCACCTGGCTCTACCTCCCAAAGTGCTGGGATTACAGGGGTGAGCCACCATGCCTGGCCATGTCAATTCTTTTATTTCTTTATGGAGACAACTGTAGGTTGAAAACCATCTTTCTTAATACTTGCCAGTGCCTCAAGGTTATTAGGATAAAAATAAAATTTCTAACCAAAGGATACCTGTTGGCATCCAGAATTTTAATAAAAGTTGAGAAATAAAATATCCAGCTTCTGGCTCTTTCCTAGTGAGCATGGACAATGGCTGAGGAATCTTTGGAACCTAGAGGAAGGGTAGAGCTGGGTTAGGTGGGGATGATCTTTGGAGCCACAGCCACTCTGGCAGCCACTCTTGCTCCTCACAAAGTGGCTGGAGCCTCAGCCTTCAGAGGAAGTAACAGGGGCTCAGCAAGCAGTATTTTGTGTGCCAGATTTTCCATATTCATATCTTTTTTGGTGCGGTGTCTACTCAGGTCTCTATCATTAAATTGGTCATCTTATTTCTTTGTACATTTTGCATAAAACTCACTTTTCAGATGTGTTTCCTTAATTTTTCTCAGCCTGCACCTTGTTTTTTTTTTTTGTTCTCTTAACCAGAACATATTTTTTGTTTGTTTTGTCTTGTTTCTTCTTTTTTGTTTTCTGCTTTTTTTTTGAGATGGAGTCACACCCCGTCACCCAGTCTGGGGTGCAAAGGTGTGATTTCAGCCCACTGCAACCTTTGTCTACTAGGTTGAAGGGATTCTCCTGCCTCAGTTTCCTGAGTAGCTTCGATTACATGTGCCTGCCAACAAGCCCACTTATTTTTTTTTTTTTTTGTATTTTTTATACAGACATTGTGGCAGTCAGTTACTGTGGGATGAAATGAGGGGAATGAATGCAGAAATGAAGACAAAGACAAAAAATATTTGTTTTAAAAGAGGGGTCAGGGTGCTCATTGCTTCTAGTCAGCAAAGTCACTGAGCTTCTATAGGCCTTCATATTTATTAGGCAGAATGAACAAGGAGGAAATGTAATTGTTGGTCAGCTGCTTGATTTATCACAGGCTCACATAACTGCTTTCTTTATACTACAGACTTCAGATGTTCCTATATATAACCACAAGAAATACTGTGCCTTGGGCATGACTGCCCTCAGTACTCCTTCTGGAACCAGACATCGTGTGTCAGGTTATCAACATGCTGCTTTCATGAGAACAGTTTGCTCTCTGCTCATAGACCCTCCAGTCATTACTGAGTTGGTCACAACCCTCATTCTTTTGGCCTCCAACATCTCCATTTTGTTTTTTCAATAATTGAGTAAAGGTGATTGCAGGCTGTGCAGCTCTCAATTGCTGTTTGGTGGTCCAGCTGCTTTTGCAGACAATGAGCATAAAACAGAGACATAATAACATTACCTGATAATCACAAAAAAGACATTGAGGTGAGGTTTGGAGGAGGTCCAAAGATTAAGGCTCTCTAAACCTTGCTGGAATTCTGCCTGTGTTTTCAGGCATGGCCCAAATACTTGATTATGCTTATTCAAGTTAAGAATTTTACTTTGTAAATCATTAATATCAAAAGTAACATTGGATGTGAAAGCCCCCTGTAAATGGGCCTTTACAAGTTTCCATGGATATTTTTTGTTTTATTCCAAATTGGATACACAAATATAAGTATGCTTAAAATGACAATCCAATTGCTTCTGCAACTACAAGTTTGTTCTTGTTTTCCTAGCCACAGAACTGCGGTCTTTAACATTGCTGCTTCCGTGTATATCTCAGTGTTGTTTATGTTTAAGCATCCATGCCTGTTTGGCTGTACACATCCAATTTTCCACATATTGAGCTGCTTGAATGGAGCTGTGCATTGCTACTAAGGACACCACAACAGAAGTTATTAGCATTCCTAAGGAGATTTTCCCAAAAATTTTCATGCCTAAGGCTCTACAAACACAATGAGTAAGCTGAGTAAGAAAAAGTTTTAAAAAATGGAAACCAGAGGTGGCCACACAAGGCTCAGACAGATTTACAAGAATCCATAATCTGGAATTGTGACCTAGAATTACTAGTGTGGATAGGTTGTATGTTTGTGCTGTGCTATGATTAAGGGAATAATACAGTTGACAGGAATCGGAAGTCAATTGTGCATCATTTACCTGGATTTGCTCCTTTTTGCTGCTAGAAAAACATAAGTTTAAAAACACAAATTGTAAATTAAGTGGTAATATTTTCTACAGAGGTAACATTAAAACTGTGTTCAGCACAATTACTATAATTAGATAGTGTTCCAACACAAATGCTGCCATTCATTTAGTGGAGTGCTGCATTCCCTGTCGACTCCTGAATTGGACATCTCTTTCCTTGATAATACCATTGAGGCAAAAGTGTGCTAAAGCCTGTTCCATGCTAAGCGAGCCTTGTTGCAGATTGGAATTGAATTCGAGCGCAGTGTAGTGAAGAGATGCTGACCAGTGTCAGTGAAGATTATGTCACTAGGTTGAATTCTCCTCTCTCCCATCTAAATGATGACAGGGACCCAGAAAATAATGTCTACCAATAGCATGAACTGTTGTCTAGCTAGGGGGGCAAGACACTGGGTCCAAGGAGGGTGGTAAGAATTCTCCAAGAGAGCCCATTCTGTATAATTAATACAATTTGGGGGATGTGGCTGGGAGTGATTAGTAGCTACACCAGTAATGTTAACAGAGCTAAGGCCTAATAGGTACATGATTTTTCCATGGTAACTCAACCATACTTGGAATTAATTTATAGGCCACTGCAGTTGAGTGATGTACCTGGGTGATGCATAAAGGAAGTCCCTCCAATGGTGCGGCATAATTGATAATCATTGCTCTGAGGGTATAATTACTCTTTGTCAGGGGGTGTTAGGGGTCCTGGTTCCCATCCTCCATGATCATGATAGATGTCAGGGGGAATTTCACTCCAAATGACACTCCATAATACTGGGGTATTGGAAACATATGCCCTGTATATTTTTGTCTCTGCCCAAGGAAAACCTACTGCACAGGATGTTACAGGTAACATGGCCATAAACTTGAAGTCAGGGGTTTTTCCCTGGCCCTGATGCTCTAGCAGTTTCAAGTGACTCATGGCTTGTAATGGAGAAGCCAGATCCATAGTTGGGATCCATGGTTCTTTCCAGTCTCCATTGACATGGTCGCAAACACATTGAGGGCACCCACACAGTTTATCCATCTCTTGTGAAAACACAAACATACCCTCATCCCTACATCAGTGAAGTTACTGAGCCTTTTCATCGTTCTTAGGGGGATTTTCATAATATATTTGTGTATACTTTCCTTTTTCCCTATAACATTTACCAGTGTCATTCTGCTGTAGTCTTACTATCTGTGCCAGGAGTCAAAAAATTTAACTAAATAAGTTAAAAATAAAATTAAAGTAAAAGTAAATGTATTTTGTTTGAGGTGGTAACTGGTCTCCTGTTTCCCCTTTCTGTTTTTTTCAGCACGCATTGTAATGTTCAATTTGTCCATTCTATAATTCCTTGTCCTTGGGCGTTGTAAGGAATTCCTGTTTTATGAATGATTGACCACATCTGTAAAAAATTTTAAAAAACATAAATAACATAAGCGTGTCCATTGTCAGTTTGTAATTCTTTAGGAGCTCACTATATGAGCAAATGATGACAGACAATGTCATTGTACATAACAAGCTGTCTGACCTGGTTTGCATGTAGCATGCCGCATATGAGAGTAAGTGTCTATAGTCACATGATCAAAGGAGAGCTTGCCAATGGCAGCTTTGTGAGTAACATCCATCTGGCAGATTTCATTTGAAGCTAAATCTCATAGGTTACAGCCTTCTATGGGTGTGACTCCAGTGACGTGCTGGCAAGTAGGACAGGCTTGTATAGGCTGCAGCCTGGCTGTTAGGCAAATGAAGCATACGAGTCAAGACAGAGTTTTGATGCAGTAATACAGGAGAAGTTTGAGCTTGTTGAAATGCAGAACAAATCAACTTATTGGCTCTATTGTTACCTAGAAATAGTGGTGTAGGGAGTTGTGTGAGAGAGCAAATATGAGAAATATAAAAAGCTGCACAAGAGCAAACAGCCTGTTGAAGTCTTAGAAACAAGTTAAACAGCTTCAGTTCTAGGGTGCTTTTAATAGTGGCAGTCCGAATGTGACTGGCTACATTTACAACATAGGCTGAATCACAGAGAATGTTAATAAGAGATAAAGCAGTGAGCTCTAAAACCTGAATAACTGCCATTAGTTCTGAGCATTGAGCTGAAACTCTGGGTTTTTTTATTGTATGAGTATGCTTATACCATAAGTAGCTTTGCGACCTTTGGAAGAGCCATCAGTAAAATAGGTCTGGCTGTCTGAAATGGGCTTGCGAGGAGTAATCACAGGGAAGATGAAAGGTTGAACTTGTAAAATGGCAAAATTTTGTCTGATGGATAATCCTTATGTATTATTCCTACATAATCTGAAAGAGCAATTTGCCACACAGTCAACATTTCCCATGCTGCAACCTGTTGTTGGGAATCCAATATTTTTCCTCACACTTTTAGACTGGCTCTAAAAGGAGAAAAGTAATTCTGTCTGGATCATATCTCTTAAGTGATTTTGATCTATCCCTACCCCTTGTTATAAATTGAGTAGTTAAAGAAAGATAAACTTGCAGAGATTTTACTCTCTGATTGAATTTCTCATATTTTTCTATGATCTGGCCTAAAAGTCCTGTTGGAGACTGGGGGCTAGAAGGAATAAAGAGAACCAAAATGTTTCATGGCTGTAGCTGGGAGGCCTGTGTTTGCTGAAGAATCTGCACTACAGGCTGTAACTCAGCTTCTGCCTCCTTAGTAAGTTGCTGGAACAACTGGTTTGTCTCCTAAGCCCATTGCTCCTAATGAAGAATTTCCTTGGAGGGTCTGAGTGTTTGAGTTGATGAGTAACAATACCTAGGGTTGGGCACAGCCAATTTATATCTCCTAATAGTTGTTGGAAATCATGGAAAGCTTGTAATCTGTCCCTATGGAGGGCGACTTTCTGAGGTTGAACATTTTTTTCAGTAACAGTAGTGCCTAAGTATTGGTATGAAGTGGTTGTTTCTACCTTTTCTTGAACTGTTTTGAGATTTCCTCCTGTTTTGCTTCTCTCAACATTTGGTGTAATAACTCTTCCATTGGAGCAGCCAAAAGAATTTCATCCATATAATGAATGATGTGGGCCACAGGAAATATTTTCTGAGGCTCCTTTAAGGACAGTCCTACAAAATGCTGAAATAGCATAGGACTGGTGAGGATGCTTTGGTGCAAAACTTTGCTTATCCTTCCAATGTAAGGGTATAATAAGGAAATAATCTTTAAAATCTAGTACTATGAATGGTGAATCACTTGGGATGGCTGCGAGGAATGGCAGACCCTGCTCTAATGCACCCATTGATTTAATCTGCACATTAGTAGCTCTCAAATCATGTATCAATTTGCTGGCAAAGTGGTCTGTTTTTACATACTAAAATTTTGCTGAAACTTTACATTTGTGTTTACGCTACTTAATCTTTAATATTGTCTGTGTGTATGTACACACACATATATATACACATACACATGTATGATATGTGTATATATACATACATTTATAAACACATACCAGGGTGTACAGGTATACGTACATAAACTCTGGATATTATACATGTCTGTATAAAATAGATATATATACAAAAATTCGTATGTGTGCATATGTGTATATACACACACACATAAGTGTGTGTATGTGTATATATATACTCACACACATAAGTGTGTGTATGTATATATATACACACACATAAGTGTGTGTATGTGTATATATATACACATATACATATATATTCATATTTATCTATGTGTATATACACATAAGTGTATATACATATGTACACACGTAAATGTGTGTATACATACACATACATGTATATGCAAATGGGTTTATATATGTATATCTGTTTGTGTGTGTGTATATATACATATACACTTACAGGGACATATGTATCTGTGCATATATATGTATGTAATACATATATATGTAATACCCAGAGTTTATGTATGTATAACTATACACTCTGGTATATAATTATATAGATTGTATGTCTATATGTATGTATATACATATATATATATACACACATATGTCTGTGTGTATATATTACACATGTGTATATATACACACATAAACACACATGTATATAAGCGTGTGTGTATTTATAAGTATATGTGTATGCTCTGTATATATATGTGTGTATATATTTTGGAAAGCCTCTCTCTATCTGGGTTATCACTATACTATTCTAGGTCCCAATCTATCGGTTTAAAGTCTTGTAATATAAAGAGAATCAGGAATTTAGAGGCAACCTGTTTTTTGATCATTTTCTTTATGGGTAGCAGTTTAATGGAGGGTTAGTTGGGAGAATTGAAGAAACTGAGGATGATAAACTGACTAGAGAAGTCTCTGGATAGGGGACAGAAGAAAAGCGGGAACATCTGGAAGTTTCTTTTGAGGGTTTCCTGGGGGTTTGTTTCTCTGATTGCTGAGAATTGTTCACTATAGACAAGTCTGATGTGCTAAGAAGGCATGATCAACATTACAATGTTTAGAAATATCTGGGTTTATTGCAGAACAAAGAAATCTGGCATATATGGTACCACAGACAAATTGCCTTCTCAATTGCAGAAAATGTCTAGATGTTGGATGGTATTGAGAGAGAAAACTTAAGTAGATAGGCTGGATTCTTGCTAAAACTACTTTAAGCAAAGAGACAGACTGAAATATCAGGCTGCATGCAAATTAAAAAAAAAAAAAAAACCTGCACAAACCTGCAGTCCACTCATATAAAGAACAAAGCTTTATGAATAAACTCTTTTGTATTTTTTTGGCCTAAAATATGCCTACAGGTAATGTGATAAAAGAAGAATATTCTGCATAAAAACACTTCTCTTCCAGAAAATAGTCTCTATTTAGTTTACCCAGTGGTCTTCAGGGTGTTCTAATGAACACTTTTGCAGTCACGTGGATGTACCACTATATATATCTGTCTGCTATTTTGAGGTATCATTAGACTTTTTTTTTCTTCACTATAGTGAAGTCAGATTGAAAACTTAAGAGGGAAAAAATGACTGTTGGCAGCACAGATAGGAGAGAGATGTATTTCTCACTCTAAGGCAGGTTCTGCTGATTTTATGAATTAAGAAAAGAGGGTGCTTACTAGTCTTGAAATAGTACTAGTTGGCTCGAGTCAGAACCTTGACCCAGGACTGAAATCTAGCTGAAGTAAAAATTTATAGTGGCTCAGCTCACAATGGAAAGCATATCTAGAAAAAAGAAAAAGAAGAAGAAAAGTGCTCTTTGAAGCACATTGAAGCCCCTTGTGTAAAAGGAATAGAGACTGTTTTCTTGAAGTATGTGCGTTATCTAAGAAGAAAAGTACTTTTATGTAGAACATTCTTCTTTTGTCAGATTATCTGTTGGCATAATTTAGGTAACAAAAAAATGCAAAAATATTTGTTTCTTAGGCTTTGTTCCTTTACATGAGTAGACTGAAGGTTTCTGCAGGTTTTTTAAAAATCTGCCTGCAGACTGGTATTTTAGCCTGTTTCTTTGTTCAAAGTAGTTTTAGCAAGAATCCATCCTATCTTCCTAACTTTTCTCTCTCAATGTTATCCAACATCTAGATATTTTCTGTAAGTGGGAAGGCAAATTGCCTGAGGTACTTTCTTTGTCCTGCAAACAACCTAGATATTTGTAAGCACTGTAATATTGACCATGCCTTCTTAGCATATCAGACATGTCTATAGTGAACAATTCTCAAAAGTCAGAGAAACAAACTCCCAGGAAACCATCAGAAGAATCTTCCAGATGTTCCAGCTTTTCTTGTGTCCCCTATCCAGAGACTCCTCTAGTCACTTTATCATCCTTATCTTCTTCGATTCTCCCAAGCAATCCTCCATTAAACCGTTAACCCTAAAGAAAATGCCTAATAAACATGGTGTATCTAAATTCCTGGTTCTCTTTTTATTATAAGGCTTTAAACAGAGAGATTGGGACCTAGAAAGGCATACTGATAACCCAGATGCATACAGACAGGCTTTCCAAAATGTTATCCAAGTGTTTGGTCCTACGTGGCAACATGTTATGTCATTCCTAAGCCAAATCTTAAGTACTGCTGAGCAACAGGAAGCCACACAGGCAACAGAGAGTTTCAGAGACAAATAGCATGTTTAATATAGGCAGGCAAAGAACAAAACCAGTGCAAAAAAAAAAAAATGGGAAAGGAGACAGAAGCCCCATTTCCAATAAGAAGGGAGATGGTGCCCATTAAAAACCATAACTAAATACCTACTGATTTTACGGATGAGTGGAAACAAAAAGACTTTCTAATGTGCATGTTAAAAAGCTTCCTAGGACCTGGAATCAAACCTCTTAATTGATCCATACTGGTTATATTGAAATAAAAATCACATATAAATATTTCAAACTTTATGAAAAGGCTGAGAGAGGATTCTGTGGATTTTGTGAAACAATCATCTCTATCTCCTGATTTAAATAAAATACAGGTAATCTTAATAGGCAAGTTTATTACTCAAACGTTAACTCAGAAGATAACTACAAAAGCAGACTATGGTAAAAGATACCACTGTAGAAAAATTGTGGGTGGCATTCTTGGACCTTTAAAGCAGGGCCCACAATGAGGCATGGGAAAGGAGGAAAAAGCAAGAGATAAACAAAGGCATTAGTGATTGAATTACAGGTCTGCAAAATCCAGGACTTTTGAGCTGTACCTTCTAACTGCTGAAAGTTTGGCAAGCCAGGACTCTTCAGGAAGAACTGCAGAGAAAACAAAACGATGCCACTTCAACCCAGTCCAGCCAGTGGTGGTGACCACTGGAAGGTGGAAGGCCTGCAGAGACATAGTTTTTATTCCAGGGTCAGATTTTAGATGACCAGGTAAGACTTATGCATCCCAGGGCTCAATTCAGGCTTTAATTGTGTCTCACCAATGCACCACAAGTAGCAAATTCTCACTGTGT
Organism: Pongo abelii; assembly: GCF_028885655.2. NCBI lineage: Eukaryota > Metazoa > Chordata > Mammalia > Primates > Hominidae > Pongo > Pongo abelii. The sequence continues at coordinate 53,851,711 of NC_072009.2, forward strand.
GACATCACAAAGAGTTATTTATCTTGGGTCCAAAAACTTGATGAAGGTGCACATAAAGTGTCGTTAGAACCGAAGTTTAAGAAGGAAATTAAAATAGCTCTCCACAGTGGAAACCCAAATTTTTTGTCCAGTGTGACGCTGGTGTTTGGTGTCCTCATGTACTGGGAAATGGAAGAATGTGATGACTGATCTTGGAAAAAGCCTTATTCAGCTTGGCTTTGGAATTTTGCTTGGGACCAAACAAGTGTTGATGTGAAAGCTTGGCCAACGACCTCTACCCATGACTAATCAGAGGCTGACGTGATTATTTATACTAGTTCAGGTTATATTCCAAAGCGTGTCCAGAAAAGTGCCCACTGAAACTTGTTGTCGCCCACCGTGTACTTTCCTCACCTGAAGAAAAGCCGCTATTTTTGGAAGTCCACTGCTTATACAAAAGATGAGGATGTTTCCTTGTTGTTCTTGTTTTTCAATCCGTATGTTTGTGAGCATATTTTGTGCATAAAGAACAAAGATCTGTCTATGTTGGACTGTGTTTCTTCATGTGAGTGGGCTGAAGGTTTGTGCAAGTTTACTAATACGTGTCTGTAGCCTATTTTTTGGTAAGCTGGATCTTTGTTCCTAGAAGTTATACCAAGGGCCCCCTCAGCTACCTAACTATTCTCTGCTGTTAGCAAGAGTACAGCCCTACTACCTAACTAACTTCCGTTAGACAGAATTGATCTTTCTAGCTACTTCCTGCTAGGGAAGGGGGGTTGCCCAATGAGACATAACAGCTGGAGCTCCACCTGAGGTCAGGATAAGGTTTCACAGAAACATGGTGTTTTCATAAGTGGTTTCATTTGCAGTACCATTTGGAGTTTGGTTTCCTCTATGTGAGAAGAAAAATTTGGGTTATCCAAATATATGTTATAAAATCAGATAAGCTGAGGAAATAAACAGCTTAAAAATTCTGAGGCTGCTGACATGCCCTGTAACTGACAGCTGTAGTTATGCCAGAGAAGTTGTGGATGCATAGGGCTTGGTTTTGCTTAGCTTTCTTAGTCTTATCCCCACAAAGACAAACACCACTTGAGACTAGAAGATAATGTCCAATGTAAGATTTGAAAGAAATTTTTCTATTTTTCTTGTTCATTTCTGTAGAAATCAAATATAATAGGCCTGAGTTGACAGCAAAATAGTCTAAAATTTAATAGTTAAAATAATTATTGGCATAAACTGTGGGCCAAATTATTGTTCTTAAATCAGCTTTCTACATTGCCATTGATGAAACTCTTCTTCTTGAGGAACCTCTGATAAGACCTCTTAAAGCCAAGCACAACCATGAGTTTTACTTCCAAATACTCATGTGTTGCAGGAAGTTACAGACCCCAAACAGAGGGACCTGCTGAGGCTGTGGCAGAATAATGTAAATTGGGAAGATTTCATGGACCTTTATTAGTTCCCCAAATTAATAATCTTATAATTTCCTATGCCTGTCCTTATTTAATCTCTTAATCCCTTCATCTTCATAAGCTGAGGACGTATGTCACCTCAGGACACTGTGACGATTGTGTTAACAGCACAAATTGTTTGTAAGGCATGTGTGTTTAACAATATGAAATCTGGGCACCTTCAAAAAGGAACAGGATAACAGTGATGTTCAGGGAACATTGGAGATAACCATTAGGTTTGACTGATTGGGAGCTGGGCAGAATAGACACATATTTCTCTTATTGCCAAAAACAGGTAAGAGAAATATCATTGAGTTATTTCCCTTGTAGGGAATATTAATAATCAACAGCCCTGGGAAAAGAATGCATTCCCAGGAGGAGGCCTATAAAATGACTGCTCTAGGGGTGTCGGCCTTATGCAGTTGCAGGTAAGGGATGAAACACACCCTCGCCTCCTGCAGCACCTCCAGGATGGCTTGGATTAGGACATTCCAGCCTGGTGAATTCCAGTAAGACTGGTTCTCTGCTCTAGAACCCTGTTCAGATGTTTATCAATGACACTGCATGCACAGCAGGACATGGAACTTCATTAGTAATTCTAGGTTCACCCTGACATTGTGATTTCACCCTGACCTTGTGCCTTGTGATCTTTTATTGCCCTGTGCAGCGTGTGACCTCTGTCTCCCATATCCTATGCATACACTCCTTTCCCTTTGAAAATTGCTAATAAGTCTTGCTGCTTTTGAGCCTTAGGGGGCATCACAGAACCTGCTGACATGTGATGTCTCCCCCAGACACACAGCTTTAAAATTTCTCTCTTTTTTTGTAACCTATCCTTTTATTTCTCAGACTGCCTGACACTTAGGGGAAATATAAAAGAACCGAGGTTGAAATATAAGGGGTTGGTTCCCCCAATACCTATGACTTGGTTAAACTTTTTGCTTCTTGAGATCCAAGCAAATGGGATTTCTGGGCATGTTAATAAATGACATTCTTTGATATTTGAGGTTTCATAAAGACTGTTTCAGGGTCTAAAAAGGCCTTTGTTTTACAGCTTATTTATAATGACTTCTAGCCCTTTTCTACCTTCTGGTTTGGGAAATAATGCTTCTGGCCAGAAAAAATAGTGCAATCCTTAAGGTAAATACAGATGCATACAGTGATTGTAGCCCAGCAACATTTCTCTCGACATCCCATGCTTCTTAGTTAATATTACTTTCCACTTAGTGGAGAAAAAGAGTTTGTCCTGCAGCCATTCATATGGAGGCTTCTATATGGACCACAATATCTCTACCTAGTAATAAAGTGGGATTTTTAGGAATTATTAAATTGGTATGACTAAATAGAAGGTTGTTTCAACTATAACTAAGGGGCTGAGAAAATATTCTATAAAGGTCTTTTGCTGACACATCCATCATTGTCACATCAGGGGAGGAGAGAAAGCCAAGATTGAAAAGCAGAACAAAGACATCCACTCCAATTTCCAGAAGAAAGTCTACTTTCCTCCCTTCCACCTTCAGAGTCACCCAAGGATTTTGAAGAGTTTGGAACTCAAAGAGTATGGCAGCTGTTAGAGCTGGGGAATTGATCTCCAGGAACTATCAGTCTTGCTGGACCATTTGTGAGATTGGTCCTGGACTTAGTGGTGTATGGCTCATTAATCAGCACACCCTTCTGTGGTCACCACCACTGGTTGGAGAGTGTTGAGGCGGCTCTCTATTGTTTTCTGAGCATTTCTTGGGAAAGTGTCCTCTCTTGCCACACTGATAGCAGTTAGCAGGTGCCACTCAGGGACTTGGATTTTTATAAAACTGTATTGGGTTAGCTAGAGTCCCTGTTCTTCTCTTGTCTTTACTCTTCTTCTTTAATGACTCGTCATGTTTCCTATTGTAAAATCTGAAGTGCCCACATTCAGGAAGTTCTTCACAGTGTTATTGAGATGAGAACGCTAGCTTGAGTTAGGGAGGCAGCAAGGAATTGGTCCCTGGAAATCCACCAGTCTGCCGGTTCATTTCTCATTTACACGTAATAGATAAGCAGCCTTAAAAATATCTGTCTGCAGACACCAATAAGATAACTAACACAGAGTGTTGTATCTCGAGGTCCATATTGTCACAGACAGAAGAAGCTTCAGTCCATTCAGATAAAAATCTTGTGCAAAACTCTGGCTCACTGTGAGAAGAGAACCAGCCAATGCACAAAAATACCTTTGTCTTTTGTGTAATCAGTTGGCTCCCAGGAAGTAGTTTATTGTCCATTTTTTGGCATAAACACAGTGAGTGCTGGTGGGTTCTGGTTGGCACATTTGTTTCTTTTGGAACTGTGAGTCCAGCCTTTATAAATTACTGTTTAATTCCTGATTAAGCCTGGGCCAAATTCTTGAGCCAAACTTTTACATCACCTCCTGATAGGTCATGAGATGAGCTGAGCAGTAGATATAAATTATGACTACACCTCCTGATTATTTGTAGGCAAGTTTCTTGGGTTAAGCTTTCTAATTATTCTCAGGCCAAGACCGTGAGCCAAGCTGAATCGCATGATCTTCAAAGCAGTACACTGACTGAAAACATTTCTTTCTCTTGCTAGTTTGTAATAACCCTGAACCCCAACCTCATATTGGGAAACACATTTGAGTCCTTATTTTGTTTGACAGAGAGCTTTCTTCTCATGCTTTTTTTTTTTTTCTTTAATCTCAACTTTGTTTCTCAGCTTCTTACTTTTTTTTTTAATTAAGGCAAAGATCTTTGGGTATAATTACAGACAAAGGGATACTATTACAACTTGGTGCATTGTTGAGACTACACATATGTTGCTGCATGGGCTGGGAAGGAAATAATTCATCAGAATGGTAAAAGTAGACTTTAAACTTTCAAATTCATTTAAAAAATATCTTGTTTGTTTTAAGACTTTTTTTTTTTTTCATAAAGAGACTGGCAATGACATGTGATATAGAGGAGATCCTAGGTATGCTAAAAGTTCCGGCTTGAGGCTACATCTCAGTGTTATCTGATTACCATTAGACTAATTCTGGTCTGTGACAACTCATCAGGCCATTGACACAAGGACTTCCCATTTTTATCTATAGAATTTACAATTTTTCTTTTCACAGCTATAATGTCTTTCATATTTTTTCTATGCAGTGTTGTGGGCAATTTTACAGCCTAGGTATGCAGGTTTCCTTAACACAGTCACTCCTTGTCTTAGTAATTAGTAGTGAAATTTAAAAAGGTTTGTTTTTGGGATTTCTGTGAAACAAGAGGAATTCAAGATTTCACTATAAATTTTTACCTATAAAGGACAATTTTGTCCCTCAATAATAGATAATCATGGCACTGTATTGGAGGGATTTGACTGCAAATAAATACTCTTTCCTTTATTTGGAATTTTTTACAAAAATATTATTTTCTTTCACATAAAAGTTACACCATGAGACAAGTTAATTTTTGACTGTTGGGAGGCATTTAGTGGAGACAACATATCTAACCCAAAATCTCTCTCTCTAACTTTTGAATAAAAAGAATTTTGTGTCAGAATATTCAACCTAGGATTTCTAACCTTACATCACTCACTAGTGAAATGAGTTTTCTTTCCTACCTGGAGCCTGGTCAATCCATTGTCCAAAACTTACAGTTTTGAAATTCTTTTCCCATTTACATTCTGCCATCAGTGATTAGCCCCTATGTCCTATCTTTAAACAGGCAGCCTCCACTATTAATTGTTGGTAGAAAAACAGTGTTAAAGAGCAGATTTTAACCTCTTTGCTTTCCCCATCTAATGAAGGGCCATTCAGACATTCAGTTTCTACCGTTTTGAGCCAGCTGTTCTGCATGGCAATAGTTTTGCATTTAAAATGTTTGAAAGTCAATCTTTCTCATTCTCAGCGATTCTGATATTTCACTGGGAACATGGTTAGGAAAGCCAAAGTTAGTATGAAGATGCTTCCTCTCTTAAAATGTCTGGCACAAATTTTATTACTACATACCATTTGCAAGACCTCTGGGGTAACTTTCAAGCCTTTGGGGTTCAGTGGGTCTAGGATAAAAGCAGGGCAGAAAGCTACAGCCTTTCACAGGTGAGTGTAGCTAGTGCTTCTGACTAGCCCCTCCAGATTTATGTGTAAAGGCTATGCTTGCATTTCTAAGCAGCACCTATTACAGTTTTGGGGGCACAGATGAGACAAAGGAAAAAGATGAAAAAGGATACCCTAACACTTTCTATGTATCCGGGGTAACACCAAAGGAGGAAGTCATCTGAATGATACCTTGTTTAGCGTCTGTTTCTAAATACCAACAAAGCATCTGTAGACTGCACTCCCCTTGAGTGCACTTGGAAGTCCTGGAACTCCATTGACCCTGAGTCTCTAAATTTATAAACAATAATAATAATATTCAACAGGCAACAAGGTAGCCATGTGGCCATGATCCTGATAGGAGGACAGGTCCTCTCAAAGAGGCATAATTTCAATAACATCTAACAGCTACGTCTTTTTGCTATTCAAAGAAACCTTTAGATTTTGTAAACATTGTAAAATTACCCCTGCACCTTTGGGAACCATACGAGGTAAGTCTACGTACACAATTTTCCAAAGTCAAAGAGACAAATCTCTAGAGAACCATCAAATGCAATTTCTGAGTGCCCTATCTGACTCCTTTAACCGGGGCTCAGAATAGTTGTATAAAAACACCTCTTATTGTGCAATCCCAGTAAACCTCCAACTTTACTGCTGCCCCTATAACAAATGCACAATGAATATTGTGCTACTAAGGTTTAAATGTCCTTCTCATGACAGTAAACTTATACACATAAAGTTGGACTTAAGACAGTTCCCTGATGAACCTGATAGACATACACAGGTTTTCCAACATTTCAACCAACAGTTTCATCTTATGTGCAGAAATGCAGTGCAACTTTTAAGCCACATTTTAACTACTGCTGAAAAACCGGCAGCACTGCACACAGCAAAGGAATTTGAAGATGAACAACGGACATCCTATAGTCAGTCAAAAAATAAACAGAAGTGAAAGATGAAAAAATGGGTAAAAAAAAGACAGAATTACTATTTGCAACAGAAAGAAAAACAGTGCTGTTTGAAAACCCCAAATGAAGCCTTAGTAAACCTACAGGTGAATAGAAAAGGAATCACTTTCTACTGTGCATATTAGCAGGCTTCAAAAGAACCAGAACAAAACTTGTTAATTACTCTGAACTGTCCTTGTTGAAGTCAGAAACTAGAAAAAATCTCACAGGTTATTTGGAAAGGCTGAGAGAAGCTTTAGCAAAACATTCATCTCCATCTCCTAATTCAATCAAGGGATACACAATTTTAAAATACTAGTTTGTTTCTCAGCCATCCTCTAATATCAGAACAAAGCTACAGAAGCAGGCCATGGAATCAGATAGCACTGTGGAAAACTTTCCGGGGTGGCTTTTTTTGATCTTTTAAAACAAGAACTGGAAAGAGGAGACCTAGAAAGTAGAAGGGAGTCACAAGAGAATGAGAAAGACATTATTGGCCACTTCAGAGGCCTATAAGGTCCAGAATCTCCAAGATGCATCTGCTGATTTCTACTAGTGTGACAAGCTAGGGCACTTTCAAATGAATTGCTCAGACAGAAAAAGAATATATCTCAACTTTGTCCAGCCTATGAGGGAGACCAGTGAAAGTAGGAGTGTTCCCAGAGACTTAGGTCACCCGGTCCAGTGCATATTTCCCAGATTGTTCAGCAGGAATAATGGCTCCCCATTTCTACCAGCCATTCTGATCTACAGGATTCCAGTAATTCTGGAGGTAAAATGGAAATTAAACAACAACAAGAAGAACATTTTTCTAAATTCTAGAGCCTGTTTCTCTCTTCTTCTCTCCAATCCAGGGCTCTCCTCCTCCAATAGTGAAGAGAGTTAGCTAGCTTGCCTTCTATAGACAGAAAGAGAAGTGTCCCCAGAAACTTCTCGGCCCACTGATCAGTGCCTCATTTCCACATAAGATAAAAAGCAGCCTGTAAAAAAACATTCAAGCAGCAGGCACCAATAAATGAACTAGAACAGAAAGTTGTGTCTGAAGAACTGACTGCAGCTACACAGAGAGAAGAACCTCCAGCTCACTCAGAAACTTGCAGAAACTTCAAGCTTACTCAAATGGGAAAACAAGGCCTGAAATAGAAATGCATTTGTACATTTTATAATCAGTGGACGTCCAGATATATTTCTTTTCCTTTGGTGAACATAAAGAGAGTGGGAGAGTGGGAGCAAGTGCCTTTCAGGGAACAATTTTCTTTTCTTCCTGGATTGTGAACCCTACCTCTATGAATCATTAGTTCAGCCTCAGATCAGTTCTGGACAAAATCCTAGGCCACAGGTTCACTTCAGCTTCTGAAAGGTTGTTGGCTAAGCTGAGTAGCCCCTGTGAATATTCACTTTAGCCACTAATAAGAACTGGGCCGAGGTCTCAGGCTAAGCTTTCTGATTGGGCTGGGATCTAAGGCCCCAGGTCAAACGACGTCACACATTTTTAAAGACAGCCCACAGACTAAGTGCATTTCTTACCATTCAAAACACACAAAAACGCTAAATCCAACTTTCATATTGGTTAACCCATTTTGATCACATGATTGCTGGCATCGAGCTTTTTTATTTCACTTTTTAAAATTTCTCTTCAACCTTAGTGCTCTTTAGTCTTTGAAAAATATGTCTGGGATCTTTATTTTTCTGAAACATAGAAAATAAACCCCCAGTATTACCTTAGATAAGTAGAGACTGTTATGTGTTTGTGTACTGGTGAGGTGACAATAATAGCAAGATTGTGATGGGCTTCCTGGGAACACACTAACACACTGCTAAACTATCTGGCAATAATTAAAAAAAAAAAAAAAAAAACTATTGGGTCTCAAAATCTACAGCTCAGCTTTCTCAGACTTTGATACAGTACCTGGGTCTGGTCTTATCAGAAGTTACCAATGTACAGGGTCATGAAACAATTCAGCCCATTTTTCTTAACAGTTAAGAATATTCTTGGGCATTATTTGATTTTTCAGATGGCGGCAGGTACCTTAGTACAGAGAAGTAGCTCATCTTAAATACCACCTCATAGAAGAAACTAAAGCAGATAAAACTCACTGGTTAACTTAAGAACCTAGTACTCAAAAAAATTTAACCAGTTAAACAAATCTTACTTAAGGCAGAAGCCCTCGGTTTTATCATAGTAAAGGCGTTTAATCTCCATATATCAGAAATAGAGAAAACAGACCTTGAAATTATGGATGAGGCTTGAGGTCCAGCTCAACATCCAGTGGTGTACCTAAGAAAGAAACTCAGCTTGGTTTCTAAAAAGAAATGGGTAACCCACCTCTGAGCAGCTGCGTCAGTGACATTGTTGGTGCCGGAAACCATCAGGTTAACCATAAAAATAACATATCTGTTTCCACACCACCCAGTATACCAGTACTGTGTTTCCTTAAAAAAGTCTCTTGCGAACTGACAGTCACCTCCTTAAATATCAAGCTTTGCTGCTGAAGGATCTGCAGCCCATTTGAAAGCCTGTACTTGCCTGGGCCCAGCAGCATTCTATCAGGGGAAATTTGAGCTGCTGAATGTGACTGCATACATATAGTGGTGTAAACCAGTGAAATAAATAATAAACACTTCTGTTGATATTCTCTGTAAAGTTAAATTAACGAAAACACTCTTAGAAGGCAATCAGCTTAATTAAAAATGGAGATTTATGCTATATGTATATTGAAGACATTCATGTTTGTCTCTTCATGAATCTTGTTTCCTTGAAAAAGTTTTTCTTTCAATCTACTAAATTACCTTTCTCCACTCTCTCTTGACACATCTGGTGCATGCATAAAAGGTTCTTGGATAAAAGCTGATGATGAGGGACATCTTGAGGCTAACAGAAAAGGCACCACCCATTGTCTTTTATGAGATATCTGCATTTCTTATGTAGCTCTTGGAATTAGAAGTGAATAATACCTCCGAAAATGAAAGCCTGACTCTTCCTTACAGCTCTGAGTTTCTTTGGAGACGTGGTCTCACTCTGTCACCAGGCTGGAGTGCAGTGGTACACCATCAAATCATTGCAACCTCTGCCTCCTAGGTTCAAATGATTCTCCTGCCTCGGCCCCAAATTAGATGAGACTAAAAGTGCCCACCAACATGCCCAGCTAATTTCTGTATTTTTAGTAGAGATGGGTTTTCACCACGTTGGCCATGATCTCTTGACTTCTTGTTCCCCAATCATGGGCCTCCTAAAGTGCTGTGACTACAGGTGTGTGTCACCATGCCCAGCATCAGTGAGGCTTTTTTATTAGGCCCTGGAAACTATTCATATCCCAGTTCTTAAAGGGCCTCAGCAAGAGGTCAATAATCCAATTGCAAATTTGGTAAAATAAAATTTTATAACTTCTGGAACTTCTGTTTTCTGTGTGGTTACATATGTGTTATGTACATATTTTAAAAATCTAATTAATTAACTTAGTGAAGAATAGGTACTTGGACTAAATATTTTGCTTCCAAAGAAATGAAGGCTGTTGCACTTTTCAGTTCATGTGACTTTAACTTATGAAAAACAACAACCACCTAAGGCTGGAAGATGTATAAAAATAATTACTCCTTTAACAATGCTGTAATAAATCATACTTTACCTGCACCCAGACCGTAATTTTATAAACTCACAATGTTTTACATTCAAGTTATTAATTTTATTATTATTATTGTTATACTTTAAGACTTAGAGTACATGTGCACAATGTGCAGTTTAGTTACATATGTATACATGGGCCATGCTGGAGTGCTGCACCCATTTACTCATCATTTAGCATTAGGTATATCTCCTAATGCTATCGCACCCCCTCCCCCCACCCCACAATACTCCCCAGAGTGTGATGTTCCCCTTCCTGTGTCCATGTGTTCTCATTGTTCAATACCCACCTATGAATGAGAATATGTGGTGTTTGGTTTTTTTGTTCTTGCCATACTTTACTGAGAATGATGATTTCCGATTTCATCCATGTCCCTACAAAGGACATGAACTCATCCTTTTTTATGGCTGCATAGTATTCCATGGTGTAGATGTGCCACATTTTCTTAATCCAGTCTATCATTGTTGGACATTTGGGTTGGTTCCAGGTCTTTGCTATTGTGAATACTGCCACAATAAATATACGTGTGCATGTGTCTTTGTAGCAGCATGATTTATAGTCCTTTGGGTATATACCCAGTAATGGGATGGCTGGGTCAAATGGTATTTCTAGTTCTACATCCCTGATGAATCACCGCATTGACTTCCACAAGGGTTGAACTAGTTTACAGTCCCACCAACAGTGTAAAAGTGTTCCTATTTCTCCACATCCTCTCCAGCACCTGTTGTTTCCTGACTTTTTCATGATTGCCATTCTAACTGGTGTGAGATGGTATCTCATTGTGGTTTTGATTTGTAATTCTCTGATGGCCAGTGATGATGAGCATTTTTTCATGTGTCTTTTGGCTGCATAAATGTCTTCTTTTGAGAAGTCTCTGTTCATGTCCTTTGCCCACTTTTTGATGGGGTTGTTTGTTTTCTTCTTGTAAATTTGTTTGAGTTCATTGTAGATTCCGGATATTATCCCTTTGTCAGATGAGTAGGTTGCGAAAATTTACTCCCATTTTGTAGGTTACCTGTTCACTCCGATGGTAGTTTCTTTTGCTGAGCAGAAGTTCTTTAGTTTAATTAGATCCCATTTGTCAATTTTGGCTTTTGTTACCATTGCTTTTGGTGTTTTAGACATGAAGCCCTTGCCCATGCCTCTGTCCTGAATGGTAATGTCTAGGTTCTCTTCTAAGGTTTTTATGGCTTTTGGTCTACCGTTTAAGTCTGTAATCCATCTTGAATTAATTTTTGTATAAGGTGTAAGGAAGGGATCCAGTTTCAGCTTTCTATATATGGCTAGCCAGTTTTCCCAGCACGTTTGATTAAATAGGGAATCGTTTCCCCATTGCTTGTTTTTCTCAGGTTTGTCAAAGATCAGATAATTGTAGATATGCAGCATTATTTCTGAGGGCTCTCTTTTGTTCCTTTGATCTATGTCTCTGTTTTGGTACTTGTACCATGCTGTTTTGGTTACTGTAGCCTTGTAGTATAGTTTGAAATCAGGTAGTGTGGTGCCTCCAGCTTAGTTCTTTTGGCTTAGGATTGACTTGCCAATGTGGGCTCTTTTTTGGTTCCATATGAACTTTAAAGTAGTTTTTTCCAACTCTGTGAGGACAGTCATTTGAAGCTTGATGGGGATGGCATTGAATCTGTAAAACACCTTGGGCAGTATGGCCATTTTCTTGATATTTACTCTTCCCACCCGTGAGCATGGAATGTTCTTCCATTTGTTTGTATCCTCTTTTATTTCATTGAGCGGTGGTTTGTAGTTCTCCTCGAAGAGGTCCTTCATGTCCCTTGTAAGTTGGATTCCTAGGTATTTTATTCTCTTTGAAGCAATTGTGAATGGGAGTTCACTCATGATTTGTCTCTCTGTGTGTCTGTTTTTGGTGTGTAAGAATGCTTGTGATTTTTTTACATTGAGTTTGTATCTTGAGACTTTGATGAAGTCGCTTATCAGCATAAGGAGATTTTGGGCTGAGACAATGGGGTTTTCTAGATATACAATCATGTCATCTGCAAACAGGGACAATTTGACTTCCTCTTTTCCTAATCGAATACCCTTTATTTCCTTCTCCTGACTAATTTCCCTGGCCAGAACTTCCAACACTATGTTGAGTAGGAGTGGTGAGAGAGGGCATCCCTCTTTACTTCCAACTACGTGGTCAATTTTGGAATAGGTGTGGTGCAGTGCTGAAAATAACTGACTTTGTGTCAGTTTTCAAAGGGAATGCTTCCAGTTTTTGCCCATTCAGTATGATATTGGCTTTGGTTTTGTCATAGATAGTTCTTATTATTTTGAGATACGTCCTATCAATACCAAATTTATTGAGCGTTTTTAAAATGAAGTGTTGTTGAATTTTGTCAAAGGCCTTTTCTGAATCTGTAGAGATCATCATGTGGTTTTTGTCTTTGGTTCTGTTTATATGCTGGATTACATTTACTGACTTGCGTATATTGAACAAGCCTTGCATCCCAGGGATGAAGCCCACTTGATCATGGTGGATAAGCTTTTTGATGTGCTGCTGGATTCCGTTTCCCAGTATTTTATTGAGGATTTTTGCATCAGTGTTCATCAAGGATATTGGTCTAAAATTCTCTTTTTTGTTTGTGTCTCTGCCAGACTTTGGTATCAGGATGATGCTGGCCTCATAAAGTGTGTTAGGGAGAATTCCCTCTTTTCTCTTGATTGGAATAGTTTCAGAAGGAATGGTACCAGTTCCTCATGTACCTGTGGTAGAATTTGGCTATGAATCCATCTGGTCCTGGACTCTTTTTGATTGGGAAACTATTGATAATTGCCACAATTTCAGAGCCTGTTATTGGTGTTTTCAGAGATTCAACTTCTTCCTGTTTTAGTTTTCGGAGGGTGTATGTTTCAAGGAATTTATCTATTTCTTCCAGATTTTCTAGTTTCTTTGCGTAGAGGTGTTTGTAGTATTCTCTGATGGTCATTTGTATTTCTGTGGGATCGGTGGTGATATCCCCTTGATTATTTTTTATTGCGTCTATTTGATTCTTCTCTTTTTTCATCTTTATTAGTCTTGCTAGCGGTCTATCAATTTTGTTGATCCTTTCAAAAAACAAGCTCCTGGATTCATTAGTTTTTTGAAGGATTTTTTGTGTCTCTATTTCCCACAGTTCTGCTCTGATTTTAGTTATTTCTTGCCTTCTGCTAGCTTTTGAATGTGTTTGCTCTTGCTTTTCTAGTTCTTTTAATTGTGATGTTAGGGTGTCAATTTTGGATCTTTCCTGCTTTCTCTTGTGGGCAACTTAGTGCTATAAGTTTCCCTCTGCACACTGCTTTGAATGTGTCCCAGAGATTCTATAATGTTGTGACTTTGTTCTCATCGGTTTCAAAGAACATCTTTATTTTTGCGTTCATTTTGTTATGTACCAAGTAGTCATTCAGGAGCAGGTTGTTTAGTTTTTATGTAGTTGAGTGGTTTTGAGTGAGTTTCTTAATCCTGAGTTCTAGTTTGTTTGCACTGTGGTCTGAGAGACAGTTTGTTATAACTTCTTTTCTTTTACGTTTGCTGAGGAGAGCTTTACTTCCAACTCTGTGGTCAATTTTGGAATAGGTGTGGTGCAGTGCTGAAAAAATGTACATTCTGTTGATTTGGTTTGGAGAATTCTGTAGATGTCTATTCGGTCTTCTTGGTGCAGATCTGAGATCAATTCCTGGGTATCATTTTCAACTTTCTGTCTTGTTGATCTGTCTAACATTGACAGCGGTGTGTTAAAGTCTCACATTATTATTGTGTGGGAGTCTAAGTCACTTTGTAGGTCACTCAGGAATTGCTTTATGAAACTGGGTGCTCCTGTATTGGGTGCATATATCTTTATGATAGTTAGCTCTTCTTGTTGAATTGATCCCTTTCCATTATTTAATGGCCTTCTTTGCCTCTTTTGATCTTTGTTGGTTTTATTTCTGTTTTATCAGAGACTAGGATTGCCACCCCTGCCTTTTTTGTTTTCCATTTGCTTGGTCGATCTTCCTCCATCGTTTTATTTTGAGCCTATGCGTTTCCCTGCCTATGAGATGGGTTTCCTGAATACGGCACCCTGATGTGTCTTGATTCTTTATCCAATTTGCCAGTCTGTGTCTTTTACTTAGAGCATTTATTCCATTTACGTTGAAGGTTAATATTGTTATGTGTGAATTTGATCCTGTCATTATGATGTTCCCTGGTTATTTTGCTCATTAGTTGATGCAGTTTCTTCCTAGCCTTGATGGTCTTTACAGTTTGGCATAATTTTGTAGTGGCTGGTACCGGTTGTTCCTTTCCTTGTTCAGTGTTTCCTTCAGGAGCTCTTTTAGGTCAGTCCTGGTGGTGACAAAATCTCTCAGCATTTGCTTCTATGTAAAGCATTTTATTTCTCCTTCACCTATGAAGTTTTAGTTTGGCTGGATATGAAATTCTGGGTTGAAAATTCTTTTGTTTAAGAATGTTGAATGTTGGCCCCCACTCTCTTCTGGCTTGTAGAGTTTCTTCTGACAGATCCACTGTTAGTCTGATGGGCTTCCCCTTGTGGGTAACCCGACCTTTCTCTCTGGCTTCCCTCAAGTTATTAATTGTTAAAAGGTATTATTATAATGTGTAATTGAGAATACCGTATATGAATTTAATCTCCAGGTGTGGTAGAAGAGTAAAAGTTGCTTGTAGTGAAAATAAATTCTAGAAAGACATGGAAATGTACATTTTGCCTAGAAGTAAAGGATTTTCTTTAATTAACGAAAATAAAGCTAACTGTTTACTCAAACTGTGAAAATAGCTTTAAAAAAATTAATCTTGCAAAAGAAAACTGTGTGCACCCAGGCACTAGATTGAAAAGGGTGTTTTTTGTTTTTTTTTTCTGCCATTAAGCATTGAAGTGAAAACACAAGAAAAATTTCTTGAAACATTAATCTTCTCTTTAGCAAATTTGTAGAAGGTTGTTAAAACGTTGTAATAAGTTTGTGAAAATCTCACCTCTTTGTCAATCTTTCTCAGGTTAAATAAAATTTTACATAAGTTTTCATTAAGCTTAGGGTTAATATTGGGAGACAACTACAAGGGGAAAATTTGTCATTCTGAAAGAGATTATTATGTAATATTGAAGGCTGATAAAAATGTTTCTGCCCTTTCAAACATTTCTACCAACTGTATTTTGGCAGAAACAATGATTTATGGAAATCTGGAATTGGATATCATAACATTAAATATCTTAATCCTCTAAAATATTTGGCAGGCTTCCCAGAATAAAATTTTAATCTCAAGGATGTGTTTTCTGAAACCTGTGTTTTTGAGGCCTCATAGAGCCCCTGGGGCATATAAAATAGTTAAATAATATTATAAAACATATTTAAACACATGTGATTTTGATGGGAATATTTTATTTTTTCAGAATATATTTTAGTGAGTAATACTAACACAAGTCTCAAAACCACATTGGGTTTTTCATGTTCTTAATATCTGAAAATATGCTATCAATTTTAATTAAGGTGATTATGTTAAGCTGTTGTAAACCACAGAAGTAACGAAATGTCTTTGCCTATTCTGTTTCTAACCACACTAGACATTTTGTCACTTACAGACATCTAATCTTCATCAAGAATAATGGCTTAAAATTAGCTGTAGAGCTTTATCGGCTGTTGTCAACTGTAGGTTTTTTTATAACAGGAAAATTTACAGAACTTAGGAATAGCTAAAACGCTTATAAGTATCAAGTAGGACAAAAGTTAAAATAGACTAAACTGAGAGAAGAATGAAGCAATCTCTTAACCTTTATTTTAGAACATTTCTAGTTCTTGTTTTGTTTTTTGAAGTCAAGTGCACTTTCTTTTAAACTAGTTACAGCTTTTAACACTGTCAATTGGTATTCTCCAGTTAAAAAAACATGGAATACACTTTTTTTTCTCTATGCCTAGGTCCTCTAAAATTCGGAAAGTGTGTGTGATTTTTCTTAACTTACAACAATATAATTGTTTTAATCAGTGCTACAAAAAATGTATTTTCGTTTGCAACATAACCCAATAGAATAAGCTGGTTGATTTTCAAAGGCTTTGACTGGAAGAGCGTGCCTTCTTTAATGAATTACATCTGACTTTTAGAACCAATAAAAGCCCTCTAAGAAACCCAGCCTTATACTTTGTTTACACAGTCCCAATACAGGTCTTCTAGTCTGTGGTAAGAAAAAAAAAAACCACTTCCTATCAGGTCTAGGAACCACATGCAGTTGGAATCTCAAAAAACAGAGGAGTTCTTCCAAATAATATGTATCTAAGGGTCAAACCTATGGCTGGACTCAGCTTTATAATGTCCTATTTAATATTCCTTGTAGAATAGAGATTCATAAAAGCCCATGAGGAAATCCCATGTAAAGGTATTTCTCACAGCGCTGTACAAAAATTGTCTGGCTAAGTGTAAGACATGTCTGTTTTGCCAATGACTAAAGTTTATCATGATTCATTCTTAACAAAAATTAGGACTAGAAAAAAGATATGTGTCTCAAAGCCTGTCACACCCCATCACCAATTTCTCACTTTATAAGTTGTTTTTAAGATTTTCTTACAATTTTAATTAACCTTTCTTATTTATTTATTTTTTTCTGTCCACCAACTGGTGAGGTCCAGCTACAGTTCTTGGAAAACAGAAAGATATGAGTAATAGAGAAATCTAGAACAATATTCTAATTCTGGGAATGTATTCCACAAATATTTTCAGATAATAGAAGAAAATATGGTTCCTGTAACAGAATTTTTGCTTTGAAGGATCAAATCAAGAAAGCTAAATAAACCCAAGTCTCATGTAACAAAATCTTAACAGGTATAAATATAGCCACAATTATACGGGCATGTTAGCAGCCTTGAAGTATTTCAGCTGTTCTTACTCTCCTTGTCTCGTTGTGATATGCTTTTTCTAATAATCAAACTGGTTTTCTTTTTTTGCCTTAAGTCTATCACACCTTAAAATCTAATGCAAATTAAACCATGAATTAACATATCTTTCTTCTACAAACACTTAAACCAACCCTCAGTAGAATCCTACCTACTGTTTTCTACACAACACTCTTCTCCAGCAGAAAGCATCCGGAAAGACCAATACCAAACTCCTAAGAAAAGTTAGAGTTTTCATTTCTGAGGGAAGATAAAGACAACTTAGCTAGCTTTCCATATGAAAACAGCAAGGCAATGGTTTCTAGAAGACCCCCAATCAACAGCTAAGGGCCTGATTCCAACATAATAATCAGACCAAAAAAGTGTAGGCACCAGTAAGGGATCTAACACAGAAGGTTGTGCCTGATAGTATGGCTGCAGCAACAGAAATAGCAGAACTTTCAGTCCATTCAGATAAAATCTTGTACAAACCTCTCACTCATTCAGATGGGGGAACCAATGCCTGGCATAGGCATGCTGTTTTCTGTATACTCAGAGGGCTTTCCGAAAACCAAGTTGTTTGTTTTTTTTTTTTTTTTGTGGGCATAAACCCAGTGAGATCTAGTGGGTAATGGCTGAATATTTCTTTTTGTATTTGACTGGTTGCTCAACCTATATGAATCATCATTTCAGTCCCTGATTATTCCTGAGCCAGCATCCCAGGACAAACTTTTACTTTAGGTCCTGTGCCAAGCTAAGCAGTCTTTGCAAATTACCACTTCAGACTGCTCCCAGGCAAAGTGCCTGGGTTAAGCTGTCTAACAGGTCCTGGGCCTGTGCAAAGCTAAGTCACACATTCTCCAAGACAGCTTGCAAACTAAGTATATATCTTTATTTTTTAGGCCATAAAAACCTTAAATTCCAGTGGACAACTTATTCAAGCTTCTATCTCTGCTGGCAGAGAGCTTCTTTTGCCACTTATTTGAACTTTTGCTTCAAACAGTTTCCTTTGTCTACAATCCTTAATTTTCTTAAATGTAAAAGAAAAGACTCTTAGTGTTATCTGAAATGAAAGAAAGGCTGTTACATCCTGGTGCATTGTTAAAAGAACAATATTATCTGAACCTATGACATATTTTTGCAGCTTTCTTTTGATGTCAGGGTCTGTTTGAGTAATAAACTTTTCTCTTAAGATTAACTTTATCTTAACTCAATAGGGAGGTAGGAACATGTGTTTCACTAAAGCCTCTCTCAGGATTTTTAAAAAGCCTCTATAATTTTTATGTGTTTTAACCTATTATGAATAGTTTAGAATAATTATGAAGTTTTGTACTGTTCACTAATAAGCCTTCCAGTAGACTCACTAATTTTTTTTCAGTCTGCTATAGGATCAATAAGATTCCAATCGAGTTATCAGCAGTCCATCCTTTCCTATTATGAATAAGAATTCTGTTATCAGTTCAACTTTTTTTTCCTTTCCACCCTCCCTTTTTCAATATTTTGTAAAAGACATGTGGTTGATCCATGGATAACTCTGCTCTCTGTAAAGCTGCATGCTTTATGGCAACAGTTAGGGTTTGGTTTAGGAGTAATGTGTCATCTATTCAGGTACGATTAAGCACTTGAGTTAGATTTTGAAATATCTCTGTATGTCCACTGGGGTCCTCAGGGGCATTTGCTTATGTTTTTCATTTTTTTTAATCTAAGTCCCTACAATGAGAAGAAAATTTCTACTGTACTAGTATCACATCTATGGAGTATTTTCTGCAGGGGCAACAGTGAGGTTCGGTTTTCTTTAGTGGCACCAGAAGACAAGCTGATGAAAAGGCTCTTGGAGGTTCTAAATGAGGGTGGCATGTATGGCATTTAGAAGATATATTTGAGTGTTCCTCAGGGGCTTGTCTCTGACTTAATGAATTATCTCTCTGAAATTTGCCTGTTATGACTGCCAAGAGGGCAGAATCAATTTTACCATGCTTAGAAAGATCTGGGTTTTGTCCCAAGTCAAAGCAAGGTTGAATAAAAAAAGAAACAATCAAACTCTTTTCTTTGCCATCTGAAGAAAAGATGTATCTGTTGAATAGTACTAAAACGAACACTTCCCTCAGAAAGCTAGGCATGTCTGTCCTGGAGTTCTTAGGGCTGTCATGCCCTTGAGCAACAAATACATAAATAAGCCACTTTCTTTTTTCAGAGTCTCACAGTCAATGAAATTTCTGTGTTTCAGACAGTAATCTAGAGAAGTGCACACTGCAGATAGTTTGTGAACTTTCTAAAGAAATATAGAAAAAATCTTCCTATTATCTTTTTCCCCCTTTTGAAATAGCCCTGACTGAATAGAAAGATAGGATATTCCTTGTTTTTGCATTCCCCTTGTCTTTTCTGAGTCTGGTGATGGACATAGTTGTCCCCCATGGATGCAAGCTAAACCTTCACCCACAGTTCCAGAGGAACTAGAGACCAGGACAAGTAACGTTTACCTGCACAGGCTTTAGCTCTCCACTGGTGACTCCTGGTTGATTTCTTAAGTCTGCTCAACCCAGAAGATAACCAAAGTAACTTGGGAACCTAAAAAAAAGATGGTATAGTCATTGGATTCTAGCAAGACAGTTGTATAGAGTAAGAATTTTAATGCTATTTGTGGCTTGCCTTGCTATGGCTTAGAAAAAAATATTGAAATTGCAGGAAATAAGATCAATTGACTTTGAAACATAAAATTATCTGTTAGTTTAAATGTCAGTGCTGCTGGAGGAAGAAGGTGTGCCTCAAAACAAGTAAAGCTTGTATGGCTGGCTTTCATAAGACAGTACTTAGCTAAAATGTGTCTCTCAAAGGCACCTTCTTTCTGATTATTGAAAGTGGAAATTTTCTGTTTTCTGATAGGGCACAGAGTCTTATTACTATTAGAGAGATATAGGAGAGAGAGGAGTTAAAAAACCAAGGGTTTTGTGCAAAGTACTGGCAAGGCTTCCCCACAGAGAAAAAGCTCATTTCACTAGGTTGCATTTTAAGATCTAAAATGTTCCATGAAAATGCTGAATCCCGGGTTTATATACTCAAAAGTGAGGAAAAGAAGGTTAACGATCATCACCTGTCCCCACAGTATGTTTCTCTTCAGAAAAAAGGTGTGTCTCACAAAGAATCTCTTTAGATATATATGGTTGTGTGCATCTTTTTAAAGAGAAATAACCAGCCAAAAAAAAAGAAATTTTATTTGAATGTATGCCATTCCCTACAGTGACGTGAATATCTATCATTGGCGGACAAAAAGATCCTTATCAAATAAAAATGTTTAGATCACAATTTTGAATTCTTCCTATTTGAAAGAAAAAAATCACAAAATAGCAACTCTTTGAATTATATTTCTAATGACTGACTTTTACCAGTGAGCTTACATCTCCAAATCGCAACATTGCATACAAAGGTGAAACAGGAGGGATATTAGCAACACAATGCAAAATATAAATAAATAAAATGCCACAGAAGAGCCTGAAATTTTTGGTGGCAATACTCTGACAGGCTGTCAGAAATGAGTTAGTTTTGAGGTCTTCACATAACACCGTGATATAGTCTTATCCAGAAATCCTCAATTAACTTAGATATCCTTTCAGTCCTATGTGACAGCTGGATCCTCTGTGAAAGAAAATAGTTGGAACAGAGGAAATATTTTCAACAGTGGAGGGTGAAAGGAGACTGCCAATGTGTCTCCCAACATCCCTTTCTCCTAAGCTTTGTAAGAATGGCAGGCAATCTATCGGATTTTACCTGGCACTTGCCCAGAGCTTTCTTTGCTCTTCAGAAATTAAAAAAAGAAAAAATAAAGAAACAAACACAGAGAACAAGGGGCAGATGTGAATGCAAATAGAAGACAAGCTGCAGATATGAATGTAAGTAGTTTGGAATTGCACTCCTACTCACCTTTTTTATTTAATGGATTCTCACTCTGTCACTTAAGCTGGAGTCCAGTTGCAAGATCTTGGGTAACTGCAAGCTCCATCTCTGGGATTTATGCCATTCTCTTGCCTTAGCCTACCAAGTAGCTGTCACTACAGGTGCCCACCACCACATGCAGCTAATTTTTTGTATTTTTAATAGACTTCATGGGAGCTTCACCATGTTAGCCAGGATCGTCTCGATCTCGATCTCCTTGTGATCTGCCTGCATTGGCCACCCACAGTGCTGTGATAACACTCATGAGCCACCACGCCCAGCTACTAGTGACCTTTTTAATTAAAGCCTTTCAAAGTCCATGAACCAAAAACAAACTTTGCTTTACCCCTGTGAACCAAAATCTATCAGGTGACACACAGATTTTTTTAATCTCAAGAAAATTAAAAATTATGAATGCAAAAGGGGAGATGATAGCAAATGTGTAATATGTTAACTTCTGGTGGAGTAGAGTCAGTCGCCCACTCTGAGAAAGAGTCTGATATTTTTATGGACTCAGAAGAAAGAAAATGTACTAACTAGTTTTGAAGAAAGTACTACTTATCTTTCCTGGGTCCTTGTGCCTGGAACTATTAATAGCTGATGCAATGACTCAGCTTGGCTCAGGGACTTGGCCCTGAGCCACACAAGAGCTAAAGTGAAAGCATGGCCCAGGACCTTGGCATGAGACCAGAGGCTAAAATGATAATTTACAGAAATTTGGCTCAGAGCCCAAAGCATATTTAGTAATATAAGGTGCCCTTTGTAACACACTGGAGTCCAATATGTACATGTTCTGAAAAAGAGACTATTTCCTGGAAGCAATCTGGTTACACAAAAGACACAACATTTTAATGCGTGGTCTTGTTTTTTTATCTGAGTAGCTGTGGGCATGTCTTAAGCACACACACAAAAAAAGTTGGGCTTTAAAAAAAAAATTATTTGGTTGGGCCATGGGATTGTACAGGATTCTTAAAATTCTCTCTGCAGCCTGATAGTCCAGGCTGTTTCTCAGCCTGTAGAAATTTTCCCAATAATCCACCAGAACTATATTGCTTTTCTTTGTCAATATTATTGAAGACCTAGAAAGTTTCTGAGGGTTGAAGGCACATTGTTTGAAGTTTCCTATGTGCAAGGCTTTTCGCCCCGTGAAACAACCAACATCTTTGTAAATATTGTAAAATTGTTCATGCCTTCTTAGCAGTCATATCAGAAAAGCCCACAAGAAACAATTCACAAACATCAGAGAAACATTCTCCCTGGAAACAATCAAAACAAAATTTTCTTACTCCAGGTTTTCTCATCTTCTTGATGTAGAGAATCTTTTAGTCACATCATCATCAGCTTTTCCAGTTTTTACATCCAACCCTCCATGTTCCTTACTACCCCTATAGGAAATGCCCAATGAATGAGGTGCCAGTAAAGTGCAAGTTTCTTTTTCATTACAGTGCCTTAAATAAATAAAGTAAGACCTGGGGAAGTTTTATGATACATCAATACATATATAGAGACTCCCTAATATCTAGCCCTTTTTTGGGGGGTCTTAAATAGGAAGACGTTTTGTTATTGCTAAGCCAAAATCTTACTGTTTCTGACAAATAGACCTACAGTCAACAGAAAGATGCTGGGCCAAAACACATTTCTTCTATAGCATGTCAAAGAGAGAAAAGCAGTCAAAGAGAGAAAGAGTGAAGAAAAGACAAGATCCTAATCTCCAGTAGAAAGAGAGACACAGCCCTTTGAAAAACCTAATTTAAGCCATAGTGATTCCATAGATAAGAAAAAGAAAAAAAGAAAAGTAGAAGAAAAAAGAAAGCAGGACATTTGCCCTTTAGATATCCTAGATCTAAACCTTTCCCAAGCCAGGGCTGAGATGACGTCTTTGGGTCTTTGCATTTTCTGGCATTTATTCTTTTTTGGATGACACTGCATTCTTCAGTGCCTGCAGAAGAGAAAGCTTGTGGTATGCCTGATTCACCTAAAGATCTGCAGGGAATTGTCACCTGTACGAGCACCTGACCTGCTTACCTCATCACAGATAACATGCAAAGCTGTGTGCAGTGGCTGGACTCAACCAACACTCACTCATGCATCTGCCTCCATTCTGTGCCTGGCACATCCATAGCAAACTGAAACCTAAGCCCATAGTTTGAGCTGAGTGCAGGCTGTAAGATGGGTGTGTAAAATTAGACAAGCAGGCTCAAGGGAAACTTGCACAAAGGTGACATCATCCACAGAGACTGTTGGCTGGTGAAGCGACACCCTAGAGATCTTGTGACAAAGATGACATTCATCACCAGTGGCCAGTGGATTATTCAATTATGCCTATGTAATGGAGCCTCGATAAAAATCAGCAAGACAGTATTCATAGAGCTTTTGGGTAACTGAACACATACAGTGTTCTAGAAATTTGTGTGCTCATAAAAAGAGACACTGATACTTTTAAAGGCCATACAGAGTGTAGGTGTCTTTGTTTTGAAAGAAGTTTCTGCCTTTAATAATGTGTCCAGAATTTTAACTTATTAACAAGAGCACACTCTAAGGTAACCTAAATCTTCACATTACAAACATTAGAACCTGGATATTTCCACAAAAATGATTCCATAATTCACTAATAAGGTGCAACAAGTTTTACTTTAGAGAGATAAAGTTTTCTTTTGTTAACTGGGTAAGAACTAGACATTTATAAAGGAAAATGAAATCAAGTGATATCTCACCACAAATTCTAGTCATATGTTCAGTTTAGGAGAATGATCATCAGTGAATTTTGTGCCAGAAATATTTATTCTAAAAGAAAAGTCTTTTAATTTATAATTGTGTGTCTCTGAAGTGCTTGTGCCACTGTAAAGTCAAGGGCACCATCTCATACAGTTCTGTGTCCTTCTGGGAGGGAAGCTAAGGCTGCCTTATAACCCAGTAGAGGTATTGTAGCATACAAAAATAAGAAAAATCAACATTATTACAGGATTCTCTGTCATAAACATCCAATAAAACACAACTCTGGTCTTATATATAGTAGTAGCCATAGATACATATTAGGGCTTCCAAGAAGAATCTAGTACCCAACAGTCTGCTTTTATATTTGGGCTTATGTGAGCATAAAATAACCACATTTGGGCAAACAAGCTGTTTTATTATTTCTTTTAAAACTACAGTGCTTAAAAATGATGTAATAATTTCAATACCTGGCTTGGACATTTCCGGTTTTGTTTCCAAGCCTTAGCTATGGGTGAAACTGTTTTGGGCTATGAAGATGGATTAGGGCATCTTGCAACTCATGATGCATTTGGTTCAGCTTAGTTCTCGCGTCCTAAGCAGACAGCCTGACAATTAAAACTCATCAGTCTTATTTTCAACATACTTTAACATGGATTCTATCCCTTGGGCTGAGCTCCAGATCTTCCTCAGTACCTCACACTCTCTCTCATTGGCCTGTTCCAACTCCAACTTAATATTACAGCGAACAAGGGCCTTAGATTCTTCCAGTACAATTTGATTATATGAGGCAAGCTCCTTAATTTGAATCATAACCTCTTGGGTGAAAGTTCCACTCAAAAATACCTGAGAGACCAGGCCTTTGGCACATGCCTCCCGTGCTGTCAGCTTTCGCCCAGCAAATAACATTTCATTGGCAGATGCTTTACCCATCATTTTTTGAAATGCAATAGTTGAACAGCCATCTGGACTCTGTCCAAAGTTCATATAAGGGGTTTGGAACCAAGCCTTTTCATTAGCCCACACGAGATCACAAAGAGGCAGGATGGATGCACCTAGTCCAATGGCAGGGCCATTGACTGATACAACAATAGGCTTTTTAAATTGAATAAAAGTATTCACAAATTACTTGATGGTATCCACCATTTCAAGGCTTGCTCTGTTTCTGTCATTCCTTAAGTGTGTCACAAAGTACCCAAAATCAAGACTGCAACAAAAGACACTTCCAGCTGCACTGAACAGCATGAGCTTGCTGTCATCCACAGCAGCACTATTCAGAGCTTTAACCATTTCTTTAATTGCTTCTGTATTCAGTGCATTTTTTTCTGTCGATCTAGTTGATAGCACTATCTGGGTGAATCCATCCTCTTTCTTCACTACAATGTCTCTGTATGTGCTGGCACTTTCTGTTAACCTTACGGTAAAGTACGTCTTCTTGATAAAAGGCTGGTCTCTGCTGTCATCAGTAATATTTCTTTGCCCACCTTTCACCTTTGAAACTGAGGTATGCACCTCTGTTGTTCCATTGGCTGCTAATGAGTCTATTAATACCACTATACCTTTTTGGGTAACTGAACCTGTGGCCATGGAAGCAGTAACTGAGCCAGACATCTGTGACATTGGTGGGTGTATCTGAGTCTTGTTCTCTATTCCAGTTTGTTCTGCACCAGGACGTGACAAATTGTCCTGGAGGAATTTCCCTTCTGTCACCTTGAAGACCACCGTGTCCTACTGATCTGCTGCAACAGGGTCCAGTTTCCCATGTTTCTGAAAGCCACTCAGAGTTTTCTTGTCGTTAAAGGGGCTGTCAGGTGCAAGGATCTTGATAGTTGAATTTATTATCTCCATATTCTGTGTGTTGGAGAGAATTGAGGCTGCCTTCTTCCTAACGATCTTGCTGGCAGCAAATAACTTGCTATTTTTGGATCTGTGGTGTCTATCAGTCACTAGCGTTTTAGGAGAGTTCTTAGAATAGCTCGCTTTTGTAGATCTGGAAGTTCTTCTTCTGGCATTGTTTGAAAAAATTCTACTGGTTCTAGTCCATGTCAGTTTCTTCCGTTTTTCAGTCTGTCGTCTATTAAAATCATGTATACATTTTTCACAGTCCGTGAGGTGCTGCTCTGGTTCCCAAGTGTCATCCTGTTTGTCCTAACCTTTCCACCAAATCAAACACTCTGTACTCCCATTTCTATCTTGTCTTTTGTCAACAATACTTTCAACCTCAAACTCCTGGGAAGCCATGAGGAAAGACACAGGATTGGAGCAGTTGCTGTGCCAACATTGTTTCAGTTGTGTCTCTACATAGCCACTCCTTTCTGCCTCCAGTTCTTCACCAGCTTCTGCGTATGGATGAACCTCTTCTATTTCGTCACCACTGGTGTAGTGAAAATTGTGTGAAATAGCAGCTATGCTATGGTGCATGAGAGCTTGCTCAGTAGCCTCAGGTGAGAGTAGCTAAATCCACAGCCACAACCTTCTGGTGTAGAACAGAAAGCTTTCTTCCTGCCTGTTACTCCTTTGTGTTTGTTTGTTTAATTGTGGTTGCTATGACGATTGTATGGAACATTCTAATGTTCTAACATTTTTAAAGTTACACTAGCTTACCTTCAGTAACATACAAAACCTTTACTCCTGTATAATTTACCTCCACTATTTCACTTACTGAGTCCTCAAAATTATACCTTTATTCATTTTGTGTCAAAAACACAAATTAGAAGTGCTTTTTTAAATTAAATATATTTGTGTTTTTTTTTTCTTTTATTGTAATTATTATTATTATTATTATTATACTTTAGGTTTTATGGTACATGTGCCCAATGTGCAGTAAGTTACATATGTATACATGTGCCATGCTGGTGCACTGCACCCACCAACTCATCATCTAGCATTAGGTATATCTCCCAATGTTATCCCTCCCCCCTCCCCCCAACCCACAACAGTCCCCAGAGTGTGATGTTCCCCTTCCTGTGTCCATGTGTTCTCATTGTTCAATTCCCACCTATGAGTGAGAATATGCGGTGTTTGGTTTTTTGTTCTTGCGATAGTTTACTGAGAATGATGATTTCCAATTTCATCCATGTCCCTACAAAGGACATGAACTCATCATTTCTTATGGCTGCATAGTATTCCATGGTGTAGATGTGCCACATTTTCTTAATCCAGTCTATCATTGTTGGACATTTGGGTTGGTTCCAAGTCTTTGCTATTGTGAATAATGCGGCAATAAACATACGTATTTGTGTTTTAAGGTACATGGAGAACAAATTGTGGAGGTGCATATTGTTAATTTTTTTTTTTTCTTTTTGATATGGAGTCTCACCCTGTCACCCAGGTTGGAGTGCAGTGGTGCGATGTAGGCTCATTCAAAGCTCCGACTCCTGGATTCACGCCATTCTCCTATGTCAGCGTCTCGAGTAGCTGAGACTACAGGCGCCTGCCACGTTGTCTGTAAATTTTTTTTGTATTTTTAGTAGAGAAGGGTTTTCACCGTGTTAGCCAGGGTTGTCTTGATCTCCTGACCTTGTGATCCATGCAACTCGGCCTCCCAAAGTGCTGGGATTACAGGCGTGAGCCACCGTGCCCGGCCAAATGTTGCATCTTATATATTTGTACATATATTTATCTTTACCTTAACCTTTGTTTGTTCATACTGCTTTTGAGTGTCTGTCCATTCCACCCTGAAGTACTCCATAAGACATTTCTTAAAGGGTAGTCTACTTGAAAAGGGTGCCAGCTTTTATGTGGGAATGTCATAATGTGTCCGTCACCTTTGATGGACAATTTGGTGGATCATAAGGTTTAGGTTTGACAGTTTTTTCTGACATCACTTGGAACATATTAGTCTACTGCTTTCTATCATCTTAGTTTTCAGATAAGTAATCTACTGCTTTTCAGTGGTTGTTAAGATAAGCAATCCACTGGCTATTTTTAGGGTCCCTTTTACATGACTAGCTACTTCCCCTACTTCCTTTGAAAATCCTCAAGATTCTCTTTGTGTTTGTTTTAGACAGTTTAATTATCAGCTAACTTTGAGTTTGTTTCTTTGAGTTTTTGTTACTTGGAGTCTGTTGAGCTTCTTGGATGCTTACTTATTGTCTTAAATTGTTGCATTCTTTATGACTATTTTGTTAAATAGTCTCCATGATCTTTTGTCTCTTCCTTCAATCTTTCAAAATGCATATGTATGGCTGCTTGATGGTGTCCCTCAGGTTTCTAGGCTGTATCAATTTACCTTGCCCCTTTTCGACTCTGTTCATGACCACTATATGGGTGAATGCCCCCAAGGGTATGTATCACAGTGTGGGGACAGTTTGTCAGTTGGTCTCGCAAGGCTGACGCATCCCATAGCTCAATTCCCAGACTTCAATCATTGTGGTCTCATTAGTGCACTACAATCTAGAAATCTCTAAATGTGAGGTATCACACAGAGTTCTTTCTCTCATGGCCAAGAAAATTAAGGAGGGTGGATGCAAAAATGTTGAATCAAAACTTTTATAAGTGAAAGTAAAAAACTCTTCACAGTGAGGGTGGAATGTGAGTGGTTTACCTATTATGAGACTGTGCTTTACAGTTTCTAAAGGCAGAGAAGTAAAGGAATGTGCTTAGTGTTTTTGGAGTAAGCGTTATTCGGCTTGGCCCTGAAACTTGGTCTTGGATTCACCTGGAGCTGAAGTGATGATTTGTAGAAGCTACAAGTCTCAGCCTTGGAACTTTGCCCTGGACCAAGAAAGGAGCTGAAGTGACAGCTTGGCCTGAGACCTTGGGCTGGGACCAATCAAAGGATGAAGCAATGTCTCATGGTCACAATAATTAAGGAGGCTGGACGATGCAAAGTTCAAGTAGGAGCTAAAGTAACACAACAGCCATCTGGACTCTGTCCAGATGTCATATAAGGGATTTGAAACCAAGCCTTTTCATTAGCTCAGAAGAAATCACAAAGAGGCAGTGTGGATGCACCAATTCCAAAGGATGGGCTGCTGACTGATATAAAAATAGGCTTTTAAAATTGATTGAAATTATTCACAGTGTTCTTGATGGTGTTCACCACTTCAAGGCTTGTTCTGTTTCTGTCCTTCCTTAAATACTTCAGAAAGTACCCAAAATCGAGACCACAGCAAAGGACACTTCCACCTACACTGAACAGCACAAACTTGCTCCCACCCACAGCAGCCCTATTCAGAGCATTAACCATTTCTTTAATTACTTCTATATTCAGTGCATTTTTTTATGTTGATCTAGTTTATAGCAACATCTGGGTGAATCCATCCTCTTACTTCACTACAATATATCTGTATGTGCTGGCATTTTCTGTTAGCCCTCTGGTGAAGTACATCTGCTTGACAAAAGGCTGGTCTCTGCCATTGTCAGTAACATTTCTTTGTCCACCTTTCACTCTTGCAACTAATATAAGCATGTCTGTTTCTCCATTGGCTGCTAATAGCCCCATTAATAACACTGTAGCTTTTTTGGTAGCTGAGTCTGCAGCCATGGAAGCAGTAACTGAGCCAGACTTCTGAGAAAATAGTGGGTGAATCTGGGTCTTGTTCTCTATTCCACACTGTCCTGCCCTGGGAGCTGATAAAGCCCTGATGAGATTCCCTTCCTCCTCCTTGAAGACCACTGTATCCTGCTGATCTGCTGCAATAGGGTCCAGATTCTTGAGTTCCTGAATGCCACTCACTGTGTTCTTTTGTGACTAGGGCTGTAAGGGACAAGTGTCCTTCTTGATAGTTGAATATAGTAGCTCCATATTCTTTGCGTCAGACAGATGTGACCCTGGATTACTGCTAACATTCTGGCTGGCAGCACGTAACTGGCTGCTTTTGAATTTGTGGTGTTGGCCAGACGCTAGAGTTTTAGGAGCATTCTTAGAAAAGTTGGGCTTGGTAGATATAGAAGTTCATCTTCTGGTATTGTTTGAAAAAGTTCTAGTTGTTCTGGTCCATGCCAATTTTTTATTTTTTCTGTTTTTTAGTCTGTCATCTGTTAAAGTCATATATACATTTTTCCCCAGTGCTGCTCTGGTTCCCAAGTGTCATACTGTTTCTTCCTAACCTTTCCAACACCAAATTTTATTTATTTTTCTTTTTTTTAGACAAAGTCTTGAGCTATCACTCAGGCAGGGGTACAGTGGCACAGTTGCACAATCTCGGCTCACTGCAACCTCCGCGTCCTGGGTTCATGTGATTCTCCCGCCTCAGCCTCTGGAGTAGATGAGATTACAGGGGCCTGCCACCACACCTGGCTAACTTTATGATTTTTAGTAGGAACAGGTTTTCATTGTATTAGCCAGGATGGTCTCAATCTCCTGAACTCGTGATCTGCCCGCCCCAGCCTTGCAAAGTGCTGGGATTACAGGGTCACACCTGTAATCCACTTCTTTCTGCCTCCAGTTCTTCACCAGGTTCTGCCTATGGATGAGCCTATTCTATTTCATCGCCACTGGTGTAGGGAAAATTGTTTGAAATAGCAGCTATACCATGTGCTTTAGGCTCTCCACACTTACACCCTGGTGGGACAGCTTGGGCTTTGTCTCATGGTACATGATAGCTGGCTTGGTAGCCTCAAGTGAGAGTAACTAAATCCACATCTCCTACTTTCTGGTGTGGTACAGAAAGCTTTACACCTGCCTGTTATTCTTTTTCTTTTTTAATTGTCATTGATACTGTGATTACATTGAATATTCTAAATTTATTCCACTTTTAAGATTATACTAGCTTACTTTCAATAACACACAAATCCCTTAACGCTGTATAGCTTCACCCCCATGATTTCCTTATTGAGTTCTCAAAATCATACCTTTATGCATTGTATGTCAAAAACACAAGTTAGTTATAGTATTTTTATTAAGTATATTTTTGTTTTAAATTACATGGGAAACAAATTGTGGAGGTGTGCGCTCTTATTTTTTATGTTTTATCATATCTTATACGTTTATCTTTACCGTAATATATATTCATTCATACCGCTCTTTATTGTCTGTTCATTTTACTCTGAAGTATCCTATAAGGCATTTTTTAAAAAGATAGTCTACTGGTGAAATGTCCCAGCTTTTATCGGGAAATGTCATGATTTCTCCCTCACTTATAAGGGACAATGTTTTGAACATCAGATTTCT
Organism: Pongo abelii; assembly: GCF_028885655.2. Taxonomy (NCBI): domain Eukaryota; kingdom Metazoa; phylum Chordata; class Mammalia; order Primates; family Hominidae; genus Pongo; species Pongo abelii. The sequence goes on from NC_072009.2 coordinate 53,882,388, forward strand.
GTTCAAAAGTTTCTTCTTACACCATTTGGAATATGTTAATCTATTGCTTTCTGTCCGCTGAGTTTTCAGGTAAGATTGCTGATTAATTTTGAGGGTTCTTGGAACATTACTAGCCACTTCTTTTGTTGCTTCCAAGAGTTTCTCTATCTTTCTTTCAAAGGGTTTAATTATCATATAATTTGAGTTTGTTTCTTGGAGTTTCTCTTACTTGGAGTTTGTTGCGTTTGACATTCTTTACCATTATTGTTTCTAAATAGTCTTCCTGATTCTTTTTGTCACCCTTTGAAATTCCAGTATGCATAATATGGCTGCTTGATAGTGTTCCACAGCATTTTAGGATTTGTTCTCATTACTTTACTTTTTTTTCTATCATTTCCTAACTTAATAATATTAACACTCTTTCTTTGGTTTGCTGATAGTGTGTTCTTCCCCCAGCTCAAGTCTGCTTTTAAATATCTGTAGTGAATTTTTTTTTTACTCTTATCTCTAGACTCTTTTAGGTTTTAAAATAATTTTACTTTTTTATTAAATTTGTTCACAACTTTTTGTGCTTCTTTTGTTTCTTCTATTAGCTGACTCTGAAACTTAATTCTGAATATTATGTTTTAGTAAGACCACCATTTGGGCTGTCTAAAAAAACTTTCAGATCATAATTTCTTTTTAATTGTTAAAATGAGCCATATTTCTCGATTTCACTGTACAGTTTATCTCTAGACTTCTTTAGGTTTTAAAATAATTTTACTCTTTAGATTAATAATTTTTGTTCATAATTGTTTGTGCTTCTTTGTTTATTCTATTAGCTTATTAAGTATCTAAATTTTAAATATTACATTTTGGTAAGGCTGCCATTTGGGCTGTCAAAAAACTTATTTTTTCGTAGTTTTTTTTGTAGTTGTTCTTAAAATGAGACATACTTCCCTATTTCACTCAGTAGTTTGTGATTTTGCCGGGGGTGAAAAAGAGCATTGAAATTTTAAAGTGCTGTAACTTTGAAAATAAGATTTTCTACTTCTATGGTTTGGTAGCATTTTGTTTATTCATTACATAGGCTCTTTCCCTCCTGTAAATCAGCTGTAGTGAGCTTATTCTGGGGTCTTTTTTGAGGCACATTGTTTTGGGGCACGTATCGTTAAAACCACATTTCATTTTATATATATATATATACATTTGTGTGTGTATATATAATTAATATATATGATTTATATATACTATATCAGATATATTATATATAATATATATCAGATATAGTATATATAATATATTATATATTACATACGATATGTATATATGATATAAAATATATAATATATGATATATATCATATATACTATACATAATACATGTATTATATATAGTATATATAATACATGTATTATATATCATATGACATATATGATATATAATATATATTAATTATATTATATAATATAATTATATATGATATTATATATAATATTATGTTACATAATATATAATACTATATATAAGTCTATATTATATATAATGTATAATTTAATGACATGTTATATATTATATATAATATGTAATATATTATATTATATAATATATATTATTTTATATATGATTAATTATATATGATTAATTTTGAAAGTTTTAGTCTACAAATGCCTTCAGAGAAAAAGAAGAACAACCAGGAAAAAAATATTTTTGCCTTTTAAATCTACTGAAAGTTGGTTGCACAGAGGGACAAAGAGCCTGCATAATGTTCAGGGAATAAAACAATGACTATTCACCTCTGTCGGGACCTCCATAAGCAGAAGCAGCAATCGGCAAGTGAGTTCCTCCTGAGATTTGGAGGACAGAGTCCCTTCTGTTTACCATGGCTCTTGTAAGCTGCTCCAGAAATATTTGGAAGGCAGCATCCCACAGAGGTGGTTAATAAAGAATAAGTAGCTGCTGCTGATCTGGGCTAGAAAATTGATGAAATTTAATTTTTATTTACTTTGCAAATCTTTTTTTGGAAGCTGGAAAACTTCATGTAGACTCGGAATTCTATAGTAATTGCATCATACTAATCCTTCCACTGCACCTATTGTATACTTGAACAGACAGATATACGGTGATCCGTTGTACATTGCATAACTTTCCCAGAATCTACTATCATTTTACTTTGGCCTATTTGCCTTTACACCTAACGCACGCCTCCCATAGACGTCACAAATGTGACTCCTTCGTTTAAGGGTACACTTGCAACAATGTGTGACTTTTTAAGCAAGAGCTCACATTTACAGTTCTTACAAGTAAAATGTTACATACTCTGACGTTGACTTACATGTTTTCCATACACTCTTTCTTCTGCTTGATCCTGAATTTATTTTTTGCTCTTTTAAAAAATTTGGCTAATATTTTAAAACCTTCTGTTGTATTTTTTATATTACAATTAGGTGTATTTGGGATTTCAATTATTATTGAAATTTTAAAATAGCCTATTATGAACAATACTAACTTGTGTGAATAATTTAGTGTTTAATGTCGACAATATAAAAATATGCTGCTCTTGTAGTTGTCCATCCTTCTCAATTTATATTATTGTCTGTGATTATATCTGTCCACACAGACTGTTCATTAACAGTTAAGTTTGCCAGGGTTGAAATAGTAATAGCATTTTTCTTATAGAGAAGCTTTAGTCACAATTTCCTTTAGCTCTTCTTTACCCAGACATGTTTGCTTGAATTTCATTTTACCAGTTATATATATCAGGTTTGATAGCATTTTTCTGTTAAACTTCGATATCCCACCACCTTCTGACTTCATGGTTTCAGCTGAACAATCATTTGTTACTTTAATCAAGACCTTCTTGTACTTAGCAAATTGCTATTCCTTATCTGCTTTTACAATTTTCTTTGTATTGGCTCTTGATTGCCCATAATGTTTTCTGATGTGGCTATCATTGACTATATTGTGGTTAAAGATTTTTGTCCTCTTTCATCTTTAGATTGAGATTTTTAAGTTCAGGAAATGTTCAGCCATTTTTGCCTTACATATTTTTGGCTTCTGTTATTCTTCATTTATAAGATGTCCATATTGCATGTACCAGTACACCTCGTGGTGTTCTATTTACTGTTGATTTTTTTTTTTTTTTACTTTCTTTTTAAATTTTAATCCTCAGACTGTGTTTTCAGTTTTTATTCCTTCAGATTGAACGAATATTTACCTGCTCAAATGTGCTGTTAAACCCCTTTATTATAGACTTTATTTCGGTAGTTATCCCATTTTTTTAAGGGTTCTTTTGTAATTTGTCTCACTGACGCTCTCATGTGATTCTTTGATCATTTGTCTATCATTTCTCTTTAGCCCTACTTAAGACTGCTGTTTTTAGTTCTTTGTCTATAAAATTTGGGACACACTTAATTCCTGCATTTAGTTTACATTGTTCATAACTTTCTGTCTGTTTTTGTGTTTCTGCTTTTCAGAAAACTATATTTGAAATGTCATAATGTGCTAACACTGAAAGTTACCTCTGCATTTGAAATGTCATAATGTGCTAACTCTGAATGCTTTTTGTTATTTCTGAAATGCAATGTGTTAGTTATTAAAAGCTTAGCTTGCATTCCATTGGCACTTTGAATAAGAGCAATATGAAAACTATCACTTTTAAATACAGGGTATGTATTAACATTCTACTTTAACTCTCAGGGGGATTGTTTATATCTCTCTCCTAACATTCACTTTCTTCTCACTCTGAAGCTACAGATAAACTTGAGGGTTAAAGTATATTGTTTTACATTTCTTTTAGAATGTTACTGTTGTAAAAATATGCATGATTTTTCTAAGTGCTTCAGTATGTTAAACTGCTTTTGAATATTCAGATTTTTACAAATACTAGTCTCTCTAACTTTTGTTCCTGTTTATCCTTAACCTAGTGTAAAAAAACCATATTTTTGTACACAGCAACTTAAATATTTGTGACAAATTCCTGGAATTTCCAATCAGTAGTGACTTCTGAGTTAGGCAAAGGAGAAATAAATGTTTATTTTATCAAATTTTCATATGTCCTCTAGAAAGACTGGGGAAAAAAAATACAATTTAGCACATAAGGGCTTCTTTGCTTTTTCCAGGAGCAGGAATCAAGTCCTCATTTTGACCGTGTGGATTTCAATTCTGAAGGTTTCATTGGTGCCTAGGAGGTGATATAACAATCCTTAAAGAAAAAAAAATTTACGATTTTATAATTGTCTTTCTGGATTAAATGTTTACTTGGTTGATATAAACTATTGATTTTCAGGGTCCAGACTGTCTTTGATGGTTTGAAACTTTTTTTTTCTTGGAATGTTTTGAAACTACCATCCCTGCAGTTTTGCTTTTATTTTTGTCTATGAATCACTGAGTGTTTTCTAATTTCAGAGTTTATGGTTATTTATGAGGTTTATGTTTTGTCTCTTGTTTAAAATACTTAAAGTGAATGTTACACTTCTAATTTTGAATCCCAGGGGTTAGGTTTTTGTTTTAGTGGTTATGTTAGAAAGTTTTTTTTTTTTAAGTCAAATTATCAATTTTGTAGAAAATGTATGAATTAAGATTCTCTGTTATAAAGCACACTTTGATTCCTGTAAAACAAATATACAGTAAGTGGCTTACAAAGTGACTTTCAAATAAATATCTAAAGACAATAATAAGAAAATAATGTAAGCATACAGCAAGATCAATAAGTACAATGATTCCTGGTGGAAGCTGGTATGAATTGTTTTTAAAAATCCAGCTACCTGTGGCTGCAGCAGACTGTAGAAGGGGAAAAATTATAGAGGATAAGCTCATAGACATAACAGACAGTCCACGTGATTGTCTGGGGTTTTTATAGGTCTGCAGATTTTACTTTAGATTTCACTCTAACCCTGGTTCATGACTGAAAGTGGTATTGGTAAGGTTCTTACTAGCATCTATTGCTGAGAGGTTAGAAATGCTGCTAAATATACTAAAATCTTGAGTGTCAGACACCTTTGAGAAGTTAACAGTGTTGAAACATCTGTTGATAAAATTATTTTTAGTGGCTCACAATTGTAACTCTTTGATATTACATTTTGAAGATTTCTTAACTCCAACTTTGGTTTCCATAAAGCAGAGGGATTTGAAAAAGTGTATATAATTTCCATTGATTCAACTTAGGGTAAACATTAATAAAGTAAGGTCAGTTCAGTTAATCAATGATTAGAAATTAAACAATATATTTTCTATTTCTCTGTTTTTCCTTCCAATTACTTTTTCAACATTTTTGTAATACATGAATGTCAAAAAATAACACCTTTGTCAGCCTCTGTTTTGGAGGTACCAAGGGAGAAAAGTCAATGAATGGCATTTGGGATAGAGCTGATCTTTAGTACAGTTGAAAGGCATCAATAATACACGTGCATACAGGTGCATTGGCACACTATATTATGGATACACATTGTGCTTGAGAAAACACAATGTGTGTCCATAATATAGTCATGAATGATCCCAGTCATAATATAGTCAAGAATGATCCTAGGATATTACAATAAGGGAGCCAAATGAAAGCAAATTTTCAAGGATTATAGCTGGGGTTGGAGGATTTTCAATTTTGCTAAAGTTAGTTAGTAGAACCAATGCTCAATTATCACCCACATTTAAAAAATAATTTGATAGAAGTTTGCATAGTGGGCATCTTTGATCAGAATTATTTGTTCTCTGCCTCGTTCGAACATAATAAAATAATGCATTCAGAAGCAATGCATATTAGACAGTAAGAGAAAACAAAAATCAACAAATGAGGAAACTGATGTAACAGGAAAAATTTCTAAAAATGTTAAGATAGATCCAAAAGGAGGTGAATTTCTACAATGGAAAATCTTTTTCATTTGAATCAAAAATTTGTTTCAGAACGTGAGCAACTAGCAGCAAACTGGTAATTATCTACATTTACACTGCTTCCTTAGTTCCCACTTAGCACCTGAGCTGTAGGCTCTGTTGTTGATGCTAGGGCCTTCTCCACTTGGCAGAACTCCTACCCATATAGGGCTTGCTTTTTCTCCAAGATTAATAAAATGCCATTGAATACCTAAAAGGAAAAGGCAAGATTAACTTTTTTTTTGCTTAATATACTAAAGGAGAGCTCTGTTGTTAAGACACAATCTTGGAAAAATGCAGAGAGTGTGAAATTGAGGCATTGGAGACAGTAAGTGGTGTACAGAAGCTGGCACTATTTGTAGAAGCAAAGTTGTTCAGGTAAAGCTTGTAGTGAAAGAGAAATATTTATTGAAACCTGTGACTGACCTGATTTTTCAAACTGCTGGCACTATTTTATTATTATTACTGTTACTATTACTATTACTACCTGTAACAGTTTTTTCACTGAGGGAGCTAGGCTTTATAGATTACTTAAATTTAAACATGATGTTCATGGGTACATTTTACAATGATTACAGAACCAGTATTTACTAAAAGTTTCTGAAAGTTTAAATTGTCATTTTCTAAGAAGACATAATACACCTTTGTTTTTAAAGAAATGAAGTGTATTTACTAATTGGTAGCCATTTGTTAAATAATTCATCTGATATATGTTCTAGAGGCTTGGAATTAAGTAAGTAGAAAAATAAGTACTTTAAAATTTCTTTTTTTTTTTTTTTTACATAGATGTGTATGAACCACTGAAGCACATATACACGTGTATATATGACAGGATTGTTTTGTATGGAATTAGTTTACAATGTCACCATTGAACAAGCTGCCTTATTAAAAGAAGCTTTACAGTTTTAGTATTTATTAAAAGAATGCTTTTTGATTGTATCCTAGGGATAGGGATCAGCTCAAGACGTGAAGGAAGAAGACGGGTGACTTCTCCATTTCCAGCTGAGGTACCGGGTTCATCTCACTGGGGAGTGTTATCAAGTGGGTGCAGGACAGTGGATGCAGTGGACCGAGTATGACTCAAAGCAAGGTGAGACATCACCTCACCCAGGAAGCAAAAGGGGTCAGAGAATTCCCTTTCCTAGTCAAAGAAAAGTGTGACAGATGGCACTTGAAAGATCAAGTCACTCCCACCCTAACACTGCACTTTTCCAACGGTCTTAGCAAATGGCACATCAGAATATTATAGCCTGTGAATTGGTTGGAGGGTCCTATGCCCACAGAGCCTCACTCATTGCTAGCATGGCAGCCTGAGATCAAACTGCAAGGTGGAAGTGAGGCTGGGGGAGGGGCGCCCACCATTGCTGAGGCTTGAGCAGGTAAAGGAAGGGGCTGGGAAGGTCAAACTGCGTGGAGCCCCCCGCAGCTCAAGGAAGCCTGCCTGCTTCTGTAGATTCCACCTGTGGGGGCAGGGTATAGCCAAACAAAGGGCAGCAGAAACCTCTACAGACTTAAATGTCCCTGTCTGACAGCATGGAGGAGAGTAGTGTTTCTCCCAGCAAACAGCTGGATATCTGAGATCGGACAGACTGCCTCCCCAGGTTGGTCCTGGATCCCCAGGTAGCCTAACTGGGAGGCACCCATCAGTATGGTCAGAATGACACCTCACATGGCCGGGTAATTCCCTGAGACGAAACTTCCAGAGGAACGATCAGGCAGCAACATTTGCTGTTCACCAATATCTGCTGTTCTGCAGCCTCTGCTGCTGATACCCAGGGAAACAGGGTCTGGAGTGGACCTCCAGCAAACTCCAACAGACCTGCAGCTGAGGGTCCTGACTGTTAGAAGGAAAACTAACAAACAGAAAGAATATCCACACCAAAACCCCATCTGTACATCACCATCATCAAAGACCAAAGATAGTTAAAACCACAAAGATGGGGACAAAATAGAGCAGAAAAAATGGAAGCTCTAAAAATCAGAGCACCTCTCCTCCTCCAAAGGAACACAACTCCTCACCAGCAATGGAACAAAGCTGCATGTAGAATGGCTTGGACGAGTTGCAGGAAGAAGGCTTCAGACGATCAAACTACTCTGAGCTAAAGGAGGAAGTTCAAACCCATGACAAAGAAGTTAAAAACCTTGGAAATAATTAGAGGAATGGGTATCCAGAATAACCAATGGAGAGAAGTCCTTAAAGGACGTGATGGAGCTGAAAAGCAAAGCACAAGATCTACTTGAGGAAGGCACAAGCCTCAGTAGCTGATTCAATCAACTGGAAGAAAGGGTATTAGTGATGGAAAATCAAACAAATGAAATGAAGTGAGAAGAGAAGTTTAGAGATAAAAGAATAAAAAGAAGTGAACAAAGGCTCCAAGAAATATGGGACTATGTGAAAAGACCAAATCTATGTCTGATTGGTGTACCTGAAAGTCACAGGGAGAATGGAACAAAGATGGAAAACTCTCTGCAGAATATTATCCAGGAGAACTTCCCCAATCTAACAAAGCATTCCAACATTCAAATTCAGGAAATACAGAGAACACCACAAAGATACTCCTCGAGAAGGGCAACTCCAAGACACATAATTTTCAGATTTGCCAAAGTTGAAATGAGGGGAAACAATGTTAAGGGCAGCCAGAGAGAAAGGTCGGTTTACCCACAAAGGGAAGCCCATCAGGCTAACAGCCGATCTCTCAGCAGAAAGCGTACAAGCCAGAAGAGAGTGGGTGCCAATATTAAACATTCTTAAAGAAAATAATTTTCAACCTAGAATTCTATATCCAGCCAAACTAAGCTTCATAAGTGAAAGAGAAACAAAATTCTTTACGGACAAGCAAACGCTGGGAGATTTTGTCATCATCAGGCCTGCCCTAAAAGAGCTCCTGAAGGAAGTGCTAAACATGGAAAGGAACAACTGGTACCAACCACTGTCACTACATGCCAAATTTGAAAACCATCGAGGCTAGGAAGAAACATCATCAACTAATGAGCAAAATAATCAGCTAACATCATAATGACAAGATCAAATTCACACATAACAATATTAACCTTAAATGTAAATGGGCTGAATGTTCCAATTAAAAGACACAGACTGACAACTTGGATAAAGAGTCAAGACCATCACTGTGCTGTATTCAGGAAACCCATCTCACGTGCAGAGACACACATAGGCTCAAAATAAAGGGATGGAGGAAGAGCTACCAAGCAAACGGAAAACAAAAAAAGGCAGGGGTTGCAATCCAAGTCCTGATAAAACAGACTTTAAACCAACAAAGATCAAAAGAGACACGGAAGGCCATTACATAATGGTAAAGCGATCCCTTCAACAAGAAGAGCTAACTATCCTAAATATATAGGCACCCAATACAGTAGCACCCAGATTCATAAAGCACGTCCTAAGTGACCTACAAAGATACTTATAATCACACACAATAATGGGAGACTGTAACACCACACTGTCAACATTAGACAGATCAATGAGGCAAAAAGTTCACAAGGATATCCAAGAATTGAACTCAGCTTTGCACCTAGCGGACCTAATAGACATCTACAGAATTCTTCATCCCAAATCAACAGAATATACATTCTTTTCAGCACCACGTGTCACACCTATTCCAAAATTTACCACATAGTTGGAACAAAAGCATGCCTCAGCACATGTAAAGGAAGAGAAATTATAGCAAACTGTCTCTCAGAGCACAGTGCAATCAAACTAGAGCTCAGGATTAGGAAACTCACTCAAAACCGCTACACTACATGGAAACTGAGCAACCTGTTCCTAAATGACCACTGGGTACACAGCAAAATGAAGGAAGAAATAAAGATGTTCTTTGAAACCAACGAGATCAGGGACACAACATGCCAGAATATCTGGGACACATTCAAAGCAGTGTGAAGAGCTAAATTTATAGCACTAAATTCCCACAACAGAAAGCAGGAAATATCTAATTCGCATCCTAATATCACAATTAAAAGAACTAGAGAAGCAATGCCAAACACATTCAAAAGCTAGCAGAAGGCAAGAAATAACTATGATCAGATCAGAAGTGAAGGAGATAGAGACACTAAAAACCCTTCAAAAAATCAGTTCATCCAGGAGCTGGTTTTTTTTGAAATCATCAACAAAACTGGCAGACCACTAGCAAGACTAATACAGAAGAAAAGATAGAAGAATCAAATAGATGCAACAAAAAATGTAAAGGGAATACGATCACCAATCCCACAGAAATACAAACTACCATCCGAGAGTACTATAAACACCTCTACGCAAATAAACTTGAAAATCTAGAAGAAATGGATAAATTCCTGAACACATACAACCTCCCAAGTCTAAACTAGGAAGAATTTGAATCTCTTAATAGACCAATAACAGGCTCTGAAATGGAGGAAATAATTGATAGCTATACAACCAAAAAAATTCCAGGACCAGATGGATTCACAGCTGAATTCTACCAGAGGTACAAGGAAGAGTTGGTATCATTCCTTCTGAAACTATTCCAATCAATAGAAAAAGAGGGAATCCTCTCTAAGTCATTTTAGGAGGCCAGCATCATCCTGACACTGAAGCCTGGCAGAGACACAACAAAAAAAGCGAAATTTAGACCAATATCAATGATGAACATCGATGCAAAAATCCTCAAGAAAATACAGACAAACAGAATCCAGCAGCACATCAAAAAGCTTATCCACCATGATTAAGTGGGCTTTATCCCAGGGATTCAAGGCTGGTTCAACATACGCAAATCAATAAATGTAATGCAGCATATAAAGAGAAGAAATGACAGAAATCACATGATTATCTCAATAGATGAAGGAAAGGCCTTTGACAACATTCAACAATCCTGCATGCTAAAAATTCTCAATAAATTAGATATTGATGGGACGTATCTCAAAATACTAAGAGCTATCTATGACAGACCCACAGCTGATATCATACAGAATGGGCAAAAACTGGAAGCATTCCCTTTGAAAACTGGCACAACACAGTGATGTCCTCTGTCACAACTCCTGTTCAACATAGTGTTGGAAGTTCTGGCCAGGGCAATCAGGCAGGAGAAGGATATAAAGGGTATTGAATTAAGAAAAGAAGAAGTCAAATTGTCCCTGTTTGCAGATGATAAGATTGTATATTATCGGTCCCCAACATCTCAGCCCAAAATCGCCTTAAGCTGAAAGGCTACTTCAACAAAGTCTCAGGATACAAAATCAATGTGCAAAAATCACAGGCATACTTAGACACCAATAACAGACAAACACAGAGCCAACTCATGAGTGAAATCACATTCACAATCGCTTCAAAGAGAAAAAAATAGATTCACCAAAGTTGAAATGAAGGAAAAAATGTTAAGGGCAGCCAGACAGAAGGGTTGGGTTACCCACAAAGGGAGCCCATCAGACTAAAAGCGGATCTCTTGGCAGAAACTCTACAAGCCAGAAGAGAGTGGGGGCCAATATTCAACATTCTTAAAGAAAAGTATTTTCCATCCAGAATTTCATATCCAGCCAAACTAAGCTTCATAAGTGAAGGAGAAATAAAATACTTTACAGAGAAGCAAATACTCAGAGATTTTGTCACCACCAGGCCTGCTCTAAAAGAGCTCCTGAAGGAAGCACTAAAAATGGAAACGAACAACAGGTACCAGCCACTGCAAAAACATGCCAAATTGTAAAGACCGTCGAGGCTAGGAAGAAACTGCATCAATAAAGAGCAAAATAACCAGCTAACATCATAAAGACAGGATCAAATTCACACATAACAATATTAACTTTAAATGTAAATGGGCTAAATGCTCCAATTAAAGGACACACACTGGCAAGTTGGATAAAGGGTCAAGACCCATCAGTGTCCTGTATTCAGGAAATGCATCACACGTGCAGAGACACACATAGGCTCAAAATAAAAGGATAGAGTAAGACCTACCAAACGAATGGAAAACAAAAAAAGGCAGGGGTTGCCATCTGAGTCCTGATAAAACAGACTTTAAACCAACAAAGATCAAAAGAGACAAAGAAGGCCATGACATCATGGTAAAGGGATCAATTCTAAAAGAAGAGCCAACTATCCTAAATATGTATGCACCCAATATAGGAGCACCCAGATTCATAAAGCAAGTCCTGAGTGACCTACAGAGAGACTTAGACTCCCACACTATAACAATGAGATACTTTAACACCCCACTGTCAACATTAGATAGATCAATGAGACAGAAAGTTAACAAGGATACCCAGGAATTGAACTCAGCTCTGCACCAAGAGGAACTAATAGACATCTACAGAACTCTCCACCCCAAATCAACAGAATATACAGTTTTTTCAGAACCACACCACACCTCTTCCAAAATTGACCATATAGTTGCAAGAAAAGCACTCCTCAGCAAATGTAAAAGACCAGAAATTATAACAAACTCTCTGTCAGATCACAATGCAATCAAACTAGAACTCAGAATGAAGAAACTCACTCAACTACATGGAAACTGAACAACCTGCTCCTGATTGACTACTGGGTACATAACTAAATAAAGGCAGAGATAAAAATGTTCTTTGAAACCAAGGAGAACAAAGACACAACATACCAGAATCTCTGGGACATATTTGAAGCAGTGTGTAGACGGAAGTTTACAGCACTAAATGCCCACAAGAGAAAGCAGGAAACATCCAAAATTGACACCCTAACATCACAATTAAAAGAACTAGAAAAGCAAGAGCAAACACATTCAAAAGCTAGCAGAAGGCAAGAAATAACTAAAATCACAGCAGAACTGAAGGAAATAGAGACAAAAAAAAAAAAAAGAAAAAAAACCCTTCAAGAGATTAATGAATCCAGGAGCTGGCTTTCTGAAAAGATTAAGAAAATTGGTAGGCCACTAGCAAGAAAGATAAAGAAGAAAAGAGAGAAGAATCAAATAGACACAATAAAAACTGTTAAAGGGCATATCACCACAGATCGCACAGAAATACAAACTACCATCAGAGAATACTGTAAACACCTCTGTGCAAAGAAACTAGAAAATCTAGAAGAAATAGAGAAATTGCTCAACACATACACCCTCCCAAGACTAAACCGGGAAGAAGTTGCAACTCTGAATAGAACAATAAGAGGCTCTGAAATTGTGGCAATAATCAATAGCTTACCAACCAAAAAGAGTACAGGACCAGATAGATTCACAGCTGAATTCCACGAGAGGTACAAGGAGGAACTGGTACCATTCCTTCTGAAACTATTCCAATCAATAGAAAACGAGGGAGTCCTCCCTAACTCATTTTATGAGGCCAGCATCATCTTGACACCAAAGCCGGGCAGAGACACAAACAAAAAAGAGAATTTTAGACCAATATCCTTGATGAACATTGATGGAAAAATCCTCAGAAAAATACGGGCAAACCGAATCCGGCACCACATCAACAAGCTTATCCACCATGATCAAGTGGGCTTCATCCATGGGATGCAAGGCGGGTACAACATAAGCAAATCAATAAATGCAAATCAGTATATAAACGGCACCAACGACAAAAACCACATGATTATCTCAATAGATGCAGAAAAGGCCTTTGACGAAATTCAACAATGCTTCATGCTACAATCTGTCAATAAATTAGGTATTGATGGGACGTATCTCAAAATAATAAGAGCTATCTGTGACAAACCCACAGCCAATATCATACTGAATGGGCAAAAACTGGAAGCATTCCCTTTGAAAACTGGCACAGGAGAGAGATGCCCTCTCTCACCACTCCTATTCAACATAGTTTTGGAAGTTCTGGTCAGGGCAATTAGGCAGAAGAAGGAAATAAAGGGTATTCAATTAGGAAAAGAGGAAGTCAAATTGTCCCTGTTTAGAGATGACACGACTGTGTATCCAGAAAACCTCATTGTCTCAGCCAAAATCTCCTGAAGCTGATAAGCAACTTCAGCAAAGTCTCAGGATACAAAATCAATGAACAAAAATCACAAGCATTCTTATACACCAATAAGAGACAAACACAGAGCCAAATCATGAGTGAACTCCCATTCACAATTGCTTCAAAGAGAATAAAATACCTAGGAATCCAACTTACAAGGGATGTGAAGGAGCTCTTAAAGGAGAACTACAAAGAACTGATCAAGGAAATAAAAGAGGATACAAACAAATGGAAGATCTTTCCATGCTCATGGGTTGGAAGAATCAATATCGTGACTATGGCCATGCTGTCCAAGGTAATTTGCAGACTCAATGCCATCCCCATCAAGCTACCAATGACTTTCTTCACAGAATTGGAAAAAACTACTTCAAAGTTCATATGGAACCAAAAAAGAGCCTGAATCACCAAGTCAATCCTAAGCCAAAAGAACAAAGCTGGATGCATCATGCTAATGCTACCTAACTTCAAACTATACTACAAGGCTACAGTAACCAAAAGAGCATGGTACTGGTACCAAAACAGAGATATAGATCAATGGAACAGAACAGAGCCCTCAGAAATAACTCCACATATCTACAACTATCTGATCTTTGACAAACCTGAGAAAAACAAGCAATGGGGAAAGGATTCCCTATTTAATAAATGGTGCTGGGAAAACTGGCTAGCCATATGTAGAAAGCTGAAACTGGATCCTTTCATTACACCTTACACAAAAATTAATTCAAGATGGATGAAAGACTTACATGTTAGACCTAAAACCATAAGAACCCTAGAAAAAACCTAGGCAACACCATTCAGGACATAGTCATGAACAAGGACTTCATGTCTAAAACACCAAAAGCAAAGGCAACAAAAGCCAAAATTGACAATTGGGATCTAATTTAATTAAAGAGTTTCTGTACAGCTAAACAAACTACCATCAGAATAAACAGGCAACCTACAAAATGGGAGAAAATTTTCACAACCTATTCATCTGACAAAGGGCTAATATCCAGAATCTACAAAGAACTCAAACAAATTTAGAAGAAAAAAACAAATAACCCCATCAAAAATTGTGCAAACGACATGAACAGACACTTCTCAAAAGAAGACATTTATATAGCGAAAAAGTACATGAAAACATGCTCACCATCACCGACCATCAGAGAAATTCAAATCAAAACCACAATGAGATACCATCTCACACCAGTTAGAATGGCAATCATTAAAAAGTTAGGAAACAGCAGGTGCTGGAGAGGATGTGGAGAACTAGGACCACTTTTACACTGTTGGTGGGACTGGAAACTAGTTCAACCATTGCGGAAGTCAGTGTGGGGATTCCTCAGGGATCTAGAACTAGAAATACCATTTGATCCAGCCATCCCATTACTGAGTATATAACCAAAGGACAGTAAATTATGCTGCTATAAAGGCACATGCACGCGTATGTTTATTGCGGCACTATTCACAATAGCAAAGTCTTCGAGCCAACCAAAATGTCCAACAACGATAGACTGGATTAAGAAAATGTGGCACATATACACCATGGTATATCTTGCAGGCAGAAAAAATGATGAGTTCATGTGCTTTGTAGGACATGGACGAAACTGGAAATCATCACTCTCAGTAAACTAACGCAACGACAAACAACCAAACACCACATGTTCTCACTCATAGGTGGGAATTGAACAATGAGAACACATGGACACAGGAAGGGGAACATCACACTCTGGGGACTGCTGTGGGGCGGGGGGAGGGTGGAGGCAGGAGAGATAGCATTAGGACATATACCTAATGCTAAGTGAAGAGTTAATGGGTGCAGCACACCAACATGGCACATGGATACATATGTAACAAACCTTCACATTGTGCACATGTACCTAAAACTTAAAGTGTAATAATAAAAAAATAAAATAAAATAAGAGAATAAAATACCTAGGAATCCAACTTACAAGGGACGTGGAGTACATCTCCTAGGGGAACTGCAAACCACTGCTCAATGAAATAAAAGAGGATATACACAAATGGAAGAACATTCCATGCTCATGTGTAGGAAGAATCAATATCATGAAAATGGCCATACAGCCCAAGGTAATTTACAGATTCAATGCCATTCCCATCAAGCTACCAATGACTTTCCTCACAGAATTGGAAAAAAAGAAACTATTTTAAAGATCACATGGAACCGAAAAAGAGCCTTCATTGCCAAGACAATCCTAGGCCAAAAGAACAAAGCTGGAGGCATCACGCTCCTGACTTCAAACTATACTACAAGGCTACAGTAACCAAAACAGCATGGTACTGGTACCAAAACAGAGATGTAGATCAATGGAACAGAACAGAGCCCCAGAAATAATGCTGCATGTCTACAACCATCTGATCTGTGACAAACCTGACAAAAACAAGAAATGGGGAAATGATTCCTTATTTAATAAATGGTGCTGGGATAATTGGCTAGCCACATGTAGAAAGCTGTAACTGGATCAATTCCTTACACCTCATAAAAAAATCAATTCAAGATGGATTAAAGACTTAAATATTAGACCTTAAGCCATAAAAACCCTGGAGGAAAACCTGGACTATACCATTCAGGATATAGGCATGGGCAAGTGTTTCGTGGCTACAACACCAAAAGCAATGGCAACAAAAGCCAAAATTGACAAATGGGATCTAACTAAACTAAAGAGCCTCTGCACAGCAAAAGAAACTGCCATCAGAGTGGACAGGCAACCTAAAGAATGGGAGAAAATTTTCACAATCTACTCATCTGACAAAGGACTAACATCCAGAATCTACAAATAACTCCAAAAAATTTACAAGAAAATAAAAAACCATCAAAAAGTGGGTGAAGGATATGAACAGACACTTCTCGAAAGAAGACATTTATGCAGCCAAAAGACACAAGAAAAAATGCTCACCATCACTGGCCATCAGAGAAATGCAAATCAAAACCACAATGAGATAGCATCTCACACCAGTTAGAATGGTTATCATTAAAAAGTCAGGAAACAACAGGTGCTGGAGAGGATGTGGAGAAATGGGAACACTTTTACACTGCTGGTGGGACTGTAATCTAGTTCAACCATTGTGGAAGTCAGTGTGGGGATTCCTCGGGGATCTAGAACTAGAAATACCATTTGACCCAGCAATCCCATTACTGGGTATATACCCAAAGGATTCTGAATCATGCTGCTATAAAGACACATGCACACGTATATTTATTGTGGCACTATTCACAGTAGCAAAGACTTGGATCCAAGCTGAATGTCCAGCAATGATAGACTAGATTAAGAAAATGTGGCCCATATACATCATAGAATACTATGCAGCCATAAAAGATTATGAGTTCCTGTCGTTTGTAGGGACATGGTTGAAATTGGAAATCATCATTCTCAGTAAACTATCGCAAGGACAAAAAACCAAACTCTGCATGTTCTCACTCATAAGTGGGAATTGAACAATGAGAACACACGGACACAGGATGGGGAACATCAGACACTGGAGCCTGTTTTGGGGTAGGGGGCGTGGGGAGGGATAGCATTTGGAGACATACCTAATGTTAAATGACGTGTTAATGGGTGCAACACACCAACATGGCACGTGTATACATATGTAACTGACCTGCACGTTGTGCACATGTACCCTATAACTTAAAGTGTAATAAAAGAAAATGCTTTTTGAGAATACTTACAAACTGTTTAATTTGCCATCCCTTTATATATTTTTATATATGCACATATGTATGTGTGTGTGTGTGTACCTATATGTATATATAAATATGACAGGGAGGTTATAAGTACTTATGCACGTGATCCCAGTAGGCTGCCTGCAAGCTGAGCCAAAAGGAGAGCAAGTCTGCGTCCCAAACCTGAAGAACTTGGAGTTCACTGTCCGAGAGAAAATGTATCCAGCATAGAAGCAAGACATATGCTTTGGAAGCTAGGCCCATCTCACTTTTTGACATGTTTCTGTCTGTTTGATGTTTGCTAGAAGCTGACGAGATTGTGCCCACCAGATTAATGTAGATCTTCCCATTGACTCAAATGCTAATTTTTGGGGGGGAAAAAATGCATCCAGGATTAATAATCTGTATCCCTCAATCCAATTAATTAGACACTCAGCATTAACCATCACAAATCCGCCCCTTGTTAACTTGAATCGAAATGCATCTTCTGCTATAATACATAATCTTCAAATGCAGAACAAAAATGAGGTAATACCTACACCTAACATAATTCAATTATCCTCTTACAACCAGGAATGCAACAACACCCAATGAAAACACTATTTCATGAAGTTTGCAATATGCAAATGTTGATAAGAACTCAATAAATCTTATGTAGCATGATAAAGGAAAATAAAAAACATATTCTCAGTACATGTGTATACATGCACAACTCTTTTTTTTTTAGCAAAAGAAGGAGGAAACACTTAAGACAACGTCCTCATTTCTGCAGCTGGTCATGTGTTTATAGCAGGTATGGATGACTAACTTCTTCTACTAGCCATTCTGTGTTCCTTTTGCCTTCAGCAAGCTCCTCAGCAGGTTGCGGTTTTTATTGTTTTGTTGTTGTTTTTGTTGCCTCTTTTTGTTGTTGTTACCCTGGTGAGTGACCAAAACCTTAATACCTGAAGGGTCTGATGCAACTGTAGCCCTGTCAGGATTGGGCTGTTGTAGTTTTCACTGACATTAATCACACTTCATGGTAATTCTAAAACACATGTTAATGCATCTTCTGTATGTTATACCACACTCTTTCTTCCCTCCATCGTGGAGGAGTAGGCTGATTTCATCTTGATAGTTCAGGTCAATCAACCCAGTCAACACTGTTACTGCCTTTTTAGAATGTTGGCATAAAGGGAGGAGGAGGCCCAAGTGTCCAGGTGGCAATCTTGACTTCCACTTTAATGTAAACATTGTTGTTTCATCTGGTGGCAGCACTTTTCCTCGGGGAGTTAAGACCTCTAGGCCAGCAGAACATAATATCATAAAAAACAGGAAACAAAAATGTTGCTAGTGAAACACCAGTAGTGATAGTGAGTGGCAAAATTTCTACTTCCATCACTTGATTCCTGGACCAGTGAAATTTGGCTATGGAAGTAACAATACCATATATTGGATGCTGATTCAGAGAATACGTGGTCTTCTGGAGAACTTTGCAATAGCCCTGCAAAGTATTGTTACATAGTTGACATTGCAATTGTAACTTCAAAAGGCCACTTCAGAATCCTATTAATTTAGTTGCTTCAGGATAATGAGAAACATGGTAAGACCAATAGATGTAATGAGCAGGAGCTCATGGTCACATTTCTTTAGCTGTAAAGTTAGTGCACTGGTCAGAGGCAATGTTGTGTTGAATACCATAATGGTGAATAAGGCATTTTGCGAGACCACGAATGGCAGTCTTATCAGAAGCATTGCGTGAAGAGTGGGGAAACCCATATCCACAGTAACTGGCTATTCCAGTGAGGACAAACTTCTGCCATTTCCTTGATGAAAGAAGTCCGATATAATTAATGTGTCACCATGTAGCTGGCTGATCACCCCAAGAAACTGGGCCATACTGAGGGCTCAGTTTTGGTCTCTGCTGCTGGCAAATTGGGCACTCAGCAGTGGCCATAGCCAGGTCAGCCTTTGTGAGTGGAAGTCCGTGTTGCTGAGCACATGTGTAACCTCAATTTCTGCCACCATGGCCACTTTGTTCATGGACCCATCAGGCAATGACAGGGGTGGCTGGGGAAAGAGTGAGAGTGGTGTCCCCAGAACCAGTGTTTTTATCCACTTGATTATTAAGCTCTCTATCCACTAAGGCCACTTGTTGGCTAGAACTCACATGGAATACAAATATTTTGACAGCTTTTGACCACTCACAAAGGTCCGTCCACATACCTCTTCCCCAAACGTCTGTCTTTGTCATCAATGTTCTAATCATGCATCTACCAGGTGCCTGACACCCAGCCAAACCATTGGCCATGGATCATGAATCAGTATATAGTTGGAAATCTGGACATTTGGGCATTGACACAGGCTGAAGAAAAGAAGGTGGCATAGCTGCAGTGGAGACTGTGAGGATTTGAGCCACTTCCTCATAACTTAGTTGTGCCTTAGAACCTGCTCAGCCTGGGCACGTGTATACCACATCCATTTCATGATGAAATGCTGCTGTGCACAACCCACTTTAAGACTCGATGGGCCAGAAAACACCAAGTTCATGACAAGCAGTGTAGTTCACATGGTGACTTGATGATCAACGTTCAAATATTCCACCAAAGTCCAGCAGTGGGCCAAGAGTTGTCACTCCAAAGAATACTAGTTATCTGCAGAAAATGGCAGGGCCTTGCTTCAAAATCCTAGAGGCGTATTCTCTGATTCACCTGTGGGAACACTGCAAACTACTGTCACGTCATTGGCATTGTAATTGTAACTTCAAAAAGCCATTTCACCGTTCTATTTATCCAGCTGCTTCAGGATAATGGGAAACATGGTAAGACAAGTAGATTTAATGAGCAGGACACTGCTGCCACAGTTCTTTAGCTGCGGGCTCCAAACAACATTCCTATCTGCCACTGAAACTTCAAGCACCATTGAATCTCCTGGTTCATATGGCCCAAAGGGTAGAGGTGTTTGCAACGCAGCCTGAAGTGGTTGCAGAGTCTTTTCCTGTTTTGGATGCCCCTGAAAGCTGGCAGCCCTTTGGATCACTAATAAGTGGGCTGGGGGACATATTCAGATGAAAAGTGTGATGCTTCAAAAATCTGAAAAGGCCTAGTAGGTACTATGCCTCTTTCTTGGTTATAAGAGGGGCCTCACACAACAACTTGTTCTTCACCCTGTAAAAGATATTGTGACAATCTTCCCAAGACTGGACCTCTAGGAACATTATGGAGGTAGAAGGTCTCCGAATTTTAGTCATATTTATTTCACATCCTCTGGTACATAACTGTCTCACCAATAATTCAAGTGTGCTTGCTACTTCTTGCTCACTCATCAAATCAGCCTAATCTTATCAATGAGATGGACCATTGTGATATTTTACAGAAGTGGAAAGCAATCAAGGTCTCTCTGAATAAGACTATGACAGGAAGCCAGAGAGTTAATATACCTCTGAGCAAGGATAATAAATGGGTATTGCTGGCCTTGCCAGCTGAAGACAAATTGCCTCAGGTGGTCTTTATAGACAAGAATAAAGAAAAGGGCACTGGCCAAGTGAATGGCTGTATACCATGTAACAGGAGATGTATTAATTTGCTCAAACAATAAACCACATCTAGTATATCAGCTGCAAGTTGATTCACAACTGTGTTAAGTTGTGATACTCCAATATCATCATCCAAGGTCCACCTGTCTTTTGCACAGGCCAAATGGGAGAGTTGAATTAGGATGTGTTGGTAATTACCAATCCAGCATCTTTGAAATTTTTGATGGTGGCACCCATCTCCATAATCTTTTCAGGGTTTTGATATCATTTCTTATTTACTATTTTTCTCGGTAGGGGAAGCTCTAGTGGCTTCCATTTGACCTTTCGTATTGTTGTAGCCCTCACCTTGCAAGTCATGGAAATGTGGGATTCTGCCAGCTGCTAGGTATATCCATGACAGTTATGCAATTTAGCACTGGAAAAGTGACCAAAGGATGACTGCAGGGACTCACTGGGCACTCTGTAAATCTGACCTAATAAGCTAAAGCTCTATTAATTACCTGATCTCCCTGAGCTCCTACTTTAACTGTAGGACCACAATAACATTTTGGATCCCCTGGAACCCACATCAGCACAGAGCTAGTGGCCAGTAGTTTCTGCAAAGTCTGATTATTTCCCTTTCCCTAATAGACAATTACCTCGGCAAAGCCTGGAGGTCTTGGGGAAAGATGGTGTAAAGATTCACTGCATAAATAGTCAGTTATGTCATGGGTTTCTTGGTCAAGGGAACCCAGCCTCCCCTTCATTCAATGGATTCTCCGTCTTTAAACTGTCTCTAGCCTGGTAATTGATGGAGGGGCTTCATTTCTCTGTTTTCATCATCCAGAATAGTGTTTTGTCCTTTTGACCCAACGATTTCTGTATGTATAACGTAAGTATGAATGCAGTAAGCTTTCCGTCAATTTGACTTCCATGAACACCGTGACTAATTAACCAGTGAAAAGGCCCTACAGGAGTCACATTATTTGAATGCCACTATCCCTTAGCTGTGCTCACATTACCTTTGATGGTTGAGTGGTGCCACTTGACCCCGGTCACATCGGGGTCCAATTATTGTTAGTATTTAAATTTGGTAGTTGAGTGACTGTGGTTTCCAGAGAACAGCAATTACAGGTCAATTGTGCCCACCAGATTAAGGGTGGATCTACCTTCTCCAGCCCACTGACCCTAGTGTTTATCTCTCTTAGGCAACACTCCCAAAGACACATGCCAAACTAATACTCTGTATCCCTCAATCCAGTTAAATTGATACTCAGTGTTAGCCATCCCAGGCTCGTGGCAGTAAATTTGCTGGTCCCCAGTGAGGCTCCATCTTCAAGCCGGTTACAGCCTGAAGTCTAGGTCCTAGGCCGATGGACAAGAATAGGAACCACCGGTTCTGTTTTGAAACGCACACATTGTGGCCAAATAATCCAATCAGCAAGCACTTTCTTTCCTTTGAAGCACATAATATTCCTGGACTCAGCTAGATTTGAGGACTATTCAAACCACCAGCTGTGGAGAGGAGCTACCTACCCAAGGGCCATCTCTCTCCTGAGAGCTTAAGAGATGTCAGGACTATCAGCAGTGGGCTGGAGCTACCCACCACAGTCTCTGCTGAAAGCTGGGTAGATAACAGGATGACCAGCTAGAGTGAGGAGCTACCCAATCGAGGGTCTTCTCTTTGCTGAAGGCTTAGCCAATCTTGGAACCACCAGGTGTGAAGTAGACCTACCCAATCCAGGGTCTTCTCTCTGTGGACAGCTTAATATCTCACAGTATGATCAGCTGGATGGTGAAGCTACCAAGTCCAGGGTTTCTCTCCTGCTGACAGCTGGAAACTAATTCTTGACAGCTTGCCTGTAGAGGTAAGCCACCCACTCTAAAGCCATCTCTCTGCTGAGAGCTGGACACTCATCTGAACATCCAGCCTGTGGAGAAGAGCTACCCAATCAGGATCCCTTTTGAGTTCTGTTCCTCAGTAAATCTTATCTATAAATTTCTCACTCTCCACGTGTCCATCTACCTCATTCCTCCTGGATAAAGAAGAATTATTTGAGAATCACTGAATGGTGGCTCTGAAAGAACTGTAACACAAACAGGGAAAAAAATGTCTCTTACTCATCACATTGTGAAAGACAAAAATAAGAGGACAGCTGTTGCTCTTCAGGGTGCACAGACCTAGGGTATCTGAAAACCAGGGCTGTGACCCCGTCTTTAGGGCTTTGCTGTTTCTGGCATCCTGAAACTTCTGGGGACCACTACATTCCACAGTATCAGCTGTGGAAGCTGCTTGCAGTATGCCTGGTCCAGCTGCTGCATCTCAGTGAGGTGGCATTTCTCTTGGCACCTAAAATTTCCTGCTTTGCAACAGCTGGCAGACCTGGCCGTGTATAGCAGATGGACCCCACGCTTGCTCAAACACCATTGCCACTCTACCTCACATTTGCCCTTGGCAGGTGTTAAGTCCTGGGCCGTAACACAAGCTGAGTGTAGCCTGTCAGGCAGAGTGGGTAGAGCAAGCTTAGCAGGCCTGGGAAAACTCAGGCAAAGGCACCACTGGCCACAGAGGTTCTCAATTGGCAAGGTGACCCTCCCAAAATCCCATGATGAAAGGAGCATAGCTAGCTGTGTATAAATGCCTTTCTTCTATTGGATCTTGAAATACTTAAAATTCCGTCTCCTACAATTTGGAATGTTTACACCTTATTTGAAAATCATTACATTTCAAAATCTTTTAGAAATTAAAGTTGAAATATTGGTATTTCCACTGAACCACCCTATCCCTCTTACTTACACAGACATCTAGTCTCTGAGAATATAGTTCTGTAATTCATGGCATTGGGCTTCAGGTTAGCACCTTCCACTTATTATAAAACTATCTAATAGAACAGAATTTCTGATTTTGACATTTTGTACTCATATAACTTCTTTATGTGAGGAGCTTTTGCTGTGCATTGTAGGATGATGAGCAGCATTTTGGGCCTCTTCCATTGAGTGCAATTGTAAACCCCTCTTTTTTTTTTTTTTTTTCCCATGGAAGAAATACCCCAATATGTTTGTGTCTTGTGGAAGCAAAATTGATGACTATCTTTATCGTATAAGTTTATACCCATGAAAAAACTGATGGTAGTGAGTTAGTGCAGCCATAAGAATGTTTTACATTGTTGTTTGGAATGTAAATCAGTACAGACAATGTGGAAAACTGTGTGGTGATTCACACTTTTAGTCTTTCAGAATAACAATATCACTGGACTCAGCAATTTCACTACTGGGTATAGAGCCCCGGCAAAATAAGTCATTCTATTACAAGGATGCATGCATATGTATGTGTATTACAGCACTGTTCACAAAATCAATGTCATGGAATTAACCCAAATACCCATGAGTGACAGACTGGATAAAGAAAGTGGGAAAACCATAGCTTCAGGACAAATAGCTAATTTATGAAGAGCTAAATACCTAGGTGATGGGATAATGGGTTCAGTGAACAACGGTGACACACGTTTACCTGTGAAATAAATCTGTATGTCCTGCGTATGTGTCATGAAACTTAATATAAATTTAAATTAAATTAAAATTAGAAGGCTTTCATTTTTGTAGCAGTTATAGTAACTTTGAAAAGTGTGCCACATCTTCTTTAAGATATTTTATAAAATAGCTACAAGTCGGTGTTTTCAGAAACTGAAAAAAGTAAATAAGTAGTATATTTCAATTCTTAGCTGATTGAATCTTTTTCTTTCATTTTGAGGATGCAATCTTACACAGTCTCTTCAGCTGGAGTGCAGTGGTGCAATCTTGGCATGCTGCAACCCCCTGCCTCCCAGCTTCAAGGCATTAATCTGCCTTAGCCTTTTGATTAGCTGAGATTACACATGTGCACCAACACAGCTGATGGGGCTTCGCATGTTGGCCACACTTGTCCCAAACTCCTGACGTCAAGTAATCTGCCTGCCTCATCATCTGAAAGTCCTGGGATTATAGGTGTGAGTGCGGATGTCTGGCTGTTGAATGAATTTCTAATTGAGAAACATATCCATCTTGCAAAACTTTATTTTCTGTATCATACTTTTATGAGTTTCTTCCTATGTCTCATAAGTCAAGAAAAATAATATAATTTTAATGCATGCTCTTTTCATTAGAAATGAATGCATATCCATTTATATGTAATTAAAAGAGTAATTCTATTCAGAATGTCATTTTTCTGTTGCATAAAATTCTCAGGTTTTAGAAATGTCTTTAACAGTATAACTTTTGAAGCTAATTACATTTCTTGATATAAATGGTTGTTTTTTAAGGATCTTTTTTTGGTAAGAAAATTCAAAATTGTTTCAAGATACATTAAATGAGACATTTAATGATATCAAATAAACTTAAAGGTATTTTCTTTGAGAAAACAGGTTTTTCTCAATTTAGGTTTTCTACAAATAATATTATGATTACTTTCTCGTGCTAAAATTAATTTATGTTTTCATCTTCCCTGCATCAATAGTTCCCCTGCAATGTATAAGAAGTAAGAACTGCCAGCAGAACGGGCAGTTCCAAGATGTAGGACACCCACTACCGTGAATCCTAGTTTGAGCTACTTGTCGTGCCAGCTATTGACTGTGTAAAAAATTCTAAAAAAGAGAGTAGGCTCTTTTACTGCAATATATGACACAGATAAAGCAATAACTAGTGAGTAGTTTAAATTATAAATCTGCTTTTATTCATTAATATTCATTTAGCTTGGTTTGAAATGCTATTTTTTTCTTCTTTTTTTTTTTTTTTTTTTGGAGACAGAGTCTTGCTCTGTCACCCAGCCTGGAGTGCTGGAGTGCAGTGGCGCGATCTCGGCTCACTGCAAGCTCCACCTCCCGGGTTCACGCCATTCTCCTGCCTCAGCCTCACCGAGTAGCTGGGATTACAGGCACCCGCCACCATGCTAGGCTAATTTTTTATATTTTTAGTAGAGATGGGGTTTCACCGTGGTCTCAATCTCCTGACCTCGTGATCTGCCCACCTCGGCCTCCCAAAGTGCTGGGATGACAAGCGTGAGCCACCGCACCCAGCCTATTTTTTTTCATTTAGAAAAAGAAGTAACTCATTTCTTTGTTTTGTTTTTGGTCAACAAGCCCAACATTTTGTAGTCATCAGATATGTAAGTAGAAGAAGTTTAGTGAGAGAATACAATTGTTTTGAAGAAGACGCCTTTCTGTAATGGTTTCCTATAGATGGTTTTGGTAACTTAACACGAGTTGTTTTTATCATATGTGAAAAAATATGGAAATGTTACATTAACAAGGGGCCAAACTTAATGCTATAAAATGTTATATTTAAAATGTATGCACTGAAGTTGCTTAATGTTATTGTAGTTAAATTCTAAAAGAGGAATGGTTTTGAAAATCATGATATTAGAAGCAAACATTTGAGTGCATTTTATTACTTCTAAAGGACCAAATAAGTTCCACAAAAAGGTTAGCGATGTTTAAACTTACACAGAACTGAAACACAAAGTGGGAGGTAATGTAAGCAAATTAACATATATTGACATAAAACTTAGTGTATTTCAAGATTCAACTAAGTCTTAAGTATGTAATTAGCAAACGTATTCAGCATAGGCTTTTAATTAGTAAATATGAGATTACACATACATATATTTCCATGTGAGTATTTTTTTAGCACATCATAGGAGTTTCCAGCTAGCTCACTGTGTAAAAGATCAGATCTTTATTTGCACTGTGAGATCTATGTAGAGGGAAAAATTTGCTTTTAAAAAAAAGCAGTTTTTTGTTAATTTATTTAATGTTTGTATTGACATAGTAAATATATATTTGCAAATGAGATTTTTATAAACAAACACTGCTGTCGTTAAACACTTTAGCTAACTGTTTTACATAGTTAACATATATATATTTTCACTATATAGGATGACATGTACTAGCAATTATTAACTGATATCCAATTTTGTATTCCTTTTGCAGAGATTATCCCTGTGCCTGCGGTAATCCATAGAGATAGCTATTTATTTATTTTTTACAGAAATGAATATATACAATAGACTATATTGTTAACTTTGCTTTGTACTTTGTCACACATCTGTCAGTATATGAAGATCCATTTAATTTTGTTTGTAGCTATCTAACTTTCAGTTCAACCTGCTCTAATTTATGCAGTCCACCTCTGAGATGGATTGACGTGTAAGTGGTATTCAGTTTTACACTAAATAAAGAAGAATTTACACTTCCACCATAATTTTAAACACACCATCTCATTGACTTCATCTCACAACAAAATTCTGAGTGTAGGCAAAGTGATTATCACTATTTGCTGAGGAAAGAAGCAGATATTTACGTGAAGGTTATAGCTTTATGAGTCAGAACAATAACTTAAAGGAAGTGCTCAATTAAATCTGGGAAAACTCTTATTTTTTTTTGGAAACTTTTAACGGCAATGAATTGAATACAATCATTTTAATTGCAAAAATTTTTAATGAATAAACTCATAATGATCAAAGCTAAGCCTGTGTTTAACACATGAAAATTTAATACTACACCATCTTCTATAACTCTTTCAAACAAAGCATTTTTCTTTTCTTATCTCAGATTGTGAAACATTTTCTGAGTAGGAATATCTGCCCCCGTTGGATCCTACCCAACAAAAGGATTTGTGGAACTCAAAGACGCTGGTGCTACTTATCAAATACATTCTGTGATCCAGTAGCTATACCTGATCCTTGTCATTGGCAACAGTATTTCTACCATTGAAAACACAGGTAGCATCATAGATGATGATTGTGGGGCTGGGAAATATTGAAAACACAGGTAGCATCATAGATTATGATTGTGGGTCTGGGAAATGAGGGTTTTCATCCTCCAGACTTCAGAATGGTTGGTCCATTGACAGCTTGGTGGTGTGCCCAGAAAAGTCCATAAACACTCAAAGCCAGATCGTGAAGGCAGTAGGGAGGAAGGCTGCACCCCATAAAGCCTCATAGGGGAATCTGCTCAAGACCATGGAAACCCACCTCTTGCATCAGCATGACCTGGATATGAGACATTAAGTTAAAGAAGATCATCCGGGAGCCTTAAATTTTTAGTGCCTTATCGAATTTCAGATGTACTTAGGGCCTGTAATCCCTTTATTCTGGTCAGTTTCTCATATTTGGAATGCCTGTATTTTCCCAATGCTAGTACCCCCATTGTATCTAGGATGTAACTAACTGGCTTTAATTTTTGCAGGTTCATATGCAGGAAAAACTTGCTTTGTCTCAGATAAAATATCAGATTTTGGACTATTGAGTTAATGCTTGAATGAGTTAAGACATTGCAGTACTATTGGGAAAGCATGACTGGTCTTGAAATGTGAGGATTTGAGATTTTTGAGAGGCCAGATTTGTAAAGATATGATTTGACTGTGTCCCCATTGAAATTTTATCTTGCATTTTTACATGTGGTGGAGGGGGATGACATAGAGAGTAACCATATTATGGGGGCAGGTGTTTTTTTGTGCTGTTCTTGTGATAGTGAGTAAGTCTGATCAGATGTGATGGTTTTAAACATCAGTGTTTCCCTGAACAAGCACTCTCTTTGCTTGCTGCCATCCATATAAGATGTGACTTGCTTCTCTTTGCTTTGCCAGATACATAAATCTCTAAGTCCATAAACCACTCTTCCTTTCATAAATTGCCCAGTCTAGCAGATGTCTTTATAAGTGTATGAAAATGTACTAATATACTACAAATGTCATATTCATATTGACTAATAAAACTCTGAAACTTTAGTTTCATGGTCAAGTCAAGAAGTAAATAAATTGCAACTATACATAGCTCTCTGAAAATACATATCAAACACTTTTTAGTTCAGTAACATTTTATTAACAACTTTTAATAAAAAGAATGCAGAAACAGTTGTGAAGTCAAGTTGTTATAATGCACTCTATACTTTTATAATTTATACTAACTTAAGACTAAAGCCATTTTACTTTTTTTAAGAGACAATTTTCTCGTGCTCCAGTGGGAATGAATAGAGTGGTGCCATCGTCACTAACTGCAGCTTCTCACTCTTGGACTTATGTCATCCTGCTTCCTCAGCCTCCCAATTAGCTGCATCTAGAAGAAAAGGCCTGTAGGCTCAGCTAATTATTTAACTTATGCATTTGTTTTAATTTTTTCTTAGAGTCAGAATCGCGCAGTGTTACTCAGGCTGGCCTCAAATTCTAGGCCTAAAGTGATCCACCCATCTTGGCCTCATTAAGTGTTAATATTACCAGTGTTAAGCCATAACATCTTCTAATTTTTAAAAACTTTTTGTAAAGATGGTGTTTCAGGATTTTGCCAAACTCTGTTCCAAATTCCTGACCTCATCTGTCCTTTTTTCCTTGCCCTTCCAAATTATTGGAATTATAAATATGAGAAACAAAATCTGATGTAAAATATGATCCACTTTTTAAATTATAAGTAAAGATTTTGTTTAGAATAGATAAAGCTTAATACTGAATGATAAAGTAGAATAAGCTGTGATACATATTTTTTGAAGTCAGAGCCAATATTTAAATTAAAAATGCATATTTAAATTAGAGAATTTTGTTTTCCAAGAATTCTCACACAATTACTGCAAAAATGTTTTTCATGTATTTAAAAATTGAAATAATAATTTTATTGTTAGGAAATATAAAGCAGTATAATAGGCAACAAAACTAATTATAATAGGATTATGAATGAAATCCAAAGCCATGTACCAGTCATTGGCAGGAACACCAATATTTTTTGGTGTAAAATTCTGTGGTAATGATGAATATAGAGGCAAGTTGTATACTAATCATAGTAAATGCTTTTCCTTCATGCAGAAAATAATTCTACTGTTCAAAAAAATTATATAGAGTCAAAACCATTTGTATTTTGTAGCTGTTAATAAAATATTTGTTAGTTAACTAAATCTTAGTGATTATCTCACCAATTCACTAACTCATATTTCAAACTGTTTGAGTAAAAATAATAATTAATATAATAAATAAATGCTTTTCCATGGTTCCATATATTAAAAACCAATATTCTAAGGTGAAGATATCTTAAATATTTTTCCTTGAAATAACTAAACCAAAAAGGCAACACATTCGTATAAATTAGATCTAATGATTTCACAAAAAATGGAACAAGAAGACTGAAGAAAAGGATTAAACACTTTTGATAGTTTGTAAAAATTCCTACAAGCCAAACACAAATTACTTATCATAAGATGCAAATCTAAATTGTTACACTGAGTACAGTTTAGGGTTTGAGAAATTTGTGTTTGCAGAATCTGTGGGTGTAAAAGGTCACTTATTTGTTGTAAATTAGAAAACATTACTGACGCAGACACTGATGCTTATGTGGCTCCATATCGCCACTACTATCTGACTGTTACTGTTCTGAAGTTTCTTTTATGCTATTAAGCATAATTTGTTGTGAGTAATTTCAGGATACATGATAAGCAATAATAATGGCAGCTGATATTTATAGCACTTAAAGAAGAGGTAATTCCCTAAGAGACACACAGAATCTAATGAGTTTAATTCTCACAGATTTTCTTCTTTTCTTTTTTCTTTTCTCTTTCTCTTTTTTCTTTTTTTTTTTTTTTTTTTTTTTTTTTTTTTTTTTTTTTTTTTGGAGATAGGGTTTTACCCTCTTCCCCCAGGCTTCAGTGCAATGGCAGGATCTCTGCTCACTGTATCATGTGCCTCCCAGATTCAAGAAATTCACCTGTCCCAGCCTCCCCAGCAGCTAATTTTATGGGCATCTGCCGTGACGCCTGGCTAATTTACACATTTTTAGTAGAGATGGGGTTTCACCCTTTTGACCAGGCCGGTCTCACTGTCTTATAAAAAAAAAGTTAAGTCCTGGCCGGGTGTGGTGGCCTGTAATCCCACGTCTGTAATCTCAACACGCTGGGAAGCCACGGTGGGGAGATCACAAAGTCAGGAGATGCAGACCTTCCTGGCTAACAAAGTGCAACCCATGTCTTCTACTAAAAATACAAAAACAATTAGCCAGGAGTGGTGGCTTGCACCTGTTGTCTCAGCTACTCTGGAGACTGAGGCAGGAGAATGGCATGAACCTCGAAAGTGGAGTTGCAGTGAGCCTAGAATGGGCCACTGCACTCCTGCCTGGGTGACAGAGTGAGACTCTATCTCAATAAATAAATAAATTAATTAAATTAATAAATAAATAAATAAAATAAAATAAAATACAACGTTAAGACCTATATATAGTTATTTTAAGAGGTTTGCATTAAGAGTGAGAGAAAGGGTGAAAAGAAATTGTTTCACTTCTCTGAGATGTGAATAGCAGGCAGTATGATGTTACAAATGAACCACATTCTAAATGACAGCTAAGTTCACAACAATGCAGAGAGCTTGGAGGTGAGAAGTTATGAAGGTCAAGAAAGACATCCATCTTATTTAACTTACAACATCTTCAAAGATAGTTCTTCATTCCATCCCCCAAACAAGTTCCCATGAGATAAAATGGGCTGGTTAGGCTAAAGAATGAAATCTGTTTCTGAAACTGCACGTGGTTGTTTTAGGTATCTGTAATAGAAAAAGAATAATGATTTCTTCCGTCAACTCTTCAATATTCAATCATTAAATTGCAATTTATCTTAGAGGACAGATGAAAACAATCTGTGAGATGTTCTACATCCAAAATTGTTCATTTAAAAAGAATCAATTTTCTTCAAGTCAGTCGCTGTGTTTTGTCAATATTATTTTCCTTTACACCAGTTATCATCTTAACTACCTGTCTGATACCACTAAAACAGTAAAGATAAACCAAAAGTTAATTTTGTGGATGAGCACAAACAACTCTAATTTATTCTGGTTTTGTTCAATGAGATCTTTTTTTTTTTTTCCAAAACTGAACAACACATGCACTTTATCCCATTTTACAACAATGTGGATTTGCCCCTTCCATTGGATATACTGTTCCAAAGAATCAAGAAGACTTTGATGACTGTTAATGTCCACCTTTAAAGTGTTAAAAGATTTTTCACATTTGTACCAAAAGATATTATTAAAGAAACAAATTATAAACATGTATTCTTTATGTTTTTGTTTGGTGTGGTTTGGTTTTCCAATGAAGAAAATAGAAAATTGTCTTTCACAAAACTGATTCCTAGTGCCAGTTGTTTGTAAACAATCACACAGAGATGCATGCACACATAAATTATTGAGTGAAAGTTTTGAAGACAGAAACTCATAGTGTTATAGTAATTTGAATGAAAAGAACAGAAATGTTGACTTGATTTCAGAAAAAAAAAAAATGTTTTGTATAGATCAAACAAATGAAAATAACTTGTTGATGCAAGAAAAAAGGAGTGTTGGTCACACATGAGGCTATAGAATGGAAATAGGTAAATAAGAATGACATATGCAAATTACACTTAGAACGCTAAGTTTACAGTTTAGCTATGGAATCTAGAACTTCATACTGAGAGATACAATGGGGAGTCAGTGCATTACAGGTGCACTGCAGACATTTAAAATAAATCTAAGTGATAATGCTAATACAGAGAAGGGAGCTGCTGTGAGTGAAGAGAAGGAAGCCCAGAAATCAGAAGATCCCTTTTTCTTTCTAGCTCTGAGATAGCTAAGAAGTACCTTCTTGAAAGAACAATAAACCATAAACTCTCATGAGAGGCTGCAGCTTGTTTTAGAAACTAGAAAGAGCTACAGTATACAGTAAAAAGTTGTGTGACAGTGTTTCATTGTCAAGCATGCCACAAATTATACCTTGATAAAATAAAGGAAATAAAATCAAGGTGTTATTAAGCATTGTGTGTGTGTAAGGGTGGCAAGGGGCAGCAATTCTCTTCATTGCACAGGTTGGAGTGTAGCAACACAATAACAGCTCAGGAGATGTTTTCACCTCACTGTCCCAGGTAGCAGGGACTACAGTTGCAGATAATTGCACTCACCTAGGTCCTTTTTGCATCTTAATAGAGATGTGATATCACCACGTTACTCAGGCTGTATTTGATCTCCTGAAATCAAGTAATCTGGCTGTCTTGGCTTCCCAAAATGTTAAAACTACCAGTGTGAAGGAAAGTGCCTGGCACAAGCTTGCAAATATATCTATATATATATATATATATATATATATATATATATATATGTAAATATATATATATATATATGTAAATATATATATATACACACACACATGCATACATGTACATATACACATACATATTATATAAAGTTACTCATTATATATGTATATATAAGTATATCATATATATATTTTCTTGCAGGGCTAGAAAGGGGTACTTTCTTGTCAGTGATGAAAATGTTCATTTGATGAGAAAAAATGTTTATTTGATAAGAAAAAATATTTATTTGATGATGAGTAATGTTGATCTTTGAGATACATAATCTCATGGATAAACATTACTCTAGAAACTGAAAGATGTCATTGATGCACTAATCTAATTTGAAAAGAGTAATGAAGGAACTTTAAGCATATACCAAAAGTCAGTGAATGAAATGACATTTTACCTTCCCAAGTAGCTGATACTACAGGCTCAAACCACCATACCTGAATAATTTTTGCATTTTTTGTGGTGACAGGGTTTTGCCATGTCGCCCAGGTTTATAAAATGATTTTTATTATGTGTGATGACAGCACTATGGTGAACTTTTTAAGGAAAAACTTTACAGATGCATTCAAACACTTATAGAGATAAAATTATGTACTTGAGATTTGCTTGATTAGAGAACTGTTAAATCAATAAATGGCTACATTTTAATGTTTAGTTTATATATAGAGTATAAATCTTATGATAATAGGAACTTAATTATATCTTAAGAGATGAAAGAATACATGGCCTGTCTGTGCTGTGACAATTTTAGTCTTTTTCTATTGGGATAATACTAGCAGAAATGACCAAGAAAGACAGCTATAATATTACTTTTGTTTGAATATTTAACATCAAATACATTATGGATTTTAAGATATATTTAAAAATTCTAGTTTGTATAGAATTGATTTCATCAAAATTAAATGATAACTCACCCATAATTTACCTGAACTGTTTCCAAAAACTTTTGGGTATGTAGAATTGTAGTCAGAAAGCAGCTAAATCAAACTATTGACCTGAAGATGTCTTAGTACACCAGTATTGTACTCTCTTCTATCTTCTGTCTTGTTTAATGCTAATTTGTCTTCACATTTATGATAATAACTAAATACATCATCATGAGGATCAGTCTTACTCTAGAGGCCAAAAGACAGTATCTTTAAAAGTATTTTTATAGTAGTTGAATGAAATATATACCAAAACTGAGTTAATGAAATGATATGCAAATTTTTGTAGTATTTTCAAAGAACTTATTGTTTTCAATGTTTAGCATTAGTGTTTGTTTCGCAGGTGGACCATCATAAAGAGTATATACAAAAGTTATCAGTAGAAATAATAAAATAATAACATACCTCACAGGTAATAAAATAGACTACAATCTTCTCAAGTAGTCAGGATTGGAAAGAAATCAGTGCTCCTCCATAAATAACTTATAAGAACTAAGTAGTTTTTTCTCCTAGAATTCATTGCCTTCTTGTGAGTGTCATGCATTTTTGACATTTACATGATATAATTTGTGTGATGTTTTGAGAATTATTACAAATCAATAAATATGGCCATTGAGAGTAATTGTGGAAGGATCCAGAGCATACATAGAAGCTCCAAAGGTGATAATTTCCTTGTAGCTAAAGAACAAAATGCAGCTGTTTTACACATATGCAACATGTTTCTCTATGCATTGGTATGCATCTGAGGTTTATGACACCGAAATAAAATTTATCTACTTCATGTCCTGATGAAGTTCATCACACAAGAAAAGTAAGTAGGCAGACATGCATGCCACAGTGAAGGGCTGAGACAACATAAAGCACAAGCAACTCAGCGCAATGGTGGGGACTTAATTTGAATCTCATATTCTGTCTACTTCATTGGCTTCTCACCAGTACAATTTGCCATCTCTGTTTTCAGTTCAAAACCCTAGGGTAAAAAACAGCTAGAAGATCAGGACCGAAAATCTATCTTTCTGTCCAGTAGTAGCTCTTAACCAAGCAAGAGTGGACATCCCAGAAGGAGATCCTACTAAGAGGAATGCTACCCAAGCTGTAATGCCTGCATAGTGTAATCTGTCATATCTAGAAAGGCAGAAACAAATGTGTGTTTTGTAATCTCCATAAACATTAAGTGCTAAGATGTTATTTGAAGGCCAAGTTATTTCTGACCACAGAGGAAAAGAAATGTAGAAATTTTGGAATTGTTTATTACAATTAAAATATTCTATTTTTTCTTTTGTTTATATCAATATCTATGCAAAAAAGTGAAGGAATGATAAACAGTTTCACTGTAAACATTTCCAAAATTCAGATTTTCTATATTCACTTACTAAATAGGTACGTCTTAAATATGTGATCTGTCACTAAAGCCTAAATTTTTGCTGCCTTATTTTCAACTAAACACTTTTTATTTTCAACCAGGTTCTTTTACACCTTTAGCAGCCTTATTGTAATTGTGAAATAATGTTGATAACAGGTCCATGCAGCATTATCTGAAAAACTATATTTTACTTAAGCAGAAGAATACCTCATTGGAGAAAAATATACAGAAAACCCTAAAAATAAACACAACTTATATCACACAGATAAAATTAAAGTTAAAAAATTAAATAGCATACTTTAAATGCAAGATGAGAATATACTTATTAAAATAAATATTTTTTATTCTTAAAATTCTAAATTACATTTACCATGTCATACAAATATGATTATCTCAATTGTGCTTTGAAAACAAACAAAAAATAATAAAAATTGTCAAGTAAAATTTCAAGTTATTAGATAGTGAGCATGAAAAATATGCCATTCATAGTATCTCAGACATTCTAGCCATATTGTCAAAATGCAGTCCTGACAAAATCTCATGAAACTACAGTAATCTCAGGAAGAAAAACAGTACCTGGTATCAGAATATTAAAAACAAATAAATAATTAAAATTTAACTCACACCTTTTTTACTCATCTTTGAACAATCATTGTCTACATCACCACGTGTTTCCAATTGTAGAATTACTGTTTCTAACCACTAACATTATGTATAGTTGCTACATCACACACTTTATGTGACTAGTCACACCAGCCTCTTTCAGTCCTATGTGTTATTTTTGTGGGCAGAGTCCAATTGAGGGCAGATATTCCTACTAATGGAGTGTTTCAAAACTTGAGAGAAGAAATACTATGCTTATGCTACAAAAATGATGATTCTGTCAATAATTCATATAATCAGGCTGTGAAATTCATTTTATCAGGCTAACACAGCAATTTTCAAATGGTACTTTAAATTTGTACATCGTCAGCAACGTGATCCAATATATGCACCATTAACAAGAGATATCTTAATTCTGCATTTTTAATGGCATTGCTTCTGTAACAGTTTTATTTGAAAAAGTCATATAAGATGGTACAGTATTAAACTTCCACATGCTAACACAGACTTAACTTTAATCATTATGTGTTTATGGATTGAAAAACTTTTGTACTTAAAATAAGTGTATCCAATACACTGTTATCAGAAATTTATATAAATAGGACATTAGAGTTTTCTCAGTTTAAACTGAGCACTTTATACAAGTTATTGTTCTCAAACCTAAAAACTGCAATCTTCACAGAAATATCTGCTTTTTTCCTCATTACATAGTGATGATTACTTTATATTCATTTTATTGTGAGATAAAGTCAATTAGGTGGTGTATTTAAAGTCCCCGTGAGAACTAGAAATGCTTCTCAATCTTATAAAACAGAACAGAACTTACACAGCAACCCATCTTTGGTGTGGACTGCATAAGTTAGAGCACGTTGAATGCCAAGTTATGTAGCTACAGAACAGAAATAAAGATATTCATGTATTGACACATGTGTCACTAAGTAAAAACAAACAACTATATTATATAATTTATATTCTCATTTCTGTAAAAAAAAGAGGAGGAGGAGAAGGAGGAGAAGAAGAGAAGAAGAAGAAGAAAGAGAAGCAGCAGAAGAAGAAGAGGAGGAAGAAATAGCTCTGTGTATGAAGAAGTGCATACACTTCAAAAAATATCTCTGGACCAGAAATACAATATTTGTGGCAAGTTAATAATTTTTATTGCATGCCATCTTATATATTTGGAAATATATATTAACCACAAGGAAAGAAAAGATTGAATTAATGTTTCATAACATTAAGCAAACAGTAGTGTTTGCTTAAAAAACCTCTTCTTAAAATATATATTTACTCTACCAATACAATAGTTAAATAAATTAACAAAAATATGTGTTTTTAGAAAGGAAACTCTCCTCTTTACATAGATCTGACAGGACAAATAAATATCTGTCCTTTTAGACAGTGAGTTTAGCTAGAAACTCCTGCAGTGTGCCAAAAAATATACTCAAAGAGAGAAACAAAGAAATTAATATAATTTCACATTTTCAATTAAATATGTGTACAGAATACTTTTGCTAATTATATTTGTAATCCTCTGGTTTCCCTTCAAATGAACTAAATTTTTTTTGAGATGGACTCTCGCTCTGTTGTCTAGGTTGGAGTGCAGTGGTGTGATCTCAGCTCACTGCAAGCTTCGACTTTTGGGCTCATGCCATGCTCCTGCCGCAGCCTACCATGTAGTTGGAACTACAGACACCCACCAGCACCCCCGTCTAATTTTTTCTAT
The DNA here is from genome assembly GCF_028885655.2 of Pongo abelii. Classification (NCBI taxonomy): domain Eukaryota; kingdom Metazoa; phylum Chordata; class Mammalia; order Primates; family Hominidae; genus Pongo; species Pongo abelii. The sequence goes on from NC_072009.2 coordinate 53,919,995, forward strand.
TTGTAGTAGAGACTGGTTTCACCCTGTTAACCAGGATTGTCTGGATCTGCTGACCTTGTGATCCACCCTCCTTGGCCTCCCAAATTGCTGGGATTACAGGTGTGAGCCACCGCACCTGGCCTATTGTTTTTCAATTTACTTACATTACCTCTTGCTGTGAGTTTCAGTTCTGTGTAAGAGTTCAACATTGCTATCCATTTTGTTTAATTGATGTGGACATTTAAAAGTAAATAACATGTACTCAGATGATCTCTTTTCACATTATGAATTTAAAATAATACCTCTCTTGGAATTTAACTAAAACAACATTAAGCAACTTCAAAGTTTGGGTTAGAAAAATCTTTTTTAACGAATACATTTTAAATATAAACTTTTTGTACCATTAAATTTGATTTCTTCTTACTCAAAAGTCTTACTATTTTTCCGTATATGATTAATTCAATCCCACTGAGGTAAATTACCAATACCATATGTGAGAACATTTAAGAAATACATCTTATTTAAAACAAAACTTTCTCTGATATAAATGGTTTTAATTATATACCTGATGGCTACAAAATATTAAGCTAGTTGATTAAAAGCAAAGCAAAACAAAAGCCATGAGTTAATTTTTTCTAAGTGTAAATATAGAATTTCAAACAAAACTGTTATTAAAGATAAAAACCTCTTTATGATTTTAAATACTCACTGCTTATTTCTTTGTCTATATAATATATTTCCATCAAACAGACTGGTATCCTTCTGAGATTTTTTTTACCCAGCCAATCTTGTGCTGCAGATAGTTCAAAACCAGGGTTGATGGTAGTGGGTGAACTGTGAACTAGAACAGCCTGCTCTGCTAGCAGTTCCTTATTTCTTAAATATTGCAGGTGAACCTTTGATGCTGGGAAGATTTAAACATCAATTAATTCCTAGTAATATACAAAAAGGAATCACACTGTATTAGTAGAAATCATAGCTTAAGAAAAGTTGTCTTTCAAAGAAAATAGCTTTTAAATTTATTTGACATAATTAAACATATTATTGTATCTTGAAACAATTTAGAACACTCTTACAAAAACAAAATCCAAAGGAAAAAAAAACACAAATGTAATCAATACATGCAATGAGTTTTTCAAATGAGATGTGTAAAGCAATTTCTAAGATGCGAGAACTCTTCACCATAGAAAAATGGCTTTCTAAATAAACCTACTCTTTTAATTATCTACTAATGGAAATAAATTCATTTCCTATAAAAAGCAATGCACTTAAATTATCTTTTTGAATTATGGACATAAAAAGAAACGCATCAAAAATATGATATAAAAAATAAGGTTTGTAAGATCAATGTTTGTTTTTTTTTTTTTCCTCAATTGGAAATTTAGTCGAGGGCCAGCTGGCAAGGCTTGGTGGCTTATGCCTGTAATTCCAGCACTTCTAGAGGCCAAAACAGGCAGAGTACTTGAAGCCAGGAGTTTGAGACAAGCGTGGCTAATATGGTGAAAACCCTTTGAGTGTGTTGGTGCACACTTCTAATCTCAGCTATTCAAGAAGCTGAGGAAGAATAAACACTTGAACTTGGGAGGCAGGGTGCTGCAGTGTGCTAAGATTGCACCACCGCACTCCATCTAAAGATACAGTGTGGATTCCATTCTAAAAATAAAAGAAAATAAATTCAATCAACTAAGAATTGAGATATACTACTTATTTACTTTTCAATGCAGTTTGTCTCAACTCTGATTTGTAATTAGAAAATGTCTTAAATAAAGTGTGGCACACATTTCAGTTAATATAATGTCACATCTAAGAAAAGAAAGCTTTTCTAGTTTTATTTAATTTTGTTTTACATTAAGTTCAAGGGTACATGAAGGGCATGCTTGTTCACTGCATAAGTGACAGGATATTAGAACAGCAGAAAGTTAGATAAAAATAAGATCTGATAAAAATTTGCATATTTGTTATTTGTTTATTTTATATATATATATATATACTTTAAGACCGAGTTTCACTATTGTGATCCAGGCTGGAGTGCAATGGCATGATCTCAGGTCATTCTCACCTAGTTTCAATCGATTCTCCTGCCTCAACCTCCTGAGTAGCTGGGATTACAGGTGACTGTCACCATGCCCAGCTAATCTGATAATATTATTTGTTAATTTAGTTATTGTAGTTTTAGTAGAGGCAGGGTTACACCATGTTGGCCAGACTGGTCTCGAACCCCTGAGCTAGGGTGATTCACCCAATTTGGCTTCCCAAAGTGCTGGGATTACAGCTCTGAACCACCCTGCACAGCCTCTGCAAAATTGTTAGAAGTGTCTTTTTATTCATTCTTCATAACTATTTAGAAGAGTCAGTGTCAACAATTTAGTTTCCAGAAGACACTAAGATATTTAGACATTTCAACCACAGAAAAAGGATGTCACCTTTGCACTTAGTGGAAAAGGTTAGAAATGCTGCTCATCCTCTTTCAATACACAGCAAAAGCGCCTCCACAAAACAAACAAAAAAAAAGTGTATGAGTACATAATGTGAAAATCCAGGCATTAGAAATTGTGTTCCATTGGCAGGCTTCATAATCTGCTAAAAGAATGCTAATCTGAAGCCCAATGCCTATATTTCAGAAATTTACTTTGTGAGAATCAGTTGGTTCCATGCAAATATATTCCTGGGATTCAAGTGGTTCAACACAAATGCCAAATATTCAAATTTTATTTCTAAATAATGTTGAAATATAATACTTTCCAAATAAGGACAAAAATATGAAAATGTTCAGGGTATGGACACTGAATTATCAGTGTCTCAGGATTTAAGAGAAGTAAGGCATTTAAACACAATTAGCTATGCTTCTTTTGTTACAAAATTTTAGGGGAGTCACTGCCAGACGAAAACCACTGCAGCCGGTGGTGCCTTTGCTGGAGTTTTTCCCAGTCCTGCTACATGTTTTCTACCCACCGTGCCTGAAAGGCTCCACTCAGCTTGCATTAAGAGCCAGCATTTATTGCCTGCCAAGGGCAACCATGGTGGAGTGGCAAGTGCTGTGTGAGCAAGCCTGGGCTCCAAACACTAAACTCATCCAGGCATGCCCCCTGTGGCAAAGCAAGAAATTTCAGGTGCCAACAGGAGTTCCATCTCACTGAGAAGTAGCAGCTGGGCCGGGCATACTTCAGGCAGCATCTGCAGCTGATATTGGCAAACGTAGTGGAGCCCAGAAGCTTGGAGATGGCAGAAAATGCAAAGCCCCTCAGAGGGTGTCATGGCATTGAGAGCCCCTAGGTCTGTGCACCCTGAAGGGCCACAGCTGTCCTCTTATTTTTGTGTTCCACAATACAATAAGCAAGGTGGCAAGTTTTATCCATAGTTATGTTACAGGTCACTCAGCCTTGATATTCAGCAGATCTCCAATTATTGTTCTGCATCCTGGAAGAAAGAGGCACATGCTGCCTTCAGTCTTTCCACCTCTACCTGTAGAAATAAATCATGCGCTGGATGAGGCCACAGTGATGGCCTCCCCTGAGTCAGCTGCCATGTATGATAATGTTGATTCTTTTCAGAGGCCACCCCCAACATCTCTTTTTTGTTCTTAGTTTGCAACTAAATTAAAGTACTGGCAGGCTCTTTGAGGTGATATTGAGAGTGCAACCCATGAGAAGGTGTGGTAAACTGAAAAACAACTGTTTGAGTTATATGACATATATGAACAGCAGGCTAGAGAACACAGAAGCAAATGGATGTTATGGGTATGGGATAATAGCAGAAGGAACACAGGGTTGTATCAGGCTGAATTTATTGACTAGGGCTGACTTAGTAGGGACTCTGCACTTAAAGATGCAGCACAGGGAGCTAAAAATTTCTAACAGTTTATCTGCTTAGTTAGCTAAAATATGGATTCAAAAATCACCTTCTGTGAGTGAGCTATGTAAATGTCTACCCTCCATTGGTTTAATGTTAAGGATGAAATCCAAAGGCCTTTGGAGTTTGGAAGGGTGGAGTGGATTAGTTCGCTTTAAACCTACTCATCGCAGCTGAGAGAGTCTAGAGGATATACCCTCTATCAATGCCTTGAGAAGTAGAGCAGCACCTGCATCTTTGAAAAGCTCTGTAATTACTCTTCTCTGTGTGTCAGATATAAGGGTGGGAACTACAGCCACTAATTATAAGAGTTAAATAAAGTAGAGATAATTGAATCCCAAGATGGCAGGAACAAAGTGTCAACACTCGACCATCAAAGGCAAGGTGGGTGTAGGTATCATAATGGACAGCTGTCACGAAGCAGCAATCAGAAGAGTCTGACCCCTGTAGAGCGCTGGCAATGGCTAATTAATCAAGATGTTCCTGGGAGTGAAATTGATAGAAAGCCTACTGTGTTCCTACTTAAGTTACAGAAACAGAAAACTTTGGTGTCAAATAGATGAAGAACTATTCTAAATTATAAAAACAAAACCACAGCTTCTCAAGTTATTCCCATACCAGAGCCAATTTAGAGACACAGAACCCCTTGAATGAAAGGGAGGCTGGGTCCCCTTGAGGAAAGATCCCCGTCCATTACCAACAATTTATGCAGTGAATCTTTCTCCCATCCTTTCTTAAGTAATTTCAAGACTTTTGTCAGGGTAACTGTGCATTGAAGAAAGGGAAATGATCAGAATTTTCAGGCTACTGGCCCCTGGATCTGAGCTGATACTGACTCCAGGAGACACACAACATCATTGTGGTTTTACAGTTAAAATAGAACCTTATGAAGGTCAGGCAATTAATAAAGTTTTAGCTTCGGTCAGACTTACAGTGTTCTAGTGTGTACCTAGACTCATCCTAAGGTCATTTTCCCAGTGCCAGAAGGCATTATTGACATAGACACACTTAGCTGCTGGTAGAACCCTACATTTGCTTCCTGACCTGTAGAGTGAGGACTACTAAAATGGGAAAAGGCAAATGGAAGCCATTTGAGCTGCCTCTACCTGGAAATATAGTAAATCAAAAACAATATCACAACCCCGGAGAGATTGTGAAGTTTAGTACCACCATTAAAGACTTGAAAGACACAGAACTGGTCATTACCAGCACATCTAAATGCAGCTCTCCCATTTAACCTGTGAAGAACACAAGTGGATCTTGGAGAATGACAGGAGATTTTTGTAAGCTTAACCATGTGGTGACTCAAATGGCAGCTGCTGTACCAAATGTGGTTTTATCGCTTGAGCAAATAAATATGTCTCCTGGCATCTGGTATACAGTCATTGCCTGGGCAAATGCCTTTTTCTTCATTCCTTTCCTTAAGACCCACCAGAGGCAATTTGCCTTCACCTGACAATACCAGCAATACACCTTTATTCTCCTACCTCAGGGGTATAACAACTCTCTACCTTCGTGTCTTAATCTTATTCAGAGAGACCTTGATTTCTTTTGGCTGCTGCAAGATATCACACTTGTCTGTGACATTGATGACATTATACTGATTTGATCCAGTGAGCGAGAAGTAGCAAACAAACTGGACTTATTAGTGAGGCATGTTCATACCGTATTATAGGAAATAATTCTGACTAAAATTCAGGGACCTTCTACCTCAGTAAAATTTCTATGGGTCCAGTGGGGTAAGACCTGTTACCGTATTCCTTCTAAGGCAAAGAACAATTTGCTGGACTTGGCCCCTCATACAAACAAAAAAATGGGGAACAATATCTAGTCGGTTTCTTTGGATATTGGAGAAAACATATTCCTTATGTGAGGTTGTTACTCTCCCTCATTTATTGAGTGACTTAAAAGGCTGCCAGTTGTGAGTAGTGTCTGCAACACGAGAGAGCTCTGTAGAAGACCCAGGCAAGTTTTCTTCCATTTGGGCCATATGACCCAGAAGATATAATGGTGATGGAGATGTCAGTGGTAGATAGCGGTGCTGTTTGGAGCCTAATGACAGGATCTCAGAGGTAAATCAGAGCACAGGTCTCCAGGATTTTGAAATAAGGCCCTGCCATTTTCTGCAGATAACCACCCTCCTATTGAGAGACAGCTCTTGGCCTGTTACTGGGTTTGGTGGAAACTGAATGCTTGTCTATAAGTCATGAAGTCATCAAGTGAACTGAAATGCCTATCATGAACTGGGTGCTTTCTCATCCATCTACTCATAAAGTGTGTTGTCCATAGCAGAATTTCATCATCAAATGGTAGTGGTATGTACATGCCCAGTCTCAAGCCAGTCCTGAAGGCACAAGTAAGTTACATGCATAAGTGGCTCAAATGCTCATGGTCTCCAGTCTTGCCACCATGCCTTCTCCCCTCCAACCTGCACTGATGGTCTCATGGATACTTCCCTATGATCAGTTGACAGAATAGGAGAAGATTATGGCCTGGCTCCAGATGGTTCTTCACAATATATGGAGCCACCACCCAAAAATGAACAGCTGCAGAAGCACAGCATTTTGCTGGGATATCCATGAAGAACAGTGGTGAAGGGTCCTCTTCCCAGCAGACAGAAGGCCAAGGAGAGATAGCCAGATGTGTTGTTATATATGGGTTCATGGGCCATAACCAATGTTTTGTCTGGATGATCAGGAACTTGGAAGAAGCATTATCAGTAAATAGATGGCAAAGTAATTTGAGAGAGAGTTATTAGATGAGGCTCCCTGAGTGGTCAAAAACTGTGAGGATAATTATATTTCATGTGAGTGTTCAACAACGGGGACCTCAGAAGAGGAAAAATTTTGCAAGCAAACGGATAGAATAAACCATCCTGTGGAAACCACTCGACCTCTTTCCTGGGCTTCTGCTGTAATCACCCAGAGGGCCCATAAACAAAGTGGTCATGATTGCAGGGATGGAGATTTTGCATGAGTTCAGCAAAATGGACTTTTACTCACCAAAGCTAACCTGGCTATGGCCACTGTTGAGCACCCAATTTGCATGCAAAAGATTCCAAAACCGATCCATCCATATGGCACCATTTCTCAGGGTGCTTATACTGGATATGTGTTTGCCTATTCTGCATCCAATGCTTCTGCCAAGACTACCAACTGTGGATACACTAAATACTTCATCCACCAACATAGCGTTCCACACAGCATTCCTTCTGACAAAGACACTCCCCTTATGGCTAAAGAAGTGTGGCAGTGGGCTCCTGTATCAGGAATTCACTGGTCTTACCATGTTTCCCATCATCCTAGGGCAGCTAGATTAATAGAATGGTGAAATGGCCTTTTAAAGTTACAATTACGATACCAACTATGGGACAAGACTTTGTAAACCTAGTGCAAAGTTCTCCAGAAGGCAATGTATGTTCTGAAACTGTGTTGAACATATAGTACTTTTGCCATAGCCAGAATTAATGGGTACAGAAATCAACGGGTGGAAGTGAAAATGTCCCCACTCACCATCACCCCTAGTGATCCACTAGAAAAATGTTTGCTTCCTGTTTCCTTTACATTAAGTTCTGCAGACTTACAGGTCTTAGTTCCAGAGGGAGAATTTCTGCCACCAGGTGACAGAATGACAATTCCATTAAACTGACAGTGAAGATTGCCTCCTTGGCATTTTGGGCTACTCTTATCTTTCAGTCAACAGGCTAACGGAATGACAGTGTTGGACATGGTGATTGACTTGAATTAGCAAGATAAAATCAGTCTACTATTTTACAACAGAGGTATGGAAGAATATACATGGAACGCAGGAGATCCATCAGGGTGCCTGATAGTATTTAAATGCTCTGAGATTAAGGTCAATGGAAAATTATGACAGCCTAATTTTGACAGGACTGTAAATGATCCAGAACCTTCAGGAATTAAGGTTTGGGTTACTCCAACAGAAAAGAAAGGAAGAAAGCAAGAAAGCAAGAAAGAAGAAAAGAGAGAGAGGGAGGAAAAATGGAAGGAAGGAAAGAAGGAAGGAAGGGAGGAAGGAAGAAAGGAAGAAAAGGGATTAAGGGATCTCAGCTGAGGTGCTTGTTGCACGCAAAGGCAACACATAAATTTTGGTAGAAGGTACACATCAACACCAGATAGAGCCAGGTGACCGGCTGCAGAAATGAGGATTTTAATTGTTCTAAATAGTTTCTCTTTTTGTTAAAAAAAAAGTTTGCGTATGTATACACATGTAATAGTACCTTCATTTTTTTCTTTTCCTTTATTATGTGACATTAGATTTATTGACGTCAAATCAACATTTGTTAACTTCACATAATATTGTTAACTTAATATTGTTAGCTTCACATAATAGTGTTTGGATTTGGGATTGGTGAATTACTGGTTGTAACAAAGATAGTTGTATTACGTTATGTGTAATTATGATGTTATTATTTTGTTTACTTGAAGATTAGGTATGCTCTTAGGAGATGTGTATGGGTTCAAGTTGTCAAGGGGTGTATTTGTGATGGTTAATACTGAGTGTCAACCTCATTGGATTGAGGTATACAGGCTATTAATCCTGGATGCATCTGTTGGATGTTTTCCCCAAAACAGTCTTTGAATCAGTGAGCTGTGGAAGGCTGATCCACTGTAATCAGGTGGGCACAATCTAATCAGCTTTTAGTGAATATAAAATCAGGCAGAAAAATGTAAATTCATGAGATGAGCCTAGCCTCCAAACCATGGTTAACTACCATGTTATTGCTAGCTGCTAAAGTTTGGAAACATATCTTTTGATCAACTGTAGAAGATTTTACACTGTATGTATTAACCTCCTTTTTGGATTTATCTTAACATTTCCACATACATTTTTCTATTACAGCTATTTCTTCATTCACTTGTTTTTATTTTCTCTAATTGGCTTATGTACATTTTTGTGAATGTATTTATTTCTGATTAATTAGGACATGACAGAGCCTAACTAATTGTGAACAAAGATTCCAACTATAAAAATCTTCTATAAAATAAAATTTTAGAATAGTAGAAGACACATCAGTGTTAATTCTACTCAACAACTTTAGCAAAAGCAAGAGTTCTCTAACCGCAGCTATAATCCTTGAGATTTTTGTTTTGATTTGGCTTGGTTATTATAATGGTTTAGCAACTTTTGTGCCATAAGACATATTTAATTTTTGCCTCACGGTAAATATTATGCCCACTGTGTATGCATAACGTAGTGTGCCAATCCACAGGTGTGTATGTCTTTTCTGTATGCCTTCCAGCTGTAGTCAGTTTAGTTCTATCCCAAAAGCCATTCGTTGCATTTTCTTAATTTCCACCCTCGAAATAGAAGCTGCCTAGCTTTTTTTTTTTTTTTCCGCTATACTAGAGTTTTATGGAAATATTTAAAAAGTAATTGGAAAAGAAAAGGGGTGAAAAAGAAATATATAGTTTACTTTGTAATCGTTGACTAACTGAACTGACTTCACTTTACTAACACTTATCCTAACTTGAATCAACAGAACTTTACAAAAGCTTCTTAAAATTCTTGTGATTTACAGAAACCAAAGATTGAGTTAAGTGATCTTGAAAATATAAAATCAAAGTGTGCTTTTTTTATTTACAATTTTCTGGAGAGATGATTTATCACTGTTAATTTCTCAAAGAGAGGCCTGAGACTCTAGATTTTAAGATATTTGTGAGCATTTCTAATCTCTCAGTGCTAGATGCTGGTAACAACCTTACCAATTTCACTTCCAGTTATGAACCAGGCTTAGGGTAAAAAGAAAGTAAAATCTATCGAATTATAGAAACCCTAGCCACTTACATGGACTGTCTGTTACCTCCATGAGCTCAATGTCAACAACAGTTTCCCTTCCACAGTCTGCTCCAGTCGCAGTGACCTAGCTGTTTTTCAAATAATTTAAGAAGGCTTCCAGTAGAGGTCATCAAACTTACTGATCTTGATGCATGCTTGTGAGATTATTCCCTTATTATTTTATTTAGATATTTACTTCAAAGTCACTTTGGAGAGGAATTATTTTATGCTTGTCTCACATGAGACCAAGCTGTACTCATGATAGAGAATTTTTACCTCATGTATTTTACATGAAATTGATAGGATTAATTAATGTAAAGCAAACAAAAAACCTTACAATATAACCACCAAAACAAACAAACAAAAATTCTAGAAACTCAAAATAAAAGTTTAACATTCAACTTCAGCATTTGAAACAACATTTTCATGGGATAAAACTTAGATCTCCTGAATAAAAATAAACTGAGATTAGAAAACAATTAGTGCTTCACAAATAAAACTGAAACAAAATTGAAGAGCAGGCAGCATCAAACCATTCAAAGAAACCTCAAACAAATAAAAAACTGTCTACACCCAGGAAACCAACAGTTCACATCAACCAAGAAAACATTTAATCAATAGAGACAATTTTAAAAGAGTTAATTTTTTGGATTGTCATACTGCCTCCCAGACACAGTTGAAGCCTGCAAAACTGAAATCCACATTTTCAAATTGAGGCCCTGATTCCTAATTCTAGAAGGTGTAAAACAGCCCTTATGTGCTAATTTATTGTGTTTGCTCTAGTTTTTCTAGAGGATAAATGATGAATTGATTAATCATTTTTTGTTTCTGTTTTGCCAAAGTCAGAAGTCACTCTTGGTTGAAAATGCCAGGAATTGATCACAAACATTTAGGTTCCTGAGAACCAACAATGCAGTTACTTCATATAATTGACAATCTGTTAATACATATTCAGTTTTTTTAAATAATGGCTTGTATACTTGCTCTTATAGAAAATGCTATTTAAGTGGATACTAAGCTGCCAATAACTAAGAAGACACCTTGAAGAAATGAAGAAAATTTATAACTTGTTAAGTAATACACAAGCAGAAGATGTCTAGATAAAAAGAAGCTAAAGAAATGTGTGTCTAACACTCCCCCAACCAAAACAAAGCTATTACTATTACCTAGCAAAGATAATTATTACAATTACACTTATTATAGGCAGCTATTACAGACAAAAAATACAAATCTAATTTCATGGACACTCTGTGCATGGAGACATAATCTGAGACAATAATATAATTTGAGAAGAATACAAAAGTACAGCAGTAGAGTACTTTTATATTGTTGAACTTAGAATTTAGATTATTTAAACAAGGTAGTATTATCCAATGTAGGCTGTTTTAAGTTTAGAATATTTATTGAGGTCCCAAATGTAACTAATTATAGTATAAAATATATATAAAAAGAAAGTTTTGAGAAATTAAGAATTTTTTTCTGAAAGATTAAAGGAGAAATTTAAAAATCAAATAAGATAAATAACATACAGAATGTAAGTAATTAAATATCAGAGTGAATAGTTTTTTACTTTTAATAACTTTAAATGTGAGCTCTTTCATAAAAAGGCACAGAATGATGCAAATGCACCTTTAAAAGAAGGGTTCACATATATGATTTCCCTGCAAGAGTTACTTTAAGTGCAAAGAGAGAGATTGAAAGAAAAATGACACAGGTTCTTGGAAAAATGTGAGAATGGACTACAGAGCACTATGTATCTGTCTCTTCAGCTATTCAATATGTACAGTGGCAGAATCGTTATGATGCAAATATTTTGAAATTATAGATCCTATCTGAAGTTTTGAAGCTTTCAAAAGATGATTTGTAAAGTAAACAACATTTAAGCTCGAACGGCTTTTCAGCATAGGTCAACAGCAGTTATTTATTCTTATCAAATACTGCAGTGGCGTGCAGCCTCACAAATACTTCTGGAGCAGCTGTCAATAGACATGATAGACAAAAATGACCTTATCCTCCAAATCTCAGGAGGACTTCTAACCGATTGCTGTTTCTTATTATGGAGGTCCTGCGAGTGGTGAGCAGTCATTGTTTCATTTTCCAAACTTTTTGCAGACTTTTTCTCCTCCTACTCAAGTAACTTTCAGATGATTTAAGAAAGCAGAGCCTTTCTTTCTTAATTTTTCTTTTTTTTCTCTTTAGATGCCAGAGAATGATAGACAAAACACTCAAAGTAGAACATATGTAAGTAAAAATTCAGAATAAAACGCGCTGCTAAACCTCTGTGCTCCAAAATGATGCAGCCTCAAGAAAAACCCCCAAAAAATCAGTCAGACTGATTGTCACGACAGAAATAGCCTAGACAATGAATAAACAAACCCTTAACCAGCTACAGAGGAGAAAAACTGATTTTCAAAGGCACAGCACTTAAAAAATTTATATGCCTGTTTTCGACACCAACAGAATCACAAAGCATAAAGTGAAATAAGAAAGTAGGGCCCACCCTAAAAAGAAAAAAATCACTAACAGAAGCCTTTCCTAGGTGGCACACATGGCAGACTAGCTAAAAAATAATTTTTAAAATTAATGATTTTTTAGAAAGCTAACGCAATGAAGAAAAGCATAGAAAGCCATGAACAGAAAAAAGTTATTAATACACTGTAAATTTACAATAAATTAAACTGACAGTAAAACTAACAAGAAAATTCTAGGCCAGGTTCACTAGCTCTCTCTCTCTCTGTAATATATATGTATATATATATACACATATTATATAATATATATATAATATATTTATAAAATATACTATATATAAAATATATATAATATATAATACATATATCTTAGACTTTATGTTAGACTTTAGATTACCTAAATATATAAAATACATATAAAATATATTTCTATTATATACATTATATATTTATATATCATATATAATATAAATAATTGTGTATATACATGTACGTGTGTATATATATACACTATATATATACACAAATATATATATATACATATATATATATGTATATCTGGAGCTGAAAACTTAAAGAACTATCTCTAAAATTTACTACAGCCTGGCTCAGTGGCTTACACCTGCAATCTTAACACTTCCATAGGCCAAGTCAGTTAGATCATGAGGTCAAGTGATGAAGATAATCCTGGCCAATATGGTGAATCCTTGTGTTTACTAAAAGTACAAAAATTAGCAGGGTGTGGTGGCATGAACCTGTAGTCCCAGATACTTGAGAGGCTGAGGCAGGACAAATGTTTGAAATGAGGAGGCCGGGGTTGCAATCAGCTGAGGTTGCTTCACTGAACTCCACCCTGGTGACAGAGCAAAACTCAATTAAAAAAAAACACTCTACAGAGATTTAAAAGGACACTTGAGCAAATAGAAGAACAAAATATCAGCAGATTTAAGAAAAGGGCAGTTGAAATTGTAAAGTCAAGAAGGGAATAAATAAATAAATAAATAAATAACTGAGAAAACCACCTAGAAACCAGTGGGACACCATCAAGCAGTCCTCCTAAAGGAGACTAAAACAGTAGTGGTCAAGAAGTTCACAAATTTGAGGAAATAAATAAACACCAAAGAAGTTCAACAAACTCCAATCAGCATAAACTCAACCACATTCAATCTTACTTGATAATTAACCTGTCTAAAACTAAAACAACTTGAAACTTGAAAGCAGCAAGAGAAGTGACTGGTCATGTAAAAAGAACCCTCATGAGTAATCAGTGTATTTATTTTCTGAAAATTCGGAGGTCTGAAAGTAGTAGACTAATATATTCCAAATGCTGTAAGAAAAAACCTTTTAACAGAAATCTTATGTTTACAGTAAATGCCCATCAAAAGTGATAGAGATATTATAAAATTCCCACCTAAAAGCTGCAGTCTTTTACCAGGAGACTACTCTTTAAGAAATGCTTTTGGAGTATTTTAGGATAAAATGAACAGACTTGAAACAGCAGTGTGAATAAGTAAAGATTAAGGTAAAGATAAATATATAAACAATATAAAAGTTAAAAAAAATCAATGTGCAACTCCACAATTGGTTTTTCACATAATTAAACCACTACTATATATTTTAAAAACTCACTAACTTGTGTTTTTGGCATACAGTGCCTAAAGGCATAATTATGTGAACTCAGTAAGTGAAATAGAACGGGCCGTGCTGTAAAGGAGTAGTGGTGTTTTTATGGTTACGAGAGCAAACTAACATGAATGTAGAAGTGTTTCAACTTTAGAATGTTTAATATAAACATTAGAAGAGCCACAAAGGAAAAGTACCAGGCAGGTAGAAGCTTTCTGCACTACACCAGCAAATTAAGAGTAGAGGATTCAGCTGCTCTTACCTGAGACTACATAGCCAGCCATATTGGCACTCTAAAGGGAAGCCCGAGCCATCCAACCATGGAGTAAATGTAGAGAGCCTAAGAGACATAGCATAGTTGCTTCTTCACACAACTGTTTCTATACCACAGGCCACAAAGTGGAAGAGGCTCATCCGTACCCAAGGTCTGCTGAAGCACTAGAGGCAGAATGCAGTGACTATGTAGGGTCTCAACTGAAAGAAAGATGACAGAGCAGCTGCTCCAATACCATCTCTTTCTTTCTAGTTTCCCAAAAGTTTCAGGTTTAAAATATTGTTGGCAGAAGACAAGACAAACATGGGAAGACAGTATTTCATTTAGTGGAAAGGCTATGACCAATAGGATGACACATGGCAACCAGAACAGAACCTCGTAAATTGTAAGAAATATTATGACTTTAACAGAGGACAGAAAAACAGAGACAAAGGACACTGGACTGGGTGTGATGGCTGACACCTATAATCACAGAACATTTGGAGATTGAGACAGACAGATTACGCAGTCTTGAGTTCCAGACCAGCCTGTAAAACATGGTGAAACCACATCTCTACTAAAAATACAAAAATTAGCTTAGCATGGTGGCATGCATCTGTAATCCCAGCTACGCAGGAGGCTGAGGCAGGAGAATCCCTCGAATTCAGGAAGCGGAGATTGCAGTGAGCTATCGTGCCATTGAACTCCAGCATGAGTGAGAGAGTTTGACCCCATCTTAAAAAAAAAAAAGAAAGACAGGGACTGGAATGAGTAGAAGTTTTTCAAACACTGCCAGAAAAGGAACGTCCACATCTACCTACACCAACTTTTCTAAGAACGTTTCTAAATTACTAATGACTCACAAACACCACAAATCCAAACACAGCCAGATGGTTGCTGCTGGCCACAACGTTAGGATAAATGCAGCTTTACCTTTCTGTGACCAAAAAATATGAAGCTAGGAAGTTAACCCATCAAGACACTTGCACTTCAGAGTCCATTTATCAGCAAGAACTCAGTAAGTGGCTTTCAGGAACTTGAGAAACTGGACCCTATTGTGTCACATCACCAGGACACAGTGGTGCACAAATGGCAGCAGAGAAGCCCATCAGAGATTTATCAGATTCCAGTGCAGAAGAGGCTGGAAGAAAGGATAGGCCCCAGATACACTCACTAATGTCTCTGGTGTCTGGCTTGATTACCACTTCCATGGTTATAGGCTTAGCTAACAAGGAAGGTACATTGGTATTAATGAATCCATTAACAGCCAATGGAAAAAAAAATTCATATAGTTGTTTGAAGAGTGAGAGATGGGAAAAGAAAGATGAATGATGATTGAACAAAACAGCCTTTTATCAAAAGGATGTATTTTACCCTAAGGTTAACAGAAAATGCCAGCAGATTCAGAGACCTTGTGGTGAGGAAAGAGAGTGTCATTACCCTTAAATTATCATCAACTAGATTGACAGAGAATACCTCACTAATTACAGAGGGAATGAAAGAAATTGAGAATGCCCTGAATAGGGCTGCTGTGGATGACAGCAAATTTGTGCTCCCTGCTCAGTGCAGCTGGCAGTGCTCTTTGTTGTGGTCTTGATTTTGTGAGCATTTAAGAAATGACAGAAAGAGAGCAAGCATTGAAATGGTGGACACCACAAAGACCTGGCACGTAGTTTTATTCGGTTTAAGAAACCTATTTTTGCATCAGGCAATAGCACAGTAATTTGACTAGGTGCATCCATATTGCCTCTTTGTGATTTGCTTTGGGACTAACAGACAGGCTTGGCTTGAAACCTCTTTTACAACATTTGGACAGAGTTCAGTGGCTTGTTCTACCATTATATTTCCCAAGATGATGGGTGAAGCATCAGCCAGTGAAATGTGGTTTGGTGGGAGAAAGCTGACAGCACTGGACTCATGTGCCAAGGGCCTGGTCTCTTATGTGTCTTGGACTGAAACTTTCACTCGAGAGGTTATGATCCAAATTAAAGAGCTTTCCTCTTGTAATCCAGTTGTTGTGGAGAAATGTAAGGGTTTTGTTTGCTGTAAAATTAAAATGATGTTGGAACAGGCCAAGGAGAGTATGTTAATGCTGAAAAAAATTCTGGGGCTCAGCACAAGGGACAGAATCCATGGTCAAATGTGTACAAAGAAAAATTGATGAGTTCTAATAGTCAGTCTGCTCAGAACACAAGAACTGAGCTAAGCAGAATTCATCGTTAGCTGCAAGATGCCCTAATCCGTGTTCATAGCCTAAAATAATTTCACCCATAGATAAGGCTTGAAAGGAGACTGAAAATATCCAAGGTACTTTTTTTTTTTTTTTTTTCTTTAATAATAAACCAATTTATTTTGCTTGGAAAGCTGAATACATATTTTAGAAATAAAGTCTTTGCTCATCAATTATATAGAATTAACCCAGAAGGTTCGCTTTGCCAAAGTGAGCTTATTTAGCCTTTTTAAAAAAGAAACATTTAAGTCATGCAATAGGTTCTAAAAGTGTGACTAATATGACACTATCTTTCCATCACAAAACATGTTCAATTGTTATTTTAATATTGATTATTGCACCATGATTACACAAGGTGCCAAGCAAAAGTATGTTTTACTTGGCATTGAATTTCATAGGGCCTCTGTAGGCTATGTTTGATACTCATGTGTATAATTTTATGTAAATAGGGATGGGGAGGCCTACATTAAAAAATAACAAAAAAATAAAATAAAATAAAAAAAGAAAAAAAATAACAATAAGAGGCTGAAGAATCGCTTGAAGCCATGGGTTCAAGATCAGCCTAGGCAACATAGTGAGACCCTATCTTTACAATTTTTTTTAGAAAATTAGCCAGATATGGTGGCATGTGCCTGTGGTGCTATCTACTCAGGAGGCTGAGATGGGAGAATGGCATGAGCCTAGGAGTTTAAAGCTACAGTGAGTTATGACTGGGCCACTGCAGTACAAAGGACAGCCTGGGTGCCAAAGTGAGACCCTGTCTCTCAAAGAAAAAAGGCACCCAAAACAATAACAAAAATAATAATAGGGAAAGAACCAGTACAGAGTTACTATGTTCTGAATCAATGAACACTTACAAAACAATTATGGCAAGAGCTATATACAAAGAAGCATGTAAAACTGGAAGTACAATTTAATATAATAGTTGTCTCCAATATGTAAACATTTGATGTGTAAAACATCTAACTGTGAATCGTTTTTTAAGTGGAAGAATTTTTAATTGTATAACAATATTCTAAATAAACTTGAATCAAATATTCATAGGTTTGTAGAGCATCCCTACATAGTTATAGAGGTCCATTGGTCAGAGGTTAAGAATCACCTAAATAATTATCCAAAAATCTCTTCTGAAATTTACCATTTTAATATTACCAATTCACTTCAAGAACTGTAACTGTAAGATAAATGATGAAACAGCTTTTTTGTCCAAATGTAATTACTTTATGCACAAGCCCAAATATAAGAGCAGGCAGGTGAGCATTAGACTGCTCGTGCAAGCTCTATGTTTTTTTATTCTTTTTCTGAGACAGAATCTCACCTGTCACCCAAGCTAGAATGCAGTGGCATGGTCTCCGTTCTCTGCAACCTCTGACTCTCAGGTTCACACCATTCTCCTGCCTTAGCTTCCCAAGTAGCTGGGACAACCGGCTCTTGCCACCATGCCTGGCTTTTTTTTTTTTTTCTATTCTCAGCAGAGACGATATTTCACCATGTTAGCTAAAATGATCTCTATCTTCTGACCTCGTGATTCACCCGCCTCGGCCCCCCAAAGTGCTGGGATTACAGGTGTTGCCACCGCGCCTGGAAGAGCTCTAATTTTTATTTATGCCTACTACTATATAAAAGGCCAGAATTGTTTTTTGTTAGATTTGGATGACTGAAAGTCTGTAGTAGTGATTTTTATTGTTATTATTTTATTTTAAGTATCCTAGAATGCAGAGTCTGATGGAGTGTGAGGTAGTTTCTGCTGCCCTCCCCTAAACAGAGACACAAAAACAACTGAGATGTTGATTTGAATTCACCAAGTCACAAATATCTCAGAGACACAACATTCTAAACTGAACATATGGTTAGAATTTTTGCTGAGCTATCAATTGATTTGTATTTTGTTTTTTGCATAAGCCTCTAGAACTTACACTGTTAACATGAATAAACCGCTACCTCTTTAAAGTAAACCTTGAGCAGGATTAGTCAATCATGGAATCATTTAGGTAGAAATATCTAAGTTTTAATGGTCATAAAGTGTGCTTTTTAGATTAACTTAGATTATATTCTATTTAATGAGCTAAAATTCTAGACACATGATTAAATGCAGAAACTTCCTTCAAAACAAAGGAAAAACACATACATATTCCCAGACGTTTAAAATTATTAATGTCTAGTTTTATGTGCACACAATTTTCTAGGATACTATGTAAGTTCAGATTTCCAGAAGCTCTCTGAAGCCTGTCATTTTGGGTTATTATGCAGGCTTCATTACATGGGCATGATTGAATAATCTACTGGTCCTTGATGATCACAGTGACTTTTGTGGCAGGATCTATAGACTCTCCCTTTCCCAGCCAAAAACCTCAGTGGACAGTAGCACCTTTGGCGAAATTTCTCTTGGGCCTGCTGGGCTAAATTTGCCACTCATTTTGACAGGTTGCACTCATCTCAAGCTCTGTGCTCAGATTCTGCTTTTACTATGGGTGAGACAGGCCCAGAACAGTGAGAGAAGCCTGAGTGAGCGATTGTTGAGTCCAGCCACTTCACACAGCTGAGTATGTTGGCTGTGATAAGGTGAGAAAGCCCAGGTGATGCCAGCCCCCTCCAAGCCTTAGGCTGTATCAGCATAGTAGAAGCCTTTTTTCCTTCACCACTCAGAAATATAGTGGCATCCAGAAGCTTAAAAATGCCAGAAACTACAAAGCCCCCAAAATGGTATCACAGCCCTGGCTTTGAAAAGGTTTAAGTCTGGGCTCCTTTAAGGACTGAACCTCTTCTATCCTTTTTTATTTTTTAAATCCCAGTAATCAAAAATGTGACAAATGAGGGTTTGTTTGTTTCAGACCCGCTTTTGTTATTAATCTTATAGTTTTGCCCTTAAGTGGGTTCTGAGTTATTCTTCCATGCCTAGGAAGAATAAGGCTTGTGGGCAACTGGAGAATAATTGAGGTAAATAGAAGCTTTATTGAGTGAATGTACAGCTCTCAGGTGACCAAAAGGAGGTAACTCCATTTCACAAACAGGACATACCTGCAACCATGCAACACTCAGTTAAGAGAAGACCTAGAGTGACCAAGTGCAGTTGGCTGACAGGTTGGTACAATGTCTCTGAAGCCATCGTGGAGAGGAGATTCAGAGTGGGTAGTTTCTATGTGCAGGAAGGTTGTTGAGATGTGTCCTCAGCTTTAAGCTGAGAGAAGACAAATCTGCCTGCCAACGTGCAATACCAATAAGTGTACAACTCTCAGTGAAGAGAGGCTACTCAGGAGGCTGATGCAGGAGAATCACTTGAACAGGGGAGGTGGAGGTTGAAGTGAGCTGGGTTCACACCACTGCACTTCAGCCTAGTTACAGAGTGAGATTCCGTCTCAAAAGTAATAATAATAATTATTATAACTAGTTTAGAGGAAAACATAAATTTCCTGATGGAGCTAAAAAACACGGGGCAAGAACTGTGCACAGCATACCCAAGGATCAATTGCTGAATTGATCAAGCAGAAGGAAGAATATCACAGATTGAAGATAAACTTCATGAAATAAAGCATGAAGACAAGATTAGAGAAAAAAGATGAAAAGGAAGAAACAAAGCCTCCCAGAAATATGAGATTATGTGAGAAGCCGAAACCTGTGATTGATTTGTATACCCAAAAGTAATGAGGACAATTGAACCAACTTGAAAAACAAACTTCAGGATGTTATGCAGGAGAACTTCCCCAACCTAAAAAGACAGGCCAACATACAAATTCAGGAAATATAGACAACACCAATGAGAAACTTCATGAGAAGACAGCCTCCAAGGCACACAACTGGCAGATTCTCCAAGGTAGAAAAAGAGGAAAAAAAAAATGTTTAGAGCAGCCAGAAAGAAAGATTAGGTTACCTACAAAGGGAAGCCCATTAGATTAACAGCAGATATTTCTGCAGAAACCCTACAAGCCACAAGAGAGAGGTGGCAAATATTCACTGATCTTAAAAGAAATAATTTTTGAACCAGAATTTTATATCCATCCAAACTAAGCTTTATGACCAAAGGAGAAATAAAATTATTTTCAGACAAGGAAATGTAGAAACATTTTGTCAAACCCATGAGTGCCTTACAAGAGCTCCTAAAGGAAACACTAAATATGGAAAGGGACATCTGGTAACAGCTACTGCAAAAAATAACAAATATAAAGTCCAACAACACTATGAAGAAACTGCATCAAGAATATGCAAAATAACCAGCCAGCATCACCATGCAAGGATCAAATTGACACATAAAAATATTAACCTTAAATATAAATAAACTAAGTGTGCTTTATTCAGGAGACATAGTGGATGTGCAAAGGCACACCTAGGCTCAAAATAAAATGATGGAAGAATTTTTTTTTTCTTTTTTAAATTGTACTTTACGTTTTATGGTACGTATGCAAAACGTGCAGTTTTGTTACTTATTTATACATGTGACCTGTTGGTATGCTGCACCCAGTAACTCGTCATTTACATTAGGTATGTCTGCTACTGCTATCCCTTCCCCCACCCCACAACAGGCCCCAGTATGTGATATTCCCCTTCCTGTGTCCATGTGTTCTCATTGTTCAATTCCCACCTATGAATGAGAACATGCAGTGTTTGTTTTTTTGTCCTTGAGATAGTTTGCTGAGAATGATGGTTTACAGCTTCATCCATGTCCCTACAAAGGACATGAACTCACCCTTTTTATGGTTGCATAGTATTCCATGGTGTATATGTGCCACATTTTCTTAATCCAGTCTATCATTGTTGGATGTTTGTGTTGGTTGCAAGTCTTTGGGCTTGCAAGTGCTGCCACAATAAACGTACGTGTGCATGTGTCTTTATAGCAGCAAGATTTATAATCCTTTGGGTATATACCCAGTAATGGGATGGCTGGGTCAAATGGTATTTCTAGTTCTAGATCCCTGAGGAATCGCCACAGTGACTTCCACAATGGTTGAACTAGTTTACATCCCACCAACCGTTTAAAAGTGTGCCTATTTCTCCACATCCTCTCCAGCACCTGTTTTTTTCCTGATTTTTTTTAATGATCACCATTCTAGCAGGTGTGAGATGGTATCTCATTGTGGTTTTGATTTGCATTTCTCTGATGGCCAGTGATGGTGAGCATTTTTTCTTGTGTCTTTTGGCTGCATAAATGTCTTCTTTTGAGAAAAGTCTGTTCATATCCTTCACCCACATTTTTGATGGGGTTGTTTGTTTTTTTCTTGAAAATTTTTTGGAGTTCTTTGTAGATTCTGGATATTAGCCCTTTGTCAGATGAGTAGGTTGGAAAAATTTTCTCCCATTCTGCAGGTTGCCTGTTCACTCTGATGGTAGTTTCTTTTGCTGTGCTAAAGCTCTTTATTTGCTTTTTAGCTCTTGAATTTCAGAGCCTGTTATTTGTGTGTTCAGAGATTCAACTTCTTCCTGGTTTAGTCTTGGGAGGATATATGTGTCGAGGAATTTATCAACTTCTTCTAGATTTTCTACTTTATTTGTGTAGAGGTGTTTATCGTATTCTCTGATGGTAGTTTATGTTTCTGTGGGATGGGTGGTGATATCCCTTTTGTCATTTTTTATTGCGTCTATTTGATTCTTCTTTTTTCTTCTTCATTAGTCTTGCTAGCAGTCTATCAATTTTGTTGATCTTTTCAAAAAACCAGCTCCTGGATTCATTGATATTTTGAAGGGGTTTTTGTGTCTCTATTTCCTTCAGTTCTGCTCTGATCTCAATTATTTCTTGCCTTCTGCTGGCTTTTGAATGTGTTTGGTCTTGCTTCTCTTGTTCTTTTAATTGTCATGTCAGGGTGTCAAATTTAGATCTTTCCTGCTTTCTCCTGTGAGCATTTACTGCTATAAATTTCCCTCTACACACTGCTTTGAACGTGTCCCAGAAATTCGGGTATATTGTATCTTTGTGCTCTTTGGTTTCAAGGAACATCCTTATTTCTGTCTTCATTTCATTATGTACCCAGTAGTCATTCAGGAGCAGGTTGCTCACTTTCCATGTAGTTGAGCAGTTTTGAGTGAGTTTCTTAATCCTGAGTTCTAGTGTGATCACACTGTGGTCTCAGAGACAGTTTGTTATAATTTCTGTTCTTTTACATTTGCTGAGGAGTGCTTCACTTCCAAGTATGTGGTCAATTTTGGAACAGGTGTGGGGTGATGATGGAAAGAACGTATATTCTGTTGATTTGGGGTGGAGAGTTCTGTGGATGTCTATTGGGTCTGCTTGGTGCAGAGCTGTGTTCAATTCTTGGATATCCTTGAGAACTTTCTGTCTCGTTGATATGTCTAATGTTGACAGTAGGGTGTTAAAGTCTCCCATTATTATTGTGTGGGAGTCTAAGCTCTTTGTAGGTCTCTAAAGACTTGCTTTATGAATCTTCATGCTCCTGTATTGAGAACATATATATTTAGGACAGTTAGCTCTTCTTGTTGATTTAATCCCTTTACCATTATGTAATGGCTTTGTCTCTTTTGATCTTTGCTGGTTTAAATTCTGTTGTGTCGGAGACTAGGATTGTAACCCCTGCCTTTTTTTGTCTTCCATTTGCTTGGTAGATCTTCCTCCATCCCTTTATTCTGAGCCTATGTGTGTCTCTGCACGTGAGATGGGTCTCCTGAATAGAGCACACTGATGGGTCTTGATTCTTTATCCAATTTGCCCATCTGTGTCTTTTAATTGGAGCATTTAGCCCATCTACATTTAAAGTTCATATTGTTATGTGTGAATTTGATTCTGTCATTTTGATGTTAGCTGGTTATTTTGCTCATTAGTTGATGCAGTTTCTTCCTAGCCTTGATGGTCTTCACAATTTGGCATATCTTTGCAGGCTAGCTGTTGTTCCTTTCCATGTTTAGCACTTCCTTCAGGAGCTCTTTTAGAGCAGGCCTGGTGATGACAAAATCTCTCAGCCTTTGCTTGTCTGTAAAGGATTTTATTTGTCCTTCAATTATGAAGCTTAGTTTGGCTGGATATGAAATTCTGGGTTGAAAATTCTTTTCTTTAAGAATGTTGAATATTGGCCCTCACTCTCTTGTGCCTTGTAGCGTTTCTCCAAGAGATCCTCCATTAGTCTGATGGGCTTCCCTTTGTGGGTGACCCAATCTTCTCTCTGGCTACCCTTAACATTTTTTCCTTCATTTCACCTTTGGTGAATCTGACAGTTATATGTCTTGGAGTTGCTCTTCTCGAGGTGTATCTTTGTGGCATTCTCTGTATTTCCTGAATCTGAATGTTGGACTGCCTTGCTAGATTTGGGAAGTTCTCCTGGATAATAGTTCCAGTCTCCCCATCACTTTCAGGTACACCAATCAGATGTAGATTTGGTCTTCTCACATAGTCCCATATGTTTTAGAGGCTTTGTTCATTTCTTTTTATTCTTTTTTCTCGAAACTTCTCTTCTCACTTAATTTCATTCATGTGATCTTCCATCACTGATACCCTTTCTTCCAGTTGATCAAATTGGCTACTGAGGCTTGGGCATTCACCACGTAGTTCTCATGCCATGGTTTTCAGCTCCACCAGGTCCTTTAAGGACTTCTCTGCATTGGTTATTCTAGTTAGCCATTTATCTATTTTTTTTCAAGGTTTTTAACTTCTTTGCCATAGGTTCAAACTTCCTCCTTTAGCTCGGAGTAGTTTGATCATCTGAAGCCTTCTTCTCTCAAGTCGTCAAAGTCATTCTCCATCCATCTTTGTTCCATTGCTGATGAGGAGCTGCATTCTTTGGAGGAGGAGTGGTGCTCTGAATATTAGAGTTTCCAGTTTTTCTGCTGTTTTTTTCCCAATCTTTGTGATTTTATCTACCTTTGGTCTTTGATGATGGTGACATACAGTTGGGGTTTTGGTGTGGATGTCCTTTCTGTTTGTTAGTTTTCCTTCTAACCATCAGGATCCTCAGCTGCAGGTCTGTTGGAGTTTGCTGGAGGTCCACTCCAGACCGTTTCCCTGGGTATCAGCAGTGAAGGCTGCAGAACAGCAGATATTGGTGAACAGTAAATGTTGCTGCCTGATCGTTCCTCTGAAAGTTTTGACTCAGAAGAGTACCCAGCCATGTGAGGTGTCAGTCTGCATCTACTGGGGTGTGCCTCCCAGTTAGGCTATGTGTGGTTCAGGGACCCACAGTTAGGCTATGTGGGGTTCAGGGACCCACTTGAGGAGGCTGTCTGTCCATTCTCAGATCTCAAGCTGTGTGCTGGGAGAACAATCATTCTCTTCAAAGCTGTCAGACATGGACATTTAAGTCTGCATTGGTTTCTGCTGCCTTTTGTTTGGCTATGCCCTGCCCCCAGAGGTGGAGTCTACAGAGGCAGGCAGGCCTCCTTGAGCTGCAGTGGGCCACACCCATTTCGAGCTTCCCGGCCACTTTGTTTACTTACTCAAGCCTCGGCAATGATGGGCGCCCCTCCCCCAGCCTCTCTGTTGCCTTGCAGTTTGATCTCAGACTGCTGTGCTAGCAATGAGTGAGGCTCCATGCATGTAGACCCTCCAAGCCAGGTGCGAGATATAATCTCCTGGTGTGCCATTTGCTAAGACCATTGGAAAAGTGCAGTATTAGTGTGGAAGTGACCTGATTTTCCAGGGGCCATCTGTCACCCTTTTCTCTAAATAGGAAAGGGAATTCCCTGACCCCTTGTGCTCCCTGGGTGAGGCAATGCCTCACTATGCTTTGGCTCATGCTTGGTGTACTGCACCCATTGTCCTGCACCCAATGTCTGACACGCCCCAGTTAGATGAATCTGGTACCTCAGTTGGAAATGCAGAAATCCCCTCTCTTCTCTGTGGCTCACACTGGTAGCTGTAGACTGGAGCTGTTCCTATTCAGCCATCTTGGCTTCACCCCCCTTCTCTAACTTTTGACAGAAAAGTGTTTGGAATCAGAGTTTTTATCTAATTTTTCAGATCCTACAGTGTCACCTAGTAAGATAGGATTTTTCTCTGCATAGAGCCTTGTCAGCCCTTCGCCCAAAATGTCTAGATTCTAAAATTCTCTTCCTCCCATGTCCCACTAATAATTTTAAGACCCTGTGTCCCATCTGTAAGCAGAGAATCTCCACTATCAACAGTGAACAAGACGCTGCCCTTGAGAGACAATTTCCAACCTCATTGCTGAAGTTTTTATAAAAGAAGGAAAGGAATGGAATCTTTTTTTTAATTATTTTTGAGGCAACTGTTCTTCGTCCTGCTACATTGATATATAAATAAGAAGACAATGTTAAGTTTCAAAGTCAATTCGTCTTATTTATGAAGATGTCAATGTTTTGCTAGGACCAGAGTAAGGGAACCAACGATAATATAAAGACTCAAACTCTGTTAAAGACTCTTTCTGCAATCTAACTACTGCATAATCTCTCTTTGGCTTCCCACATACCTGGAAGTTTTTGGGTTGAATGTACTTAGGAGACAAACAAGGAATTTTAAATACATATATATACATATATATGTATATATATATAAAAAATTTTATATATTTATAAGGAATTAGGAATTATATGTATACACAAACATATATACACACATACATATATGTGTATACATAAATTTGTGTAAACTGTGTGCGTGTGTGTACATATATACACACATTTATAGCCAGAGCATGCATATATACATATATATACACACTCACTTATATATATGTGTGCATACATGTGTGTATATATATAGACAGACATATGTGTGGGTATGTGTATACGTATATATGTACATACACACATACCATCTATATACACATACCAGAGTGTATATATATACATCCATAAACCCTGAGTATTACATATATGCGTATTACATATGTGCATATTACATACATATATATACACACATATGTGTGTGTATGTTTATATGT
Source organism: Pongo abelii (assembly GCF_028885655.2). NCBI lineage: Eukaryota > Metazoa > Chordata > Mammalia > Primates > Hominidae > Pongo > Pongo abelii. Next base: position 53,946,035 of record NC_072009.2, read on the forward strand.
ATATATACACACATATATATATATATACACACATATACATATACATATGTATGAACACAAGGGTAAAGCTTCAACAAAATTTTAGTATCTAAAAACAGACCGTTTTGCCAGCAAATTGCTGCAAGATTTGAGAGCTACTAATGCACAGATTAAATCAATGTGTGCATTACAGCAAGGTCTGCCATTCCTGGCAGCCATTCCAAGTGATTGACCTCCCATAGTAGTAGATCTTAAAGATTATTTCCTTACTATACCCTTACATGAGAAGGATAAGCAAACTTTTACCCCAAAGCATGCTCACGGGTCCTACGCTATTTCAGCGTTTTGTAGGACAGTCCTTAAAGAAGCCTCATGATATATTTCCTAGTGCCTAACTCATTCATTATATGGATGAAATCTTTTTGGCTGCTCCAACGGAAGAGTTATTACCCCAATTGTTGAGAGAAGCAAAACAGGGGGAGATCTCAAAATAGTTCAAGGAAATGGAGAAACAACATCCCCATACCAATACTTAGGCACTATTGTTACTGAAACAAATGTTCGACCTCAGAAAGTAGTCCTCCATATGGACAGATTACAAACCTTCAATGATTTCCAACAACTTTTAGGAGATATAAATCGGCTGTGCCCAATCCTAGGTATTGCTACTCATCAACTCAAACACTCCATGGAAATTCTTCATTAGGGGCAATGGGCTTAGGAGACAAACTAGCTGCTCCAGCAACTTACTAAGGAAGCAGAAGCTGAGTTACAGCTTGTGGAGCAGATTCGTCAGCAATCACATGCCTCCCAGCTACAGCCACAAAAGCCCTTGGTTCCCTTTATCCTTTCTACCCCCCATTCTCCAACAGGACTTTTAGGCCAGATCATAGAAAAATATGTAATTGTAATAGAATGGCTTTTTTTGAAATTCAATCAGAGAGTAAAGTCTCTACAAGTTTATCTTTCTTTAACTACTCAATGTATAACGAGGGGTAGGAATAGATCAAAATCGCTTAAGAGATATGATTCAGACAAAATTACTGTTCTCCTTTTAGAGTCAGTCTAAAAGCATGAGGAGAAATATTGGATTCCCAACAAAAGGCTGCAGCATGGTAAATGTTGACTGTGTGGCAAATTGCTCTTTCAGATTGTGTAGGAATAATACATACACATTGTCCATCAGACAAAATTTTGCAATTTTAAAAGTTAAACTTTTCATCTTCCCCATGATTACTCATCACAAGCTCACTTCAGGCAGCCAGATCTACTTACTGATGGCTCTTGCAAAGGTCGCAAAACTACTTATGGTACTAACCATGCTCAAACAATAAAAAACCCCAGAGTTTCAGCTCAATGCTCAGAACTAATGGCAGTTATTCAGGCTTTAGAGCTCACAGCTTCATCTCTTATTAACACTCTCTGTGATTCAGCCTATGTTGTAAATGTAGCCGGTCATATTGGGACTGCCACTATTAAAAATACCCTAGAACCAGAGCTGTTTAACTTGTTTCTAAGACTTCAACAAGCTGTTTGCTCTTGTGCTGCTTTTTATATTTCTCATATTTGCTCTCCCACACAACTCCTTACACCACTATTTATAGGTAATAATAGAGCCAATAAATTGATTGGTTCTGCACTTCAACAAGCTCAACCTTCTCATGTATTACTGCATCAAAACGCTGCCTTTACTCGTATGTTTCATTTGCCTAACAGCCAGGCTGCAGCCCATGCAAGCCTGTCCTCCTTGTCAGCATGTCACTGGAGTCACACCCATAGAAGGCTGTAACCCATGAGACTTAGCTTCAAATGAAATCTGACAGATGGATATTACTCACAAAGCTGCCATTGGCAAGTTCTCCTTTGTTCGTGTGACTACAGACACTTATTCTCCTATGCGGCATGCTACATGCAAACCAGGTGAGACAGCTGGTTATGTATAATGACATTGTCTGTCATCATTTGCTCATATGTGGGGTCCCTAAACAATTAAAAACTGACAATGGACACGCTTATGTTAGTCACGCTTTTTAAATTTTTTACAGCTATGGTCAATCACTGATAAAACAGGAATTCCTTACAAACCCAAGGACAAAGAATTATAGAGTGGGCAGATCAAACATTACAATGTGTGCTGAAAAAGACAGAAAGGGGAAACAAGAGACCAGTTACCCCCTCAAACAAAATACATTTACTTTTACTTTAATTTTTTTTTTTACTTATTTACTTTAAATTTTTTGACTCCTGGCACAGATAGTAAGACTACAGCAGAAGGACACTGGTAAATGTTATAGGGAAAAAGGAAAGTATACCCAAAAATATTATGAAAATCCCCCTAAGGACAATGGAAAGGCTCAGTAGATTTACTGATGTAAGGACGAGGGCATACTTGTGTTTTTACAGGAGGTGGATAATCTATGTGGGTGCCCTCAAAGTGTTTGTGACCATGTAAAGGGAGACTGGAGAGAGCCATGCATCCCAACTATGGATCCAACTCTTTCATTACAAGCCATGAGTCAGTTGAAATTGCTAGAGCACCAGGGTCAGGCAAACACCCCTGACCTCACGTTTATGGCCACGCTACCTGTAACATCCTGTGCAGTAGGTTTTCCTTGTGCAGAGACAAACACATATTGGGCATATATTCCCAATCCCCCAGTATTATCAACTGTAATTTGGAGTGACATTCCCCCTGACATCTATCATGATCAGGAAGCACGCGCACCAGGACCCCTAACACACCATGACAAAGAGTAATTAGACTCTCAGAACAATGATTATCAATTATGCGGCTCCATTGGAGGGACTTCCTTTATGCATCACCAGGGTACATCACTCAACTGCAGTGGCCTTGCAAATTAATCCCAAGTATGACTGAGTTAACATGGAAAAAAAGATGTACCTATTAGGCCTTAGCTCTGTTAACATTACTGGTGTAGCTACTAATCACTCCCAGCCCCATCCCCCAAATTGTATTAATTATATAGAATGGGCTCCCTTTGATAATTCTTACCCCCCAATTTGAACCCAGTGTCTTGGCCTCCAACTAGACAACAGTACATGCTAATGGGAGACATTATTTTCTGGGTCCCTGTGGACATTTAGACGGGAGAGATGAGACTCTGACCTCGTGGCATAAACTTCGCTGACACTGGTCAGTATCTCTTCACTATATTGCACTGGGATTCAATCCCAATCTGCAGCAAGTTTCACTTGGCATGAAACAGGCTTTAGCCCACCTTTGCCTCAATGGCATTACCAAGGAAAGAGAGGTCCAATTCAGGAGTCGATAGGGAAGGCAGCACTCTACTATATGAATGGCAGCATTTGTGTCAGAACACTGTCTAATTATAGTAATTGTGCTGAACACCGTTTTAATCTTACCCTTGTAGAAAACATTACCACTCAATTACAATTTGTGTTTTTAAACTTATGTTTTTCTAGCAGCAAAAAGGACCAACTCCAGGTGAACGATGCCCAATTGACTTGTGATTCCTGCCAACTGTTTTATTCCCTTGATCATAGCACCGTACAAACATACAGCATAACCACCCTAGTAATTCTAGTTCACAATCCTGGATTACAGATTTCTGTAAATCTGTCTGAGCCTTGAGTGGCCACCTCTGATTTCCATTTTGTAAACTTTTTTCTTACTCAGCTTATTCCTTGTGCTTGTAGAGCTTTAGATATGAAAATTTTTGTAATTCTCCTTAGGTGAATTAATAACTTCTGTTGTGTTGTCCTTAGTAGCAATGTGCAGCTCCATTCAAACATCTCAATATGTAGAAAATTGGATGTGTACAGCCGACCACACATGGATGCTTAAAGATAAACTTAACACTGAGATACACACGGAAGTAGCAATGTTAAAGACTACAGTTCTGTGGCTAGGAAACCAAGAAGAAACTTGTAGTTGCGGCAGCAATTGCATTGTCATTTTAAGCATACTCATATTTATGTAATCAATTTGGAATAAAACCAAAGGGAATATCTATGGAAACTTGATTTATAAAGTAAAATTCTTAACTTGAATAAGCGTACTCAAGTATTTCAGCCACCTCTGAGAACTTGGGCAGAATTCCTGCAAGGTTTAGAGAGCCTTAACCTTTGGGTCTCCTCCAAACATCACCTCAATGTCTTTTTTGTGATTATCAGAGTAATGTTATTATGTCTCTGTTTTATGTTCATTGTCTGTAAAAGCAGCTGGACCACCAAACAACAGTTGAGAGCTGCACAGCCTGCAATTATCTTTACTCAATTAATGCAAAAACAGAAAGGAGAAGACATTGCAGGCCAAAAGAATGAGGGTTGTGACCAACTCAGTAATGACTGGAGGGTCTATGAACAGAGAGGGAACTGTTCTCATGAAAGCAGCATGTTGGCAACCTGACACACCAAGTCTGGTGCCAGAAGGAATGCTGAGGACAGTCATGCCCCAAGCACAGTATTTCTTGTGGTAATATATAGGAACATCTGAAGCCTGTAGTATAAAGAAAGCAATTATGTGAGGCAGTGATAAATCAAGAAGCTGACCAACAATTACCTTTCCTCCTTGTAGGTTCTGCCTAATAAATATCAAGGCCTGTAGAAGCTCAGTGCCTTTGCTGACTAGAAGAAATGAGACCCTTGTCCCCTCTTTTAAAACAGATCTTTTTTGTCTTTGTTTCTATTTCTAAATTCAACCCCCTTCGTTTCATCCCATAGTAACTGACTGCCATGCTGTCTCTATTAAAAATACAAAAAAAAAAAAAAGAAAAAGAAAAGAAAAATGTGCCCTTGTTGGCAGGCACATGTAATCCAAGCTACTCAGGAAACTGAGGCAGAAGAATCCCTTCAACATAATAGACAAAAGTTGCAGTGGGCCAAAATCACACCTTTGCATACCAGACTGGGTGACAAGGGGTGACTCCATCTCAAAAAAAGCAAAAGAACAAAAAAAGCAAAAGAACAAAACAAAACAAAACAAAACTATGTTCCGGTTAAGAGAACCAAAAAAAAAAAAAAAAAGTTACACGCTGAGAAAAATTTAGGAAACACATCTGAAAAGTGACTTTTATGCAAAACATACAAAGAAATAAGATGATCCAATTAATAAGTAGAGGCCTGAATAGATACATCACCAAAAAAGATATGGAGATGGAAAACCTGGCACACAAAATACTCCTTGCTGAGCCTCTGTTACTTCTTCTGAAGGCTGAGGCTCCAAGCCATTTCCTGAGGAGCAGCAGTGGCTGCCAGAGTGGCAGTGGCTCCAAAGATCACCCCACATATGCCAGCTCTACCCTTCCCCCAGATTCCAAGGATTCCCCAGCCATTGAACATGCTCACCAGGAAAGAGCCAGAAGCTGGATATTTTATTTCACAACTTTTCTTAAAATTCTGGATGCCGATAAGTATCCTTTGGTTGGAAGTTCTATATTTTTCCTAGCAAACTTGAGGCACTGACATGTATAAGGAAAGATGATTTTCAACTTACATTTGATTCCATAAAGAACTAAAAGAATTGGCATGGCCAGGCATGGTGGCTTACACCGGTAATCCCAGCAGTTTGGGAGGCTGAGCCAGGAGGATGTCCTTAGGTCAGGTGTTTGAGATCATCCTGGTCAACATGGTGAAACAAGCTCTCTACTAAAAATGTAAAAAATTAGCTGGTAGTGGTGGCTGGGTCCATAAACCCTGACCCTCAGGAAACTAAGACAGGAGAATTGCATGAACCCGGGAAACTGAGGTTACCAAAGCTGAGATCATGTCATTGCAGCACAGCCATTTGAACAGACCAAGACTCCATCTCAAAACAAACAAACTAACAAAAAAGCAAAACAGAAGAAAACAAAACAAAACAAAAAGGATTCAATTACATTTTTAGGCAGTTATTTTAGAATGCTTGGTACAATGCATTATTATTTTGGTATTCTCAAGACAGAAAACACAGTAACAGTAGTAAGTAAAAGACAAATAGCAAGTCATTACAAATTCAAGGGGTTAATTTCATCTGTCATTCTTTCTGGCTTTTATTTAAAACGTGTAATGCTGAAATAAGTACTTGTGATATCTAAACACAAAAAGAAACAACCGTTAGTGAACCATTATTAAATTAATTCCAGTCTTCAAATTTGAGTCTGATGCAGTGTAATGTTTTGTGAAAGATGATAAACTAACAGACCAAACACATGTGATTTCAAATTTTGGCCTACCTTTGGAGAAGCAGATTTAAGAGCCAAAACCTTCATAGTTCTAATTTTTATCAGTGATTCAGCATTGCAAGATATGTAGTGAAGCTGAAATCAGAGCTTTTTTCAATTCCAACAGAAACTAGTTTGTCCTCTGGACATTCGTGTTGCTCCCTTGAAATCCGTAAAGAAATCACTTGATTGAAAGGGACATTTACACAGGGAAAAATCACGCTAATACACCACATTGTCTTATTAGCTACAGTTCACTATTTTATTGTAGTCACCATAAGATTAGAAAAAATAGCAGATAAATGACTATGTGCACTAGAATAATTTTATTATGTTTTACTAAGTAGAGCTGGGAGTACGTTTCTTAAAATTGGTTTTCTGTGGCACAACACCTATATGCTTTTTGGCAGCAATCATAGATTAATGAACAAACAATAACAACAAAATCATGCTCAACAATACCTGTCATTCGGGGAAGGCAAATTAATATAAAAGTGAGAGGGCTAAACAGCTATACTATGTCTAAATTTCTTTTTAAATATAATCAAAACTGCAACAGAAAATCTCATCCATTGTTGAGCTGAAGGAATGCATAATTGTACAGCAACTTTAAAATATGGTTGTTTTCTTCTACCACAGTTTGGCAGTTTTTTCCAAAGGTAAACATGGTCTCATCATATAGGCTAACAACTGCACACTTAGCTATCTAGACAACTGATTTGGAAACTCACGTCTAACCAACAACCATATGCATTTGTGCATAACTGCTCTCTTGACAGTGGCCAAATATTTTAAGGAATCAGGATGCCCTTCAATATTAACCAAGCCAGGTAAATTCATAAAATGAAATACTATTCATCAAAAGAAAAGGGGTGATTTATGAAGTCATGCAAAGCCATGGATGAATCGGGCATAAATAAAGCTAAGTGATAAGAGCCACTCTGAAGAGATGACATATTGTATGATTTCATTTCTATTACATTACAGAGAAGTAATGTTTCTAGAGACAGTAAGCAGACTTGTAAGTTACAGTTGTTTTTAGTGGGCAGGTAGTGAGTTGAAAAGGAGAATGCAATGATGGAAAGAAGCACAAATGGGCCAGTTGAGAAGGGACTCATTCTGCTTGATGAGATTATGCTGAGTGTGTGGAAGAGCCAGGAGTGTGTATACTGGCATGAATAAATAAATAGGCTTCTACTCATGATAGGAGAGGAGCGTCTTCTTTCATCACACGTGCAACTAATTTAGGACAATTTCTGAGGAAGCTTTCGTTGTAAGTGGAAAAACATACATAAACAAATGTACCACTTCAAACATTTTTGAGTGTATAATTTGGAAGCATTAACTGTGCTCAAATTGTGCAACCATCACCACAATTTCACAATGTACAAGGGTTCCAATTTATCCACATACTCTCAAACTTTTCTTAAAAAAAAAAATGAAAAATTCCAATGGGGATAAAGCAGTAACCTCATTGTGGTTTAGATAGTCACGTATTAAGTGGTTAGTGGTTTTGAACATCTATTCATGTGCTTATTGGCTATGGATTTGTAAATGATTTCTTGGCTATACCACTGAATGAACACAAAATGTAAGAAAAAATAGATCAGTTGAGCTTCATCAAAAGTAAACACTTTTGTGCATTAAAGGACACTGTCAGTATAGTGGAAAGAAAACCAACAGCATGGGAGAAAATATTTGCAAGTCATATATATGGCATATATTCAAATCAACCACTTGGATCTCTTCCAAATGCACTCTTCATTTTTTCTTACTCTAAAACATTTTAAATAAACATCCACTTTTTCTGTGAAACCTTTCTGTCTCCTCTACTACTTTATTCCCCTCAGTCAAATTCTTTCTTCTGAGGAGGCAAGAGTTGACGTTACTGCAGACCATGATAGATTTGACGCCAGTAACTCAGATAACTTCCACTGGTAACAGGTCGAGGAGTTGCTGGACAGGGTGGCAGAAGTTCATGTCTAGTGTGTGGCTGCCCTGGCCGCAGGCAGTTCTGGACTGTGAAGGGACCAGAACACCATGCTACAAGAACTCTGTGGAAAGACAGCTCACATTGCTGAGAGAATACTGAGGAAGAAATTTTGTCTTTTTAGTGAGGTCAAATTCCTTCACATAATATACAACTAACTGTATCTTAATGAATTCCTTAGTGATCCTTAGTATGTGCATATGTGTGTGCAACTACCGCATCTTAGTTCCAAATTACTTTCATCATTCCAAAAGGAAATACCCTACTTATTAAGAAGCTCCTACCCAGTCTGTCCTCTTTCTGACACCAGTAACCAATAATCTGCATTTTGTCTCTGTGGACTTACCTATTATAAATATTTATATAAATAAAATCAGACACTATGTGACTTTTGCATTCACCTTCTTGAGCCAAAATTTAAGTTTCTTTACATTGCAGCGTTAGAGTTGTAATCCTTTTCACAGCTGAATAGTATGCCATTGTATGGACATACTATATTTGTTTCTTATTTTCTGTTGGTGGACATTTATTTGGTGTGTTTGCAGATTTTAGTTATTGTGAATGCTGCTATGAACATATGTATACATGTTTTTGTTTGAATGCCTCTTTTGCACTTTTTGTGTATGTAGTTTGGAGTTGATTTCGGGGGTTCTATGGTAATTTTATATGTAGCCTTAGCAGAACAACCAAATTATTTTCCAAAGCAGCTGCAGAATTTTTCTTTCACATATTCCCACTTCCATTTCAACAACTGTTAGCTTTTTTTTTTTTTGCAATTATAATGGGTGTGAAGAGGTATCTTACTGTAGTTTTGACTTGCATTTCCCCTAGGTTAAAATGTGCAGGAGGCATAAGTGTTGGAGGAGAAAGAGGAAGGCTGAGGACAATCATGTGGAGAGGATAGGCAAGCTCCAGGGGAGACAGTGGCTGTGGCAAACTCTGCCCGGTCTCAGCTCTAGCAGTGAATGGAAAGCGAGCCCATGATTGTAGTGTGGATTTTCTCACAATCTAGCTGTTTCAACAAGGAGAGTGTGTGATTTGGGGTACTGCACCCCCTCTTCCCATAGGTCCCCTATAATTCAGTCCACACTAGGCACCTGCCTGGAGACAACCTGGTCTCTGCTCCCAGACAAAGGAGACTCTCATGCCCTGGGAACCTGATTCTGGTCGTCACTAATGGACACAGGCCTGGAGGGAGGAACACAGACCATATGTGCTACAACAAAGACTGTAAAGTACAGAAGTGGACATTACATTTAGCCCAGTCACCCCAGGCCACATGAACCATGCTCACCACTCATGGGCCTCAGCCTCCCTCTTTGAAAAAGGAACTGCCACAACCATCAATCTCAACAGCCTTTCCATGATTCAATAGGACAAGCAACTTGGAATTCTGCTGATTTTAAATGCTGCTGTCATTCCAGATCTCACACAACCCTAGTGCCAGAGACTGAAGTCACAGTCTGCAGGTTGCTTTCTCCTGCTGGTGTGGGAGAGTGTGCCAACTCAGTCTCAACTTGTGGCTGGAACACAGAGTGTTTGACCACCAACATTTAATTATTTCCACTTTTACCACTAAGTTTTAACAAAGTGTGTCTGTGGTGTAAGCTGTCACTAACTTCCCTTCCTTTGGACCTTCCAGAGACTATCTCAAAACACCTCCCACGCTCAAACAAAAGCTACTGTGGATTTGGTTAGCCCTGGGTTGATGTTTAGAAAAGCTGTGGCTTCAGAAGGCAACTTCCTCTGGCTCCAAATCTACGAGGCTGTACAATGAGCATTGAGACGGTCCTGAGCTTAGACCCAGAAAAGTTCTGGTTGCAAGGCTCAGTCCTCCCTTCTGCAAAAAAGACTGATGACCTAATACACTAGCCAGCTAGAGTATTTTAGCATTTAAAATGATTATATTCTAATACACTAGCCAGCTAGTGTATTTTAGCATTTAAAATGATTGTATTCTAATACACTAGCCAGCTAGTGTATTTTAGTCTTTAAAATGATTGTATTCAATTCATTGCCGTTAAAAGTTTACAAAAAAAAAAGAGATTTCCCAGATTTAATTGAGCACTTCCTTTAAGATATTGTTCTGACTCATAAAGCTATAACCTTCACGTAAATATCTGCTTCTTTCCTCAGCAAATAGTGATAATCACTTTGCCTACACTCAGAATTTTGTTGTGAGATGAAGTCAATGAGATGGTGTGTTTAAAATTATGGTGGAAGTGTAAATTCTTCTTTATTTAGTGTAAAACTGAATACCACTTACACGTCAATCCATCTCAGAGGTGGACTGCATAAATTAGAGCAGGTTGAACTGAAAGTTAGGTAGCTACAAACAAAATTAAATGGATCTTCATATACTGACAGATGTGTGACAAAGTACAAAGCAAAGTTAACAATATAGTCTATTGTATATATTCATTTGTGTAAAAAATAAATAAATAGCTATCTCTATGGATTACCGCAGGCACAGGGATAATCTCTGCAAAAGGAATACAAAATTGGATATCAGTTAATAATTGCTAGTACATGTCATCCTATATAGTGAAAATATATATATGTTAACTATGTAAAACAGTTAGCTAAAGTGTTTAACGACAGCAGTGTTTGTTTATAAAAATCTCGTTTGCAAATATATATTTACTATGTCAATACAAACATTAAATAAATTAACAAAAAACTGCTTTTTTTTAAAAGCAAATTTTTCCCTCTACATAGATCTCACAGTGCAAATAAAGATCTGATCTTTTACACAGTGAGCTAGCTGGAAACTCCTATGATGTGCTAAAAAAATACTCACATGGAAATATATGTATGTGTAATCTCATATTTACTAATTAAAAGCCTATGCTGAATACGTTTGCTAATTACATACTTAAGACTTAGTTGAATCTTGAAATACACTAAGTTTTATGTCAATATATGTTAATTTGCTTACATTACCTCCCACTTTGTGTTTCAGTTCTGTGTAAGTTTAAACATCGCTAACCTTTTTGTGGAACTTATTTGGTCCTTTAGAAGTAATAAAATGCACTCAAATGTTTGCTTCTAATATCATGATTTTCAAAACCATTCCTCTTTTAGAATTTAACTACAATAACATTAAGCAACTTCAGTGCATACATTTTAAATATAACATTTTATAGCATTAAGTTTGGCCCCTTGTTAATGTAACATTTCCATATTTTTTCACATATGATAAAAACAACTCGTGTTAAGTTACCAAAACCATCTATAGGAAACCATTACAGAAAGGCGTCTTCTTCAAAACAATTGTATTCTCTCACTAAACTTCTTCTACTTACATATCTGATGACTACAAAATGTTGGGCTTGTTGACCAAAAACAAAACAAAGAAATGAGTTACTTCTTTTTCTAAATGAAAAAAAATAGGCTGGGTGCGGTGGCTCACGCTTGTCATCCCAGCACTTTGGGAGGCCGAGGTGGGCAGATCACGAGGTCAGGAGATTGAGACCACGGTGAAACCCCATCTCTACTAAAAATATAAAAAATTAGCCTAGCATGGTGGCGGGTGCCTGTAATCCCAGCTACTCGGTGAGGCTGAGGCAGGAGAATGGCGTGAACCCGGGAGGTGGAGCTTGCAGTGAGCCGAGATCGCGCCACTGCACTCCAGCACTCCAGGCTGGGTGACAGAGCAAGACTCTGTCTCCAAAAAAAAAAAAAAAAAAAGAAGAAAAAAATAGCATTTCAAACCAAGCTAAATGAATATTAATGAATAAAAGCAGATTTATAATTTAAACTACTCACTAGTTATTGCTTTATCTGTGTCATATATTGCAGTAAAAGAGCCTACTCTCTTTTTTAGAATTTTTTACACAGTCAATAGCTGGCACGACAAGTAGCTCAAACTAGGATTCACGGTAGTGGGTGTCCTACATCTTGGAACTGCCCGTTCTGCTGGCAGTTCTTACTTCTTATACATTGCAGGGGAACTATTGATGCAGGGAAGATGAAAACATAAATTAATTTTAGCACGAGAAAGTAATCATAATATTATTTGTAGAAAACCTAAATTGAGAAAAACCTGTTTTCTCAAAGAAAATACCTTTAAGTTTATTTGATATCATTAAATGTCTCATTTAATGTATCTTGAAACAATTTTGAATTTTCTTACCAAAAAAAGATCCTTAAAAAACAACCATTTATATCAAGAAATGTAATTAGCTTCAAAAGTTATACTGTTAAAGACATTTCTAAAACCTGAGAATTTTATGCAACAGAAAAATGACATTCTGAATAGAATTACTCTTTTAATTACATATAAATGGATATGCATTCATTTCTAATGAAAAGAGCATGCATTAAAATTATATTATTTTTCTTGACTTATGAGACATAGGAAGAAACTCATAAAAGTATGATACAGAAAATAAAGTTTTGCAAGATGGATATGTTTCTCAATTAGAAATTCATTCAACAGCCAGACATCCGCACTCACACCTATAATCCCAGGACTTTCAGATGATGAGGCAGGCAGATTACTTGACGTCAGGAGTTTGGGACAAGTGTGGCCAACATGCGAAGCCCCATCAGCTGTGTTGGTGCACATGTGTAATCTCAGCTAATCAAAAGGCTAAGGCAGATTAATGCCTTGAAGCTGGGAGGCAGGGGGTTGCAGCATGCCAAGATTGCACCACTGCACTCCAGCTGAAGAGACTGTGTAAGATTGCATCCTCAAAATGAAAGAAAAAGATTCAATCAGCTAAGAATTGAAATATACTACTTATTTACTTTTTTCAGTTTCTGAAAACACCGACTTGTAGCTATTTTATAAAATATCTTAAAGAAGATGTGGCACACTTTTCAAAGTTACTATAACTGCTACAAAAATGAAAGCCTTCTAATTTTAATTTAATTTAAATTTATATTAAGTTTCATGACACATACGCAGGACATACAGATTTATTTCACAGGTAAACGTGTGTCACCGTTGTTCACTGAACCCATTATCCCATCACCTAGGTATTTAGCTCTTCATAAATTAGCTATTTGTCCTGAAGCTATGGTTTTCCCACTTTCTTTATCCAGTCTGTCACTCATGGGTATTTGGGTTAATTCCATGACATTGATTTTGTGAACAGTGCTGTAATACACATACATATGCATGCATCCTTGTAATAGAATGACTTATTTTGCCGGGGCTCTATACCCAGTAGTGAAATTGCTGAGTCCAGTGATATTGTTATTCTGAAAGACTAAAAGTGTGAATCACCACACAGTTTTCCACATTGTCTGTACTGATTTACATTCCAAACAACAATGTAAAACATTCTTATGGCTGCACTAACTCACTACCATCAGTTTTTTCATGGGTATAAACTTATACGATAAAGATAGTCATCAATTTTGCTTCCACAAGACACAAACATATTGGGGTATTTCTTCCATGGGAAAAAAAAAAAAAAAAAAGAGGGGTTTACAATTGCACTCAATGGAAGAGGCCCAAAATGCTGCTCATCATCCTACAATGCACAGCAAAAGCTCCTCACATAAAGAAGTTATATGAGTACAAAATGTCAAAATCAGAAATTCTGTTCTATTAGATAGTTTTATAATAAGTGGAAGGTGCTAACCTGAAGCCCAATGCCATGAATTACAGAACTATATTCTCAGAGACTAGATGTCTGTGTAAGTAAGAGGGATAGGGTGGTTCAGTGGAAATACCAATATTTCAACTTTAATTTCTAAAAGATTTTGAAATGTAATGATTTTCAAATAAGGTGTAAACATTCCAAATTGTAGGAGACGGAATTTTAAGTATTTCAAGATCCAATAGAAGAAAGGCATTTATACACAGCTAGCTATGCTCCTTTCATCATGGGATTTTGGGAGGGTCACCTTGCCAATTGAGAACCTCTGTGGCCAGTGGTGCCTTTGCCTGAGTTTTCCCAGGCCTGCTAAGCTTGCTCTACCCACTCTGCCTGACAGGCTACACTCAGCTTGTGTTACGGCCCAGGACTTAACACCTGCCAAGGGCAAATGTGAGGTAGAGTGGCAATGGTGTTTGAGCAAGCGTGGGGTCCATCTGCTATACACGGCCAGGTCTGCCAGCTGTTGCAAAGCAGGAAATTTTAGGTGCCAAGAGAAATGCCACCTCACTGAGATGCAGCAGCTGGACCAGGCATACTGCAAGCAGCTTCCACAGCTGATACTGTGGAATGTAGTGGTCCCCAGAAGTTTCAGGATGCCAGAAACAGCAAAGCCCTAAAGACGGGGTCACAGCCCTGGTTTTCAGATACCCTAGGTCTGTGCACCCTGAAGAGCAACAGCTGTCCTCTTATTTTTGTCTTTCACAATGTGATGAGTAAGAGACATTTTTTTCCCTGTTTGTGTTACAGTTCTTTCAGCACCACCATTCAGTGACTCTCAAATAATTCTTCTTTATCCAGGAAGAATGAGGTAGATGGACACGTGGAGAGTGAGAAATTTATAGATAAGATTTACTGAGGAACAGAACTCAAAAGGGATCCTGATTGGGTAGCTCTTCTCCACAGGCTGGATGTTCAGATGAGTGTCCAGCTCTCAGCAGAGAGATGGCTTTAGAGTGGGTGGCTTACCTCTACAGGCAAGCTGTCAAGAATTAGTTTCCAGCTGTCAGCAGGAGAGAAACCCTGGACTTGGTAGCTTCACCATCCAGCTGATCATACTGTGAGATATTAAGCTGTCCACAGAGAGAAGACCCTGGATTGGGTAGGTCTACTTCACACCTGGTGGTTCCAAGATTGGCTAAGCCTTCAGCAAAGAGAAGACCCTCGATTGGGTAGCTCCTCACTCTAGCTGGTCATCCTGTTATCTACCCAGCTTTCAGCAGAGACTGTGGTGGGTAGCTCCAGCCCACTGCTGATAGTCCTGACATCTCTTAAGCTCTCAGGAGAGAGATGGCCCTTGGGTAGGTAGCTCCTCTCCACAGCTGGTGGTTTGAATAGTCCTCAAATCTAGCTGAGTCCAGGAATATTATGTGCTTCAAAGGAAAGAAAGTGCTTGCTGATTGGATTATTTGGCCACAATGTGTGCGTTTCAAAACAGAACCGGTGGTTCCTATTCTTGTCCATCGGCCTAGGACCTAGACTTCAGGCTGTAACCGGCTTGAAGATGGAGCCTCACTGGGGACCAGCAAATTTACTGCCACGAGCCTGGGATGGCTAACACTGAGTATCAATTTAACTGGATTGAGGGATACAGAGTATTAGTTTGGCATGTGTCTTTGGGAGTGTTGCCTAAGAGAGATAAACACTAGGGTCAGTGGGCTGGAGAAGGTAGATCCACCCTTAATCTGGTGGGCACAATTGACCTGTAATTGCTGTTCTCTGGAAACCACAGTCACTCAACTACCAAATTTAAATACTAACAATAATTGGACCCCGATGTGACCGGGGTCAAGTGGCACCACTCAACCATCAAAGGTAATGTGAGCACAGCTAAGGGATAGTGGCATTCAAATAATGTGACTCCTGTAGGGCCTTTTCACTGGTTAATTAGTCACGGTGTTCATGGAAGTCAAATTGACGGAAAGCTTACTGCATTCATACTTACGTTATACATACAGAAATCGTTGGGTCAAAAGGACAAAACACTATTCTGGATGATGAAAACAGAGAAATGAAGCCCCTCCATCAATTACCAGGCTAGAGACAGTTTAAAGACGGAGAATCCATTGAATGAAGGGGAGGCTGGGTTCCCTTGACCAAGAAACCCATGACATAACTGACTATTTATGCAGTGAATCTTTACACCATCTTTCCCCAAGACCTCCAGGCTTTGCCGAGGTAATTGTCTATTAGGGAAAGGGAAATAATCAGACTTTGCAGAAACTACTGGCCACTAGCTCTGTGCTGATGTGGGTTCCAGGGGATCCAAAATGTTATTGTGGTCCTACAGTTAAAGTAGGAGCTCAGGGAGATCAGGTAATTAATAGAGCTTTAGCTTATTAGGTCAGATTTACAGAGTGCCCAGTGAGTCCCTGCAGTCATCCTTTGGTCACTTTTCCAGTGCTAAATTGCATAACTGTCATGGATATACCTAGCAGCTGGCAGAATCCCACATTTCCATGACTTGCAAGGTGAGGGCTACAACAATACGAAAGGTCAAATGGAAGCCACTAGAGCTTCCCCTACCGAGAAAAATAGTAAATAAGAAATGATATCAAAACCCTGAAAAGATTATGGAGATGGGTGCCACCATCAAAAATTTCAAAGATGCTGGATTGGTAATTACCAACACATCCTAATTCAACTCTCCCATTTGGCCTGTGCAAAAGACAGGTGGACCTTGGATGATGATATTGGAGTATCACAACTTAACACAGTTGTGAATCAACTTGCAGCTGATATACTAGATGTGGTTTATTGTTTGAGCAAATTAATACATCTCCTGTTACATGGTATACAGCCATTCACTTGGCCAGTGCCCTTTTCTTTATTCTTGTCTATAAAGACCACCTGAGGCAATTTGTCTTCAGCTGGCAAGGCCAGCAATACCCATTTATTATCCTTGCTCAGAGGTATATTAACTCTCTGGCTTCCTGTCATAGTCTTATTCAGAGAGACCTTGATTGCTTTCCACTTCTGTAAAATATCACAATGGTCCATCTCATTGATAAGATTAGGCTGATTTGATGAGTGAGCAAGAAGTAGCAAGCACACTTGAATTATTGGTGAGACAGTTATGTACCAGAGGATGTGAAATAAATATGACTAAAATTCGGAGACCTTCTACCTCCATAATGTTCCTAGAGGTCCAGTCTTGGGAAGATTGTCACAATATCTTTTACAGGGTGAAGAACAAGTTGTTGTGTGAGGCCCCTCTTATAACCAAGAAAGAGGCATAGTACCTACTAGGCCTTTTCAGATTTTTGAAGCATCACACTTTTCATCTGAATATGTCCCCCAGCCCACTTATTAGTGATCCAAAGGGCTGCCAGCTTTCAGGGGCATCCAAAACAGGAAAAGACTCTGCAACCACTTCATGCTGCGTTGCAAACACCTCTACCCTTTGGGCCATATGAACCAGGAGATTCAATGGTGCTTGAAGTTTCAGTGGCAGATAGGAATGTTGTTTGGAGCCCGCAGCTAAAGAACTGTGGCAGCAGTGTCCTGCTCATTAAATCTACTTGTCTTACCATGTTTCCCATTATCCTGAAGCAGCTGGATAAATAGAACGGTGAAATGGCTTTTTGAAGTTACAATTACAATGCCAATGACGTGACAGTAGTTTGCAGTGTTCCCACAGGTGAATCAGAGAATACGCCTCTAGGATTTTGAAGCAAGGCCCTGCCATTTTCTGCAGATAACTAGTATTCTTTGGAGTGACAACTCTTGGCCCACTGCTGGACTTTGGTGGAATATTTGAACGTTGATCATCAAGTCACCATGTGAACTACACTGCTTGTCATGAACTTGGTGTTTTCTGGCCCATCGAGTCTTAAAGTGGGTTGTGCACAGCAGCATTTCATCATGAAATGGATGTGGTATACACGTGCCCAGGCTGAGCAGGTTCTAAGGCACAACTAAGTTATGAGGAAGTGGCTCAAATCCTCACAGTCTCCACTGCAGCTATGCCACCTTCTTTTCTTCAGCCTGTGTCAATGCCCAAATGTCCAGATTTCCAACTATATACTGATTCATGATCCATGGCCAATGGTTTGGCTGGGTGTCAGGCACCTGGTAGATGCATGATTAGAACATTGATGACAAAGACAGACGTTTGGGGAAGAGGTATGTGGACGGACCTTTGTGAGTGGTCAAAAGCTGTCAAAATATTTGTATTCCATGTGAGTTCTAGCCAACAAGTGGCCTTAGTGGATAGAGAGCTTAATAATCAAGTGGATAAAAACACTGGTTCTGGGGACACCACTCTCACTCTTTCCCCAGCCACCCCTGTCATTGCCTGATGGGTCCATGAACAAAGTGGCCATGGTGGCAGAAATTGAGGTTACACATGTGCTCAGCAACACGGACTTCCACTCACAAAGGCTGACCTGGCTATGGCCACTGCTGAGTGCCCAATTTGCCAGCAGCAGAGACCAAAACTGAGCCCTCAGTATGGCCCAGTTTCTTGGGGTGATCAGCCAGCTACATGGTGACACATTAATTATATCGGACTTCTTTCATCAAGGAAATGGCAGAAGTTTGTCCTCACTGGAATAGCCAGTTACTGTGGATATGGGTTTCCCCACTCTTCACGCAATGCTTCTGATAAGACTGCCATTCGTGGTCTCGCAAAATGCCTTATTCACCATTATGGTATTCAACACAACATTGCCTCTGACCAGTGCACTAACTTTACAGCTAAAGAAATGTGACCATGAGCTCCTGCTCATTACATCTATTGGTCTTACCATGTTTCTCATTATCCTGAAGCAACTAAATTAATAGGATTCTGAAGTGGCCTTTTGAAGTTACAATTGCAATGTCAACTATGTAACAATACTTTGCAGGGCTATTGCAAAGTTCTCCAGAAGACCACGTATTCTCTGAATCAGCATCCAATATATGGTATTGTTACTTCCATAGCCAAATTTCACTGGTCCAGGAATCAAGTGATGGAAGTAGAAATTTTGCCACTCACTATCACTACTGGTGTTTCACTAGCAACATTTTTGTTTCCTGTTTTTTATGATATTATGTTCTGCTGGCCTAGAGGTCTTAACTCCCCGAGGAAAAGTGCTGCCACCAGATGAAACAATAATGTTTACATTAAAGTGGAAGTCAAGATTGCCACCTGGACACTTGGGCCTCCTCCTCCCTTTATGCCAACATTCTAAAAAGGCAGTAACAGTGTTGACTGGGTTGATTGACCTGAACTATCAAGATGAAATCAGCCTACTCCTCCACGATGGAGGGAAGAAAGAGTGTGGTATAACATACAGAAGATGCATTAACATGTGTTTTAGAATTACCATGAAGTGTGATTAATGTCAGTGAAAACTACAACAGCCCAATCCTGACAGGGCTACAGTTGCATCAGACCCTTCAGGTATTAAGGTTTTGGTCACTCACCAGGGTAACAACAACAAAAAGAGGCAACAAAAACAACAACAAAACAATAAAAACCGCAACCTGCTGAGGAGCTTGCTGAAGGCAAAAGGAACACAGAATGGCTAGTAGAAGAAGTTAGTCATCCATACCTGCTATAAACACATGACCAGCTGCAGAAATGAGGACGTTGTCTTAAGTGTTTCCTCCTTCTTTTGCTAAAAAAAAAAGAGTTGTGCATGTATACACATGTACTGAGAATAGTTTTTTATTTTCCTTTATCATGCTACATAAGATTTATTGAGTTCTTATCAACATTTGCATATTGCAAACTTCATGAAATAGTGTTTTCATTGGGTGTTGTTGCATTCCTGGTTGTAAGAGGATAATTGAATTATGTTAGGTGTAGGTATTACCTCATTTTTGTTCTGCATTTGAAGATTATGTATTATAGCAGAAGATGCATTTCGATTCAAGTTAACAAGGGGCGGATTTGTGATGGTTAATGCTGAGTGTCTAATTAATTGGATTGAGGGATACAGATTATTAATCCTGGATGCGTTTTTTCCCCCCCAAAAATTAGCATTTGAGTCAATGGGAAGATCTACATTAATCTGGTGGGCACAATCTCGTCAGCTTCTAGCAAACATCAAACAGACAGAAACATGTCAAAAAGTGAGATGGGCCTAGCTTCCAAAGCATATGTCTTGCTTCTATGCTGGATACATTTTCTCTCGGACAGTGAACTCCAAGTTCTTCAGGTTTGGGACGCAGACTTGCTCTCCTTTTGGCTCAGCTTGCAGGCAGCCTACTGGGATCACGTGCATAAGTACTTATAACCTCCCTGTCATATTTATATATACATATAGGTACACACACACACACATACATATGTGCATATATAAAAATATATAAAGGGATGGCAAATTAAACAGTTTGTAAGTATTCTCAAAAAGCATTTTCTTTTATTACACTTTAAGTTATAGGGTACATGTGCACAACGTGCAGGTCAGTTACATATGTATACACGTGCCATGTTGGTGTGTTGCACCCATTAACACGTCATTTAACATTAGGTATGTCTCCAAATGCTATCCCTCCCCACGCCCCCTACCCCAAAACAGGCTCCAGTGTCTGATGTTCCCCATCCTGTGTCCGTGTGTTCTCATTGTTCAATTCCCACTTATGAGTGAGAACATGCAGAGTTTGGTTTTTTGTCCTTGCGATAGTTTACTGAGAATGATGATTTCCAATTTCAACCATGTCCCTACAAACGACAGGAACTCATAATCTTTTATGGCTGCATAGTATTCTATGATGTATATGGGCCACATTTTCTTAATCTAGTCTATCATTGCTGGACATTCAGCTTGGATCCAAGTCTTTGCTACTGTGAATAGTGCCACAATAAATATACGTGTGCATGTGTCTTTATAGCAGCATGATTCAGAATCCTTTGGGTATATACCCAGTAATGGGATTGCTGGGTCAAATGGTATTTCTAGTTCTAGATCCCCGAGGAATCCCCACACTGACTTCCACAATGGTTGAACTAGATTACAGTCCCACCAGCAGTGTAAAAGTGTTCCCATTTCTCCACATCCTCTCCAGCACCTGTTGTTTCCTGACTTTTTAATGATAACCATTCTAACTGGTGTGAGATGCTATCTCATTGTGGTTTTGATTTGCATTTCTCTGATGGCCAGTGATGGTGAGCATTTTTTCTTGTGTCTTTTGGCTGCATAAATGTCTTCTTTCGAGAAGTGTCTGTTCATATCCTTCACCCACTTTTTGATGGTTTTTTATTTTCTTGTAAATTTTTTGGAGTTATTTGTAGATTCTGGATGTTAGTCCTTTGTCAGATGAGTAGATTGTGAAAATTTTCTCCCATTCTTTAGGTTGCCTGTCCACTCTGATGGCAGTTTCTTTTGCTGTGCAGAGGCTCTTTAGTTTAGTTAGATCCCATTTGTCAATTTTGGCTTTTGTTGCCATTGCTTTTGGTGTTGTAGCCACGAAACACTTGCCCATGCCTATATCCTGAATGGTATAGTCCAGGTTTTCCTCCAGGGTTTTTATGGCTTAAGGTCTAATATTTAAGTCTTTAATCCATCTTGAATTGATTTTTTTATGAGGTGTAAGGAATTGATCCAGTTACAGCTTTCTACATGTGGCTAGCCAATTATCCCAGCACCATTTATTAAATAAGGAATCATTTCCCCATTTCTTGTTTTTGTCAGGTTTGTCACAGATCAGATGGTTGTAGACATGCAGCATTATTTCTGGGGCTCTGTTCTGTTCCATTGATCTACATCTCTGTTTTGGTACCAGTACCATGCTGTTTTGGTTACTGTAGCCTTGTAGTATAGTTTGAAGTCAGGAGCGTGATGCCTCCAGCTTTGTTCTTTTGGCCTAGGATTGTCTTGGCAATGAAGGCTCTTTTTCGGTTCCATGTGATCTTTAAAATAGTTTCTTTTTTTCCAATTCTGTGAGGAAAGTCATTGGTAGCTTGATGGGAATGGCATTGAATCTGTAAATTACCTTGGGCTGTATGGCCATTTTCATGATATTGATTCTTCCTACACATGAGCATGGAATGTTCTTCCATTTGTGTATATCCTCTTTTATTTCATTGAGCAGTGGTTTGCAGTTCCCCTAGGAGATGTACTCCACGTCCCTTGTAAGTTGGATTCCTAGGTATTTTATTCTCTTATTTTATTTTATTTTTTTATTATTACACTTTAAGTTTTAGGTACATGTGCACAATGTGAAGGTTTGTTACATATGTATCCATGTGCCATGTTGGTGTGCTGCACCCATTAACTCTTCACTTAGCATTAGGTATATGTCCTAATGCTATCTCTCCTGCCTCCACCCTCCCCCCGCCCCACAGCAGTCCCCAGAGTGTGATGTTCCCCTTCCTGTGTCCATGTGTTCTCATTGTTCAATTCCCACCTATGAGTGAGAACATGTGGTGTTTGGTTGTTTGTCGTTGCGTTAGTTTACTGAGAGTGATGATTTCCAGTTTCGTCCATGTCCTACAAAGCACATGAACTCATCATTTTTTCTGCCTGCAAGATATACCATGGTGTATATGTGCCACATTTTCTTAATCCAGTCTATCGTTGTTGGACATTTTGGTTGGCTCGAAGACTTTGCTATTGTGAATAGTGCCGCAATAAACATACGCGTGCATGTGCCTTTATAGCAGCATAATTTACTGTCCTTTGGTTATATACTCAGTAATGGGATGGCTGGATCAAATGGTATTTCTAGTTCTAGATCCCTGAGGAATCCCCACACTGACTTCCGCAATGGTTGAACTAGTTTCCAGTCCCACCAACGGTGTAAAAGTGGTCCTAGTTCTCCACATCCTCTCCAGCACCTGCTGTTTCCTAACTTTTTAATGATTGCCATTCTAACTGGTGTGAGATGGTATCTCATTGTGGTTTTGATTTGAATTTCTCTGATGGTCGGTGATGGTGAGCATGTTTTCATGTACTTTTTCGCTATATAAATGTCTTCTTTTGAGAAGTGTCTGTTCATGTCGTTTGCACAATTTTTGATGGGGTTATTTGTTTTTTTCTTCTAAATTTGTTTGAGTTCTTTGTAGATTCTGGATATTAGCCCTTTGTCAGATGAATAGGTAGTGAAAATTTTCTCCCATTTTGTAGGTTGCCTGTTTATTCTGATGGTAGTTTGTTTAGCTGTACAGAAACTCTTTAATTAAATTAGATCCCAATTGTCAATTTTGGCTTTTGTTGCCTTTGCTTTTGGTGTTTTAGACATGAAGTCCTTGTTCATGACTATGTCCTGAATGGTGTTGCCTAGGTTTTTTCTAGGGTTCTTATGGTTTTAGGTCTAACATGTAAGTCTTTCATCCATCTTGAATTAATTTTTGTGTAAGGTGTAATGAAAGGATCCAGTTTCAGCTTTCTACATATGGCTAGCCAGTTTTCCCAGCACCATTTATTAAATAGGGAATCCTTTCCCCATTGCTTGTTTTTCTCAGGTTTGTCAAAGATCAGATAGTTGTAGATATGTGGAGTTATTTCTGAGGGCTCTGTTCTGTTCCATTGATCTATATCTCTGTTTTGGTACCAGTACCATGCTCTTTTGGTTACTGTAGCCTTGTAGTATAGTTTGAAGTTAGGTAGCATTAGCATGATGCATCCAGCTTTGTTCTTTTGGCTTAGGATTGACTTGGTGATTCAGGCTCTTTTTTGGTTCCATATGAACTTTGAAGTAGTTTTTTCCAATTCTGTGAAGAAAGTCATTGGTAGCTTGATGGGGATGGCATTGAGTCTGCAAATTACCTTGGACAGCATGGCCATAGTCACGATATTGATTCTTCCAACCCATGAGCATGGAAAGATCTTCCATTTGTTTGTATCCTCTTTTATTTCCTTGATCAGTTCTTTGTAGTTCTCCTTTAAGAGCTCCTTCACATCCCTTGTAAGTTGGATTCCTAGGTATTTTATTCTCTTTGAAGCAATTGTGAATGGGAGTTCACTCATGATTTGGCTCTGTGTTTGTCTCTTATTGGTGTATAAGAATGCTTGTGATTTTTGTTCATTGATTTTGTATCCTGAGACTTTGCTGAAGTTGCTTATCAGCTTCAGGAGATTTTGGCTGAGACAATGAGGTTTTCTGGATACACAGTCGTGTCATCTCTAAACAGGGACAATTTGACTTCCTCTTTTCCTAATTGAATACCCTTTATTTCCTTCTTCTGCCTAATTGCCCTGACCAGAACTTCCAAAACTATGTTGAATAGGAGTGGTGAGAGAGGGCATCTCTCTCCTGTGCCAGTTTTCAAAGGGAATGCTTCCAGTTTTTGCCCATTCAGTATGATATTGGCTGTGGGTTTGTCACAGATAGCTCTTATTATTTTGAGATACGTCCCATCAATACCTAATTTATTGACAGATTGTAGCATGAAGCATTGTTGAATTTCGTCAAAGGCCTTTTCTGCATCTATTGAGATAATCATGTGGTTTTTGTCGTTGGTGCCGTTTATATACTGATTTGCATTTATTGATTTGCTTATGTTGTACCCGCCTTGCATCCCATGGATGAAGCCCACTTGATCATGGTGGATAAGCTTGTTGATGTGGTGCCGGATTCGGTTTGCCCGTATTTTTCTGAGGATTTTTCCATCAATGTTCATCAAGGATATTGGTCTAAAATTCTCTTTTTTGTTTGTGTCTCTGCCCGGCTTTGGTGTCAAGATGATGCTGGCCTCATAAAATGAGTTAGGGAGGACTCCCTCGTTTTCTATTGATTGGAATAGTTTCAGAAGGAATGGTACCAGTTCCTCCTTGTACCTCTCGTGGAATTCAGCTGTGAATCTATCTGGTCCTGTACTCTTTTTGGTTGGTAAGCTATTGATTATTGCCACAATTTCAGAGCCTCTTATTGTTCTATTCAGAGTTGCAACTTCTTCCCGGTTTAGTCTTGGGAGGGTGTATGTGTTGAGCAATTTCTCTATTTCTTCTAGATTTTCTAGTTTCTTTGCACAGAGGTGTTTACAGTATTCTCTGATGGTAGTTTGTATTTCTGTGCGATCTGTGGTGATATGCCCTTTAACAGTTTTTATTGTGTCTATTTGATTCTTCTCTCTTTTCTTCTTTATCTTTCTTGCTAGTGGCCTACCAATTTTCTTAATCTTTTCAGAAAGCCAGCTCCTGGATTCATTAATCTCTTGAAGGGTTTTTTTTTCTTTTTTTTTTTTTTTGTCTCTATTTCCTTCAGTTCTGCTGTGATTTTAGTTATTTCTTGCCTTCTGCTAGCTTTTGAATGTGTTTGCTCTTGCTTTTCTAGTTCTTTTAATTGTGATGTTAGGGTGTCAATTTTGGATGTTTCCTGCTTTCTCTTGTGGGCATTTAGTGCTGTAAACTTCCGTCTACACACTGCTTCAAATATGTCCCAGAGATTCTGGTATGTTGTGTCTTTGTTCTCCTTGGTTTCAAAGAACATTTTTATCTCTGCCTTTATTTAGTTATGTACCCAGTAGTCAATCAGGAGCAGGTTGTTCAGTTTCCATGTAGTTGAGTGAGTTTCTTCATTCTGAGTTCTAGTTTGATTGCATTGTGATCTGACAGAGAGTTTGTTATAATTTCTGGTCTTTTACATTTGCTGAGGAGTGCTTTTCTTGCAACTATATGGTCAATTTTGGAAGAGGTGTGGTGTGGTTCTGAAAAAACTGTATATTCTGTTGATTTGGGGTGGAGAGTTCTGTAGATGTCTATTAGTTCCTCTTGGTGCAGAGCTGAGTTCAATTCCTGGGTATCCTTGTTAACTTTCTGTCTCATTGATCTATCTAATGTTGACAGTGGGGTGTTAAAGTATCTCATTGTTATAGTGTGGGAGTCTAAGTCTCTCTGTAGGTCACTCAGGACTTGCTTTATGAATCTGGGTGCTCCTATATTGGGTGCATACATATTTAGGATAGTTGGCTCTTCTTTTAGAATTGATCCCTTTACCATGATGTCATGGCCTTCTTTGTCTCTTTTGATCTTTGTTGGTTTAAAGTCTGTTTTATCAGGACTCAGATGGCAACCCCTGCCTTTTTTTGTTTTCCATTCGTTTGGTAGGTCTTACTCTATCCTTTTATTTTGAGCCTATGTGTGTCTCTGCACGTGTGATGCATTTCCTGAATACAGGACACTGATGGGTCTTGACCCTTTATCCAACTTGCCAGTGTGTGTCCTTTAATTGGAGCATTTAGCCCATTTACATTTAAAGTTAATATTGTTATGTGTGAATTTGATCCTGTCTTTATGATGTTAGCTGGTTATTTTGCTCTTTATTGATGCAGTTTCTTCCTAGCCTCGACGGTCTTTACAATTTGGCATGTTTTTGCAGTGGCTGGTACCTGTTGTTCGTTTCCATTTTTAGTGCTTCCTTCAGGAGCTCTTTTAGAGCAGGCCTGGTGGTGACAAAATCTCTGAGTATTTGCTTCTCTGTAAAGTATTTTATTTCTCCTTCACTTATGAAGCTTAGTTTGGCTGGATATGAAATTCTGGATGGAAAATACTTTTCTTTAAGAATGTTGAATATTGGCCCCCACTCTCTTCTGGCTTGTAGAGTTTCTGCCAAGAGATCCGCTTTTAGTCTGATGGGCTCCCTTTGTGGGTAACCCAACCCTTCTGTCTGGCTGCCCTTAACATTTTTTCCTTCATTTCAACTTTGGTGAATCTATTTTTTTCTCTTTGAAGCGATTGTGAATGTGATTTCACTCATGAGTTGGCTCTGTGTTTGTCTGTTATTGGTGTCTAAGTATGCCTGTGATTTTTGCACATTGATTTTGTATCCTGAGACTTTGTTGAAGTAGCCTTTCAGCTTAAGGCGATTTTGGGCTGAGATGTTGGGGACAGATAATATACAATCTTATCATCTGCAAACAGGGACAATTTGACTTCTTCTTTTCTTAATTCAATACCCTTTATATCCTTCTCCTGCCTGATTGCCCTGGCCAGAACTTCCAACACTATGTTGAACAGGAGTTGTGACAGAGGACATCACTGTGTTGTGCCAGTTTTCAAAGGGAATGCTTCCAGTTTTTGCCCATTCTGTATGATATCAGCTGTGGGTCTGTCATAGATAGCTCTTAGTATTTTGAGATACGTCCCATCAATATCTAATTTATTGAGAATTTTTAGCATGCAGGATTGTTGAATGTTGTCAAAGGCCTTTCCTTCATCTATTGAGATAATCATGTGATTTCTGTCATTTCTTCTCTTTATATGCTGCATTACATTTATTGATTTGCGTATGTTGAACCAGCCTTGAATCCCTGGGATAAAGCCCACTTAATCATGGTGGATAAGCTTTTTGATGTGCTGCTGGATTCTGTTTGTCTGTATTTTCTTGAGGATTTTTGCATCGATGTTCATCATTGATATTGGTCTAAATTTCGCTTTTTTTGTTGTGTCTCTGCCAGGCTTCAGTGTCAGGATGATGCTGGCCTCCTAAAATGACTTAGAGAGGATTCCCTCTTTTTCTATTGATTGGAATAGTTTCAGAAGGAATGATACCAACTCTTCCTTGTACCTCTGGTAGAATTCAGCTGTGAATCCATCTGGTCCTGGAATTTTTTTGGTTGTATAGCTATCAATTATTTCCTCCATTTCAGAGCCTGTTATTGGTCTATTAAGAGATTCAAATTCTTCCTAGTTTAGACTTGGGAGGTTGTATGTGTTCAGGAATTTATCCATTTCTTCTAGATTTTCAAGTTTATTTGCGTAGAGGTGTTTATAGTACTCTCGGATGGTAGTTTGTATTTCTGTGGGATTGGTGATCGTATTCCCTTTACATTTTTTGTTGCATCTATTTGATTCTTCTATCTTTTCTTCTGTATTAGTCTTGCTAGTGGTCTGCCAGTTTTGTTGATGATTTCAAAAAAAACCAGCTCCTGGATGAACTGATTTTTTGAAGGGTTTTTAGTGTCTCTATCTCCTTCACTTCTGATCTGATCATAGTTATTTCTTGCCTTCTGCTAGCTTTTGAATGTGTTTGGCATTGCTTCTCTAGTTCTTTTAATTGTGATATTAGGATGCGAATTAGATATTTCCTGCTTTCTGTTGTGGGAATTTAGTGCTATAAATTTAGCTCTTCACACTGCTTTGAATGTGTCCCAGATATTCTGGCATGTTGTGTCCCTGATCTCGTTGGTTTCAAAGAACATCTTTATTTCTTCCTTCATTTTGCTGTGTACCCAGTGGTCATTTAGGAACAGGTTGCTCAGTTTCCATGTAGTGTAGCGGTTTTGAGTGAGTTTCCTAATCCTGAGCTCTAGTTTGATTGCACTGTGCTCTGAGAGACAGTTTGCTATAATTTCTCTTCCTTTACATGTGCTGAGGCATGCTTTTGTTCCAACTATGTGGTAAATTTTGGAATAGGTGTGACACGTGGTGCTGAAAAGAATGTATATTCTGTTGATTTGGGATGAAGAATTCTGTAGATGTCTATTAGGTCCGCTAGGTGCAAAGCTGAGTTCAATTCTTGGATATCCTTGTGAACTTTTTGCCTCATTGATCTGTCTAATGTTGACAGTGTGGTGTTACAGTCTCCCATTATTGTGTGTGATTATAAGTATCTTTGTAGGTCACTTAGGACGTGCTTTATGAATCTGGGTGCTACTGTATTGGGTGCCTATATATTTAGGATAGTTAGCTCTTCTTGTTGAAGGGATCGCTTTACCATTATGTAATGGCCTTCCGTGTCTCTTTTGATCTTTGTTGGTTTAAAGTCTGTTTTATCAGGACTTGGATTGCAACCCCTGCCTTTTTTTGTTTTCCGTTTGCTTGGTAGCTCTTCCTCCATCCCTTTATTTTGAGCCTATGTGTGTCTCTGCACGTGAGATGGGTTTCCTGAATACAGCACAGTGATGGTCTTGACTCTTTATCCAAGTTGTCAGTCTGTGTCTTTTAATTGGAACATTCAGCCCATTTACATTTAAGGTTAATATTGTTATGTGTGAATTTGATCTTGTCATTATGATGTTAGCTGATTATTTTGCTCATTAGTTGATGATGTTTCTTCCTAGCCTCGATGGTTTTCAAATTTGGCATGTAGTGACAGTGGTTGGTACCAGTTGTTCCTTTCCATGTTTAGCACTTCCTTCAGGAGCTCTTTTAGGGCAGGCCTGATGATGACAAAATCTCCCAGCGTTTGCTTGTCCGTAAAGAATTTTGTTTCTCTTTCACTTATGAAGCTTAGTTTGGCTGGATATAGAATTCTAGGTTGAAAATTATTTTCTTTAAGAATGTTTAATATTGGCACCCACTCTCTTCTGGCTTGTACGCTTTCTGCTGAGAGATCGGCTGTTAGCCTGATGGGCTTCCCTTTGTGGGTAAACCGACCTTTCTCTCTGGCTGCCCTTAACATTGTTTCCCCTCATTTCAACTTTGGCAAATCTGAAAATTATGTGTCTTGGAGTTGCCCTTCTCGAGGAGTATCTTTGTGGTGTTCTCTGTATTTCCTGAATTTGAATGTTGGAATGCTTTGTTAGATTGGGGAAGTTCTCCTGGATAATATTCTGCAGAGAGTTTTCCATCTTTGTTCCATTCTCCCTGTGACTTTCAGGTACACCAATCAGACATAGATTTGGTCTTTTCACATAGTCCCATATTTCTTGGAGCCTTTGTTCACTTCTTTTTATTCTTTTATCTCTAAACTTCTCTTCTCACTTCATTTCATTTGTTTGATTTTCCATCACTAATACCCTTTCTTCCAGTTGATTGAATCAGCTACTGAGGCTTGTGCCTTCCTCAAGTAGATCTTGTGCTTTGCTTTTCAGCTCCATCACGTCCTTTAAGGACTTCTCTCCATTGGTTATTCTGGATACCCATTCCTCTAATTATTTCCAAGGTTTTTAACTTCTTTGTCATGGGTTTGAACTTCCTCCTTTAGCTCAGAGTAGTTTGATCGTCTGAAGCCTTCTTCCTGCAACTCGTCCAAGCCATTCTACATGCAGCTTTGTTCCATTGCTGGTGAGGAGTTGTGTTCCTTTGGAGGAGGAGAGGTGCTCTGATTTTTAGAGCTTCCATTTTTTCTGCTCTATTTTGTCCCCATCTTTGTGGTTTTAACTATCTTTGGTCTTTGATGATGGTGATGTACAGATGGGGTTTTGGTGTGGATATTCTTTCTGTTTGTTAGTTTTCCTTCTAACAGTCAGGACCCTCAGCTGCAGGTCTGTTGGAGTTTGCTGGAGGTCCACTCCAGACCCTGTTTCCCTGGGTATCAGCAGCAGAGGCTGCAGAACAGCAGATATTGGTGAACAGCAAATGTTGCTGCCTGATCGTTCCTCTGGAAGTTTCGTCTCAGGGAATTACCCGGCCATGTGAGGTGTCATTCTGACCATACTGATGGGTGCCTCCCAGTTAGGCTACCTGGGGATCCAGGACCAACCTGGGGAGGCAGTCTGTCCGATCTCAGATATCCAGCTGTGTGCTGGGAGAAACACTACTCTCCTCCATGCTGTCAGACAGGGACATTTAAGTCTGTAGAGGTTTCTGCTGCCCTTTGTTTGGCTATACCCTGCCCCCACAGGTGGAATCTACAGAAGCAGGCAGGCTTCCTTGAGCTGCGGGGGGCTCCACGCAGTTTGACCTTCCCAGCCCCTTCCTTTACCTGCTCAAGCCTCAGCAATGGTGGGCGCCCCTCCCCCAGCCTCACTTCCACCTTGCAGTTTGATCTCAGGCTGCCATGCTAGCAATGAGTGAGGCTCTGTGGGCATAGGACCCTCCAACCAATTCACAGGCTATAATATTCTGATGTGCCATTTGCTAAGACCGTTGGAAAAGTGCAGTGTTAGGGTGGGAGTGACTTGATCTTTCAAGTGCCATCTGTCACACTTTTCTTTGACTAGGAAAGGGAATTCTCTGACCCCTTTTGCTTCCTGGGTGAGGTGATGTCTCACCTTGCTTTGAGTCATACTCGGTCCACTGCATCCACTGTCCTGCACCCACTTGATAACACTCCCCAGTGAGATGAACCCGGTACCTCAGCTGGAAATGGAGAAGTCACCCGTCTTCTTCCTTCACGTCTTGAGCTGATCCCTATCCCTAGGATACAATCAAAAAGCATTCTTTTAATAAATACTAAAACTGTAAAGCTTCTTTTAATAAGTCAGCTTGTTCAATGGTGACATTGTAAACTAATTCCATACAAAACAATCCTGTCATATATACACGTGTATATGTGCTTCAGTGGTCCATACACATCTATGTAAAAAAAAAAAAAAAAGAAATTTTAAAGTACTTATTTTTCTACTTACTTAATTCCAAGCCTCTAGAACATATATCAGATGAATTATTTAACAAATGGCTACCAATTAGTAAATACACTTCATTTCTTTAAAAACAAAGGTGTATTATGTCTTCTTAGAAAATGACAATTTAAACTTTCAGAAACTTTTAGTAAATACTGGTTCTGTAATCATTGTAAAATGTACCCATGAACATCATGTTTAAATTTAAGTAATCTATAAAGCCTAGCTCCCTCAGTGAAAAAACTGTTACAGGTAGTAATAGTAATAGTAACAGTAATAATAATAAAATAGTGCCAGCAGTTTGAAAAATCAGGTCAGTCACAGGTTTCAATAAATATTTCTCTTTCACTACAAGCTTTACCTGAACAACTTTGCTTCTACAAATAGTGCCAGCTTCTGTACACCACTTACTGTCTCCAATGCCTCAATTTCACACTCTCTGCATTTTTCCAAGATTGTGTCTTAACAACAGAGCTCTCCTTTAGTATATTAAGCAAAAAAAAAGTTAATCTTGCCTTTTCCTTTTAGGTATTCAATGGCATTTTATTAATCTTGGAGAAAAAGCAAGCCCTATATGGGTAGGAGTTCTGCCAAGTGGAGAAGGCCCTAGCATCAACAACAGAGCCTACAGCTCAGGTGCTAAGTGGGAACTAAGGAAGCAGTGTAAATGTAGATAATTACCAGTTTGCTGCTAGTTGCTCACGTTCTGAAACAAATTTTTGATTCAAATGAAAAAGATTTTCCATTGTAGAAATTCACCTCCTTTTGGATCTATCTTAACATTTTTAGAAATTTTTCCTGTTACATCAGTTTCCTCATTTGTTGATTTTTGTTTTCTCTTACTGTCTAATATGCATTGCTTCTGAATGCATTATTTTATTATGTTCGAACGAGGCAGAGAACAAATAATTCTGATCAAAGATGCCCACTATGCAAACTTCTATCAAATTATTTTTTAAATGTGGGTGATAATTGAGCATTGGTTCTACTAACTAACTTTAGCAAAATTGAAAATCCTCCAACCCCAGCTATAATCCTTGAAAATTTGCTTTCATTTGGCTCCCTTATTGTAATATCCTAGGATCATTCTTGACTATATTATGACTGGGATCATTCATGACTATATTATGGACACACATTGTGTTTTCTCAAGCACAATGTGTATCCATAATATAGTGTGCCAATGCACCTGTATGCACGTGTATTATTGATGCCTTTCAACTGTACTAAAGATCAGCTCTATCCCAAATGCCATTCATTGACTTTTCTCCCTTGGTACCTCCAAAACAGAGGCTGACAAAGGTGTTATTTTTTGACATTCATGTATTACAAAAATGTTGAAAAAGTAATTGGAAGGAAAAACAGAGAAATAGAAAATATATTGTTTAATTTCTAATCATTGATTAACTGAACTGACCTTACTTTATTAATGTTTACCCTAAGTTGAATCAATGGAAATTATATACACTTTTTCAAATCCCTCTGCTTTATGGAAACCAAAGTTGGAGTTAAGAAATCTTCAAAATGTAATATCAAAGAGTTACAATTGTGAGCCACTAAAAATAATTTTATCAACAGATGTTTCAACACTGTTAACTTCTCAAAGGTGTCTGACACTCAAGATTTTAGTATATTTAGCAGCATTTCTAACCTCTCAGCAATAGATGCTAGTAAGAACCTTACCAATACCACTTTCAGTCATGAACCAGGGTTAGAGTGAAATCTAAAGTAAAATCTGCAGACCTATAAAAACCCCAGACAATCACGTGGACTGTCTGTTATGTCTATGAGCTTATCCTCTATAATTTTTCCCCTTCTACAGTCTGCTGCAGCCACAGGTAGCTGGATTTTTAAAAACAATTCATACCAGCTTCCACCAGGAATCATTGTACTTATTGATCTTGCTGTATGCTTACATTATTTTCTTATTATTGTCTTTAGATATTTATTTGAAAGTCACTTTGTAAGCCACTTACTGTATATTTGTTTTACAGGAATCAAAGTGTGCTTTATAACAGAGAATCTTAATTCATACATTTTCTACAAAATTGATAATTTGACTTAAAAAAAAAAAACTTTCTAACATAACCACTAAAACAAAAACCTAACCCCTGGGATTCAAAATTAGAAGTGTAACATTCACTTTAAGTATTTTAAACAAGAGACAAAACATAAACCTCATAAATAACCATAAACTCTGAAATTAGAAAACACTCAGTGATTCATAGACAAAAATAAAAGCAAAACTGCAGGGATGGTAGTTTCAAAACATTCCAAGAAAAAAAAAGTTTCAAACCATCAAAGACAGTCTGGACCCTGAAAATCAATAGTTTATATCAACCAAGTAAACATTTAATCCAGAAAGACAATTATAAAATCGTAAATTTTTTTTTCTTTAAGGATTGTTATATCACCTCCTAGGCACCAATGAAACCTTCAGAATTGAAATCCACACGGTCAAAATGAGGACTTGATTCCTGCTCCTGGAAAAAGCAAAGAAGCCCTTATGTGCTAAATTGTATTTTTTTTCCCCAGTCTTTCTAGAGGACATATGAAAATTTGATAAAATAAACATTTATTTCTCCTTTGCCTAACTCAGAAGTCACTACTGATTGGAAATTCCAGGAATTTGTCACAAATATTTAAGTTGCTGTGTACAAAAATATGGTTTTTTTACACTAGGTTAAGGATAAACAGGAACAAAAGTTAGAGAGACTAGTATTTGTAAAAATCTGAATATTCAAAAGCAGTTTAACATACTGAAGCACTTAGAAAAATCATGCATATTTTTACAACAGTAACATTCTAAAAGAAATGTAAAACAATATACTTTAACCCTCAAGTTTATCTGTAGCTTCAGAGTGAGAAGAAAGTGAATGTTAGGAGAGAGATATAAACAATCCCCCTGAGAGTTAAAGTAGAATGTTAATACATACCCTGTATTTAAAAGTGATAGTTTTCATATTGCTCTTATTCAAAGTGCCAATGGAATGCAAGCTAAGCTTTTAATAACTAACACATTGCATTTCAGAAATAACAAAAAGCATT